>NC_059341.1:63796694-64396694 GCF_018350155.1 Leopardus geoffroyi
CCTAGTCCTAGTTGTTTTTATTTTCAAATTACTTTATTACCAACTCTAATGTCTAAGCTTAAGTTTAATAAAAAATAATAAAACATAAATACTGACATGACCCTCTTGGGAAAAAGTCAACAAAATCACTTTCAGAATTCCAAAACTTTCTATAGTGTTAACTGTTGTCTTTTAGCTTAAGAACTGTAAAGTGAACTAACAAATCAAACCTGCAAACCAAATGAGGTGCAAAAAGGAAATTTAGAAGATGAAAAATTCATGTCCTCATTAAAGTATGATATGGCTTATTAATAAATATGAACTTTAAAAATAATAGTGTTTTTTTTCTATTGTGTCTTTCATACATGAAAATTAAAGGAAAGAACAAACTGTTTTATCAGTGCTACAAAAGGTAGAAGTAAATAACATCAGTTAGTCGAGCGTAATCTTCATGAAAGTATTTCTTAGGTAAAAATCAGGGACTTTGGGAGATGCACTAATGCTCTTCCATTCTCAGGAAGTTGCATGAAAAGGGGGAGTAGAAAGGAGGGAGGAAGGGAAAGAACCGACCGAGCATACAAGATTGTCCTCTAAGGGATCATCTGTCACCAAGTCTTGTCATTTCAAGCTTCCTGAACATTTCCTGAATCCTTCCTCTTCTCTCTACACCCAGTGCTGTGGTTCTGGCTTTTAGCTTGCTGTCTCCTCCCTTATTGCAGCAACTCCCAGACAAATTGTTCCAAAATGTTAAACTGTTGTTCTCGCCTCTTTGTTCAGAACATTCCACTCACTCCCACTGTGCTTCAGATAAAGCCCAAAGTCTCTGATGAGACTCCCAAGCCCCTCAGGGTCCCCCATGCCCAAGCTCAGCCTTGCAAGATCCAGCCATCTTGAATGTCTTGCAGTATCTCAAAAACCCCAGGCTCTCTTTTTTCTAGGTCCTCTCCTTAGGGGATTCTGCCCTCCTCTCTCATCCCCAATGTGCTCCAGAAGCTAATTTCTATCATTCCCAAACACTCAGTGTCACCTCCCCCTTGGGAGATCTTTTTGGCCCCCATGTTGGGATAAGTTTCCTCTTCTCTGCTCTCATGGCACCTGATCCCCACTGAACAAACCATTTTGTAATTATCCATATTCCCTGCCTTCCTTAAGCCCCTTGAGGGCAGGCAAGCTGACTGTCCCTAAGCGACACTTAGCCTAAGTGCCTGGCTTACAGTGGGCCCTGCACGTATGTTGAATTACTCAGATTTTCAAATGCTTGAAAATTAACTTGTCCAGAACCTTCTCGCTTCTGGAATGTTCCCCCTCTTCATAATTCTGCTCTGGTCTGTACAGATCTTCACCTTTCCTTTCCTTCTGTTCACTTGGAACTCTACTGTTTGTACTGTTGGCCAGGCCAAGCCCAACTTTACTACCCATCGTTATTGAGTTATCAATGAACTTTCCAAGTCCCAGTGCACACCCCTAGGTCTGGAATGTGTTTTCCTTCCAGAAGGTACCGCTGAGAAACTGTGCATGCAAAGGAGGGAGCAGTGACTTTGCAGAGTGACAGTCTTGCACACAAACAAATTGCATGGTTTCCCACACTGAAGGAAACTAGAATAGTGGGAAAGGATAAAGAAAAAGAAGGCAGAGAAGAAGGGGGCACCACACATTATGTCTTATTTCATGCTTTTTCTTTGTGGGGGTGGGGATGGGGAGGGTGAGCACAAGGTGGGAGGGACAGTGAGAGGGGGACAGATGATCTGAAGCGGGCTCTTCACTGACAGTCTTATAGCAGACAGCCTGTCGTGGGGCTCGAACTCACAAACCATGAGATCATGACTTGAGCCAATGTCAGAGGCTCAACAGACTGAGCCCCCCAGGTGCCCCTCTGATTTCATGCTTTGTATTGAAGGCTGTGGTTATGGGTTATTCTCCTCTTATGAAAACCCTTTAATCTTTTTAAAATGTTTTGTTTGTGCTTTATCGTGCTCACAAAGACGAGCTGAGGCTATTTCCTCAAATCTCCATGACTAAGAAGCCTGCCCTTTTAGATGGACAGACATAAAGGGAAAAAAGGGCATCCTAGTCTGGGCTCCTCCAGCAGGGTGTGTGCCTGTCCTTACCCTCTGCATGGTCTAGCCTCGCTGCAGTCATCTCACTGCCCACCCGCTGCACCCTAAGTTGGGAAAGCCACATTGGCCTGCTGATTGACAGTTACATGTTTCCCTGGCTGTATGATGGGCTCTCCGTCTATAAGTGAGCTCTGCTGTGCTCAGAGATGCCTCAGGAGAGGTGAAAGAGCCCTGCTGGGGCTCCGGGTGTGTCTCTGGCACATATAAACCTTTATGTCTACACGCTGAGAGCATTTTGTTCCTATGCAGGTAGCACGATCGCTCAGATGTGCACACATACCTTCATCATTTTCCATATAGGCACGTACTAGTATCTCAGATGATTCACAGCACAAATTTTGATGGTCCTAATTTGGGTAGATAAAAAACTATTTCAAATACAGATCCAAAAGGAAAATGTTTTAAAAGAAAGTTAATAACATTATTAAATACTACTCTATCCTGCCTTTTTTTTTTTTAATGTATTAATTTATGGGCCCCTGGGTGGTTCAGTTAAGCATCTGACTTCTGCTCAGGTTATGATCTCACAGTTCGTGGGTTTGAGTCCCCGATCAGGTGAGCTCGAGCCCTGCTTTGGGTAAACACGAGCCCTGCTGCAGGTGGGCCCTGCTTCTCTCTCTCTCTCTCTCTCTCTGCGCCCCTCATGAGATTCTCTCTCTCTCTCTCTCCCCCTATCTCTCTGCCCTTCACTCCACCTGCACCCGCGCTCTCTCTCTCTCTCTCTCTGCCCCTCGTGAGATTCTCTCTCTTCCCCCCCATCTCTCTGCCCTTCGCTCCACCTGCACCTGCTCTCTCTCTCTCTCTCTCTCTCTCTTAAAAAAAATGTATTAATGTAAAGTCTGGAGTTCAAACTCTGCCCACAATGCCAAGTTTCACTACAACTGTGCCAATTTCCTGAAGGACCAAGGTCAGAACCGGGAAGCCATCTACCACTACAGAACAGCCCTCAGATAAGTGCCCTAGGACTGTGTGCTTCTCAGGTTCACTCACTAGCCCTCACAGTGTGTGTGTGTGTGTTTGGGGGGGGGGGGGGCAGTGAACATCTCCTTGGAGGTGGTATGGATCCTGGACTCCCCATCTTCTGCTCAGCGCTCAAGTCTGTTGTGAATGTTGTAACTCTACCTTACTACTAATTCTTGGTGTTTTCCTGTAAAAGTTTCCATTGCTACACATTACTCAATGACACTCGGTCAAACACACATAGGCAGGTGAACAAGAATTGGTTGTCAAAAATACACTAGTAAACTCTCAGAACAGGTATTCCAATGAATTATTAATGGGAAATCTAGGTTTCTCACTGCTTGAGGAAGATTTTTTTGAAGTCATTTGAAAGCAATTAAGATGCCCTACCATGTCATGTTAGATTAAGAATAAAATGAGAAAATACTTTACTACCATGTTTGGAATTTAAGGCATTTTAGAACATGTATGTATTTATATTTTTCCCCAGGTAAAGTGTTCTGATGCTCTCCTCACACCTTTCATTGGGATGCAGGAAATCAAACGCGGTGATAGTTGTGGCTTTACTTCATCCTTAGGAAAAGCTCATTGCTGTAGGACTCTCAGACAATCTTTGTATCTCAGTGATGACTTTTCTTGGGAGCCATCTCTCAAAATTCCAGTAAAGAATACAATTGACCTTGAACATGTGGAGACTTGATGACTAAAATACATGAGACTATAGTCAACCTGAACTATCTCCTCTATTACATACTGTGATACTCATAGAAGCCTTTTCAGCAGGATCCTGGACCCCACAGATTGGCCACATTTGAGTTCTCTAATTCAGTCCCACACTTGTAGATGCCCAAAGCACATATATCACTAGGTGTATATAATAGAATAACATATTTCACTTAAGATATTGAGGCTCTATTTTCTAAAGCTCCTACCAAGATGTTCTCAAAGCTTGGTTTTAAAAATTATCATTCCTACAGTCACTGGAATTTTTAAAAATTATTCTTTGGGGCAATATTCTGCACCAGTGAATTATTCATCAATTACTTAATATTCACCATGACTGCCAACTTAAAACAGTACACACAAAATTAGCCACCATGAACTTTCCTAAAGATCACAAGAAACAGAAGTTCCAAAGGGAAAGTCAGAACAAAGCCTCATGTTTTTAGTAAGGAATAGAAGACATGTGAAAAGGTTTATGAAGAATCATATTCTCTTGCTGGGAGGCAGTTTACCAAAAGGTTAGAGCTCTGTCGTACATTGGTGGAATTATGTTGATTTTTACATTCTTAAAATGCTATGCTTTAGCGATCAGAAAATATTTCAACTCTAAGGTCATATTTTGGCTTTAACAATGAACTAACATTTAACAATTTTACATAGCCCTCTTGTGGGGAGAAAATGAGCACACTGTGTTTCCCTGAAACAATATAGGATGAAAGGAAATGTTTTGGAATTTTTTTCTTAATACCCATTTTTGGTCAGATTCAAACAGAAAAAACAAGGCAGACTTTTAGGTCACTTGGACATAAAATGAGAGTGATTCACTGGTGGTTGATTTTAAAGGATTACAGTAGTCCATTGGACACTTTGAGTTTATCTCCAGTAAAATAATAAAAATAAATGTTTTATTAACTGTGCTTTTGTGAGAAGCCTGTCTCTTAAGAAATGAAAAATGAAACAATTAAAGCTACAAATAGACCACACAGTGATTGATGAAATATTTTATCCTCTCAGACCAGGCTCAAAACCCTGGCTGGTTCAAAAGTACTGTCTTTATTGTCTGGAGGCTCCTGTTGTGAATATTCGACAGATGTTGGCGTCTTTGAAATTATTGCAATTTACATGAGTTGCTGAGGGAGGAATTCCTTTCCATTCCAAGAGCCTGTCCCATCTCCCCACTTCAGTGTAGTTAATTTTTTCCATATCTGCCCACAACAAGAGAATAATAGGGAAATGCAGGTTTGAAGTGTCTGTAGTCACGTCCAACAGTCATTGTCACTACTGTAACGACTGTGCAGATTCCAAGAGCAATAGTAAATAAAGTTAGTCATTCGAATTGTATTTATTGTGAGCCGATAAATAACTTTTTGGCTAGCTTGTATTTCTCAACCTAGTCTAGTGTTAAACTGACAATTATATATGACATACCCATTCTGCTTCTTTTAAATTTTTATTTTATTTTTACAGGGTTGCAGAATTACCTTTGCCCCCTTCCCTCTGGGCATGGCCCATTTAAACATATTTGTATAGCATGGGAAAGCCTCCCCTGGAAAAATACTACATGTAAAGCTATAGTTTCAGGGACACCTGTGTAGCTCAGTCAGTTAAGCATCCAACTCTTGATTTCAACTCAGGTCATGATCTCCATGGTTCATGGGTTCAAGCCCCACGGAGGGCTCTGTGCTGACAGTGGGGAGCCTACTGAGGATTCTCTCTCTCCCTCTCTCTCTCTGCCCCCTCCCCCCCCCCCCGGCTCATGCTTTCACTCTCCCGAAATAAATAAATAACTTAGAAAAAATAAACTTATAGTTAAAGCTTAAAACCTGAAAAAAAATAAGTCAAAACATTCAGTGCCCTTGAAACTTCAGCAAACATGAATGTTAGCTTTGCTTTGCTTTGCTTTGTGAAGCAGCTCTCATGTTTATAGCTATTCCTGGTTTTGTAAAGTTTGAGATTCTATATAGTGGAGAATCAGAGCACCACGGGTAGAGCTGACATATGCCTCTTAAGTGTTCTGACCACTGAACAACCCCGGGGAAAGTTTCTGTCATCCCACCTCATGTGGTGGGAGTATAAACGCCAGAGACCACCCCCCCTTCCAGTATTTCAGTTCTTCCTGCACAAGCACCAACACAAAGTGCCTCATCCAATAAATCCAAAAGGACACACAATGATCCAGTCTGCATAAAGTGTGGAGGATGCCTCCTAGTGAGCTTTTAACGAGCCACTAGCTGGTGTATTTTTAAAGTCAATTTAGGGGCAACCGGGTGGCTCAGTCAGTTAAGCATCCAACTCTTGATTTCGACGCAGGTCATGATCTCACAGTTTGTGAGATCAAGCCCCTTGTCGGGCTCTGCGCTGACACGGACCCTGCTTGGGATTCTCTCTCTCTCTCCCTCTCTGTCTATCCCTCCCCCTGCTTGTGCTTCTCTCTCTCAAAATAAACAAAATTAAAAAATTTTATATAAAGTTAATTTGAAGTGGAAAATCATAAAGCAAATAATGTTTAACCTTAAACCTAAAAAAAAATAATAATATTTAACATTTTATTTTAACCTAAAACATGCACATGTGTATTTGTCCATACTTTAAAGCCAGGCTCTTTAATAAGAGCCAAATCATCATTAATGCCTAATTAAACAGTTTTATATTTAAGCAATTTCACTTTTTTGGTCTTCCTAAAGCACGTACACACTTGGTTTTCATAGAAATGACAGCTCCTTTCGCACTCATATTTTATACATTTATAGGATGCTTTACTAAATTATGCAATTAGAAATAAAAAATGCAACTGAATAAACTTGAGAATAAACATGAAGTGACTCTTGGCAATCCAACGTTCGGCCAGTAGGACCAGAGTCATACAGATGCACTGAAGAGGGGCACGCTTCCCCAAGTGTTTATTAGGGCACTACTCAGCGAATTCACAAAAGGACTAGAGAATGGCTGCTGACCTGGTGACTCTTAAGTGGAGATTTTTTTAAGGTGAAGTGTATCTAAACTAGTAAAAATTATGGTTTCCACTGCTGTTCAGAGTCACAGGATGCCAATTGTTGGTTATTTTCAGCTGGCTTTCTCGCATGTAAGAATGAAAAATAAGGTTTGCTACTGCCTAGGGAGTTAGGCTGGCCTCTCCAATGTCACTAGAATATTACCCCACGTTCCACTGAACATTTGTTCGCCTGGATGTCCTTCCCACCACTCTACTGCCAGAACGCCCCTGTGGCCCCAGTGCTGATGTACCCGAGGTGTTTGGATACAACCATGTGCAGAATTTCATCCAGAAAAGAGGGCTGAGATCCTCAATCTCCCAGACATCTGCTTTCTTCTTCACATGTACAATTTCAGCACAAAATAAATAGTAAGTCAACTAAGATTGATTTTTCTCCTCCAATATTTTGGTCGAGAAGTACAGAACCCTGCCCTGGGGAAGACACAAGTGTGCCCAGGCAGCCTTGAAACACTTAGAATGGCCTTGGATGCTCCTATTATGCCTGTTATTAATGTTTTAAGCAGAACTTATGAAAGGAAAGAAAACTGTGCAAATGGGATTAAAATTCCCGATCATGTTGTCTAACATTCTTATCACTAAAAAGAAAAGACTATGCTATTAATAATTCTGTACAAGACAAAAACAAAAAGAAAATCCTATCCCGCTTTTTAACTTGCTTAAACATTGTAAAGGAAAAGATTGAACTTGTTTTTATTAAAATTAATTTAATACATAGAGATTGTTTTATAATAATGCCCACTAATAATAGTACTTAATCATCCTTCCTGTGTGGACAGTTGGAACTCCTCAAGAAAATTATATAAGACTTGGATGTATATTTTTTTCAATTAGAAAAAAAACCAATTATTTCAAAAAGAAATAAGTAGGTGAATAGTAAAGAAACATCATCAGGGGTACCTGGCCAGTCGTTAAGCATCCAACTCGACTTTGGATCAGGTCATGATCTCATGGTTCATGGGATCAAGCCAGGCATTGGTCTGCTGGCTGACGACATGGAGCCTGCCTGGGATTCTCTCTCTCCCTCTGTCTGTCCCTCCCTTGCATGCATATGTGCTCGCTCTCTCTCTCTCTCTCTCTCCCAATAAATAAACTTAAAAAAAAAAAAGAGGGGCGCCTGGGTGAGTCAGTCAATTAAGCGTCCGACTTCAGCTCAGGTCATGATCTCATGGTTCATGAGTTTGAGCCCCGTGTCTGACTCTGTGCTGACAGCTCAGAGCCTGGAGCCTGCTTTGGATTCTGTGTCTCGCTCTCTCTCTGCCTCACCTCCACTTGCTTGCTCTCTCTCTCTCTCAAAAATAAATAAACATTAAAAAAAAGTTATTAAAAAAAAAAGAAACATCATCAGAGCTGGCCTGAAATATAAGAAAAGCTAATTGCAGGTGCAAATTAGCCTACTTTTTGATGATATCCTAAGCGTATTCAAAAAGATTATTATATAACATTTCTCGTGAAATGTATGAAAAGCATGTTCAATAGAACATGTGGGGTTTGGAAATTGTAAAACTTAGGATCCATGGAGTAGGAAAATACACCATCTTACTTACATAGCTTATTTTGAATGAACTTTTTAAAAAAAATTTTTTTTCAACGTTTATTTATTTTTTTTGGGACAGAGAGAGACAGAGCATGAACGGGGGAGGGGCAGAGAGAGAGGGAGACACAGAATCGGAAACAGGCTCCAGGCTCTGAGCCATCAGCCCAGAGCCTGACGCGGGGCTCGAACTCACGGACCGCGAGATCGTGACCTGGCTGAAGTCGGACGCTTAACCGACTCCGCCACCCAGGTGCCCCTGAATGAACTTTTAAAATAACTCTAACTACAGATGGCCTCAGATGCCAACTAGCATGTGTTTCTGGAAGGAATAAAATTCCAACACCACTTGTTGCTTGGATCTAACACATGAAATTTCCTCCTTTGGAGTGGAGTTATTAATATACTGGTGCTCACATTTAGAGGCCTGAATTTCCTTTATGATATCTCATTTGGAAACTTGACATTATTTTTTGTATCTCCTTGCTGATGAAATTATGTTCTCACCATACGTGTTACATTAGGTTTAGCAGTCTTGATCATTAAATTTAAGAAGCATTTGTTTATTTTAGTGACATAGTGGTCACACGTATAGATACATCTTACACTACAGAAAACATCGAAACACTATCATCTTCATCCAAAACGGCTCTAAGTGTGCATAGATGTCGATCTGCTCATATCTTTATTTATAATGGTTTTGTGTGTGGTTTTCCCTCGATACCATCATGATACTCACGTTTATGTACAACTAGTTTTCCTGAGCTAGTTTTAAAAGAATGAGGCACAGTTCACCATAGCTTTGCTCGCTCTACGAGCTGCCTGTCTGTGTGGCTTTTGTGTGGGGTCCTAAGATTTCCTGCCTCCTTTACCTGGCTCTGGATTTTTCCTTTCCGTGACCTTTTTGTGTCCACATTGTGATGAGCTTTGACGCTACTCCCAGCATTCTCCCCTCAGGGTGGGGCCCTGTCCTGGGAGGGTCAGTTATGAAGACTGCAGCCCCCTTTGACTTGTGCATGCCTGGAATTACGTACGATGTTGAGTCCCACAGAGAGGCATGGAAAAATATTTGGCTTGGTGTCTGTGAGGATCACATGGTTTGAATGATGGAAGATTGGGGCGCTCTGGAAGGCACTCCTTCCAAGAACATTCCTGCACTCATCCTTCCCACCCATGAGCACACAGTGTGGTGGAAACAGATGGACGCCAGAGGACGCAGGTCCTCACTCTGCTGGTGATGAAGAAATACCAGAAGATAGCTTCACTGAAGGGAGCAAGTTTCCAGGGTTTTTCTGGAAGATGAGAAAGCCATGGGAGAAACGGAGAGCTGGGTGTTTCAGCCTGCCATGGGTTCATGAGGCTTGTGGAGACAACTGAGTCCACACAGAGATTCTGTAGCTGCATGTACTCTCTCCACCTCTACATCAAAGGCCGAAGGACCCTAAAGTAAGTTGATTATTAAAAAGAGAAGATTCAGGGGCACCTGGGTGGCTCAGTCGCTTAAGCGTCTGACTCTTGGTTTCTGCTCAGGTCATGGTCCCACGGTTCATGAGCTGGAGCCCCATGTCCACCTCTGTGCTGATGGCGTGGAGCCTGCTTGAGATTCTCTCTATCTTCCTCTCTCTGCCCCTCCCCTACTCATTACCTCTCTCCCTCTCTCTCTCTCAATCTCTCTAAATAAATAAATAAACTTTAAAAAAAAAAAAAAAGAGAGAGAGGATTCAGAAAAAAAAACACAACAAATCAGCCACATTTGTTAGAATGTAGCAGGTGTGGCCATGACAACTTTTACACAAATTCTTTCATTGATTTCTCAGTAACCTAGTGAAATGTGCTATTGGCTCTGCTTTTACAAGAAAGAAACTAAGTCACAGACACAAATCCAACCTACACAATTAGAAAGTGTCACAGACCTAAAGGAGCTCAGGGCTTCTGATTCCCAGTCCAGTTCTCTTTCCATTTCACCAGAACAGCTCCCCATGCATCCTGCTCCCATAACAAGGAAAGGTTAGATTATATTCACAATATTCTGCTTACAGGAGCAAAGAAGTGTGATAGTGCTTTTTAAAAAAGAATGTGGGGGCACCTGAGTGACTCAGTGGATTAAGCATCCAACTTTGGCTCAGGTCATGATCTCACAGCTTGTGGGTTCGAGCCCCACATTGGGCTCTGTGCTGACAGCTCAGAGCCTGGAGCCTGCTTCGGATTCTGCCTCCCTCTCTGCTCCTCCCCCCACTTGCAGTCTGCCTCTCTCTCTCTCTCTCAAAAATAAGTAAACATTTTAAAAATATAAATTAAAAATAAATTTAAAAGAATGTAATTTGGGGCACCTGGGTGGCTCAGTCGGTTAAGCGTCAGACTCTTGATTTTGGCTCAGGTCGTGATCTCACATTCATGGGCTCAGAGTTCAGGCCCTGCATCAGGCTCTGCTCTGACACCTTGGGATTTTCTCTCTCCCTCTCTCTGCCCCTCCACTGCTCACTCTCTCTCTCTCTCTCTCTCTCTCTCTCTCTCTCAAAATAAATAAACACTTTTTTAAAAAAGAAAAATAATAAAAATAACGATATTAGCTAATTTCCTACTTTTTGGCACTGACAAGGTTAAGCCTTAACTACAAGAATAGTCAACTATTTAGAGGACTCATTTCCTGACTTCAGCCTTGGTTTTACTTTAAATCCTGTTGGCAGATAAACAGAAGGGAGGTCTTCTGGGTCATGCCTACTGTACCAAGAGCTGAGTTCAGGTTAGGTTGATTGATCATTACTTTAGGGATAAAGGAGGAACCTGGCAGAGAGCAGGGGTAAGACTGACCTGAGAGTACAGTGCCATATCCTGAAATTGAGTCTATGTGGGATAGTTTTTAGTCCTGAGAAATCTGGAGTTTATTGGTGTTTGGCTGTTTTTTATTTTATTTATTTATTTATTTATTTATTTATTACTTTGGCAATCATATTTTTCTCTTTGATTTATTTTTCTCAACAGAAAATAGAAAATAAACATCTGACCTTAAGCATAGTTAACCTTCAATAAATAAAATCTGGGAATGGAAATCAGGCAAATAAATCTGGGTGTGTACACACAGGAAATTACAAACTAGAGCACATGATGCAATTTTACTGGAACCATGGAATTACTTACAAATCACTTGAACAATGAAAAATTGATGGCATCCATAACTCTTTAACAGACTGTGCAAACTATAAACGCAATTCTTGAAATAAAAAATAAATCCTATCTTTTAGTTGTATAAATTCTACCAATCGCTAATTTCTGTACAGCCTGGTATACAACCCTTTCTCTTTTTGTGAGATTCAAGCTTGTAGAACTTTGGTGAAAGAGCTTAAAAATAGTAGATTGAACACTGTATTGAACCTTGTATTTTAATTTAAGTTTTATATAACACATGGGGAACCAAGTCTCGTCCATTTGCTGCATGTTATTGATTTCAATAGGTTTTCAATTATGCCATAGCTTTTAGAGATGCTCATTTTGTGTGCTAGGAAGCAAATTTTTCCAGTTGAAGAAGGACTCCTCTTGGCTCAGTTTATTTAGAAATATTTCACTTCTGTTTAAGTACTTCTTGCTGAAATACTGCAATGGAACGGGTTGGTCAAGGGCAAAAAGTAGCTATTATTCCACATTGAAGATCAAGTGGCAGTAGCGTATTTATATACAGCATAATATGTGACTGTTGAGCCAAATGACCAGAGCTCAGAGGACTGTGGTCACTATTGTACTGAACACTGAGTCATTGCTCATGTGATGTGGGAAAACAAATGTCTTGCCAGAAATATCTGCCTCTTAATACCTTAGAAACACAAGTGTCTCTGAGGTACTAGTTATTTTGTTTGTACATTTAGTATAATTTATTTAGTTTCTCCTACATTCAGTTCCCTCAACCATAAAGTACCAAAAAATTATTTCTCCCGGAACAATTGGGAAAACTAAATGGGATAATAAATGGAAAAGTACTCTATAAGCTGCAAAGACAAAACAAGTGTAAAATGTCATTATCACTATTTTAGATCATTTGGATTTATTTTCTTTTATTCCTGAATTCCATTTTTGCCTTAAGAAAATACAATGGCTAGGAGGAAAGGAAATTGTTTTCTTGCCTACTACTTGACTACTTCTGCTTAATGAAATGCTGGTAGATGCAAAATGGATCTTAGGAGCGCCTGGGTGGCTCAGCAGTTGAGTGTCCAACTTCAGCTCAGGTCCTGAGTTCATGGTTCGTGGGTTCAAGCCCCACGTTGGGGCTCTGCACTGACAGTGTGGAGCCTGCTTGGGATCCTCTCTCACTCCTCTCTATCTGCCCCTCCCCCACTTGTGTGTGTGCACCTGTGTGCCCTCTCTCTCAAAAATAAACATTAAAAAAATTTTTTTAAGTATATCTTCTTAATTATGTTGTGTATATCACAACATTTAAACTTTCCAGTACCTGAATAAAAATTCTCAATAGATGAGAAAGTTTTCCATGACAACTAATTTCTTCCCTATGTCTTCCTTTTCTGTGCAACTAATCAAACTGTATGTCTCTGTGCCTATATTTGTCTTTTCAAATGAAACAATAAAGATTACTTGAGTATACTATATATGCTTTTATAATATTTTAAAATTCATCTTATTTTCAAAAATGGTTTTAAAAAGTGGTGAGAGCAGCCACGTGCAGTGTCTGTTCACACTAGGGCTGAAAGTCATCAGTCTTTACCAATTCAGTAAAGTATTTGTTTTTATACCAAGGAGACTCTGTGAGTTTCTTTCGATGGGGTAAGGAATAACTATGAACAGAACTTTTACATAACACACCTGTAGAAGTCAGACTCAAGATATATTTAAGTTTATTATGACAACTGATATGGAAACACAGACAACTCAAATTTTTCATCTTCCAGTAGAAATTATCCCCACTTGATTTTTCTGAAGATCTCAAGCAGCAATGTAATTCAAACACATACTTAAAGAGAAAAACACAAAGTAGTTTTTATAGTTGCATAGGTCTGTAGTAAATCGAAAAAACATGTTTTATAAAACTAAATTTATTTTTAAAAATCAAAAGTGGTATTTTTACCTGATCGTCGAAGAATATTTTTTTTTATTTAAAAAAAATTTTTTAAATGTTTATCTATTTTTGAGAGAAAGAGACAGAGCGTGAGGAGGAGAGGGACAGAGAGAGAGGAAGACACAGAATCAGAAGCAGGCTCCAGAGTCTGAGCTGTCAGCACAAAGCCCAATGCGGGGCTCAAACTCACAAACCTTGAGATCATGACCTGAGCTGAAGTCGGATGCTCAACAGACTGAGCCACCCAGGCGCCCCTGTCGAAGAATATTTTAAGTAAAATTCAGCTTTGTTTCATAAATCATATAGTGCTCACCTGTCATTGGTGAAGCGTCAGAAATTTTTACCAATCAGCTACCTAAAGAGAGAGAGAATATTCCTTGCAGATCTTTGTCATTACCAGAAACAAAGAATGACTCCACATTATCCAGTTGGAGGACTGCAGCCGAGTAATAGAATCAGTAAATTACAATAAATGCCGACAAGCCAATTCTAGTCTGGGGCTATTTGTTAAAACGTCTCTACTCTGAGCATAAAGGCCTTCTCTGCTCACAGAGTTCATATCTTTTTTGTTTGTTTGTTTCACCTTCTTTAGGTTTGTTTCTGGTTTTGAGAGGTTTAGGGGCAAACTTGTTTCCTGTGTTTGATCAAAAAGAAAAAGTAGAGAAAAACCATTCTGTAGCCAGTGAACAATGGCACTTTAAATGACAGTGGGATCATGAATGAATATGAAGTCGAGAAGGTAGCTCTACAGGCATCTGACTCTGGACAGACATCTTACCATGTAGGTGAGCCCATTGTGAAAGCTCTTATTCAGTTGGGTCTGGCCTTTCCCACAATTAATGTTCTCACCTCAGATGTTTATTTCAAGGGCCCCCAAACCCAGAGAAATAAGGAAAAGATCAAGTTTTGAGAAATTACCTCTTCTGTGTTAAAAAGAAGGGAAACATCCCAGGCATGCGTTCTATGACTGCTTGTCATCAGGAAAACAATGAGCATGGAATCACCTTCTCCAAGTTCACTGAGCGGCCCCCTAAATCTAGTAGAGGTCACAGAGCTTTACTTAAATAATAAGTCCTGGCTGAGATATGCTCTTTGTAATCACTTCCAGGGAGTACCAAAGAAGTTCTTGCATCTAAGATACCCGGATCTTTCACGGGTATGGAACACACAAGTGTTTTCCCCCTATTATAGTTACAATATTCTCTAGCTCCTCTCAGAGATAGCATTTGGGATTTGCTGTCCCTCAGCTGCTGCTCACAGCATGCTTGGAGACAGAGGACACCCTAGAACTGCCCACCAAAGAAAGGTGTGCACAAAGAAGCAACAGGCACATTCCAGCTTCAGCGTGTTTTTTCTGCCCAGCTGCCTCCAAAGATGTGTCACACCAAACAGCTTCCCAGGCTCTTGGTGGGCCCGCAACATGTCTTCCTCGGCTTTTCAGTAGGAACTCTTACTCCAGAGTTGAACTGATCTTAAATAGGGCAGAACAGGGGGCAACTAGGGCATTTGATTGTCAAAGAATTTGACAAGCACCCATCCTGTTTTTATTGCTTAGACATTATTTTGGCTTTTCTACATTGAAGCCAGCTCCACAGTTTTGTTCCTTGGGCGACAGATATGGAAAGAGCCTATTAAATTGACAAATATGTCCACTCTAAATGTAGCAGAAACATCTAAATTATATCACTGTGATCATTTGGCTTCTTTATCGTTTAGGAAGTAAGCAACTCCCTTGCTTTCTACATTAGCACAGACTTTCTTCATTTGCTTTGAACTTTAGGGGCATTGGCCCTTTTTCTTCTTTATGTAACTGTGCATTATTTAATATTTTTATTTTTACATATTTGCCAGGATTTTCATGCTATGAACTATATCAGATAAGACAGAATCTCATGGCAGAAGGAGAGGGAAAGAGACAAATGGTGAACACAGATGAAGAACCATCTTAGGGATATGATTTATTTTTATGTGCATAAACTTTATGTGTCTTTCCTTCTTCATAATGCTAGTGTTACTCATGCCCTGATCCAAAGACATTTATGTAACTCCTTCGTGTAAAAACCAAAGAATTCCCGCCATCTTGTGTAAATAGAGGGCACTATATGCACAGATTGTGAGCAATCCCAGCAGGCCAGCACCTCAAGAGAATTTTGTATCAAAGGAACTTGCAAGTAACTGTTTAAGCCATAAAAGGTTGTAACTATTTAATAATGCTAGCTTTGTATATTTCTAAACCTTGCATTACTTAGGGTAACGTTATATTTACACTACCATGTGTCAGATCTATGCTCTCCTGCCAAATCTGCATACCTCCAACAGCAACAATTTATAAAACTTTAAATTGCCTTTTTTTTTTTTTTTTTTTTTACAAAATAGAAGTCAGCCGTAACGAAATGGATTGACAAAGCCATACCCTTTCAAAAGAGAAAGTAAAGGAAGATTTTGGTGTTTTGTTTTGGTTGTGGAATACTTGGATTAAGAAGAAGAAGAAGAAGAAGAAGAGGAAAATTGTTTTAAATTTAGAGGTGTCTGACAATCTGGCTCAGCATTCACACTATTTCAAGTTGTAGCCACACCATGAAAGTGCCTTGAACAGCCTTGGAGCACTGACCAGAAACACAGCAGAGGTAAGGATGTCCTACCGGAGGGGTTCTCCAGCTACATCCACAGCACAACCAGGCTTTTGTCAATCTCAGCAATCCCCATAAGCAAATGGAGTCTATCACTGGTCAGATGGCCTTGTGATTCCTAGAAATCCTTCCCTTCTTAACTCAAGTTGTGGTGCCAGGACCTCTTCCTAGAGCTTATTAGGGATTTCAGTCTTTGGGAACATGAAACATTCATCTGAACTGATTCTATCCAATGTCAGTTCCAGAAAAATATTTACCAGAGTGCTTCCTGGAAATGTAAGTTCTGAGGGATATTCACAGTTGTCAGTTAAATATGGGCAGGAGAGGGGCGCCTGGATGGCTCAGTTGGTTGAGCATCTGACTTGGACTCAGGTCATGATCTCACACTCATGGGTTCGAGCCTTGCGTCGGGCTCTGTGCTGACAGCTCAGAGCCTGGAGCCTGCTTCGGATTCTGGGTCTCCCTCTCTCTCTGCCCCTCCCCCACTTGCACTCTGTCTTTCTCTGTCTCAAAATAAATAAACATAATAATAAAAAAAATTAAAAGTACATATATGGGCAGGAGAGAGTCCAATGGTCAAAGAAACTTAGGAAATGCTTAAACAAAGATAAACAGGTTCCCTTGTTATGAGAGTCAGTAATATATTAATTCATCTTGTGAATCTTCAAGAAGGGACTCTGGTATTTAGAATTTTCCAAGAAACTCATTTTTTGGCAGAATTTTCCCAAGATAAAGCACTCTGTAGATACTTTTGGGAAAAGACTAGTCTAGAAAAAGAAAAAAAAAAGAATACTTTAACATGTTGTAACCAAAATAGCATGACTACAACTCATGACTACAGTAATTTTTACTGGAAATAGGAGATGAAGTGGTATTTACCTGCAGTTAGTAGTAGTAACCTTTGCCCTTATGACTACCTCCCAGGCATAATCAGTGATGTTTTCTTTTCACTCACCAATTTCTTAAGGGTTGATAATACATCAGGGTCATTTAAGATGGGGTGACAAGTGGAGTTCTACATATTGTATTTCTGTTGCATTAACACTAATGCAACTAAAGGTGGCAATGATTTTGGATAGGGGAAGTGATTTTGGATGAGTAATGTTGGGAATAAAGGTTGAACTTCTGAACTTAAAAGTCAGGTTGGAAACAATACAAATGGCAAAACAAAGGTAAAAATGGTTGTAATAAGAGGGCATAGTGATATGGTTATCTCTGCTTGTTAGGACACTAAGAATCAACACGCATATTTCCATTTTATAAACTTCTGGAGGACAAGATACATGCTTGTCCATCATTGCACATCTTAAAGCACCTCTCGTGGTTTCTTGTTTGAATAAATCAAAATAAGTCATCAGAAGTTTGGCTGTTGTACATCATGCTATTGTAACACCCCATTTTATCTACAAAGATGAGAAACTAAAATTAGCATTATGCTTTTCCTTAAAATAATGCAAAACCCAAGGACAAACTATGAGTGTAACCACCACACTCTACTGCCTCCCCGTGGCTTCCTCAGGGCTGAAATGTTGCAATGATTTCTTTATTAATGACGTGGGCTTTGACAGAAATGGGAGGCTTTGTCCAACCTAAAAACTGTAAACAAGACTTTGTTCTTCCAGAACATCCCACTCCCAAGGGAATATATTATAGCATTGGGAATAAATTTCATTCTCATCCTTGGAACCACATGGCAGGCCAGCTTTGGGCCTTTTCACAGCAGTAGACCACACGTAGTATTATCTAAATACTTTAGGCTTTTTCCATGACCATTTTGCCAAACCTTGCAACTAACCCATTATGATTCTGTGCAATACAGCTCCAGTGTGAGGAATTGATAAGGAACCACTTTCCATGCTGGCACCTTTAATTTATATTAGTTCCTGCTTCATATGCTTGGAAACTAAAATGAAAAAAAAAGTTATATGTCTTGAAAGTAAGATTAATATAAACATTTTATGGATGAGCACAAGTCCCTAAAGGATCAGAATAATGTAATAGAATGTTTAACTTTGGGGTATTGTCAATGGAATACTACTTGGCAATGAGAAAGAATGAAATCATGCCATTTGCAGCAACATGGATGGAACTAGAAGGTATTCTGCTAAGTGAAATAAGTCAGTCAGAGAAAGACAGATATCATATGTTTTCACTCATATGTGGATCTTGAGAACCTTACCAGATGACCGTAGGGGAAGGGAAGGGGAAAAAAATAGTTACAGAGAGGGAGGGAGGCAAACCATAGAAGACTCTTAAATACAGACAACAAAACTGAGGGTTGATGGAGGGTGGGGGGGGAGAGGGGAAAATGGGTGATGGGCATTGAAGAGGGCACTTGTTGGGATGAGTACCGGGTGTTCTATGTAAGCGATGAACCACAGGAACCTACTCCCGAAACCAAGAACACACGGTACACGCTGTGTGTTAGCCAACTTGACAATAAATTATATTTTAAAAAATTATTAATGGCAAAAAGATTGCAAA
Organism: Leopardus geoffroyi; assembly: GCF_018350155.1. Classification (NCBI taxonomy): domain Eukaryota; kingdom Metazoa; phylum Chordata; class Mammalia; order Carnivora; family Felidae; genus Leopardus; species Leopardus geoffroyi. Next base: position 63,815,194 of record NC_059341.1, read on the forward strand.
ACTTGGGAATGCAAACTGGTGCAGCCACTCTCGAAAACAGTATGTGTGTTCCTCAAAAAGTTAAAAATAGAACTGCCCTACAATCCAGCAATTACACTACTAGGTATTTATCCAAAGAACACAAAAATAGTAATTCAAAGGGAAACATGCACCCAGATGTTTATAGCAGTATTATCTACAATAGTCAAAATATGGAAACAGCCTGTGTCCATTGAGTGATGAAGGGATAAAGAAGATGTGGTATATATGCATATATACAATGGAATGTATTCAGCCATAAAAGGGAATGAAATCTTCCCATTTGCAATGGCATGGATGGAGCTAGAGCATATAATGCTAAGTAAACTAAGTCAGTTAGAGAAAGACAAATACCATACTATTTCACATATATGTGGAATTTAAGAAATAAAACAAATGAGCAAAAGGAAAAAAAGAGAGGCAAACCAAGAACCATACACTTAACGATAGAGAACAAACTGGTGGTTACCCGAGGGAGGTGTGTGGGATGGGTTATATGGGTGATGGGGATTAAGGAGTGCACTTGCGGTGATGAGCACTGGGTGTTGTATGGAACTGTTGAATCACTATATTGTACACGTGAAAACTAATATTACACAGTATGTTAACTAACTGGAATGTGAATAAAAACGTTTTAAAAAGAAAAAAAAAGACTGCAAAACTGAAAAATAAATAAAATAAATAAATAAATAAATAAATAAATAAATAAATTTGGGGTATTATAACAGTACTCTGTAAGTGCTTAGGTAAGATATTTGTTGATATTTACTACTGAAACTGAAGCTAAAAAGAATTTCTTATACATATCATACCTACCCCATGCCCAACACTACTCTCAGTTGCATCATAAGTGGTTGTCAGAATAAACTTTATAAGCAATACTCACTGAACTGTATGAAAGATTATTTTGATAATGGCACATATTTCATGGTAGTCTTTACTCTGATTCTTTAGAAAATTGAATTTCAAGAAAATAGACAAGAGTAACCACTTGTTTTAATAACAATCATCTTTGAAATACATTTAAGTATTGGGGATAGGCTATTTTCTTATGGCTTTCAACCAGATATACCACTTTTTACTCCCTTCCTGTAGTATCAAGATTACCACTTGAGTCTTTCCTACTTACTACCTGAAAAGCCATAGACTTCATAATGCCAGGATCACTTGTCAGGGAAGAGGAAATACAATGCTACCCAAACACATCTGATGGTGTGGAGAAACACCTAATAATTTCATGTTCCACACAGTCAGGATTTTTTGAACAAAAAATTACTGGTCCACTGGGTTAAAGGATGATGGACTAGTAATCACACCTTGGAAGCTAGAAAGAGTGAATTGCTCCTGATAGATTTACAGGTTTATCTCCCCTGATGCCATTTATTTATGTTTCAGAAGGTAATAAAATCCTGATCCATGTATTTATATTCCATTAAATTCCATTTTAAAATTCAGTTCCTCTTCCTCTCTCTGGAGAGGAGGAGGGGCTTATGCAGCAGTGCCTATATAAGCTCCCAGTGTCATAATTTCAGTGGTCTTCTTGGATATTACGGAGGCTCAGTACATGCTGGGTGACATCTGCCCTCATCACACTGCCCTGAAGGGCAATGGGGCATGGGAAACCAGCACCGAGATGTCCTGTAAGTAAATAATGTCTGCCTCTGATCCACAAACCTCATGTTTGTGGGAAAACATGTCAGGAAAAAATAAATACATATATTTTTTTATATATGTTTGTTTATTTATTTTGAGAGTGTGTGTGTGTGTGTGTGTGTGTGTGTGTGTGACAGATAGGGGCAGAGAGAGAGGGAGAGAGAGAATCCCAAGCCTCCGCACTGTCAGCACAGAACCCCATGCAGGACTTGAACCCATGGGCCATGGGATCATGACCTGAACCGAAACCAAGAGTCAGATGTTTAACCGACTGAGCCACCCAGGCACCCCTAAATACATATAAACATCAAATAGAATGCTACAAATAAATTCATTTAAGGACTTTTTGAAAAGTGAGGACTCTGGGTTCATTTAGAATGCGCTTTCATTTGCATTTTATTTACTTGTACTCAGTTTTTTACATAAAACTGAGTTATCAGTAAAATGGTGACAGAGATGCTTACCTGCTCTCTCAAGGTTTGGGACTTACTGCCACATAAACCGAATTCTAATTGCTACAATGGTTTTGTGTGTGTTTCTATAACCCCTCCCCCCACTAAAGTCTGTCCATTCGAAGTGTGGTTTCTGCTGAACTTACCATGGAAAAGTTGTTAGGAAATCCATAGTGGGGTACCTCCTGGTTTGCAAGAGAACATCTTTTTCCATCCTTTCTTTGCTGTGACAGTTGCAACAGATCCTGCGGAGGCCAGAAAACAAATCTGTCAGGAAGCACCGTGGGTGAGAGCAAGGCTCTAAGGAACCTCCTGCGTTTGTTTTCATCCCCCTACAGAGGTAAGAATGTCATTGCTTCCTTCCCTTGCAAAAACACTTCTATCGACTACTTTGTTGACAATCAGAACTGTCAGTAGTCTCCCCTATCAGAGAAACTGTTTTCTGACTCTTTAGGTTCATAAGCTTTCCTGCATGCTTTTGAAATCCAGTCCCTTAAAGCCTGTCTTGAGTGATGATTTGAAACAACTCCTGAATCAGGATGGGTCCAAGAAGCAATGATTCACTGAAAAGAGTCAGATAAATGAGATGTATTCACTGGAAATCACCTCTCACCTCTTGCACGTACTACCTTACTCTGGAATTCCAGCCATGAAACCCATGTCTACCTCAACTTCCTGTATTTCCCCAACTATCTGTCTTAAACTAGTCTGGGTTCAATCTTACCCTGCCCTACAGGCTGAGATTTTGCATCTAAGACTTCTGAGAAGATCAAAATACTTTTCGAACTAAAAATGTTCTATGTTGGGGTGCCCGGGTGGCTCAGTCGGTTGAGTGCCGACTTGGGCTCAGGTCATGATCCCACGGTTCATGAGTTCAAGCTCCAAGTCGGTATCTGTGTTGACAGCTCTGGATCCTGCTTTGGATCCTGTGTCTCCCTCTCTCTCTGCCCCTCGCCCACTCATGCTCTGTCTCTGTCTCTCTGTCTCTCTCAAAAATAAAATAAAATAAATTTTTTTAAATGTTTAAGTGTTCTATGTAGGTCAGGAGAAGAAACAAATAATTTTAGATCAATAGCAATGAGGAAAAGGCGACACTCTGAGTTTCTTCCATTTCACACCTGCCTTTGTGGGGAGCTGATTCCCATAGGGTTCCCCCCTTTTGTGATGATGCCCCATGATTTTTCAGCAGCCATCTTGGGCAGGTCCTACCAACCCCCTGTTTCCTCACCTCAGACCAGGTCCAGCCTCCCCAGCCTGGTGTTTTCTTCTATGTCCCCTGTCTGCTGGGCAGTGTTGCAGAACTCTCTGTCCCTCACCCTTCCTTCTCCCTTCCTTCTTCAAGTGAAAAGAGCAATAATACTGGACACTCAAAAGTCAATTTACAAGGCACTTTTACTTCCCCTGTGAACACCTAGTGTTTGGTAGAACAGGGATCATCCCTGTCATTTTTCAGAAGGAAAACAGGCTGGAAAAAGTCATCCCTGTCCCACCCCCCTACCCCACTACAATTCATTGTCTCGGGTAACTGACAACCTCTTCAACATCAGTTATCATGTGTTTAAAAGTGTTGACTGGGTGCTCTTATTGGCTGCTCTCGTTCTGAGTCTGTGGTTGTGTCTATACGTCCAAGATTGTTGATGCTCAAACCCAAGAGACTACAGGTCTCTTTTCTCTTCAGAAGCAATATTTTCATTTTAACAACTCCTTCTGGAGACAATTCCCCCAATCTTTGTAGGAATCTGTTAGTGATATTTAAAAATATATTTTTTTAATGTTTACTTATTTTTGAGAGAGAGAGATAGAGAGAGAGAGAGAGAGAAAGAAACATGAGCAGGGGAGGAGCAGAGAGAGAGGAAGACAGAGAATCCAAAGCAGGCTCCACACTGTCAGCACAGAGCCCAATGTGGGGCTCAAACTCACGAATCATGAGATCATGACCTGAGCCAAAATCAAGAGTAGGACACTTAATGGACCGAGCTACCCAGGTGTCCTTGTTAGTGATATTTTATATGGCAATTTTAGGCCAGGCAGGAAGCTGGCTGGTCAGTGGGGAAAGAGCAAGGTTTTAACATTTATTGAGTCTTATCATGTGCAGACCCTCTGCCAACCACGGTACCCATGTTAGCTGATTAAACCTTTTAGAATACTGGAGAGGTAGAGGTTAACCTTCATTTCCCAGATTAGGGCCCTGAGGCCCACAGAGGTAATTCAGCTAACCACATCATACAGCCGGTGAGTGGAAAACCCAGGATTTAACTGGCAGTTGGTCTGTCCCTCTAACCAGTAACACACAGTAAACTCCATGGTCAAAATTGTCCTTTATGAATAGAACTCCAGGCTCCCTACTTTGCTTTAAGTCAGAGCAGCCTGGCTTTTATCTGTGTATCTACTAGGCTTCTGGATTTGATTCCTTTGAAAAACTGGGCTCCATAGCTGAAACGTTTTTAATATCGCTGGCCCACACCATTCAAGGACACCTCTGCATTTCCAAGCCCTCTGTGGTAGGCTCAGCCTCATGGACTGTTCCCTGAGGCCCAATAAACCCTCTCCACCCTCAACTCTTCCCCCAAGGACTTGTCCTCCTGTAAATGCCAGAAGAGAAGAAAGTTTGAAAGGGACTTCCCTGTCCTCAAAACCTAGATTAATTTCTTCCGGCTCCTCAAAGGGTTTTCACAAATTAAATCTAGGAGAAAAAAATAGTAAAAGTCACCACATACTAGCATATGAATATTACTTTTAAAAATAGTTTTTCATTGTCCTAGAATTCAAGGTGTGCCTTGCTCTAAAAGGCCCTAATGTCATAATTACAAACTGAGAAAGTGATTAATTAGGGATTGACTTTTCCTTTTTTAAAGGAATTCTCTGATATATTTGAAATCGTTTCAAATCTCCCATTTACATGCAGCTTTCCAGAAGCATATCCAATAGTTTATAAAGTGAGGATTGGTGCAAATTTACTTTTTCTCAAATTCCTAGGGGAAAGAGATCATAGATTTGTGCAAAATTGTTCTAGCAAGTACTTTGTGCCATTCTAATATGCCCAAGAACAGGATTTAGAACAGGCTTCTTACGCAGGTGAGAAGAACAGGGCTGACGGTGCTCTGGAGAGCAGCTTCCAAATACAGACCCAAGGACACAGTGGCAGAAAGATAGGGTACTTCTTCCCTGTGGTGTCGTGATGTGACATTTATAGCATTTATAGCCATAGTTTGAAATGAGAAAGTGTATCATCAATGAAAAGGAAAGCAACGTGTTAAAGTAGAAAACTAAAGAAGGGAAAAAAGACAAAGTGGATTTCATTAAAATTAAAAACGTGTGCTCTGTGAAAGACAATATCAAGATAAGCCACAAAGAGGGGCGCCTGGGTGGCTCAGTGGGTTAAGTGTCCGACTTCAGCTCAGGTCATGATCTCACTGCCTGTGAGTTCGAGCCCTGCATCAGGCTCTGTGCTGACAGCTCAGAGCCTGGAGCCTGCTTCCCATTCTGTGTCTCCCTCGCTCTCTGCTCCTCCGCCACTCACACCCTGTGTCTCTCAAAAAATGAATAAATGTTAAAAAAAATTAAAAAAAAAAAAGATAAGCCACAAACAGGGAGAAAACATTTGTGAAAGACACATCTAATAAAGGACTGTTATCCAAAACAGACAAAGAACTCTTAAAACTCAAGAATAAAAGAAAACAACCCAATTAAAAGATCAGCCAAAGACCTCACCAGACACCTCATCAAAGAAAATACACAGATGGCAAATGAGCACACAAAAAGGCACTCCACATCACATCACCAGAGCAACGCAAACTAAACCAACAATGAGATTCCATCACATACTTATTAGAAAGCCCCAAATCTGCACACTGACACCAAATGCTGGCAAAGATGCAGAGCAACAAGAACACTCTTACGTTGCTGGTGGGAATGCAAAATGGTACAGCCACTTTGGAAAACGGCTTGGCAGTTTCTTCCAAAACTAAACATACTCTTACTGTGTGATCCAGTAATTGCACTCCTTGGTGTTTACCCAAAGGAGTCGAAAACTGGCGTCCATATAAATACCTGCACATGGTTGTTTATAGCAGCTTTATTCATAACTGCCAAACATGGAAGCAACCAAGATTTTTCTCAGTAGGTAAATGGATAAATAAGCTATACTACATCAGATAATGGAATATCATTCAGTGCTAAAAGGAAGCAAGCTGTCAAGCCATGAAAAAGACGTGGAGGAAATTCAGATGCATGTTACTAAGTGAAAGAAGCCAATCTGAAAAGCCTATTTATATACTGAATAACTCCAACTATATGACATTCTGGATAAGGCAAAACTATAGAGACAGGAAAAATCATGGGAAAGAAGGATCGGGGATAAAAAGGCAAAGCACAGCGGATTTTTAGGGCAATGAAAATACTCTGTATGATACGACAATGATGGATGGATGTTATTATACATTTGTCAAAACCCATAGAATGTACAACACCAAGAGTGAATTGTAAGGTAAACTGTGACTTTGGGTGATAACGATGGGTCAATGTAGGTTTGTCCCTGGTTTAAAAAAAAAAAAAAGTACCATTCTAGTGAGTGAAATTGCTACTGGGGGAGGCTATGCATGTGTGGGGGTAAGGGGTATATGGGAAATCTCCGTACATCCCTCTCGATTTTGTTGTAAACCTAACCTGCTCTAAATAATAAAGTCTTGGGGGGGGGAAAGACAAAGGAAATTCATAATAGAGTGTTCTGATTAATCTAAAAGGCTGACTTAATGCTCGTGATCATTGTGTGCCTTATATGTGCCAAAAATATATGATACTTCTATGCTTTTATTAGGGATATTTACAAATAATTAAAAATACTCTGGTGCCCAGATAGTCATCAATCATTAGAAGTGAAGTACAAAGTCAGTTAAAACCAAAATGAAAGTCTAATGTTATAACTGAAATAAACTACCCTTCCTTGGTTAGTATTAGCAAAACTAGATTTATTCTTATATTAAATTTAGTTTAACACAGACACAGAAGAAACATATATTCTCAGATAAATGTATATGATGTCACTCCAGCAGGAGTTCCAGACATTGTGAGGGCTGCTGCAGTGAAACTCCAGCGGTATTCACTACCTCACAAAGAACATTAGAGACAGAACTGAAATAATATTATCGCTGTACTGATGTACAGCAGAAATTACACTTAGAATACAGCCAGCAAACATTGCAAGACCCGGGCAGTAATACTACCTGCAATGGTAAACAGTAAATGGAGTAATGGTAAATGGTAAATATCAGTGGTAAATATCAGAGAGCAAGTATTATGAACCCGGAGTAGAAGCTCTTTTACACAATTACCTTCTGGGCTGGAACGAAAATCTCAGTTTTTATTGGCAAATGATTATATTCAAGCCTAATCCTGGAAACACTTTAAAGCAGCTTCTAATGTCAAAGAAATCAATACCTTTGTATGTGAATAGGAAAATAATATGTAAGGTTCATCTGCCTCTGAAATTCTGCCTACAAAAGCCTGAGCAATATTTATGCAGCACACCTTATACATGCTAAACCGAAAAATAACCAAATTGATTAATGCATGACTTAGTAAAAAGCAAATCAAGGGAGATTGTTCACACAAAGAGGAGTAACATAGGCACTTTATGAAAAAATGGAGGCAGTTTAAAATAATAAATATAAAAACACAGTTGCCTCAGGGCACCTGGTGGCTCAGTCAGTTATGTATCTGACTCTTGATTTCAGCTCAGGTCATGATCTCATGGTTTGTGAGTTCAAGCCCCACATCAAGCTCTACACTGACAGCACAGAGCCTGCTTGGGATTCTTGCTTCCTCTCTCTCTGCCCATCTGCAACTCACAAACACACACACACTCTCTCCCTCTCTCAAAATAAATAAACTTAAAAAAAAAAAACAGATGCCTCAGTATACTTTTTTAAAGTTTGCATTCAGTAAAAAAAATAACTTGTTCTTTTGGTATGCAATACTATAATTTTTAGCATATGTATAGATAGATTTGTGAAACCACCATAACAATTAGGATACAGAACAATGCCATCACTGGACAAAAGATTTCTTCATCCTGCCCTTTTGTAGTTAAATTCTGCCCTCACCCCTAACCCTTGCCAACTGCTGTATTCTCTGTATCTATAGTTCTTTCTTTCTTCTTTCTTTCTTTCTTTCTTGGAAGGGGGAGTTCTGTTCCTATTTTATTTTATTTTATTTTACTTTATTTTCACGCTCCACCCCAAGGACACTCGTGATATGTTTAAGTGTGTCTTTATTTATTTATTTTTTTTAAAGTTTATTTATTTTGGGGACAGAGAGAGACAGAGCATGAACGGGGGAGGGGCAGAGAGAGAGGGAGACACAGAATCGGAAACAGGCTCCAGGCTCTGAGCCATCAGCCCAGAGCCCGACGCGGGGCTCGAACTCACGGACCGCGAGATCGTGACCTGGCTGAAGTCGGACGCTTAACCGACTGCGCCACCCAGGCACCCCTAAGTGTGTCTTTAGATATGCATGTATCCTTGAAAGCTATATAGTGTCTTGTACATATGTGATTTTTTTTTTATTTCGATGCAGGGCTCAAACTCATGAACCTCAAGATCATGACCTGAGCCTAAACCAAAAGTCAGACGCTTAACCAACTGAGCCACCCAAGTGCCCCGATTTTTGTTTGTTTTTAAAGAGTACGATTCAGTGGATTTTAGTATATTCACAAAATTATGCAACTATCACTGATATCTAATTCTAGAACATTTCATCATCATCCTCCAGAATCCTGTACCCATTAATAGCCACTTTCCATCGTCTGCTCTACCCAGCCTCTGGCATCCAATAATCTACTTTCTTCCTCTATGCATTGGTCCATTCTGAACATTTCCTATAAATGGAATCATACGATATGTGTCTGACTTAAAGGGCTAGTATCCAAAATCTATAAAGAGCTCACCAAACTCCACACCCCAAAACAAATAATCCCATGAAGAAATGGGCAGAAAACATGAATAGACACTTCTCTAAAGAAGACATCCAGATGGCCAACAGGCACATGAAAAGATGCTCAACGTCGCTCCTCATCAGGGAAATACAAATCAAAACCACACTCAGATACCACCTCACGCCAGTCAGAGTGGCCAAAATGAACAAATCAGGAGACTATAGATGCTGGAGAGGATGTAGAGAAACGGGAACTCTCTTGCACTGTTGGTGGGAATGCAAACTGGTGCAGCCACTCTGGAAAAGAGTGTGAAGTTTCCTCAAAAAATTAAAAATAGACCTACCCTATGACCCAGCAATAGCCCTGCTAGGAATTTACCCAAGGGATACTGATGCATAGGGGCACTTGTACCCCAATGTTTATAGCAGCACTCTCAACAATAGCCAAATTATGGAAAGAGCCTAAATGTCCATCAACTGATGAATGGATAAAGAAATTGTGGTTTACATACACAATGGAGTACTACGTGTCAATGAGAAAGAATGAAATATGGCCCTTTGTAGCAACGTGGATGGAACTGGAGAGTGTGATGCTGAGTGAAATAAGCCATACAGAGAAACACAGATACCATATGTTTTCACTCTGATGTGGATCCTGAGAAACTTAACAAAAACCCATGGGGGAGGGGAAGGAAAAAAAAGAAAAAAAAGAGGTTAGAGTGGGAGAGAGAGCCAAAGCATAAGAGACTCTGAAAAACTGAGAACAAACTGAGGGTTGATGGGGGGTGGGAGGGAGGGAGGGTAGGTGATGGGCATTGAAGAGGGCATCTTTTGGGATGAGCACTGGGTGTTGTATGGAAACTAATTTGACAATAAATTTCATATAATAAAAAAAATATGTGTCTGACTATTTCACTCAGCATGACGTTTTCTAAGTTCATCCATGTTGTAACATGGATTACGACTTTGCTCCTTTTTATGGACAAATACAATTCCATATTTTTTAGCCATTAAGCTATTAATGGACATTGGGCTGTTTCTGCGTTTGGCTATCATGAATAATGTTGCTATGAACATTCATGTACAAGTTTTTATGTGGACATATGTTTTCATTTCTTTGGAGCAATTATCTAGAAACGGAATTTCTGGGTCATATGGTACCTTTATTGTTAACTTGTTAAGGAGTTACCAAATTGTTTCCCAAAGGTACTGCCCCATTTTACATTTTCACCAATATTGTATGAGACTTACAATCTGTCCATATCCTCTTCAACACTTGCTCATCCTCCACCTTTTCCATTACAGCCATCCTAGTGAATGTGAAGTGGTATATTATTGTGGTTTTGGGGGTTTTTTTGTGTTTTGGGGGGGGTTGTATTTTTTTTTTTTTTTAGAAAGAGAGTGTAAGAGGAAGGGGGAAGAGAGGAGACTCCCAAGCAGGCTCCATGCTCAGCTTAGGGACCAACATAGGGCTCCATCTGAAACCCTGGGATCTTGACCTGAGCTGAAATCAAGAGTCAGACACTCAGCTGACTGAGCCACCCAGGTGCTCTTTATGGTGGTTTAGTTTGGCATTTCCCTACTAAGTAATTGTGTTAATCATCTTTTTATGTGCTTATTTGACATCCATATTTCTTCTCTAGTGAAGTGTCTGCTCACATCTGTTGCCTCTTTTTTCATTGGTTTATTTATCTTTTTATTGTTGTGTCTTAAGAGTTATTTACGTGTTCTAGATTCAAGTTCCTTATCAGATACATGATTTGCAAATATTTTCTCCCACAGAAATATTCTGTAGCTTGTCACTTCACTTTCTCGATGGTGTTCTTTGAAGCATAGAAGTTTTAAATTTGGGGGAAAAATTTTTTTTTTATTTTGATGAAGTCCAATTTTTTTCAAATTTTTCTATTATGGGTTGTACATTTTGATGTTATATCTAAGAATTTTTTGTCTAGCCTCTGATCAGAAGATTTTTCCATATATTTTCTGTTAAATCTTTTCTAATTTTACACTTTCTGTTTACATCTCTGATCCATTTTCAGTTAATTTTTATCTAAGGTGGAGAGGTCTAGGTTGATTTTTTTTTGGTCTTTCACGTATTGATATCCAGTTGTTCCAACACTATTTATTAAAAAGATTATCTTTAACCCACGGAATTGCCTTTGCACTTTTGTCAAAAATCAGTTGGCCAGGGGCACCTGAGTGGCTCAGTCGGTTAAGCGTCCGACTTCAGCTCAGGTCATGATCTCACGGTCCGTTGAGTTCAAGCCCCACATCGGGCTCTGTGCTGACTGCTCAGAGCCTGGAGCCTGTTTCACATTCTGTGTCTCCCTCTCTCTCTGACCCTCCCCCGTTCATGTTCTGTCTCTCTCTGTCTCAAAAATAAATAAACGTTAAAAAAAAATTTTTTTTTTAAATAAGTTGGCCATATATGTGTGATTCTATTTCTGGACTCTATTCTGTGTATTAATCTAAACATTTATCTTTATACAATACCACATGGTCTTGATTACTGTAGCTTTCTATTAAGTCTCAAAATCTAATAGTTAAGTCCTTTAGGATTGTTTCAGCCATTCTATGTACTTTGCATTTTTATATATTTTTTACACTCATGTGTCAATTTCTACAAAAAACCTCCTGAGATTTTGATTGGGATTTCACTGAATCTATATATCAATTTGGGGGTAATGATGTATTAACAATATGAGTTTTCCAACTCATGAACATGGTTTATTTCTCCATTTATTTAACATTTCTTTAATTTCAGTAAAGTTTTATAGTTTCAGTATAGGGGTGTTATATTTTGTTAATATTTCCCCTAAAATACTAGCTTATTGCTAGTATGTAGAAAGACAATCTTTATATATTGATCTTTTATCTGGCAAGCTTGCTAAGTTGACTTACTAGTTTTAATAGGTGTTATTGCTCTTTTTGGTAGAGTACTTGGAGTTTTCTGCATATATAATCATGTCACCTGTAAATAAGGACCACTTACTTCCCGTACAACCTGCATACCTTTATTTCTTTTTCTTACTTTATTCTACTGACTAGAACCTCCTGTACAATGTTGAGTTACAGCAGTAAGAATAGACATTCTTCCCTGGTTCCTGACTTTAACCCTTGACCACTAAGTATAACTTTCATTGCGTGTTTTCTGTTGATAAGCGTTGTTTTTAATGCTCTCCTTCCAATCATGGAATGGTTTAGCATAAATATTTGCATACATTTTGAAGTAATTTAGATTTGGGACTAACTTCCCATCTGGACCAGGTCAAGTCACTCTTAACAGGGAACTGGCTTCAAATATGCAGAACTAAGACCACAGTGTGGCAAGCAACTGCCTGCTGGGGTTCAAAAGCAGTTGCCTCAAAGAGCTACTGAATACATGGTATTTCAGATGTGCAAATAAAGAGAGTTGGAACTAAAATTACTGTCTACTCTCTGCCAGACCCTCTTACGTGAGTCATCTCCGTTTTTGCTCTTCTTATCTATACAGAGTCAGAATTTGTAAATAATTCTATTCCTCCATCTTCAGCGGGATAAGAGGCGAAGTGCCTCGAGGCAACCAAAGCTTTTCTAATCTCACTGTGCAGGATGGGCTCCCAGGCTGCCTTTCACTGTTGCCGCAATGACCCAAATGTGATGCTGCAGCTGATTATCCAAGCAAGGGGAAAGCAACTGATTTCCTCTCTTTCTGACATTTTTGACCTGAAAAAAAATTTTATTTTTTACCACCACATAAGATGAATTTATATTCTCCAGAAGGTTCTTATATATAGCTTATATATAGTCTACTCACAAACTAGATGTTATATTTCCCTTGTATTTCCCAGGGATGCACTTGGAAAACTTAGAAATATATATATATAATGTTTAGAGGGGAAGAAAAAGGCCCTAGGCTCTTTCTGCACAACCTAATCATTTTCAGGAGAGGAGCTGGGGCTCAGGAGATTAAGTGGCCTTTCCAGGCTTACACAGCTTGTTAGACAAACACTGGACTAGAATTGTCCTAAAAACTCTTATGACTGTCATTCTCACTGGGACTGGCATAAGTACTAAATCCATTTACATCATAATTAACTGCTCTATCATGGTTTTTCATTGGCCACTCAAATGTCTCAGTTCCAAATATGTCGACATCTAATCTAGTTTTTCATAATTATTATTAAGTTACATTTTAGGCACACTCCCTCCTCCCTTAAATGCATAAAAGATGAAGAAGACACTGAGGGGGGCCTGGGTGGCTCAGTGGGTTAAGCATCTGACTTCCGCCCAGGTCATGATCTCAGAGTTTGTGAGGTTGGCCCGCATAGGGCTCTGTGCTGACAACTGAGAGCCTGGAGCCTGGAATCTGCTTCAGATTCTGTGCCTCCCTCTCTCTCTGCCCTTCCTCCACTTGCACTCTGTCTCTGTCTCTCAAAAATAAATAAACATTAAAGAAACAAGAAGATACTGTGACAAATTGTGTGGAGAAAATGGAAAGGTATTCATGTAGAACAATATGTTTTTGAAAGGCATTGTGACATTTTGAACATATGCCATGTACATGGAATGTAATCCAACTTTCTTCTCTCTCTGTACATGAGCATTTATTCAGAGTGGATGATGAAGCCATAGAAAACTGGGTGCCCTAACAAGGTTCTCTCATTTGGACTTTTGATAATGTATCTCTCAAATTTCATTACTGTAAAAGAGGTCACAATGTTTAATCTTTGCATATAATTCAGTCTGTTAGGGGGAAAAAAAGAAGAAATGATGCCTTTTCCATTTGAGGGAGACATTGTTTGGGGATCAAGTAATAATAACAAAGAAAAAAATATATTCCCACCAAGAAATAGAAATTAAGAAGCCCACCCAGCAGTTCAGATTCCTACTGTGGTTAACAGGGAGTTTACTGCCACCAAGTGGTTTCCTAAATCCACTTAATTCTGTAACTGTTGTTTCTTAAATTCTCCCCAAATATCAACACGTTTTCAAAGCATCTGCTTTCAGTTTAAATGAAAATATCATGAAACCTCACACAGAAACAACTGAAAACTTTTCCTAAATTGAAAAATCCACAAGTCCTTCATTGTCAAAAAGAAAATGTGGTGAACATTTGTGTTTGCTAAACTCCTGTCATTGAAACGGCCAGAAAACAGTTGATACAAACGCGTTCACTCAACACATGGGAAGGCTGATATGTGTTGCTGCTGGTAACAAAAAGAAAAATTCTTTGAAACAACAAATGCTTAATGAGACAATGTACATTCTTTGAATGGTATCTAATGTCTAGTAAACATATGATGAAGTCGGTTCTGGTCCCATCCCCCCCCCCTCCCCCCAACAACCCTCCACTTTTTGGAGGTTTCTGAGGACTATTTAGGGAGTGAGGCTTGAAAAATAGTAGGAGATTTTATTCATGTCATGATGCCTATTTGCATACCACAGAAACTTGCTCAAAGTGGACATTCAAAACAGAGCTCTTATAAAAGAAAACTTCCTCTTCCTGTTGTAGTATTTCCCATCGCCACACCCAGTGTCAACAAATAGCTGACATTAGGGCCAAGTACAGCACTGGGTATGCATTTTGTAAAGTAAATACTAAAGGTGAATATTTAAGGAAGAAATAACTCCAGCCTCCTCACATCACCATGGCAACCAGAGGTATCTTGTTTAAGCAAGTCAGCCAGGCTCTGTGATCTTTGGCCTTGGCTCACAATATCCTAGGGAGTCTTCTTTAATGTCTTTTTTAGCTTTTAGCATCTTGTGCAGTTTAGCCTGATATCAAACACTAATCAATGGGGCAAATGCTTACTAAGCATCACTTACTAAGGCAGTGTTTCTCCATGAGACAAAAGACCACCTACATCAAAATCACTAGAGTTGCTTATTAAGAAGGCCAACGCTAAGGTCCCATCCCAGACCTACTGAAACTGTTCCAGACTCTGCCTTTTAGCAACCACTGCATGACTCTTATGCTCTCAAACTTGGGGATTACTGACCTAGGGGAAAGGTCATAAAGCAGTGGTTCCCAAACTTTGCTACACAATAGGATAATCTAGAGATTCCTTCAAAAATATGGATGCTTATCTCCTAACTCCAGATAGTCTGATTAATTGGTATGGGTATGATCCGGTCATTAGGATTTTTAAAAGCCCTCCAGGTGATTCTAATATATAAGAAGATGGCGGGGGAAAGATTGGGGAGAGGATTCTAGCTCTCACCTGATGACTAACAGACAAGGAAGTAGAAGATGCCAAAATGGTAATAATATTGCCTAATCCTGGTGTTGTTCTCACTCTAAACTGCTTATGTAATTTAACCTGGAGCCCCTAATAATTCCATCATCCCTAACAGAAGTTTTGAGAGTTTTAGTGTGTTGCCCTCAGGTTCATGTGATTTTCAAAAAGGATCTGGGGCATTCTTCTCTGAGACTCACTCATGTGGGCTAACACGGGCCCGTGGCTAAGTAAACCGGGTGTAAACTAAGGTGGTATCTACCTGTGCAGCTTTTCAACCATCTTGATTTTAGCCATTCATCCAACAAATACTGGCTAATTAATTCAGACCTTGTTCATTAATATGAAAAAACAACCTGCAGACTTGATATCTCCTATCACATGATTGTCAACTCAGAGGATGTTATTTTACGAATGTTTCTCTTTTCAAATTAATCTGTCAACTCAGCCAAAATGTTTAACAGAATAATCCTATATGTGTGACTTAGATCCATAATTATCTTCTGGTTTCCCCAAATCACTTATTACACAGTCAGAATAAATGCACTGAGGTGATTTAACAGTAGGTCATGCCATCTCAGGGTGACTTGTAAGAAACTACATAGTACTCGTCTGAACGTCCCTACGCATCTTCCCTCTTTTAACATTTAGTAACTCCAAAAAAACTACTCTCCCAAGGAAGCTTGCCTAGTCTCCCTAAAATGGATGTTTCGAATGGCTATTAATTCTTACCTAAATTTTCAAGTTTAGCAATTACTCTTCAAAGTGCATGCCCAGTCTGTACTTGGCCATCGTGTCAGCTGAGTGGATTCTCACTAATAGTCTGCCTTGTAGTCTCCTCACCTCACCTTTTGTTTAAATGAGGCTTCTTGCTAGGGTAGCGAATTATTTGTTACTGATGTGATTTAACATTTAGTGCAGCACTGCTACGATTTGTGTTTAATGGTGATTATTATATTAAAACTATTACGGTGGGGTGCCTGTGTGGCTCAGTCAGTTGAGCATCTGGCTCTTGAGTTCCATTCAGGTCATGATCTCACAGTTCATGGGTTCAAGCCCCACATTGGGCTCTACGCTGACAGCACGGAGCCTGCTTGGGATTCTCTCTCTCTCTCTCTCTCTCTCTCTCTCTCTCTGCCCCTCCCCAGCTCATGTGCTCTGTCTCTTTCTCAAAATAAATAAATAACTAAACAAAAAATTTTTGATTACATTAAAATTTTTTTAAAGACCCAGTTTCAACTTCTTTTATATTATTTGTTTTAATTAACAGAGCTTCCTAAATACCTTTTAGAGCATTGATAAAATATTTAAGAATGATAGCATTTTACATGAATATATTAAGTTGAGGTGATGGTGTACTTGTGAAAATGTAGAATGTACGGATGAAAAGAGAAAAAGAATGTAGAACTATAAAAGAGGAAGTGCGGCTAATAATCTTCATTATAGATTTTTTAAAATATATGTTGAGTTTCTATTACATACCAGGATTTTCATTCTATGTATTTGAAAATATGTCACTGAATAAAACAGATGAAAATCTTAAAAAAAAAAATCTATTGTGGTATCAGACATGAGGAAAAATCATTCTGAGGTCTAACCTAAAGTTTTTCGTAGAACAGTTTGAACTGTGAAAAGATACTACCTGTCTGGGTTTTCAAAATACAGTCTATTCTCTTTAATTTTAGAAGATAAAGGAAAAAAAGGAGAAGACATTTAGTTGTAAATGGTTACTTTTTAAAATTAAATGAGACAGTAAGAGCTGAACAAAAATTGTGCCTTCTGTGTGCTAGCACTTATCACTTAAAATCATCCAATTACTCTATTTTGTTATTATAATATTATATAATTACAATAAGGTCAGAGGAATAAGAGTCACATTCTGCCCTCAGTGCAGATTAGTACCCAGCACTGATCACAGCCAAGCACATAAAACTGTAAGCAAGAGACTGGAGGAAGGGAGAGCTGAAGGGGACCTGGCTGACTGACCTACTGGAGCCCTGGTTGCAATTTTCAATCCTGGTGTTTGGTCATTTGGGGCATCGGTGCAGGCAGTGGTTAAAAGCATGGAGTTGAAGCCAGACACACCCAGGTTCCAACCCATGCCCGATCACTGAGGATCTGAGTGACTGTGGGCAAATTAATGGTACCCGTAAGGGTCGTCTTTGTTTTGTCTTTTATTGTAAAAAAAATCAAGCTACCGCTTATGTATTTGTTTTCTAGGGCTGCCATAACAAAACACTGAAGACTGAGTGACTTCACAGAAATTTATCTTCTCACTGTTCTGGAGGCTTGAAGTCCAAGATGGAGGTGTCTTCTGAGTTGGTTTTCCTGAGGCCTCTCTCCTTGGCTTACAGGTGGCTGCTTTCTCACTGGGCCCACACATGGCCTTTCCTCTGTGTTGTGCCTCCCTGGTGTCTCTCTGTGTATCCAAACTTCCTCTCCTTATAAGGACACCAGTCATGTTGGATTAGGGCCCACCCTAATGGCCATATTTTAACTTAATCATCTCTTAAAGACCCTATCTCCAAATACAGTAACATTCTGAGGTACTTGGGATAAATGCTTTGACATATAAATTTGGGGGAGACCCAGTTCACCCCATAACAGCCTGTTTCATAATAGCTAGTGAGAATTTAAAGAAATAATGTACATAAATCACTTCTCAAGATACCTGGAAATAAATGATGAAACAACCTGGGGTGATGGAAATATTTTATGTCTTCACTTGGTGTTACATGGGTCAAAACTCATTGACTTGTACGCCTAAAATGTACATTTGATTGCTTGTGTACTATACCCCAATAAAGCTAATTTAAAAATATTAAATTACTACCTATCAACTTCTCTACCTCAATGACATCCTTTGAAAACATTTTTAGAATATTTAAAACATACTGCAAGGTATAAAAAACCCATTGTCCTGAATGCTTGGTCACTTATTACCCCCAAAACATTCCCAAGCCAAAGTAGAATTATCCTAGAGTCTGGAGCTAAAAAGAAGGGCTGTGCCTGGTGTTTGCATCTGTCAATACTCCCACATAAAACTAAATTACCCAACGAGGCATTTTTCCTGGAAGTATGTCATCCCTTCAAGGGAGTTTTAGAACTATACTTTTCCATACGGGAGCTGAGTTCCCAGCATGTAACTTGGAAGTTAATGGAAGACCTTGAGTATTTAACTCCACCAACTGTCTCAAGTGCCAGTTATTCTACCAGAGTTGGTATAAAGAGTCTTAAAAAGCTCCATTTGAAGCGAAAGTGAAAGATATTGAAATTTTCCCCCGCAGGCTTTGAACAGCATCCAAGTTAAATGATCATGACAACAGCAACAACATGTCCTGAGGGATTTAATTTTCAGCCTCAGCTTCCTAAGTCTACATTTATCCTTGGGACATCAGGAGAATTTCCGAGTTAATGTGGATCAGGACTCATGAAACTTCAAAGGTAGAGTTCTGCTAACCATAAAATCAGTAGTAACATTACCAAGACTTCTTAAAATCTTCCTTTAGACAACATGTCCCCATTGAAGAATTGCTTCAGGATATAATTTGGTGTGGAAACACAAATATATAGACTTACGAACATAATGGACTTATACAGTGCTTTGCACATCGCCAAAAGGTGTTTGTTGTCCAAATGAGTAAATATGTTGTTTGACTAAATGAATGACTCAGGAAGAAAGCATCATTAAAAGAAGGACAGACACAATTTTATTATAAGCATGCAACTTTAAAACCAGGAATTGGCTGAATCACAATGAGCAGGAAGTAGCATGTTTGACCACCTCCCATGGGAAACCTGTACTGCACACAGGGCCTGGCAAATAACACACAGTGATAAATGTTTGCAAACTGAATCATTAAATGTAGGGTCTGTGTGGGAAACAGAATTTTTTCAATGCCTGTGATAGGAAACTGCCTTCTAGATGAAATCGCCATGTGATAAGCTCCCGTGGCACTCACAAACCCCAATTTATGGAGTCAAGTGAGTTTTCCCTCTACTGCATCCTGCAGAGACTTGAGCCAGAGGGGTTCTGTAGCAGGAGCTTCTTTGATGGTTCACAGAGCAGTTCTGCTGAGATCTCAGCCTGCAGACAGACTGTCTGGGCGGGGCGGGGGGGGGGGGGGGGGATGATTGTTAAACACAAGGTCTGATTCAGAAGGTCTGGGTGGGGTCCGAGATTCTGCATGTCTAACAAGCTCCCAGGTGACGCCAACATTGCGTCCATGGAACACACTTGGGGCAGCAAGGTCGTAGAAAAAGAGCAAGAATCCTGAATAACCAGGCAGACTAAGCAGATATGGGGTGATGGAAGGCACTGAACCTGGAGAGGACAGGTTATGTGACCACATATGAGTCACTTAACTTTTCAGAATCCAAATTGTCTCATGGGGAAAATGGGTATAATAATGATGATGATTGGATGATAATGACACATTATGAGATCCTTATAGAATTAATGAATAACTTAATGTAAAAATGTAGGCGCATGCTCCATACACAGCCTTTGTTCTGCAAATGCTTACTGACTGAATGGTAAGCACAGGTCACGTGCTCTCCGTAGGTCAGAGGACTCAGCGCCTCATCCACCCTAGTGCCAAGCACAGGTGCTGAGCAGGTGCTCAGGCAGTGTTTGCTCAGTTCAGTTAGCAGCACAGCAATGGATGCTGTAAAGACACAGACACCTGGACGATGGCTCCCTGTGGCACCAACAGGAGAGAATCTTCACCGAGAAAGCAGTAACTTTGAGGCCTTGGGTAACTTCCAGGCGCCTCTGAGCCAGCGGTGGGAGACAGAACCAGCTCTTCCCAATAAAGGTACGGTGTTAGGGTAGCTGATCTTTCATATCCTTCAACATAAATTGTGTCTAAATCGCCTACCTGTGATACAAGGCCAGGCCTGTCTGGAGGAAGGCTCAGCTGCTCTTGGGCACAGCCCACAGCCATGATTAGTGCCTTAGACTCAAGTCAATCTCCGGATTCTCTGACTCCAGCTCCCGGCCACCAGTACTACCCTGAGTACATGCTCTGCTGAAGGTCAGATGAAGGTCTTGTGAACAACTTGTTGAGGACGGAACAGAACTCCCAAGCAACACAGCAGGAACATAGGTAGAGGACACTGAGAATTACCCTCAGGTTCACTCAAATCATAACACCTCTTTCTGATGAGGAGTCAGAGACACTGAATCTGTTAGCACCTTGAGAAAGCCTGGTTTCATCCACTTTCAGTGAAAATCCAGAATAAATCTTCACTAAAACAAATGGCTTTTTAAAAATCTTATCAAAGTATTTATTTGGAGTAGGGGGGAGCACCTGGGTGACTCAGTGGGTTGCATGCCTGACTTCAGCTCAGGCTCAAGTCTCTTGTTTATTTATTTTGGAGGGAGAGAGGGAGAGAGAGAGAGAAAGCATGAGCAGAGGAGAGGCAGAGAGAAAGGTGGACAGGGGATCTGAAGTGGGCGCCACTCAGTGAGCCTGATGCGGGGCTCGAACTCGCAAACCACAAGATAATGACCTGAGCCAAAGTCAGATGCTCAATCCACAGAGCCACCCAGGTGCCCCTCAAAGTATTTAAACAAAGAGTTAATAAACATGTTCTCCCCTCCCCCCACACCCATCCCCTAATCTGTAAGTGCCAGGAAAGAAGTGAAGCCATCCTCTTACTGAAGGATTTTATTATTGAGCAAGATAGTCATTGTTTCCATTCAATTTCACACAATGGTTTAAAATTTAACTCAGTTTTATGAATTAATATTGCATAGATTTTCATACTGTAGGCTTTAATTCATTGCTCAAGGTTTTGTCAATTTTCTTCTTGACAAAAATTACAAGTCTGGATTTCTCATACAATTCACTATTCCAATGGTGTAGATGAGTTTTAGACCAGGATAATCCACTATTGGTCATTGATATATTCTCTATCGCCTTGGGGAAAAATCTATCAGAAAAAAAAAAAAAAAGACATTGTTTGTAGGTGTTACCACTTTTTACTGACCAAGTTTTTTGAGGAATTGGTTATGGTTTCAAATGTCCGAATTTAGTATAGCTCAATTACTGATAAGCTGACACCTGCATTGAATGCCTTCGGAAGATCATGAAGTGTTGGGGGATATGCACCTGAGAGAGTTCTAGTGGCAAGAAACAGAGACTATCTTGAATCCTTTCTCTTTTTTTTCCCAGTTGTTTCTAATAATTTAATACTACTTTTACACGCCCTAGATCCAGACCCTCCTGCTGAGATTTTGAGACTTTTTTTTTTTTTTTTTTTTTAGTAAATTGTCCTTCCTAAATTGCTAAGACAGCTCTATGGAGACACAGAAGTGCCCTTAACAAACAACAGTTTCTTTATGATGTTTTTGCCACATAGAATGTCTTTAAAATTAAATTCCTTGTCTTTGCCAAATGTCCTATGGCTTATATAAAATGCTTTTTGTCTAATTAATCAATTGGCTCATATCAGGTGAATGCTCCTTTGCTGCAGATCAGCTACCTAGAGATACAATTTGTATTTACTTAATCATGGAAGATTCACCGGGTAGCAAATAGATTTTTCCCCAGCTTTATTGAGATACAGTGGATATATAACATTGTATGCATTTAAAGTACACAATGTATTGATTTGATACACTCATATATTCCAAAATGATTACCACCATAGCATTAGCTAACACTTCCATCACATCACATAATTATCATTTCTTTTTTGTGGTGAGAACACTTAACATCTACTCTCTTAAAAACTTTCAAGTACGTAATACATTATTGTTAACTATATTCACAACGCTGTGCATTAGATCCCCAGAACTTACTTATCTTCTAAATGGAAGTTTGTACCCTTTGGCCAACATTTCCCCATTCCTCCCACACCCCAGCCCCAGGACCCACTTGCTCCTCTCAGTTTCTAGAAGTCCAACTTTTTAGATTCCACATATAAATGTTATAACATAGTATTTGTTTTCCTCTGTCTCACTTGTGTCACTTTACATGTGTTGTCACACATGGCAGGATGTCCTTCTTTACCATAGATGAAATATACCATTATATACATATATATCACATCTTCTTTATCCATTTATCTGTTGATGGACACATAGGTTGTTTCCATATCTTGGCTATTGCGAATAATGTTGTAATGATCATAGGAGTACAGGTATCTCCTCAAGATCCTGATTTCATTACCTTGGGATATATACCCAGAAGCAGGGTTGCTGGGTCATATGGAGTGATTTTTTTTTTTTTTTTTTTTTTAGTTTATTTTGAGAGAAAGACAGTGCGTGAGCATGCATGCACGCAGGAGGTGGGGGGAAGAGCAGAGAGAGAAGAGGGAGAGGATCCCAAGCAGGCTCCATGGTGTGAGCACAGAGCCTGCCACGGGGCTCCATCTCACAAATATAAGATCATGACCCGAGCCAAAATCGAGAGTCGGCCGCTTAACAGACTGAGCCACCCTGGCGCCCCTAGAAAAAAGATTTTTTTTAATGAATTTTTACATGGCTATGATGAGTGCATTTAATTCATGTTTAAGTAAATACTTTAAAGTAGTATTAGCCATGCTTTATAGTATATACTGTCAGTCCTCACCAACCTGTTTGTGTGTTGAAGCAGAAACGGGTTTCTGAAGGAAATAGGAGCAACTACTCATGCATATTCCTTAGCCTGCCCAGCCTTGGTTACTTTGTTGTCACAAGAGGACCCTCCCCTTGCCTCGTCTGACTGGTCATCAAACTCCTACTAACATACAACCAAGCACAGATCCCCACACATCCTCACCAGAGAATTGACCCCCGGAACTCTCTGCTGCCCAATTCTCACACAAGTCCAGTCTTAAAACATAAATATGATGACCATGCCATCCACCATTCCTGCACGTGTTCTAAATCTTACTCTTGTTTCAAGACAGATGGCTAGCAAACTGCACATAGGAACTCCCTGCTTTTGTCCTTCATAGAACTGCTTTTATTGGACTCGGCCCTGTTTTGGTTGTGAGATTCGCAGGCTTGTCTTCTAGATAAAACAATCAGTTTCTTTAAGAAAAGGGCTAAGGGGAGCCTGGGTGGCGCAGTCGGTTAAGCGCCCGACTTCAGCCAGGTCACGATCTCGCGGTCCGTGAGTTCGAGCCCCGCGTCAGGCTCTGGGCTGATGGCTCAGAGCCTGGAGCCTGTTTCCGATTCTGTGTCTCCCTCTCTCTCTGCCCCTCCCCCGTTCATACTCTGTCTCTCTCTGTCCCAAAAATAAATAAACGTTGGAAAAAAAAAGAAAAAAAAAAAAAAAAGAAAAGGGCTAAGTCCTCTTTGGATACCCAATCTTCCTACAGCACAATGCACACACCAAGTGCTCCAAGTGCTTAATTCATTTTGTATTTCAGCTCTCTGTGGTGTGATATAAAGAGCACTTGGCTGTGAACTTAGATACCCAGGTTCTAGAACTCACCTTCCAGGAACCAGCAGCACAGGCTTGGGTGAGGACTTGTCCTCTCCTGAAATAAACATCATCCTAAATGATCTTTAGTGTCTTTCTTAGTTTAATATTTTTTACTATCTCCAACATCAACTAACCACCAACCAATGCTTTAATAAATTAAATATCTGTTGTAATTAGTATTATAATTTCTTCACAAATAGCAATCTTAATATTATTTTTTGAAAAAGCGATTTATCTTCTTAATAAAGCCGGCTAGTTTCAATTGTACTTGTTTTATAGAGGACAAGGCTAAATTTTAGCCTTGAAATACCAGTGATTCAAAATTAATGACCTCCAAGTTCATGAAAAGTTACTATTTGAAAGTGTTCGAGATATTTAGTGACCTTGAAATTGACTTTAACTCATTTCTTCTTTACTTCTACATTCATTCTTCCTCTTTACAATTTTATATTGGTAATGGAAGTCAAAAATGGGCCAAAAATTATTTTTTTGCCTTATTTATGTTTAAGAAACAACAAGTACTGTATTTTTGAATCAATAATAAGATAGGTTTGGAGGCAGCTGGGTGGCTCAGTTGGTTAAAAGTCTGACTTCGGCTCAGGTTGTGATTTCATGGTTCATGAGTTCGAGCCCTGTGTCGGGCTCTGTGCTGACAGCTCAGAGCCTGGAGCCAGCTTTGGATTCTGTGTCTCCCTCTCTCTCTCTGCCCCTCCCCTGCTCACACTCTGTCTCTGTCTCTCAAAAATAAATAAACGTTAAAAATAAAAATAAAAATGAAATAAAAAGAGAGTAGCTACAAGTCCCACAATAGAGGGTGGGGTGAAAATCAGGAAAAAAATATTATTAAGGGGTACCCTTTAATATTATTAAGGATCTCACCTGGGTGACTCAGTTGATTAAGCATCCGACTTTGGCTCAGGGCATGATCTCACGGTTCATGAGTTCGAGCCCCACATCTGGCTCTGTGCTGACAGCTCAGAGCCTGGAGCCTGCTTCGGATTGCATTTCCCTGTCTCTCTGCCCCTCACACAACTCATGCTTACATTTTCTCTCTCTCTCTCTCTCTCTCTCTCTCTCCCTCTCTCAAGAATAAACATTAGATGAAATTTTTAAAAAATAAAAATAAAAAAATAATAAGATAGGTTCCATCTAAATAAACCACAAGGGTAAATTGATACGGTTTGCATTTCACACAGTTGATACTGTGAACAATTTTAAAGAAAAACAGCATATTAATAGGATTGTCTGTTCCTAAATGCAAAGGTCACACATCCTTTGCCAGCCTTTTATACCTCGAATGTGACTCTAGAATGCTATGAGATCTGTGAATATAGTTGAAAGACTGAAAAGTTCTCACTTTACCTCCACAGGTGATTTATTTTAGCATCAAAGGCACAGAGCAGCCCTCCCCTCCCCAACTTTCATTATTTTATTTTTACGTATTGACTTCTGTAGAATGCTGTAGATACACATGCCAGGCACAGAGACGCTATCGAGGAAAAGCTGATCTGAGTCATTCTCTGGTGGAAAAGAAACTCATTTCATGGTGATACCACTTAGTTCAACACCCCAGCTTTTCAGGCACCCTCAGTACATGACAGTCTTCTTTTCAAACCTGGATCATCTGTGGGTCTTCAATTCCTCTTTCACCTGAGAGCCCGTTATGTATATGACCAGAGTTGTCACAGCATCTCTTGCGTGATCTCTTTTTTAAGCTAAACACCCCATTTCTTTTACCTCTTCCTCATTTGTCCTGGTTTCCCTACATTTCTCTTCCTGCTCACAGTGTTTGTGTTGCTCCTGATTTGCCCATTTTCTCCATTAATACAAGGCACCTTGAATTAAACTATTTTCAGGGCACTTAGGTGACTCAGTTGGTTAAGTGTCCAACTTCGGCTCAGGTCATGATCTCACAGTTTGTGGGTTCGAGCCCTGTGTCGGCCTCTGTGCTGACAGCTCGGAGCCTGGAGCCTGTTTTGGATTCTGTGTCTCCCTCTCTCTCTGCCCTTCCCTTGCTCATGCTCTTCCTCTCTCCTTCTCTCTCTCAAAAATAAACAAACATTAAAAAAAAAAAACAATTAAGAAATAAAAAATAAAAAAATAAAGCATTTTCTCAAGCTCTGGTTCAGTAAAGTCAGAGCAAAGCGAAAATATTTACTTCCCTGGCCCTGAACCCTGGCTTTTTTGGGGTTTTGCCTCTATGTGGCCTGGTGGTTCACACTGGAGACATAGTCAATGGAAACCTCTGGTGATTTTTTTTTTTCACAAACATTTGTTAAACTGAGTATCACCCCTCTGGCAGCTGTATAGCCAATTTCTTAAACCTATGTTCAAAGATTCGTATTTATCTGTATTTTATTTCATCTTTTTGACATTAGTCTGAAATTTTAAATTTTGGGGTAACTTTTTTCTTTTTTTATGATATTCATTGTATAAAAATCCTTTCTAGCTATTTTAATTGGAAATTTTGATGTGAATGTTTTTTGATTATTTAAGTTATTGATAAAAGTCCTGAAGAGATCCATACCACACAGATCAGCAACCCCTCTTACCAAGTTCATTTCGGTCTTAATCAAGATTTGTGGTATAATTTTTCAACCAGCTATGAATTTTCCCAAGTAATTATCATCCAGCTCATATTTCTTAGTCTTGTCTACAAGGTTGTTAACGATACTTTGTCAAATACTGTGCCGAAAGCTTTCCCCTGATTGAGGCTAATGAACTCTATCAGTATGAGTCTGGAATGCCCTGTTCTTATTGCTTCTACTGACTGCTATTTCTTGTCCTCAGGGACCACAAAATTACAGGTGTCAGAACCCCAGCCAGTATTTTGTCTGTGGCTGATATTATGTTCACTGGTCTGTTATTTCTAGATCCAATTTTTTCCAAATGTTTTAAGATTAGAAAAAATATTAGCCATTAACCATAATTCTTTAAGGATTATGCTATACTGTAACAACATATTACCTAATATTTGGGTACCACTTTTCAAATATTTTATCACACTTAAATCTCACTAACATGATTAGAAAGTCCATGTTCATAAGGATTGAGGATACATGAGGTAAAACATCCCAAAGATGATAGGATAGATAATGCAGACTGAAAGGGGATTTTGAGGGCAGAACCAAGAAGATCAATGGGTATAAAACATGAAAGTAGAACTCAGCAGAATATTCTGGCCAAAGTAGAGGATTTGTGGTGGGGATATTTATAAAACAAGGTAAGAAGTTGGACAGAAATTATTTGGAAAATGGGTAGTAGGGGCGCTTGGGTGGCTCAGTAGGTTAAGCATCCAACTTCAGCTCAGGTCATGATCTCACGGTTCATGAGTTTGAGCCCCGCCTCAGGCTCTGTGCTGACAGCTCAGAGCCTGGAGCCAGCTTTGGATTCTGTGTCTCCCTCTCTCTCTGCCCCTCACCCACTCATGGTCTGTCTCTATCTCTCAAAAATGAATAAACATCAAAAATCTTTTTAATAAAAATAATAAACAATAAAATTTTTAAAATTAAAAAAGAAAATGGGTAGTAAATCAACAGTGGAGTCCAAATTTGATATTGGTAGATAATAGGAGGCAAAGAAAGGTAGGTTTTGAGGGGAGGAATTATGTAGGGTATCAGGGGCTGTTAAATACATTTGGATATAGAGGTTGAGTGCTTGAATTTGGGAATATGGTAATAATGGGTAAAATCTGCTATAGAAGATTCTGCTTCACTTGGGTGTAGTTTGAGTAGGAGAGGTAGAAGGAAAAGAGAAATTGAAAATTAAGATCTCTAGGATAGAGCATGCAAAGGACTGAGAAGACATGCGGCCACGCAGAGCTGTGGGAAAGCCAGGTAGAAGCAAAATTTTACAAACAAAATAATGAGATTAGCTTTCAACATTGATTGGTTTATTCAACTACACAAGTGGTAGAAAAAATATAATTGCAGGCTTTAGGAAGAAAGAAAACAAAACTCACAGCTGATCTGCCACCTGAACACATAATTATTATCAGTTTGGCATATTTTCTGCAGGAACTTTGTAGACAGTTCAGTTCACATGCCATTTTATTACATTTTATTATATATAATATTGCACTTATTTTCCATAAGGCTAGATGAAACTAAACTGTTTTAATAGTTTTTTAGTATTTATCAAATTTGTTTATCCCAAGTTACTCAATTCCTTTGCTATCGGTCATTTAGATTCCTTTCAACTTGGGAAAAGGGGAGCAATGAACTTATGCTGATGGCTCTTCAAAAATATGTCTTAAATTATGTCTTATGATGGATTCCTAGAACTATAACTCCTAGGTCAACATATTAAGACAGGTTATCCTTAAGACATGTTACTATTTTGCTTCCAAAAGAGGGTACCAATGTCCACCTCCACTAACAATGTTCAACATTTAAGTCTTGAATGTTAATGAGAGGTCTACATTGTGATGGTATATGGACCATTGAGAGTGAGAGAAATTGGGGCTGGAAATATAGATTTAGGGCTTTTTCAAATATCAATAATGAACATAATCTAACTGGCAACTTCTCCAGGGGAGTGAATAAAAAATGGAGCATTTAAAAAAAAAATTTTTTTTAACATTTATTTATTTTTGAGACAGAGAGAGGCAGAGCATGAACGGGGGAGGGGCAGAGAGAGAGGGAGACACAGAATCGGAAGTAGGCTCCAGGCTCTGAGCCATCAGCCCAGAGCCCGATGCGAGGCTCGAACTCACGGACCGCGAGATCGTGACCTGAGTTGAAGTCGGACGCTCAACCGACTGAGCCACCCAGGCGCCCCAAAAATGGAGCATTTTAGAAAATGAACCTTAAAGGAATTTTCTTTAACTTCTCATTTTACAGATGAGACGCTCAGAATAAAATGGCTTGTCCTAGGTTGTACATATAACAGGTAATGAGGGGAAAGGGACGTCACCAAAGGGAACAACAAAAGTGTGTGGCCATAGAAGTTTAGGACTAAAACTTTGTCGAACAGAAGGTGACAGCAACACTGTGTTCAAAGCAGGAGAAAAAAAAAGCTGAGAAAGGAAGATAAACTTTTAGGTTTGGAAAGAGGGTGGTCTCTGGCTTACTACTTACTAGATCCCCTCTGATCCACCTTTAGCACGGAGAACTGGCTGTTATCCAACTCCACAGACAGACTCGTAAACATTTACAAGCACAGAAACATTGTTAAGTTGCTAGTTCTGCCCCTGGTAATAATAGTCACCAGCAGTAAAAGAGAAAAAAAAAAAAAATCAACATTTCTTTAGGACTCTGGCCACCTATAAATTATTACTAGCCTCGGGTTTGTGAGCTATTTAAAAGGAAAACAAAAAACAAAAAAACTAGGCTAGTTAACTTAACAGTACATCCAATCAGATATTTTCCTGTCATGCATTTTGGTGTATGACTTCACCCAGCACAAGAGCAAAAAGAAAATTAAACCAATAAAATCCAAGTTTGCAGTATAGACCTGAAAGATCCAGGGTCAATTCTTCTTGTTTACGTACGATCCTTTAAATATTCTCAGACACTAATGCCCTCTAGGAGTGGGCAAGTCAAAATAAACCGCACTTTGCCTTAAAGATTCCAGGATCAGAAAGAGGTCAGGGTTCCTGGGAGTGTGGGAAATGAAAGCTAACCTGTCTGAGGTGAGTGTGGGTCTGGAGAAACAGGAAGCAGCAATAACCTACCGCATGGTTTTCTTTCATGTCTTTGTCACCTCCACACCCCCCAATTTCATGGGCTCCTGACAGTGCTAAACATCTGTGCGGCTCACGGCTCATGTCACACTTTTCGTTCATTAACTTTTACAATTCTTGACATTTCCTCTTTAAAGCGATATTTCTCTCTTGCTCAAATTGTCACTGTTTTGTGTTGATCACACTCTGCTGGGTGCTGAGAAAATCTCAGATTGGAGGAAAAAAAATTTGCTGGGTGGGTGGGTAGGGAGAATGCCAGATTAAATTATTCATTCCTACTGTATGTGCAAGATAAACAAGTGAGCAAATACTGAAAAGTGTTTCTCATAAAATGCCCGTATTGATGACAGAGGAGTGGGGGACCTGTTTTTGTGGAGAGCATAAAAGAAGAGATACCTCTGCTTTATGTTTTAAATTAATTTCAATTTAATATTAATTTAACTTTAATGTTTGGTGAATTTGAACTGTATGTTTCTTAGAAAAATAATTAGCATGACCCAAATTCCCGTTGGTCTTCGGCTTCCTAGAGATGCAGTAACTTAGAAAGTCACCTGGCTCTTAGGGAGATGATTTGGGATTCTATGCGCTAACATCAGGGTCTAGAAAGAAAGGGTTTCCAGAAGGTGGTTTGGACACATAACAGTGATATTGCACACTGGACGGGGTTCCAGCGGTGGCACAAACCGGCCTCCCTTCATCAGCTTCTTCCCTCCTTGGAACGCCACACACTGTCCATCTGCAGAGTGGGTATGCATTATTATACACCCTCCATTAAGTAATGCCCCTTTCCCCTCCAAGCTCTTGTTACCTGAGTCACAAGGAGAGTTTTCTAACTGCATCAGTTGTGCCAAGAGGAAAAAAAAAAAAAAAAAAAAAAAAAAACTCTCACAAATCCTTTACCTCCTTCGGAACTTTTATGTATCACTTTTTCTTCCTCAGGATAGAAAGCATGCCAGGCAGGGTGATTATCATCCCCAAGAAGGGAGTGTGTTTCCTCTGTTCTGTTTCCTCCCTATGGCTCACTTTTGTTTTCACCGCACCTGCAAAGGTTTCTGATCCAGAGAGGAGCCCCCACAGCATGCTGCCCCTCGGCTTGCAGGGCTGATTGTGGGAGGCCGTGACTAGTTGGAGACGCTGGGGTGTAGAGGTGAGGTGCAGACAGTGAGGCTGGAGGACCGCTCCCCCAGGTCCCAGGCTTTTTAATTAAAGATGTATTGCATGTACTTCCTCTTCTTTCCTTCCTGAATTCACAAGGTCAGTAGAGAGCCGGAATGGCCAGGCATGGTTCAGAACCCCTTAATGGGATTAGTTAAATGCAAGAGGACCTGCTTGAAATTGACAACCTAGGAATTATTAGACTACTCAAAATATTTAAAAACTGGGCTACTTAGACTTCTTGAAAATACTGCACTGCCTTCCCAGAGAGTGCAAAAAATAAACATTTACAAATAAGGTACACATCAGATATTTCCCTCCTACAGTGGCTACTCTTCAGATATTATAAGCAGAGCTTTAATCACTCCTTGAAATTTAGAATCATGAGAGCAAGGACAGAAAGCCAGCTCCTGAGAATTCTTTCCATCAAACCAGAGTTTTGAGACTAAAGAGATGATTTGTTCATATCACAAACGATCAGTTAGGATTCCTCGTTACCTTTTAGGACTTCAGAATTGAAATCCAGCTCAGAAATCCAGAAGCATGAGCAAAAACACTTTAGGTGAAAAAATATGATGTCTTTGTCCCTTTTAATTAGCAAGAACGTGGGGGGGGAGGTAACATTAAAGGCCAGTAATTGTACTTGGAAATGGTTCTTTAGTGTTATATTTTGCTTCTGGAAGTCACAGTGTGAGGAAATGGATTTTAATATATCTTTTCAGGAAACAGAGTTTGGTGAAAATTATGCTTTTGAGATCTAAGATATCCACAGTTTTCTGTTTTCTGTTTTTTGTTTTAAACTCACTTAATCTGTGTGGTAGAGTTACTGATAATAGGGATAGTATGACAGGTTGACACTTGGATCATGACAGAGCTGTGTGCGATTTCTAACACATTTTTATTCACAAGCCAAAGGTGTTATTTCTGAGAAAATGTTAATATAATTATCACTTTGCATTCCCTTTTCATTTTTCTGGTTGAATACTCAGTAGGAACAAGTTGGCATAAAGTTATGAAAATGTCCATACTCAGAGCATCTTTTTAAAAAAATATATTGCTGTTGGCTTTCTGTTGGATCACTTGCTTTGTCTCACCTTCAGAGCTGAGCTATGAAGTCATGAAATTATTTGATCACAGTTGAGCCTCAGTAGTTTTAATTAATCCAATATTACCAGCTATCTCACAGAAGTGAGAAAAATCTGATGACACGATCTAAGTTGTGGAAAATGTGTCCTCTGAAATCTAAAAGCTTATAAAATGAGTGTTGTTATACTTTATTTAACCAGTGGAAATGGGTGGGATGTGGCTCACTGTGAGAAGTGGCAGCCCCACAGGGCATAATTTTCTTTTGAAAAAAATTACAATAGACTTCTCCAGGACACCTGACTCGGGTTGTAGGAGCATGGTGTAAGTGTAAGTGGTGTCAGTGGTGGTCTCGGGGGGGCCCCAGGACACAGCATGGGGCTGTGGCTTATTGGCCACACTGCCTGACACTGTCCTGCCGTGGGTTAATGGGAGACCCCAAGCGCAGAGCCATGTGGATAGGATTGCAAGGCACCTGGTTAAATCAGGGCTATTAAGCATGCCTCGCTTTAATGGTCTCACAACTTCCCCTCCAAAGTAAATTAATGAACAGAGAAACCCTGAGGATGTGGTTAAAAACGACTATGAAAGTTAATAGGCTGCTGTTGATCCCACCAGGACTGTGACCAGAAATGAATTAGCAGCAGGGGACGTGTTCTCTGATATCTGAGGGTCTGCACAAAAGAACTGAATGGGGAGTGAAAGAGATTTAGTGTTTTCAAATGCTTATTTGGGTTACCCTTCAGAACAGAGTAGGTCTTGGAAATAAACATGGTGATTTGGGAGACAAGAAGATAAGCTTGCTTTGTCCTTTGTGTGGTCCACACAGTGAGTTTGGGGCCCCTCCTGCAAAGAACGCCTAAGCAAAGAGTTACACATCCTAATGGCTACAAGCAGGTAATTTAAGACAAATGAAGAGCTTACGCTTTGTTTAATGGAGAGTCATTTTCTGCTAATTGTGTCTATTAAAGGGGTGTGAGTCTTGAGCTGTCAGATCTTCCAGTCTTTCAAGGTAAATCAAAAGGCTGGAATTTTATGTAAAATTTATCAATGGTTGCAACTAATTACAAAATGTTACTTTGTTTCGTGGGCCAAACCAACAAGCTCTAGTTGGCGGTGTGCGCTCTCCTGCCCAGGTGGTGTGGGCACGATTCTGGCCTCGCTGGAGACACAGAACAGCAGTACCTGTCACACAGGCTGGAAAGTGGTCAAGCCTGGAGCCCATGGACGTGCGGAAGTCCAGCAGCAGGACAAGGAGGCGTAGTGCAGAGACGAAGCGGCGTTGATCTGGGCCCTGGAGCCCGGGGAGGATTTAGAGGTGCGTCAGCGAGGGGGGCGCATTGCCCAGAGGACAAAAGCACAGGCTGATTATTGGGAGTAGCAGTTAGTTCAGTGTGCCATCAGCCTTCTGCTATGGAGATGTCCCCGGGAAAGAATCTGTATGAGCCTCCATACATATGTAAGACCTCCCCAGATGAATGGTGCAGCATAGAT
The DNA here is from genome assembly GCF_018350155.1 of Leopardus geoffroyi. NCBI lineage: Eukaryota > Metazoa > Chordata > Mammalia > Carnivora > Felidae > Leopardus > Leopardus geoffroyi. The sequence goes on from NC_059341.1 coordinate 63,848,300, forward strand.
TAAAAGAAATTATGAAAATTTGCAACTATGAAAAAGTAGCTTTCAGCACTGCTGACCCTTGTAAACCCCAGCGAAGCTGCCACTGCACCAAAAGTAGTCATCCATTTCCATCTGGGGAGTCACTGGACTAAAAGCCTCGCACATCTTAAACGGTAGCCTTTTCAATCAAATATGTTGAGTTTTTCCTATCTTAAAGGTGTACCTATTTAGGTCCAAGTGCTTCCAGAGATCTAGATGTCCCCTTGCAGCACACTCTGGCTTGTTAGCCCTACCTTCTGTGAGCACATGACTCAGAGCACTGCTTTAGGGCACTTGAACTTAGGTCCTCCCTAGGACTTCACATGTGTATTTGCAAAGCCAAGTAAATCTTCATGATACAAAGCTATGTAAATGACTTTCTTTCTATAGAGTTTACAAGGAAATATGGCCTCCAGTGGAGAGGGAGAGTCAATACTCTCACTAAAGTGCAGATATCAGCAGCTGCATTCCTGGATGCCTTAGGTTTGACCCAAACATCACAATCTCTTTCCTTTTTCCTCCCTGAAACCTTAAGGTTGCCTTAGAAGGAAGGTCATGATCTCTAGGGAGATGAGGTTGTACCAAGGCCATTGAGAAATGAGTTCAACGTCAGCTCTTTTTCTTCTGGTTGTGCAATTTCAGAGATACGCATGTGAACAAAAAGGATAACTGATATGCATTTTCCATGTTCAGTAGGTTACCCATTCTTAAGATATTTGTTGGATGATAGAAGTCCAATGATTTTAATAACTGAATTTAAAGTTAGTAAATATGGGTAGGAACTGTTGGTGTTTTCCATGGTTAATGCTCACATAAATACAATCAAAGCATGTAAAGTGTTTAGCACAGTACCTGGTATACAGTAGGTGCTCAGTAAATGTTAGTTCTCCCATTTGCCCTCCTTCTCCCATTAGAGTTGATTTTAATCTTGACTTTTTTTTAACCCTCATGCATTTTTGTTGTTGTTATTCTCTTTTGAAAAGCAATTTGAGGAAGCTGAGGAAATCTATCAGCTGAGAGTAAGGAACTATCTAGAATGCTCTGACTTACACAACAACTATAGGGTTTTCTTAGTCAAGCCTAGTAAGTGAGATAAAAACTGTTCTGTTGAGATCAGATCATGCTGATCAGGTCTAACAAGAAAATGACAGTAACCCAAATTATGCCCCAGAAATAGACCTCACAGAGTTTGGCAGGAAGATCACATCGTTGTTGTTGTTGTTGTTGTTGTTGTTGTTGTTGTTTTAAATAATATTCTTGGGGCATCTGTGTGGCTCAGTCGGTTAAGCAGCTGACTCTTGATTTCAGCTCAGGTCATGATCCCACAGTTTGTGAGTTAGAGCCCCACATCAGGCTCTGTGCTGACAGTGCAGGGTCTGCGTCAGATCCTCTGTCTCCCTCTCTCTGCCCCTCCCCTACTTTTGCTTGTGCTCTCTCTCTCTCTCTCTCAAAAATAAACATTAAAAAAAGTAATAATATTCTTTTTTTTATTGATTTTTCTTTTTTTTATCTTTTTTCTTTTAAGTAGACTCTGCATCCAATGTGGGGCTTCAACTCTTGACCCTGAGATTAAGAGTCCCATGCTGGGGGCGCCTGGGTGGCTCAGTCGGTTAAGCATCCCATTTCGGCTCAGGTCATGATCTCACACTCCAGTGAGTTCAAGCCACATGTCGTACTCTGTCCTGACAGCTGGGAGCCTGGAGCCTGCCTGGGATTCTGTGTCTCCCTCTCTCTCTGCCCCTCCCCTGCTCATTCTCTGTCTCTCTCTGTCTCAAAAAAAATAATAATAATAATAAAAACATTAAAAAGAAATTTTTTTAAATAAATAAAGTTTAAAAAAAGAGTCCTGTGCTGTACTGACTGAGCCAGCCAGGCTCCCCCAGGGAGCTCACTTTGATGAAGTCACATTGTACCTTGGGACTGTGACTTCTCTAAGTCTTCGAGTACAGCCTGGTAAAATGTGCCCAGTTGTTATAATCATATCTCTAAGGAAAACTCTGCTGGGTAGGGAAGTGGTCTTGATGCTTGCTTCAAGAAGTAGTGGCTTGGGGCGCCTGGGTGGCTTGGTCAGTTAAGCGTCCGACTTCGGCTCAGGTCATGATCTCACGGTCCGTGGGTTCGAGCCCCGCGTCGGGCTCTGTGCTGACGGCTCAGAGCCTGGAGCCTGTTTCGGATTCTGTGTCTCCCTCTCTCTGTGACCCCCACCCTGTTCATGCTCTGTCTCTCTCTGTCTCAAAAATAAATAAACGTTAAAAAAAAATTAAAAAAAAAAATAAGTAGTGGTTTGCTTTTAGCATCAATTATCCAAGTTTTTAAATCCACCATCTTGCCACACACCTCAACAATGCAGCTGCACCTGCATTTTTTTTTCAACGTTTATTTATTTTTGGGACAGAGAGAGACAGAGCATGAACGGGGGAGGGGCAGAGAGAGAGAGGGAGACACAGAATCTGAAACAGGCTCCAGGCTCCGAGCCATCAGCCCAGAGCCTGACGCGGGGCTCGAACTCACGGACCGCGAGATCGTGACCTGGCTGAAGTCGGACGCTTAACCGACTGCGCCACCCAGGCGCCCCCAAACCTGCATTTAAAACTAGTCACGGATGGGGCGCCTGGGTGGCGCAGTCGGTTAAGCGTCCGACTTCAGCCAGGTCACGATCTCGCGGTCCGTGAGTTCGAGCCCCGCGTCGGGCTCTGGGCTGATGGCTCAGAGCCTGGAGCCTGTTTCCGATTCTGTGTCTCCCTCTCTCTCTGCCCCTCCCCCGTTCATGCTCTGTCTCTCTCTGTCCCAAAAATAAATAAACGTTGAAAAAAAAAAATAATAAAATAAAACTAGTCACGGCACATGGCCCTTGTTTTCCACAGATGATACACATCTTCAGCACCTTTTTCTCTTTTCTTATTTAATATACCTTATAGAAGCAATATGATAATTAGTAGGATGCCCTTGCATGGCAGGTATTATAACAACACTTACTGCACAACACTTCCTGTACCTCATTTCATGTAAAACGTATTGGGCTGGAATTCTATTTTTTTATGATCTGTGCAAGCTCCATATATTGTGGGCACATAATGAATATTTATAAATAATGAAAATAAAACTGTAGATGTAATGCAAGAACATTATTTCATTCTCATTAACTAATGGACTGGCTGCCTGTGGTAAAATTCAGCTTTAATTATTTTCTCAACATGACAAGTTCAAAGAGGTTTTTTCCCTGATACATTTGAAGCTTCTCTGTTTTTTAGAACATAAATTATATCATGAATTAGTTTAAACATGACCTGCCCAAGAAATCTGCTTTTATTATTGCAAATGAATTTACTAGATATTCTTACCTACTCATCTATAAACAATATAATACAAATTAGGAGTTGGGGGTAGGATGATGCTCTTCAGATGCTTGAAGACATTGACTGTGGCTGGAAAATTCATTTTCTGTTGCTCTAGATAAACTGAGTATCAAATTGAAACTGAACAGTAGATACCAGAGACATAAAATTGAGCTTAAAATAAAGAAACTTTCTCATCTCCCTAGGCTTTCTTTCACTAACGATGTTGTCTTCCTTACAAAGTGTTAGGCACCTTGTCATCTTGTATAGGCCAGGTGACTGAATTAATGAGGTAGTAAGAGATATTACTGAAGTGGTTGTTGAGCTGGTTAGGCAATTATTCTAAGATTCTATTACAATGAATAGTTTCTTTAGGGAAAAGTTTTCACAGCATTGGATTTGGCAATGATTTCTTGGATATGACATCTAAAGCATAGGGAATAAAACCAAAAAAAGGCATATTGGACTTCATGAAAATCAAAAAATTTTTTGCGTCAAAAGTCGCTATCAGCAGAATGGGAGAAAATATTTGCAAATCATATAGCTGGTAAGTGATTAATATCCAGAATATATAGGGAGCTCCTAAAACTCAACAAGAGAATGTAACACCTGAGTCAAATTGGGCAAAAGACTTGGATAGACATTTCTCCATGGAAGATACACAAATGGCCACTAAGCACATGAAAAGATGCTCAATATCACTAATCATCAGGGAAATGCAAATCAAAACCACAATGAGATACCACTCCACACCCATTAGTAAGGCTGCTGTAAAAAAACAAACAAACAGGAAATGACAAGTGTTAATGAGGATGTGGAAAAATTGGAAATTTTGTGTGAATGTTGCATGGGATGTAAAATGGTACAGCTGCTATGGAAAACAGTATGGCAGTTCCTCAAAAAATTGAAAATAAAACAACCACGTGATCAAGCAACTCCACTTCTAGGTGTATACTCAAAAGAATTGAAGGCAGGGTCTCAAAGAGATATTTGTATACCCATGTTCAGAGCAGGATTATTCATATTAGCTAAAAGATAGACGCAACCCAAATGTCCACCAGTGGATTAATGGGTAAACAAAATGTGTATATTCATACAGTGGAATATTATTCCACCTTAAAAGGGAAGGACATTCCAACACATGATTCAATATGGATGAACCTTGAGGACATTATGTTAAGTGAAATAAACCAGTCACAAAAAGACAAATACTATATCGTTCCACTCCTGTGAGAAAACTATTGTGAAAATTAATGAAAGAGAATCTCATTTAAAATGGAGTGAGGAGGCCAGCAGGGGGAGCTCTCATGCCCTACAGCTCCTTGTTAATTGCAGACCCAACAGAGAAAGATCTGCCTTGCAAATGGATACTACTTTAGCTACTACCTTACTACCCCTGTAAGAGGAAGAAAAAAAAAAATCCTCCTGTTGTCAGGCAACAGCCCAGGCAATGAAATACTGTCACAGCTCAGCTGATGAAAAGCCACTATACTTTGAACTCCTAGTTTACTCCAATGTTTATAACAGCCTTCCCAATTTCCTTCCCCTCCTCTCTAAAAGAGCTTCTCTCTCCTTTGTCCTCCAAGCTTGCCTATGATCTTGCTCTTCTCTGCTATGCCCAAACAAACCCATTTTTTGCTGGTAAAATAACTGGCAGACTTATTTTTAAGGTCAATATTATAGTAGTCAAGTGCACAGATTCAGAAAGTAAAATGGTGGCTTCAAGAGGCTGAAGATAGGGGGACATGGAGAGTTATTGGTGAATAGGTACAGAGTTTTAGTTTTGCAAGATGAAAAGAATTCTGGAGATGGGTGGAGATGATGGTTGCATAACCATACAAATGTACCTGATACCTGGGAACTGTACCCCAGAAAATGGTTATGATAATAAATTTTATGTTATGTGTATTTTACCACATTAACAAAAAAAAAAAAAAATCAGGAGAAAAAACTTTTTCTTACCAACTCCATTACCTACCATTTTTAGAACAGCTGAAAAGCACAGCTTTCTTGCAAGTCAGGGCCAGCAGGAAATGATGCACTATAATAGAAATCACCTGGATTCCCTGCAGGCATCCTTAGTCTCTTCAAGTGCACAGGATTATCTCTGCAGGGAAATTACACATTCGAGGGGTTTTTCACTTTAGAATCAGCAACTTGCTCTGTGCATGGCATTTTGCAAAACAATAGAGACTGGTTTTCTATTATTTAGGAAATAATAGAAAATAATAGTGATAATTATTGTAGTAACCATATAAATGTTTGTATGTGAAGAGTGGGGTTTCACAAACCTGTAGTGTTAAAGATGGGTTCTCGTATCCTAACCTGAAAATATTTCTTATTGAATTAAAGCTTCAAAGCAGCCATGGAACTAAATCCAGATCAAGCACAGGCCTGGATAAACATGGGTGGAGTCCAGCACATGAGGGTAGAAGAAATAATTCACTTCCATGTGGACTGGGGCTTCCCTCTGTGTTTTTTCTTTCTGTATTTCTTCTGTCTTAAATGATTAAAAACCTATATCCTCTGGGGTGCTGGGGTGGCTCAGTCGGTTAAGCGTCCCACTTCAGCTCAGGTCATGATATCTCCGTCTGCAAGTTTGAGCCCCGTGTCAGGCTTTGTGCTGATAGCTCAGAGCCTGGAGCCTGCTTCAGATTCTGTCTCCTTCTCTCTGCCCCTCCCCCACTCATGCTCTGTCTCTGTCTCTCAAAAATGAATAAATGTTAAAAAAAAAATTTAGGAAAGACTATATCCTCATTGAATTACTTGAAGACCCAAAACATAGAGTTTTAAAAGTAGCAGTTTGTACTCTGCCTTACGTTATCTGGATGCTAAGTGTCATGCACCCCTTGTTCTTCTAAGGAAAAAAAGTATGTTAATGAGGCACGATGATCTTACTGATCACAAATAGGACTTACAGATCAGAAGTATCGCACAACAATTACAAAGTAATTTATGTGAGCTAAAGTCCTACTAGAATTTAGTTGGCTTATTTTTCTCACACTTTTAATTGAATGCAACAACTCAAGAATTACTTTAAAATTTTTAAGTTTATTTACTTTTGAGAAACAGCATGAACAGGGGAGGGGCAGAGAGAGAGGGAGAGAGGATCCCAAGCAGGCCCCATGCTGCCAGCACAGAGCCTGACATGGGTCTCCATCTCACAAAACCGTGAGATCATGACCTGAGCCAAAATCAAGAGTCAGACGTTTAACGGACTGAGCCACCCAGGCGCCCCAAGAATTATTTTAAATACTATTTTCCTTTAAACACTCTTTTCCCCTTAAGTACTTTTTTCCCATTTCTTATACCTATCTTTTTTTTTCCTTTCCTTTTTTCCCTTTACTGGTAAATACGCTTGCTTTCTCTACTCCCCCCCTGCCCCCTTTTTTTTTCAAGAGGAAAACTACACTTGATGAATCTACCAACCAAGAAGGACTGGAAGTTATTTTGGATCTATCCAATAAAAGAAAAGACTGACCATCTTCTGTTCATTTTTCTCCACCCTGATTCCGTGTTCTGCTTTCAGCCCTCCCCCAACCCTGTTAATGGGCAGGAGATTGGTTCAGGACTTCCTCAGCAGTGGGTCTGCAGTGATCCACCTGATCCTAGACCCGCATGCCTTTCCACAGGAAAAATAGAACAAGCTGGAGTCAGCACTCTCTCTGCTTCAGCCTCCATGTTTTTACTATCAAAGTAAATGTTCAGAGTCTCCGTTGTTTTTCATTTGGACTTGTTGCCTTAGTCGGCTCCTCTAGCTCTCTCCAGCTCAACTGACCTCGAAAATTAAGCAAAACAGATGTGGCCAAGGACTGGGAAGATGGTGGGGTAGGAAGCACCAGGAATCAGTCTCCCACCTAGACAACTGCCCTGGGCAGAACCTGTCTGGTGTTGACAGTGCCTCCATGAGAGTCAAGAGTGGTGGAGGCCTTGCTTTCACATCAGTAAGGGCACAACCAGTGACACTGTCGTCTCCAAAATCAAGGTGACACATCTGGGGACACATGCTGATAACTGGTGCTGAGAGACTTACATTTCTGTGGTGAAAATATGAAGGGCAGCAGGGAGAGGGAGAGGAGGACCTGATATTTTATCCATTTGTGCCTGGTTTCACTTCCATTTTAATGTATACCTTTCTCTACACTTGCAACCTGGGGACCTAATTCCGTCTCTTAACTTTTAATTTCAAAGATACAAAGACTTAGCTGCTACTGAGGCAGAGCATCTATTCTAGAAAGAGTGAGACATTTCAAAGTGGGAAAACCCTCCAGGGGTAAGCCAACTGGGGAATGCCACCAAGAGAAAGCTCATTTGATTCTCAAGAAGGATGCAATCAATATTTGGGATGTAGACGTACTAAAAAAAATCATCATCCTTTATCTGAAATTCAAATTTAATGTCACGTCCCGCTTTTCATTTGTTTGTTGTGAATCTGGCAATCCTCCTTCAGCTGGGAACACACCCATATGTGTGTCATTTTTGCCCCATGCCATTGAATGATTGGATGCAGAATAGGTCAGAATGTGTCACCTTCTTACCGGGAATCTGACTCTAAGGAGGATGATATGAAGGAAGTTACCTCACCCCATTCTTGAGAAGTTGGTAGCCAGCACTTTGCACTTGGTGAGAATCCCAGAAATCTCTGTGGATGCTTGAGGGCATGAACAAAATACTATGTGGCTTTCACAAGATTGCTACGGCAGAGTTATGTAGGAAGCAGTTACAGATCACAGCGATTTCAGATTGTCTTTAGGGAACTGGATGATGCATAATAAAGTTTTGATTGGGGAAGAAAAGATATCCTACAGAGAAGTAAGAATTCCATTTTGAGGGAATAAATCTGATTAAAGAATCATAACAGTTGGGCATGTGTTCCCATTGCAGTTTCATAGATTAGAAGCTGCAGTGGCTGGCCCAGAATTCTTTTTTTTTTTTTTCTATGCAGATGAAATTTGCCACTTTTTCATAGGTGGTACCCAAATGGAGAGGTTTGGAATTAAGGAGGAAGGTGCTGACAGAGTATGTATCAGGCATGAGGCCGACATCAGGTTTTGAGCAGAAACTATCAGGTGAGGTTCAGCCTCAGTAGTGTTGGTGACGTACTGTGTGTACCAGTCTTCTGGAACATACGTTCAACTCCAGTCAACTCAACTATACTTAATGGAGAACTTGGCACTGACAGAGATGCTGGGGTCAACAGAGACTCTTCTTTTTTTTTAATTTTTTTTTAAACATTTACTTATTTTTGAGACAGAGAGAGACAGAGCATGACCGGAGGAGGGGCAGAGAGAGAGGGAGGCACAGAATCAGAAGCAGGCTCCAGGCTCTGAGCTGTCAGCACAGAGCCCGGCGCGGGGCTCGAACTCCTGGACCGCAAGATCATAACCTGAGCTGAAGTCGGCCGCTTAACCGACTGAGCCATCCAGGTGCCCCAACAGAGACTCTTAAGAAGCCTGTGGGGCACTAGATTCCATTCACCCCTGCACACCCCAGGATGCCACCCAGCAATTCCCCCATCACCCCTGACATCATGGCCATCGGTTTTTACTCTCTTTGTGACTGACCCATCAGCATGCTGCTATACCTCCCATGCTAAAATTAAAACAAAACTTTGGACTCCACTTCCCCCTGCCAGATACTGCTCTATTTCCTTTCGCCAAAACTCCTAAAAAGATTTTCCTAAACTGTCTCCAATTCCTCATAGCCTTTTCTCCCTTAAACCTGCCCTAATCAGACATTTCATCCACCCATCCCCTGTCCCCTGATACTGTTCTTACTAAGTTCACCAATAACTCTATGTAGCTAAATTCAATGGTAGTTCCCAGTCTACAGCGTTACAGATTTAACAGCAGCATTTGAAGCACTTTCTTGACTTCCAAGACCACACGCTCTCTTGGCTTTCTATTTGTCAGGTTTTGGCTAATATAATGCTGTACAGCAAACAATCCCAAAATCTCAGCGGCTCGCTAAAACCACCTTTTCGTTTCTCACAGATCTGAAGGTGGGCTGTGGTTTAGCTGACCTAGGTGTTGCTCAGCTGGGCCAGTCAGAATTCCAGGTTCTGGTTCTGCTCTATAGGCCATTCATTTCAAGCTTATTTTACTCTGTAATGTTTTTGAAATTCATCCATGTTGTCACAGGCTTGAGCAATTCAGTGATTCTGAATTGGTCATTTTAAAAAATACGTGTATTCTAGTTCTGTCCACTGAAAGGGTCTAAGAGCAATGATCCCCTGGTAGCAATGAATACAAATAGTGCCCAAATCTTGATTTCTAAATACCATTCCCACTAAAAGGGATCAAATCTCCTTGGACAAATGGCTAGTTGCAAGATTGGTCCAGGGAAAGTAGAAAGTGAATCTTGAATACCATGTACTAGAAAGCAAGAAAACGCTTAAATATTGATGAAGACATGTTAAAAGAGCATAACAGCCACTTTATTTTTTTATAGCGTCAATGTTAACTTTTTAATTTTTTTAATATGAAATTTATTGTCAAATTGGTTTCCATACAATACCCAGTGCTCATCCCAACAGGTGCCCTCCTCAGTGCCCATCACCCACCCTCCCCTCTCTCCCACCCCCCATCAACCCTCAGTTTATTCTCAGGGTTTTTTTTTTTGTTTTTTTTTTTCTAATTTTTTAAAAAATGTTTATTTATTTTTGAGACAGAGAGAGACACAGCATGAACAGGGAAGGGGCAGAGAGAGAGGAAGACACAGAATGTGAAGCAGGCTTCAGGCTCTGAGCTGTCAGCTCAGAGCCCGACGCGGGGCTTGAACTCACGAACTGTGAGATCATGACCTGAGCCGAAGTCGGACGCTTAACCGACTGAGCCACCCAGGAGCCCCTATTCTCAGTTTTTAAGAGTCTCTTATGGTTTGGCTCCCTCCCTCTCTAACTTTTTTTTTCCCTTCCCCTCCCCCATGGTCTTCTGTTAAGTTTCTCAGGATCCACATAAGAGTGAAAACATATGGTATCTGTCTTTCTCTGTATGGCTTATTTCACTTACCATAACACTCTCCAGTTCCATCCACGTTGCTACAAAAGGCCAGATTTCATTCTTTCTCATTGCCAAATAGTATTCTGTTGTATATATAAACCACACCTTTTTTATCCATTCATCAGTTGATGGACATTTAGGTTCTTTCCATAATTTGGTTATTGTGGAAAGTGCTGCTATAAACATTGGGATACAAGCGCCCCCTATACATCAGCACTCCTGTATCCCTTGGGTAAATTCCTAGCAGTGCTATTCCAGGATCATAGGGTAGATTTATTTTCAATTTTTTGAGGAGCCTCCACAATGTTTTCCAGAGTGGCTGCACCAGTTTGCATTCCCACCAACAGTGCAAGAGGGTTCCCATTTCTCCACATCCTCTCCAGCATCTATGGCTCCTGATTTGTTCATTTTGGCCACTTTGACTGGCGTGAGGTGATATCTGAGTGTGGTTTTGATTTGTATTTCCCTGATGAGGAGTGATGTTGAGCATCTTTTCATGTGCCTGTTGGCCATCTGGATGTCTTCTTTAGAGAAGTGTCTATTCATGTTTTCTGCCCATTTCTTCACTGGATTATTTGTTTTTTGGGTGTGGAGTTTGGGTGACTTCTTTATAGATTTTGGATACTAGCCCTTTGTCCGATATGTCATTTGCAAATATCTTTTCCCATTCTGTCAGTTGCCTTTTAGTTTTGTTGTTTCCTTCACTGTGCAGAAGCTTTTTATCTTGATGAGGTCCCAATAGTTCATTTTTGCTTTTAATTCCCTTGTCTTTGGAGATGTGTCGAGTAAGAAATTGCTGCAGCGGAGGTCAGAGAGGTCTTTTCCTGCTTTCTCTTCTAGGGTTTTGATGGTTTCCTGTCTCATATTCAGGTCTTTTATCCATTTTGAGTTTGTTTTTGTGAATGGTGTAAGAAAGTGGTCTAGTTTTATTCTTCTGCATGTTGCTGTCCCGTTCTCCCAGGACCATTTGTTAAAGAAACTGCATAACAGCCACTTTAAAAGAGTTCTTATTTGCCCAATTAATTCACTGAATTGCATAAAAAAATTTTAAATTAATTTAATTTAATAAAAAAAAAGTCTACAAAGAGAATGGGATGGTTACAGAATAACACCTGCTTTAAGAAATGTTAAAAGGAATGATTGATTCAAAAAATCACCACCTTGCATCTCTAATATAATCACAATTTAGGCAAGAATCATCAATGGATGCTAAAACCATTTTGCAAAATAAGATATTGAATAAGAATTGTAAATAAGAAGCACATTGCATGACTCACATCAAAAGGGGCTCACATCAAAAGGGATCAGGGGTGCCTGGCTGGCTGAGTCGGGTAAGCATCTGACTTTGGCTCAGGTCATGATCTCACAGTTCATGAGTTCAAGCCCCACGTTGGGCTCTGTGCTGACAGCTCAGAGCCTGGAGCCTGCTTTGGATTCTGTGTCTCCTCTCTCGGTCCCTCCTCCATGTATGCACTCCCCGCCCCCACCCCCCAAAAAAAAAAATAAAAATTTTTTTAATATTTAAAAAAAAAAGTGTTGTGATCAGAGGGTGTACCGAACAAAGCAGGAAGGTGCCCACAGGAAAGAATTATAGGCATTCTCCAGGGCTAAAGGGTACAAAAACTATCTTCAGATAGTACCATTCAAATAAGAACTTCCTGCTCCATTTCCCCTACTTCCTCCCGTGTTCTGGGGAATGAAATTCTGTGGGGAAAAGGGGGCCACTCCCTCACCCTCCCAGGAACACAGGCTACAGGCTGATAGGGGAGGAGGGGAAGAAGTCATCTTTAATTCAAGATTGAAGTTTTACTTAATCTACTGAGTTTGACATTCTAATTTATGAATCCTGAAGATTCAAAATATGAGCTTCAGGTAGAAAGCACAGTGAAGTCTTGGAAGTTTCCAAATGACATCAAACTTTACCAGGTAATGAATAGCTGTATTGACGGCTGAGGAGAGACCGTGGAACAAGTCTGTGGAGAGACAGCGAGCTACGGCCAGGGTGGAATAAAGACTCACTGGTCGATAATCACCTCTAGGGTTTTTCCTGTAAACCTGTCACAATATGTCAACATACTTTTTCTAGTTTGTATTTTAAATTGTACAAGTGCTCCCAGAGGCCTGGTGACATATGTAACTTTTTATAAATATATAAAAGCCAAACAATCTGCACACAACTACCAGCCTGCTGAAGACTCCCATCCCCTTCAGATTCAACCACTCTGATCATCTGAAGACAATTGTGTTTGGAAATTTTAAACATACAGCTAATCAGTCTCAGGAAAACCAGAGTTTACTCCAGTAACATGACAACAGAGCATTTTCTCCAACCCTTGTTTTGTCAGCATTAGAACCAGGAGATCTGTTCACATCACCAAGAACAGGGAGGGAGCCACAAAGCAGGTGAGGTGCAGGCAGAGATGGTGGCGTGGGGTAAAGAAGGAAGTGTGGGGTCTGCAGAGAGACCCAAGTTCAAATCCCAGTCTTGTCCTTTCTACCTGGCATGTCCTCGGCCAAATTACTTAACTCCCACCGTGAGAGGCAGCTTGGTGTGGCAGCCGGGCTTTCCTGGACTCACATCTTCCCCTGCCACCTCCTTGCTGGTGATTTCTGGCAGTGGGGCAATGATAACACGATACGGACTTCGTCGCATTGTTGCGAGGATGTTACGCAGTGTCAGCTACGTGAAATACCTAAACAAGGACCTGTCGTGCAGAAAGCAGTATAGCTGCTATTTTATAATCAGCTTTTTTTTTTTTTTTCAACGTTTATTTATTTTTGGGACAGAGAGAGACAGAGCATGAACGGGGGAGGGGCAGAGAGAGAGGGAGACACAGAATCGGAAACAGGCTCCAGGCTCTGAGCCATCAGCCCAGAGCCCGACGCGGGGCTCGAACTCACGGACCGCGAGATCGTGACCTGGCTGAAGTCGGAGGCTCAACCGACTGCGCCACCCAGGCGCCCCTATAATCAGCTTTTTAAAAGTATATAGTCCCTCATAGGGCATGAGCGATGATTCACTGAGTAGAGGAAGAGGGCAGTACACACAGGTTCAAATCCTAAAATCTCAGCTCTACCACTTATCAGTTATATATCCTAAAGTGATTTCCTTTATCTTCCTGTACTTCCGTTTTGAGATTGAAGGAGACAATGCACTTACAGAACCTCGCAGAGGCCCCCGCACATAGTGAGGGGACAGTAAGCTGGTGCTTCTGTCCATGCCATGCCCCAACAAATGGTACCCTTTGCTGTCCTGATCATTCTTATCACGAGTTATTTTCTCCTAAAGACGAAAAGACTATCAATTTTGTTGGAGTCAGAGGTGGTCTCCAGATGAGGGCTGATATGGGCTGAACTGTGTCCCCCCAAAATTCAGGTGTGGAAATCCTAACCCCACTACCTCAGATTGTAACTATATTTGAAGATCATTAGATTAAAACAAGGCCATTAGAGTGGGCCCCAATCCAGTCAGACTGGCATCCTTTTAAAAAGAATAGATTCAGACACACAGGGAGACACAGAAACTTGAGCATACAGTGAAGAGACCACATGAGGACACAGCAAGAAGGTGGGCATCTTCAATCCAAGGAGAGAGGCCTCAGAAGACAACCTGTCAACACCTTGACCCTGTATTTCTGGCCTCCAGAAAACTGTTCTGTAATTTCTGTTGTTTAGGCCACCCAGTCTGTGGTATTTTGTTATGTCAGCCCTAACAAATTAGCACAAGGATATAAATCTATTCTAAACATTTTGAAGAAAAGGATACTCCATTTTCCAAAGTCCAAAGTGTTTGGCAATTTAGTCAGCAAACATTTGTCGACCACCTGATACAGATGAAGCACTGCTTAGCGCTGGAGGTACCACAGGGATGTGCTGTGTGTCCTCGGGGAGCTCACAGACCCCTGTGTGGCCCTGACAGGTAAAGAAGGAATTGGTCACACTAGCTATGCCACTGTGAACGTGAGGCTTCCCGGGTTGTCATGGCAAAAAAAGAACAAGATGGAGGAGGGTCACAGGCCTCACATCAAGTCTACTCCCAGTCGATTGTCACATGGCCCCCAACCTCACCTCAAGAAAGGCTAGAAAACATAGCAAGGGTGAAAATTTGGTAAGCACCTGCCTCAGGTGGATACCTTTATTATATCTCCATTCTATTGGAGAGGTGAAGTGTATTGCCCAAGGCCACACCACTAATAAACAGTGGAGTCAGGAATCTAATCTAACTGTCTGATTTTAAAACCCACATCTTAGCCACTGTTCAGTATGGTCAGATCACTAAAGAGCTTTTTATTATAAGAAGATTGACTATCCTGTAGACAATGGGGGCTGCTTAAGAGTTTTAAGCGGAAGAATGGCACTACAAGACTTTCCTTTTAGGCAGATCATGTGGGCTGTGGTTTGGATGATGACTTTGAGAAAGGAAGGCTGGGAGCAAAAAGGCCCCTCGGGAAGCTACAGCAATTTCTTCGATGAGAGATGATGAGGGCCTCAAGTAGGGCAATGATGGAAGGAATGGAGAGAAAGGACATATTGGGGAAGTTTGGGGGATGTGGATCAAATTAGCCCAACTTATTGATTTGATATAGAGGTGAGGAAGAGGAACTCTTCAAGAAAAATATCCTTGCATTTGAATGGCGGCCTGTAAAGATGGTGTCACCAATGAAAGCGAAATACAGAAAGGGGAGCAGGTTTACTGGAGAAAATGGTGACTTCAGTTTTGGAAATGCTGAGTTTGAGGAAGTTGGGAGACAACAAGCAGCAATGCATATCCAACTACTTATGGAACAATTCCAGAGCATGGGAAGAAAGTAGTTGGGGTAGGAAGTTAGGAGTATGCAGGTGGTAGGTGAAGGAGGGAGAGTTGGTAGGTGAACGAGGGAGAGTTGGAATCCCATAGAAAACAATCATCGAAAGGCCAATTTCAGGGCACCTGGCTGACTCAGTTGGTACGGTATGCAACTCTTGATTTCAGGGTCATGAATTCGAGCCCCACATTAGATGTGGAGCCTACTTAAAAAAAATTAAAATGAAAAGGCCAAGTTCACAAGTGATGATAGAATCAAATGCGGCAGAGTCCAGTATAAACAATATCATTTGGGTTTTGCCATGAAAAGTCATTGATGAATGAGCTTACTGGAAAGAGCTTCTGTGGAGTGGGAAAGCATGGGGCTGACATGAGATAGCCACATTTCAAAGTGAAAATGAATGTAAATTGCTACCACGTTTGATCTTCTCAACAAGATAGGAGATAGGTGTTGAGTAGGGACTTTATCCTACTTTATCCTGAAGCTCAGTGTGGTGACCCAGGTATCAGGCAGTGGCTGAGAACTCAGGCTCTGGAGTACTGCTCTCTCAGATGGAGTCCCTTGGAACTAGACTCGGAGATGGATATTTGTATGCAGGTTTGTTGGGAAGCATTTTCAAAACCAGCATCTTTGAGGAAACGAGGGAAGCAGATTTAGGCAGAGATGATGAAGTAGCTACAAAGATTTAATCATCTTGCAGAGGGCTCTTGGTTTGGAAAGGGATTTCAAGTTGCCTTGAAATTTTCATATGGATTTATTACACAGTTTTCCAAACCAGATAACCCAATGTTGGTTATTCCCGATAGCCAAACCTACAAATTCAGTTTCATGGTTTTTATCTTCCTGCAGCTGCTGATGTCAAACAACACTCAGGAGGGTGGTGTCAGGATTGGTGGTACTTTCACATAAAACAGAATCTTCAACATCGGTAGATAACAACAAGAAGTGTTTATTTCTTCATGAGGGTGTTGTCTATGTTGGTAGGAACCGAAAACAAGTTTTCACTTCAAGTTCAATGAGGAGTTGTATTGGGAAACCTCCATTGCCTGGCACCATATTTCCAACGTATCTTAGGGATGTGAAAGCTTTACCGTCAGTGCTCCAGGCCACCCCAGCTAAACCAGCCCTTAAATGGGATTGTGGTTGGTCACTATTGCCAGAGATGCTCTGAAGACAAACAAGTTAAATAAACAGATTGTTTACTCTCTCATTGTGCCTGCATCTGACAGGCTTTCATCCTCTTCTTTCAACCCGAGTTTAATGAATATAGTACAACCTACACCAGCTGCAACTGCCAGGTGATGCTCGTTCCTTTCCTGCTCTTTCATAGACTCCCTCCTCATGCTAATCCTCACGAGTGGCTGTCCTTTGGTTGGCTGCTGTATTACAGGCTGTGGTAAGCAGAATAACAGCCCTCACCCCCAAATGGTATCCAAATCCTAATCCCCAGAATTTGGGAATATGTAATGTTACATGACGCAGGGGAATTAAAGTTTCAGACACAATTTAGTTTAATAATCAGTTGACCTTGAAATGGGCCGTGTCTGCAGGTTATCCAGGTGTGCTCAATGTAATCACAAGGTTCCTTAAAAATAGAAGAGAGGGGCGGAAGAGAGGATCAGAGTGATGTGGTATGAGAAAGACCGAGCTTTGAAAATGGAAGAAAGAGGTAGTGAGGCAATGAATACGGATAGTCTCTAGAAGCTGGAAAAGGCAAGGAAATGGTTCCTTTCCTAGAGCTTCCAGAAAGGGATGCTGCCCTGCCACTACCTTGATGTTAGCCCAAGTGAAACTCAACTGGGACTTCTGACCTCTGGAACTGTAAGATACTAAATCTGTGTGCGTTAAGCCGTTAAATTTGTGGTAATGTATTACAGCAGCAATGGAAAATGAATTGCATAGGCCCTGGTAGAAGGTAGGTGCAGGAAAATTCTCAATTTTGATTAATATTTTGAGCTGGATTAAGATTTTACATTATAAAGTGACCGTGGGGCCTATTATTACCTAAAAGCAATCAGAAAATCATCGGGCCTGCTGGGTGTTTTCATCTAAAAACTTCTTCCAGTGGATAAAACTTAAAGAGCAAATGAAAGGTAAAAATGTGCTCTTAGATTATATCCCAGGGGCGCCTTGGTGGCTCAGTTGCTTCAGTGTCCGACTTTGGCTCAGGTCATGATCTCATGGTTCGAGAGTTCAAGCCCCACATTGGGCTCTCTGCTGTCAGCACAGAGCCTACTTTGGATCCTCTGTCCCCCTCTCTCTCTGATACTCCCCTACTTGCATGCATTCTCTCTATCAAAAAAATATTAACATTTAAGGGGCGCTTGGGTGGCTCAGTCAGTTAAGCATCTGACTTCGGCTCAAGTCATGATCTTGCAGTTCGTGAGTTCGAGTCCCACATCCGGCTCTGTGCTGACAGCTCAGAGCCTGGAGCCTCCTTCGGATTCTGTGTCTCCCTCTTTCTCTGCCCCTCTCCTGCTTGTGCTCTGTCTCTCTCTCTCTCTCAAAAATAAATAAACATTAAAAAAATTAACATTTAAAAAATAGATTATATCCCATAGTTGTGATTGTTTAGTGTACCTCTTCTAATAGTATAATATCTAAATATTAAGTATCTAATAGTATAATATCTAAATATCTATGAAGTATTATAATGTTACTGATCCATTACATTTAAAAAAATTTTTAATTCTGGTATAACTAATGTACATTTTTATATTAGTTTCAGGTGTACAATATAGTGATTCAACAATTCTATACATTAATCAGTGCTCATCAAGACAAGTGTACTCTCAATCCCCTTCACCTATTTCACTCATCCCCCACCCACTCCCCCTCTGGTCTGTATAAAGTCCAGTTTGGGTTTCTCTCTCTCTCTCTCTCTCTCTCTCTCTTTTTTTTTTTTTAACTTTGTCCATTTGTTTTGTTTCTTCCACATATGAGTGAAATAAAATATCTCTCTTTCTCTGACTGGATTATTTCACTTAACATTGTATCCTCTAGGTCCATCCATGTTGTTGCAAGTATCAAGATTTCACTTTTTTATGGCTGAATAATATTCCATTGTGCATATATGTATACCACTTCTTCTTTATCCATTCATCTATGATGGACACTTGGGTTGCTACCATATTTTGCCTATTGTAAGTAATGCTGCAATAAACATAGGGCTGCATATATATTTTTGAATTAATATTTTTGTATTTTGGGGTTAAATACCCAATAGTGTGATTACTGGATCATAGAGTAGTTTTATTTTAATTTTTTGGGAAGCCTTATACTGTTTTCCACAGCAGCTGTACCGGTTTGCATTCCTACCAATAATGCATTAAGGATTCCTTTTTCTCCATATCCTTGCGAATACTTGTTTTTTGTGTTTTTGAGTTTAGCTATTCTGACAGGTGTGAAGTGATATCTCCCGGCAGTTTTGGTTTGTGTTTCCCTGATGATGAGTGATGTTAAGCATCTTTTCATGAGTCTGTTGGACATTTAGATGTCTTCTTGGACAAATGTCCATGTCTTCTGCCCATTTTTAATTGGATTATTTTTGGGGTGTTGAGTTGTATAAGTTCTTTATATATTTTTGGATACTAACCCCTTGTTGGATATATCATTTGCAAATATCTTTTCCCATCCAGTAGTTTTCTTTTAATTTTGTTGGTTGTTTCCTTTGCTCTGCAGAAGCTTTTTATTTTAATGTAGTCCCAATAATTTATTTTTGCTTTTATTTCCCTTGCCTCAGGAGAACTGTCTAGGAAAAAAAAAAAAGTTGCTATGGCCAGTGTCAAAGACATTACTGCCTGTGCTCTTCAAAGATTTTTGTTTTTATGGTTTCAGATCTCACATTTATATCTTTAATCCATTTTTAGTTTATTTTGTGTGTGGTAGGAAAAGTGATCCAGTTTCATTCTTTTGCACATAGTTGATCAGTTTTCCCAACACAATTTAAGAGATTATCTTTTTCCTATCGGATATTCTTTCCTGCTTTGTCAAAGATTAATTGACCATATAATTGGAGGTTTATTTCTGGGTTTTCTATTCTGTTCTATTGATTTATGTGTCTATTTTTTGTGCCTTACCATACTGTTTTGATTACTACAGCTTTGTAGTGTAACTTGAAATCTGGGTTTGTGATGCCTCCAGTTTTATTCTTCTTTTTCCAGGTCACTTTTGCTATTCCAGGTCTTTTGTGGTTCCATACAAATTTTAGGATTATTTGTTCTAGCTATATGAAAACTGCTGCTGGTATTTTGATTGCATTGAATTTGTAGATTGCTTTGGGTAGTATGGACATTTTAACAATATTTGTTCTAATCCATGAGCACAGAATGTCTTTCCATTTCTTTGTGTCATCTTCAATTTATTTCATCCATGTTTTATACTTTTCAGAGTACAAGTCATTCACCTCTTTGGTTAGGTTTATGCCTAGGTATTTTATTATTTTTGGTGCCATTATAAATGGGATTGTTTTCTTAATTTCACTTTCTGCTGCTCATTATTAATGTATAGAAATGCAACAGGTTTCTATACATTGATTTTTGTTTCCTGCAACTTTACTGAACTCATTTATCAGTTCTAGTAGTTTTTTGGTGGAGTCTTTTGGATTTTCTATACATGTATCAGGTCATTTACAAATAGTGACAGTTTTAGTTCTTCCTTACCAATTTAGATGCCTTTTATTTCTTTTTGTTGTCTGATTGCTATGGCTAGGACTTCCAGTATTATGTTTGAATAAAAGTGGGGAGAATGGACATCCTTGTCGTGTTCCTGTCAGGTTTATTTTTTAATAAGTAAAGCTTTCACAAATGAAAAGGACAAATTTATAGGCTATATTTATATGGGCATAAAGCATCATTTGCAACCATGGCTGAATTAATTGTTCACACATTCAGACATTACCTCAAGTTATACTCACTCCATGGGTCAGCCCTTCTAACTCATGCAACTGAGACAGTTGTTCAATAGATCAGTTTAATGTGCATGACAAACTTACATTGCTATAAAGCTATTTCTCAGTCTCTTTCAAAAGTATTCATAAGCTTGGATATGCCTCTCTGCCCTTGGGCTCTATTTTTACCGTCTCATGTTTATATTCAACTTGGAAATCTGATTTTCAGAGATGCCTGTGTTTAGAATTGACTGTGGGATTTAAATACAAGAACAGGATTGCTTGTGTAATATAATAACACAGGCGTTTGCCTCCCTAGGTCTTTTGTTGAGCTGTCACTTGACGATGGTTATTTGGTGACATTGTTAATTTTATTCTGCAATGCACAGAATCACTAAATTAGAGTAATGGATTATGCTGTCAGTCACGTTTGAGAAAAACCCTGGGAGATTTTCTAATGGAATGAAATCAACACAGTCAAACTATACTAACTCTGATTAGCGATATACTTTAATTATTAAAGAACTAAATTTCTAAAATGCTGTGAAGTGCATTTCTTTATGATAGATCTTATTTCCAGAGCATGCTTTTATAAGATTACAAATGTTGTCTTCAGGGTAATATTTAACTTAACAATACTTTATAGCAAAGTATAAGACTGGAGTTTAAAAGCATTTGATTATATATATGTATATACAATTGCCCTTAAGCAACATGGATTTGAACTGCATGGATCTACTTATACATGGATTCTTTTCAATAGATGCGGTACTAACAATGTATTTTCTATTATTTTCTTTACTTTAGCTTACTTTATTGAAAGAATACTGTATATAATACATATACAATATATATGTTAATCAACTGTTTATGTTATCAGTAAGGCTTCTGGTCAACATTAGGCTATCAGTAGTTAAGTTTTGGGGAGTCAAAGTTATATGTACATAATCAACTGTGAGAGGGGGGCCAACACCCCAACCCCTGCATTGTTCAAGGGTCAACACATGTGTACCAACACATATAAACAAACATATTTTACATACAGAGAAAGAGATGGAAAAGGACAGGGAGAGACAGAATTGGAGAATGGGAGGAACAGGAAGGGAGATTGAGAGGGTGGGGAAAGGAGAGGAGAGACCAAGTAGAGGAGAGAGACCGCCTGCCCTGGGGATCTTTTATTGATAATTGTTAATTAAGGGCTGGAATATTCTTTACTTGGGGCAGGGGTTTCTTCAAGGTTTCCTGCTTTTTCTTCTTATTTGGTCAGGGACTTCCTGTCATGGCACCAGGCATCTGAGGCCAGTCTTGTTTGATTCCACTTCTTGTGGAATACTGCCAGGACAGGCTTCTGATTTCCTGGAGAGTTGGTCATGATGTCCTCATGTCCTCTTTCTTGTCCTCCAGGTATCCTGTTAGAGGCTAACCAACTGCTTATCCTAACATCGGTCCTGAATGCTTACCCAAAGCCGTATGAGTTTCTCTGTCTCCCCAGGAGAGACCATGCCCAGACCCTCAGTCTCTGGCCCATACCCAGAATTGGCATAAAACCTCCTGATAAAGGCAACGGCAGGTTCTCCGCAGCTTTATAAGATGTTCTCTCTCTTCTTAATCTCTAGAATTGTAGTTCCCCTGGTACTGTTTGCTTTTGTAGTTCTCTGATGCCTTAGAAAGTATGATTCTAAGTTTATTTGGATTTCGTAGTTATTCTCAGTAGGAGTATTTTCCTGCCACGACTTCCATCCTATCCAAAAGCAGAAATGTCTGATTTTTATCCATTTGATCTGACTTGGACAGAGAGAAATGAAGTCTCTCACTATGGTTTCCCCATTTCTCCTTGTGCCTCCTATAATTACTGTTTTTATCAACACTTCTGCTATGCTATTTAATACAGATATATTCATAACTGTTGGTTTGTATGCTTTGGCCTTATGAAGTACCTTTATTATTGTTTTTTTGGCTTGATTTCTACCTTCTCTAGTATTATATTGCAATTTTCTTTGTTTTGCTCTTTTTCTTTTGTTTTGTTTTGCTCATTTGTTTTGCTTTTTCTTTGTTTTGCTCTTTTCTGCTATGTCTTTGCTCATCTTTTTTACTTTGAACTTTTCTGAATAATTTTTGTTTTCAGGGTTACTTTTATATATAGCCTGGGAACTGGGTATGTAGCCTAGATTCGTGACTCAACTGAGAATCAATTTTTTCTTATACTAGGTAAACTTACTTTCTTGGTATGGTTGATTTTAGTTCTATAACATCATTTATGTAACATTTTAAAAGTCTCTTCTGTGTGGTATTTCTTCTTGTTTAGTGGCTATATGATTATACCTTTATTTAATACCTTTATTCTTTTTACTTTAGGAAAAGAAATATATTTTTCTAATATATTAGATATCTTAATTATATTAGGTAGTTTTCCTAATATAAGCAGCTTTGAAATTATGTTTTCTTATGTTTTTTATGCTTTCTTCTTCCCCTTCATTCCTTCCCTGCATCATACAGTTTTAGTCAACATTGTCTTAGTGTCAGCTTTGTATTGTTAAATGTGTTATACTTCTAAAACTTGATTTTTTCAATTATAATGTCTCCTGGCTTCTAGATTTTATTGATGAAGCAACCAACAAGCTTATTCTTCTACTTTCTCTCCCTCTTATTTTTCCATTTTTAAAGTTTTATCTTTTTTAAATTGTCAGATCATATATCACTTAAATTCTATTCTGTCATCCTAATTTTTATGTTTTTTTAATGTTTTATCTCCAGGTAGATATACTTGCCATCAATAAGAAGTCTCTTTACTGAGGCTTCCCCAGTCATTCTTTGACAGTTTTTCCTCTAGTAGTTTCTATAAGAAGAGTACACATAAACCTCATTCCCTGAATTCTGGAACGTTCAAAGCAATTTGATAGTATTCACTTTTGGGAGATGTGGTCAAGAGTATATGGACAAGAGTCTCTATTTCTTACAACAGTATAAATTGGTGTAACCACTGGAAAACAGTTTAGCAACAACTTGCAAAATGAAACATTTATTACAACCCAGAAATTTCACTTGTAATCAAGAGAAACTCTTGCATATTCCAGAAGTCACATATAGGAATGTTTATAACAGCACGGTTTATAATAGCAAAAATGGAATGGGCATCAAAAGCAAATGGATAAATAAATCAAGGTATATTCCTGAAATTGAATTTTTTACATCAGTCAAAACTAATGATCTGGAGCCATAATCTACACTTAGAGATTTTTTTTAAGTTTATTTATTTATTTTGAGAGAGGGAGAGAAAGAAAGCATAAGCAAGTGAGGGGCAGAGAGAAGGAGAGACAGAATCCCAAGCAGGCTCTGCACCATCAACTCAGAGCCCAACGTGGGCTCAAACCCATGAACTGTGAGATCATGACCTGAGCCAAGATCCAGAGTCACTGCTTAATCAACTGAGCCACCCAGGGGTCCTTAGAGATTAATCTTAACAATGTGCTGTGTTTTATTCTCATCTTTTCATTTTGATATATGTCAAACTGTAATATGTAATATTACATAAAATAATGCTGTATCTTTCATTTTATGGGGCCTTATATTCAGTGAAATATGGTAATAATATATGACAAAATGAAGTCAGAAGATTATGTACAAGGTGATGCCCTTGTTTAAAGTTGAAACAACTAAAACTAAGACATTTTTATTTGTGCATACATATATATATATATATATATATATATATATATATATGATAATACTACATATGTACGAGGGAATAATTTTTTTAAATGTCATATTGAGGGACACCTGGGTGGCTCAGTAGGTTGACCGTCTGACTCTTGATTTTGGGTCAGGTCATGATCTCACCATTCTAGAGTTCAAGTCCCATGTCGGGCTCTATGCTGATGGTGCATGCCTACTTGGGATTCTCTCTCTCTCCCTCTATCTCTGCCCCTCCCCTGCTCATGCTCTATCTCTCTCTCAAATATTAAAAAAAAATTTTTTTAAGTAAAACTTGGCTGGTTCATACTCTGTTTGACTATATGTGTTTAAACTATCTTCTGGCATTGAATGTTGCTATTGAATAATGTGATATCAGCCTGATTTTCTTTCTCTCCCTTTTTTTTAAAATGATACAATCCTTTTGCGTGGGTTTCCAAGTGATTTCTTCTTCTTTAAAGGTGATAACTTTACTAAAATGCACCTGTGTTGTTGGCATGGGACCAACTTTCCGTGTTACACAGTGTGTCCTTTCAATACACACACTTAAATTTTATATTACTGGAATATTTTCTATAATTATACTTTTCAAATGTGTATTCCATCCCCCTGTTTTGCCTTTCTTCTGTTGGATTCTATGCCTGTCTTCCATATCTATGATTTGGTCTTCAATTCCTTTGATCCCTTTCTCTGTTTTGGTTTTATTTTGCTTCCTCTCCCCTTTTCTTTCCTATCTCTTACTGTGCATTTCATAGTGTCTGTTTTCCCCTGTGCTTTTAAATGATTTATTCTTTATATTTTATTTTTTTGCTTTCCTTCCTGAGTCCTGCCTCTTTCTCTTCCTGTCATCTATCATGCCATTAACATCTAATGTCCCTTCTCTCAGTTCTAGTTGTTCTTTGTGCTCTACCTTCATAAATGTAATTTTATTTGAATGCAAATCTTACCTGCTCTGTAACAATGCTTTCTGATGGATTTTCATTTCTATAGGAAAGGTTTGCTATATCTTCCCATATGTTTCTTATTGTATAGAATTTAAAAAATAGATATACTATCATTTATTTTTGTAATTCATATTTGATGAATTTGTATTTACTTGTACTTTCCTAGACTAGCTACTGGCATGTGATTAGGCAAGTGTGGGTGGATAGAGGCGAGGGTTACCTCCTCTAGTGGAAGATTTTTCTTTACATATCTCATGACATTTTTCATCTTACCCCTTTATCACCTTCTTTTGTGTTAAACGGACACATTCTGCTGTACCATTTTAATTCCTTTGTTCTCTTTACTCTCTATTTTTTTAATTATTCTCTTAGTGGTTACTCTGGGGATTATAATAAGCATCTTAACATAAAACAATCTAGTTTAAAATAATACTGGGGCGCCTGGGTGGCGCAGTCGGTTGAGCGTCCGACTTCAGCCAGGTCAGGATCTCGCGGTCCGTGAGTTCGAGCCCCGCGTCAGGCTCTGGGCAGATGGCTCAGAGCCTGGAGCCTGTTTCCGATTCTGTGTCTCCCTCTCTGCCCCTCCCCCGTTCATGCTCTGTCTCTCTCTATCCCAAAAATAAATAAACATTGAAAAAAAATTTTTTAATAAAAAATAAATAAAATAAAATAAAATAATACTAAATTCCTGTAATATATATATATATTTTTTCTTCAATACGGCTCTTTCCTCTCTCCTCCCTGTGTTGTTATTGTGTGTAATTATTGAGTACATCTTTATATATTAAAAATATATCAATATAGCTGTATCCTTCTTATTTTATGTAGTTGTCTTTTAAATCAACCTAAAGGACAAATAACAAAAAATATATTGTCTTCTATATTTACTTATGTGTGGTAGGCAGAATAATGGCTCCTCGCAAATGTTCTTGTCATATCTTTTGAAAGCTGTGATTATGTTAGGTTACATGGTAAAGGGGAATTAAGGTTTCAGAAAGAATGAATGCTGCTCACCAGCAGACTTTAAAATGGCAGGGAAGGGGCCGGGTTATGCTAGATTAGTGTGGTGAATACAATGTAATCAGTATTTTTAAAATGGAAGAAGATAGCATAAGAGGTCAGAGGAATATGATGTGAGAAGTTTCAACCCACCATTTCTGACTTTGAAGATGTAGGAAGGGATCCACGATTCAAGGAATACAAGAATATCTAGAAGCTGAAAAAGGGAATTGGATGGATCTTCCCCTAGAGCTTACCAGAAGAGAATGCAGGCCTGCTGACACCGTGACTTTAGGCCAACGAAACCTGTGTTGGACTTCTAAACTTGAAAATCATGAGATAATACATTTGCATTGTTTTAGGCCACTAAGTTTTTGGTAAATTTTTATAGTAGCCATAGGATACTAACCCACGATGTAATGACCTTTATTGGTGCACTTTATTTCCTCATGATGATGTCAGGTACCGTTTAGTGTCCTTTCTTTTTAGCCAGAAAATTGTCTTATAAAATTTATTATAGAGTCATAACTGCTAGCAACAAATTCCCTTAGTCTTTTTAAAATGTGGGTATGTCTTTATTTTACCTTCATTTTTTGGATAGTTTTGCTGGAAATATAATTTTTATTTGACTTTTTTACTTTTAACACTTTTTAACTGCCTTCTAGTCTCGTTGTTTCTAATGAAGTCAACTATTTATTTTATGGGGCCCCTTTGTGGTGATATGTGGTTTTTCTCTTGCTTTGTCCAAAAATTTCTTCTTGTCTTTTGGCAATTTCAATATGATGCGTCTAGATGTGGATCTGTTTAAATTTATCCCACCTAGAGTTTGTTGAGCTACTTGGTTTTGTAGATAAATGTTTTAATCAAATGTGGGATGTTTTCAGTCATTATGACCTCAAATATTTTTTCTGCCCCCTTGGGTTTTTTTCCTTTACATATGGCACTTCTGTCTATGCCTCTCTGTACTTCATCTGGTTCCATGTGATATCTATAGTCTGTTTTTTTCACTCCTTCGGATGCTTCACCCAATACTGTGCCTACCTGAGAAGGTGATCCCTTCATTTTTAGATGGTGTGCATTGGTTGCTGCTTTTGATATTTACTAGTCTGGACACCCTTGGGCATCTTCCACCTTTCTCTCTCTCTTTTCCAGCACTTGAAACCTATTCAAACTTGGTCCTGTCCACAGCAGGTGTCACTCGTAATGCAGTCCTGCTACCCTGGAAAATTCCTGTTGCTGATGACTTCTGAGGACTGTTGCTGCCACATCCCTCTGTGCTCCACTATTATTCTCATTTCTGCCTTCTGCCTAGACTTCCGAAGAATTCTGCTGAACTCAGCTGCTTTTGAAAACACTTTGATTAAATTTAGGGATTTTCTGTTTCCTCGTTTCAGGAAAATTGAGTTTGTGGCTTTAAAAAACTAGTTTTCCCTCTGGTTTTCAAAAGAAGTCATGGGAAGATGTATAATAAACTACCACCATATTTACATCAACTGTCCTTAAAATATGTGTGAAAATTTCTAGCATATTTTCAAAATCTATGTACAGTATTCAAGAGGAAGAAAAAAACAGAGAACAAAAACAAAGCTGACCCTGAGTTTCAGTCAGATATTTTGACTGTTGTTTTGTTTATTTCACTGCATGGCTTTTAAGGGGATTGAGGATCAGAGTGATGTTACAGGCAGTTGGTCACATGTCTAAGGTGAATTTTGAACAGGATTGGGGAAATAGCTAAGCGGAGCCAAAATCAAATATGA
Source organism: Leopardus geoffroyi (assembly GCF_018350155.1). NCBI lineage: Eukaryota > Metazoa > Chordata > Mammalia > Carnivora > Felidae > Leopardus > Leopardus geoffroyi. Next base: position 63,875,737 of record NC_059341.1, read on the forward strand.
GAATTTCATAACTTCTCAGCGATTTTCTTAAATTAATCTTAGGGAAAGAAGTCCCAAGAGAGAATCTCAAGTAAGGTCCTTGCTGATGGCACAGAGCCAACTGTGGGGCTCATATCGTGAGTTCATGACCTGAACCAAAATCAAGAGTCAGACATTCAACCACCTGAGACACCCAGATGCCCCTATACCACCTCTTTATCCATTTATCTAGAATGGACACTTAGGTTGCTTCCGTTTCCTGGCTATTCCAAATAGGGCTGAATATTTATAAGAGTGCATATATCTTTTCAAATTAGTGTTTTTGTACTCTTTGGGTGAATTCCTAGTATAGGAATGAATGGATCATATGGTGATTCTATTTTTAATTTGAGGAAAGTCCATACTATTTCCGACAGTGACTGTACCAGTTTGCGTTCCCACCAACAGTGCATTGAGGTTTCTTTTTCTCCACATCCTCATCAACACTTGCTGTTTCTTGTGTTTTTTATTTTAGCCATTCTGACAGGTGTGAAGTCATATATCATTATGGTTTTGATCTGCATTTCCCTGATGATGAGTGATGTTGAGCATTTTTTCACATGACTGTTGGCCATCTGGATGCCTTCTTTGGAGAAAGGTCTCTTCATGTCTTCTGCCCATGTCTTTCAATTGGATAATCTGTTATTTAGATGTTGAATTATATATACGTTCTTCAAATATTTTGGAAACTAACATCTTGTCAGATCATTCACAAATATCTTCTCCTATTCAGTAGATTGTCTTTTGTCTTATTAATGGATTCCTATGCTGTGCAAAAAAACTTTTTATTTTGATGTAGTCCCAATAGTTAGTTTTGTTTTATTTTGTTTTTGTTTCCCTTTCCTAAGAAGACATAGCTAAAAAAAAAAAAACGTTTTTACTGCAAATGTTAGAAAAATTACTGATTGTGCTCTCTTATAGGACTATTATGGTTCCAGGTCTCACGTTTAGGTCTTTAATCTTTGTTTATACCATACACAGAGACACAAAGATTAAAAAAAAAAAAAAAAAAAGTAGTCCAGTTTCATTCTTTGGCATGTAGCTGTCCAGTTTTCCCAACACCATTTGTTGAAGAAATGGTATCTTTTCTATTGCATATTCTTGCCTCCTTGGTCATAGATTGATTGACCATATAATCATGGTTTATTTCGTGGTTTATTTCTGGGCTCTCTTTTCTGTCCCATTGATCTATGTGTCTATTTTTGTGCCAGTGCCACACCATTTTGGTTACTATAGCTTGTAATATATTTGAAATCTAGAATTTGAAATCCAGCCTTTTCTTTTTTCTCAAGATTATTTTGGCTATTTGGGATCTTTTGTGGTTCCATACCAATTTTAGGATTATTCATTCTAGTTCTATGAAAATACTATTGGTATTTTCATAGGGATTGCATTAAATCTATAATTGAATTGCTTTGGGTACTATGGACATTTTAACAATATTCTTTCAATTCATAAGCATGGTATATTTTTCCATTTATTTGTGTCTTCAATTTCTTTCATCACTGTCTTATACTTTTCAGTGTTGTTTGATTTGCAGATATTGAACCACTCCGTATTTCAGGAATAAATCCCAGTTGATCAATGTACTGTTGGATTCATTTTGCTGATATTTTGTTGAGGATTTTTATTTACCTACATTCATCAGACACTGGCCTATAGTTTCTATTTTGTATTATCTTTATCTGGTTTTGGTATCAAGGTAATGCTTGCAGTATATAATGAATCTGGAAGCTTTCCTTCCTGTTCTATTTTTTGGAATGGTTGGAGAAGAGTTAATATATATTCTTCTTTAAGTATTTGGTATAATTCACCCGTGAAGCCATCTGGTCCTGACCTTTTGTTTGTTAGGAGTTCTTTGCTGATTCAATTTTATTGCTGGTAATCAGTCTGTTCAAGTTTTCTATTTCTTCCTGATTCAGTTTGGGAGATTATATGTTTCTAGGAATTTATCTATTTCTTCTAAGTTGACTAGTTTGTTGGCATATAATTTTTCATGTTCTCCTACAATCTTTTGTATTTCTGTGGTGTTGGTTGTTATTACTCCTCTTTCATTTCTGATTTTGACTCTTTTTTTTTTTGATAAGCTAGTCTAAAGGTTTATCAATTCTGTTGAACTTTTAAAAAACAATTTTTAATGTTTATTTTTGAAAGAGAGACAGAGTGTGTGGGGGGGAGGGGCAGAAAGGGAAACACAGAATCTGAAGCAGGCTCCAGGCTCCGAGTTGTCAGCACAGAGCCTGACGCAGGGCTTGAACTCACCAACCATAATATCATGATCTATGCCGAAGTCAGATGCTTAATTGACTGAGCCACCCAGGCACCCCAATTATGTTGATCTTTTTAAAGAATCAGCTCCTGGTTTTATTGATCTGTTCTACTGTTTTTTAGTTTCCATGTTGTTAATTTCTGCTTTGATCTTTATTATTTCCTTCCTTGTACTAATTTGGGGTTTTGTTTGTTCTTTTTTTCTAGCTCCTTTAGGTTTAAGGTTAGATTGTTTGAGATTTTCCTTGTTTCTTGGTGTAGACCTGTATTGCTACCAACTTCCCTCTTAGAACCATGTTTACTATATCTCAAAGATTTTGGACCATTGTTTTCACATTGTGTTTTCACTTTGATTTGTCTCCATGTATTTTTTTTTATTTCCTTTTGATTTTTTGGTTTACCCCTTTATTTACTAGCATATTATTTAACCTTCATGTATTTGTGTTCTTTCCAGGTTTTTTCTTCAGATTGATTTCTAGTTTCATAGTGTTGTGTTCAAAAAAGATGCATGTTATAACTTCAATCTTTTTTAATTTTTTGAGACTTGTTTTGTGTCCTAACATGATCTGTTCAAAAGAATGTTCCATGTATACCTGAAAAGGATGTATGTGCTGCTCTTTTAGGATGGAATGTTCTGAATATATCTGTTAGATCCATTTGATCCAATGTGTCCTTCAAAGGTACTCTTGTTTGTTGCTGATTTTCTGTTTGGACAACCTATCCACTGCTGTCAGTGGGATGTTAAAGTCCTCTATTATGCTGTGGCAAGTGACGTGGAGCCACTTTGGAAAACTCCTGTAGATGGCAGGTTAATCGTTGCTGGTCTACAGGAGAGCACAGGTGTCTCTGTGGCTGCAATATGCTCATTGGTGGCCTGCGGGGGGGGGGGGGGGGGAGGAGGAGCGGGAATCAACCTAACTATTTGTAATTAGCCTCTCTACAACAGCTGCAGAGATATCAGACTCAGAGCTTGCTCGCTGATCAGCCAGGGAGGAGACCTGGCTGCAGGTACTGCAGGCTTGTTGGTGTTTGGGGTTATCTGCCCCACCATACCCTCCCTCTCATCAAGGGCAGGACTCACTTTGGTATGGCACTTGTCCAGATTAGGGCTGCCTTTCAGGTGTGGTGGGACAGGAGCCATTTTGAAAGGATACCTACGGAGGTGTACAAGTCTGTAGGAAAACACTAGGGTGGGACACATGGTGCTAACAAGGTAGATGGAGTATGTTAGCACTCTCTCCCAAAAACATGCAGGATTTGGTCTGGGGGAGGAGAAAGAAATGGTGCCCACCAGCACTTTTGTTCCTGGAGATATCTCTTACAGATCCCTGCCCCTCCAGTGCACATTCTAACATTAGTCAATAAATCACTTCACATACACCCCAAGTGATTTTCAAACTGTTGCTTTGTGCTGTCTCTCAGGCTATTTAGTATGTTGGCTCTTTAAGGGCAAGAATTGTTTCCTGTTGACCTCTGGGTCTCCTGGAGTTAAGCATACTAATTTTTAAGAAGTTTTTATTTTTTTTTAATGTTATTTAAATCCAAATTAGTTAACATATAGTATAGTAATTGTTTCAGGAGTAGAATTCAGTGATTTGTCACTTACATGTAACACCAGTGCTCATCCCAACAAGTGCCCTCCTTAATGCCCATCATTATTATTTGCCATAAATTATTATTATTTGCCATTCAACTTGGTTGCTTTCCATTACTCAGTCTTCCAGATCATCGATCTGTTCTGCATCCTCTAATCTGCTGTTTATTTACACTAGTATATTATTCCACCCCCCCAACCTGCCCCCCCTCCAGCAACCCTCAGTTTGTTCCCTATTGTGGTTTGCCTCGCTCTCTGTTTTTATCTTATTTTTCCTTCCTGTTCCCTAAGTTCATCTGTTTTGTTTCTTAAATTCCACATATGAGTGAAATCATATGATATTTACTTTGACTTATTTTGCTTAACATAATATACTCTAGTTCCATCCATATTGCTGCAAATGGCAAGATTTCGTTCTTTTTGATTGCCAAGTAATACTCTATTTTATTTATTTATTTATTTTTATTTTTTTTTAGTAATACTCTATTTTATATATGTGTGTGTGTGTCTACACACACACAACCTATTGTGTATATATATGTATACATACATATGTATATATATATACGCACACACACATACCAAACCTTCCTTATCCATTTGTCAGTTGATGGATATTTGGGCCCTTTCCATAATCTGGTTGTTGTTGGTAGTACTGCTATAAACACCGGGGCGCATGTGTCCCTTCGAATCAGCATTTTTGTATCCTTTGGTAAATACCTAGTGTAGTAAAACCTTGGATTGCGAGTAACTTGTTCTGTGAGTGTCCCACAAGACGAGCAAACATTTCTAATAAATTTTAACTTGATAAACAAGCGACGTCTTGCAATGTGAGTAATATGTGATGCCAAATGTCACATGATCACACCTGAGCCGATGGTTCTTCTCTCTCTCACTGCAAGATTGTGGGTGATCATTTCCCACACTCGGATGCTCAGTCTCAGGCCATGGTGTTCAGTAGAAATCAGTGACTTTTCAGAACGTTGGAAGGTGCCCACAACTGAGACTAGTGTATTTTTTGTCACTTCAAAGCACCTGTGGACAGTCCTTTGCTTTTCCATACAAGAGTAAGTTTACGAATGTTTTGCTTCATTCTAGGTCAGGCTGCCTGCAGATATAGACCCTTTCCTCTGCTGCCTTATTGCCAGTTACATTAAATATCGTACATGACAAGAGTTTATTAATACTGTCTTGTAGCAGTGATTCCATTAGTGATAGTGAAAGTCGTCCTAAACAACCCTCCTCTCTCTTGTCTCCCTCATACCAGCCATTAAGGTTTTCAAAGTACAGGTTAATTTGTTTATTTTTCTTTATATTTTGTATTTTCTTTATTATTTAATATTATATTACAGTATTGTAATCATTTTTATATGAATATTTTTGGGTTGTAGAATGAATCATCTAAGTTTCTGTTATTTCTGATGGGGACATACGCTTTGATATGCAAGTGCTTTGGATTACAAGCGTGTTTCTGGAACGAATTATACTTGCAAACCAAGGTTTTACTGTAGTGCTATTTTGATCACATAGTAGTTCTATTTTTAATTTTTTTGAGGAACCTCCGTACTGTTTTCCAGAGTGGCTGCACCAGTTCACATTTCCACCAGCAGTGCAAAAGTGTTCTCCTTTCTCCTCATCCTCGCTAAAACTTGTTGTTTCTTGTGTTGTTGATTTTAGCCATTCTGACAGATATGAGGTGATAGCTCATTGTAGTTTTGATTTGCATTCCTCTAATGATAAGTGATGACGAGCCTCTTTTCATGCGTCTGTCAGCCATCTGTATGCCTTCTTTGGAGAAATGTCTGTTCATGTCTTCTACCCATTGTTTAATTGGATTTTGTCTTTTGGATGTTGTTTATAAGTACTTTATATATTTTGGATAATAACCCTTTATTGGATATGCCATTTGCAAATATCTTTTCTCATTCCACAGGTTGTCTTTTAGTTGTGTTCATGGTTTCCTTCACTGTGCAGAAGCTTTTATTCTAATGTAGTGCCAATAATTCATTTTTGCTTTTATTTCCCTTGCCTTAGGAAACCTATCTAGGGAAGTATTACCATGGCTGGTATCAAAGAAGTTACTGCCTGTGTTCTGTTCTTGGATTTTTATGGCTTCAGGTTTCACAGTTAGGTTTTTAATCCATTTTGAATTTATTTCTGTGCATAGTATAAGTAAGTGGTCCAGTTTCACTTTTTTACATGTTGCGCTCCACTTTTCCCAACACCATTTGTTGAAGAGATTGTCTTTTTCCCATTGGATATCCTTTCCTGCTTTGTCAAAGGTTAATTGACCATATAATTGTGGGTTTGTTCTGGGCTTTCTATTCAGTTCCACTGATGTGTGTGACTATTTTTGTGCCAGTACCATACTGTTTTGATTACTACAGTTTTGTAATATAGATTTAAGCCCAGAATTGTGATGCTTCCAGCTTTGGTTTTCCTTTTCAGGACACCTTTAGCTATTTGGGGTCTTTTATGGTTTCATACACATTTTAGGATTCTTTGTTCTAGCTCTGTGAAAAAATGCTGGTGGCATTTTGATAACAATTGCATTGAATTCATAGATTGCTTTTAAAATGTATAGACATTTTAAAAATAGTAGTGCTTCCAATCCGTGAACATGATGTCTTTCCATTTCTTTGTGTCATCTTCAATTTCTTTCATCAGTGTTTTATAGCTTTCAGAGTACAGGTCTATCCCCTCTTTGATTAAATTTATTCCTAAGTATTTTATCATTTTTGGTGCAATTGTATATGAGACTATTGTCTCAATTTCTCTTTCTGCTGCTTCATTATTGGTGTAAAGAAATGCGACAGGGGCGCCTGGGTGGCGCAGTCGGTTAAGCGTCCGACTTCAGCCAGGTCACGATCTCGCAGTCAGTGAGTTCGAGCCCCGCGTCAGGCTCTGGGCTGATGGCTCAGAGCCTGGAGCCTGTTTCCTATTCTGTGTCTCCCTCTCTCTCTGCCCCTCCCCCGTTCATGCTCTATCTTTCTCTGTCTCAAAAATAAATAAATGTTGAAAAAAAAATTAAAAAAAAAAAAAAAGAAATGCGACAGATTTCTGTACATTAATTTTGTAACCCGCAACTTTCCTGAATTCGTGTATCAGTTCTAGCAGTTTTTTTGGTAGAATCTGTCAGGTTTTCTATATACAGTATCATGTTATCTGCAAATAGTGACAGTTTTGTTTCTTCCTTAATGATTTGGATGCACTTTATTCCTTTTCCTTATCTGATTGCTATGGCTAGGACTTCCAGTACTATGTTAATTGAAAGTGGTGAGAGTAGACATTGTTGTCTTATTCCTCACTTTAGGGGGAAAGCTCTGTTTTCCCCATTAACAATGGTGCTAACTGTGAGTTTTTCATGTAGGACATTTATTTATTTATTTATTTATTTAACATTTATTTACCTTTGAGAGAAAGAGACAGAGCATAAGTAGGGGAGGGGCAGAGAGAGGGAGACACAGAATCTGAGGCAGGCTCCAGGCTCTGAGCTGTCAGCACAGAGCCCAACAGGGGGCTCAAACTCACAGACCATGAGATCATGACCTGAGCTGAAGTCAGATGCTTAACCAACTGAGCCACCCAGACACCTGTCATGTTGGACCTTTATTTTGTTGAGGTGTGTTCCCTTTAAACCTATTTTGTTGAGACTTTTTATCATAAATGGATGTTGTACTTTGTCAAATGCTTTTTCTGTGTCTGTTGAAATGATAGGGTTCTTATCCTTTCTCCTGAGGTGATGTATCACATTGATTGATTTGTGAATATTGAACTACACTTGCAACCCAGAAATAGATCGCACTTGATTGTGTTGAATGACTTTTTTTTTTAACATTGTTGAATTTGATTTGCTAGTATTTTGTTGAGAATTTTTGCATCCATGTTCATCCAGGATATTGGCCTATAGTTTTTTCTCTCTCTCGTTTTTTTTTTTTTTTTTTTTGTAGCATCTTTTTCTTGTTTGGGTATAGGGTAATGCTGGCCTCATGAAATGAACTTGGAAGTCTTACTTCCTTTTCTATTTTTTGAAATAGTTTAAGAAAATGGGTATTAATTTTTCCTTAAATGTTTGGTAGAATTTGCCTGTAAAGCATGTGGTCCTGGACTTTTGTTTGTTGGGAGTTTTTTAATTACTGATTTAATTTCTTTGCTGTTATCAATCTATTCAGTTTCTATTTCTTTCTGATTCAATTTTGGAAGTTAGATGTTCCTAGGAATTTATCTCTTTCTTCTAAGTTGTCCAATATGTTGGCATATAGTTGTTCATAATAGTCTCTTATGATTGTATTTGTGGTGTTGGTTGTGATTTCTCCTCCCTCACTTGTGATTTCATTTATTTGAGTCCTTCCTATTTATTTCTTGGTAAGTCTGGTAGGAAGTTTATCAATTAATTTTTTCAAAGAACTAGCTCCTGGTTTTGTTATGGTCTATTGTGGATTTTTTTAAAAAAAGTTTTTTGTCTGTTTTCTTAGTTCCTATTATGTTTTTATTTCTGTTTTAATCTTTATTTTTTCCTTCCATCTGCTGGTTTTAGTTTTTGGTTTTTTTTTTCTAGCTCCTTTAGATGCAAGGTTAGGTGTTTATTTGAGATTTGTCTTGCTTCTTGTATGCCTGTATTGTTAGAAACTTCCCTCTTAGAATGGCTTTTGCTGCCTCCCAGAGGTTTTGAACCATTTTGTTTTCAGTTTCATTTGTTTCCATGTACTTTTTAATTCTTTTTTTTTTAAGTTTATTTATTTATTTTGAGAGGGTGAGGGTGAGGGCAAGAGGATCCCAAGCAGGCTCCACGCTGCCAGTATGGAGCTGAATGTGGGGCTTGAACTCACAGACCACGAGATCATGACCCAATCTGAAACCAAAAGCTGGGCACTTAACTGAGCCACCCAGGCATCCCTTAATTTATTCTATTTATTGGTTGACCCATTCATTGTTTAGTAGCATGTTATTTAACCTCCATGTGCTTGTGGTCTTTGCAGATTTTTTCCTGTGGTTTATTTCTAGTTTCATAGCCTTATGGTCAGAAAAGATGAACTATATGATTTTAATCTTCTTGAATTTGTTGTGGGATAATATGTGATGTATTCTGGAGAATGTTCCATGTGCACTTGAAAAGAATGTATATTCTGCTGTTTTAGGATGGAATGTTGTGAATGTATCTGTTAGATCTGTCTGTACCAATGTGTCATTTAAAGCCATTGTTTCCTTGTTGATTTTCTTAGGATAATACATTGGTGTAAGTGGGGTGTTGAAGTCCCCTACTATTATTGTATTATTATTTATTAGTTCTTTATGTTTGTTATTAACTGTTTCATGTATTTGGGTCCTCCTATGTTGTGTGCATAAATATTTACAATTGTTATATCTTCTTATTGGATTGTTCTCTTAGTTATTATATAGCACCCTTCTTTGTCTCTTGTACAGTCTGTTTCAAAGTCTACTTTGTCTGATATAAGTATTGCTACTCTGGCTGTCTTTTAACATTCATTTGCATGATAGATGTTTATCCTCTCACTTTCAATCTTCAGGTGTCTTCAGTCTAAAATGAGTCTCTTGTTGGCAGCATTGGTCTTGGTTTTTGTTTTTGTTTTTTTTTTTTCCAATCTATTTTGATACCCTATGTCTTTTGATTGGAGTTTTAGTCCATTTGCATACAAAGTAATTATTGATATGTATTTATTGCCATTTTATTATTTGTTTTGTGGTTGTTTCTGAAGACTATCTCTGATCCTTTCTTCTCTTTCTTTCATGTTTTGCTGATTATCTTTAGTGATTTATTTCCCTTGATCTTCCACATATTTATTAGTGATTTTTATACATGGTTACCATTAGGTTTGTATATAACTTCTTCTGTGTATAGCATTATAACTTATGTTGATAGTCACTCAAGTTTGAACCCATTCTCTTCTCCTCTCCTCCTCATGTTTTAGGTATATGTTATTATCTTTTGTATCCTTTTTTGTGAGTTTTCCACTGATTTTTTTTTACAGAAATATTCATTTTTACTGCTTTTGTGTTTCCTACCTCTTTACTGTTACTTGGTCTCTTCTTTCCACTCAGAGAGTCCCTTTTAACATATCTTGCAGAACTGGTTTAGTGGTCAAAAACTCCTTTAGTTTTTATTTGTCTAGGAAACTCTTTATCTTTCTTTTTCTAAATGATAGCCTTGTCAGATAGAGCTGGGGGTAGGAGGCTTGGAGTTGGCTAATCCTCAGGAGAACTCATGGGCTTGGTGTACTGCTAGTGGGTTAGGTAGTAAGTTTCTGTGCAGCCCTGCCTCTCATGGGTGGCTCTGTGTTTATGCTGGGGGACAGGAGAGGAAAATGCCATCTGCCAGCTCCCTCGTTTTCAGGGAAGTCTCCCAACATGCTCCAAAATCAGATCTGTTACCTGTTTGCCCCTTGCATCCTGTGAACTGCCATCTTTATATTGCCTTTCCATGCAGGCTGCTGTCTCTTTAAGGGCACTGATAGAGCTGTCACTCTCTTGGCCCACCCAGTGCTGATTCAGACCTTTAAAGCTCCAGGCTCAAAGTACCACTGGTTTTACAAAATCATGGAATTCAGCCTCTCTGGTTTTTAAAGCCAAACATTCTGGGGATTAGTCTTCCCTGTGTGAGCTCCCTGGTATGAGGGCCCATTTCTCTGCCCTCTCCACACACATGCAGATCCCTCTACCTTTCTGACTTTCCTGAATTTTCAGATGCAGCTTCTTCTCTATATTTAGTTATAGAGTTTTTTTCTGCCAGTCTTTGGATCGCTCTCGGGTTTGTTGACTTAGATGTGGATAATATCTAGTTGAAAATACGAGAGAGGATGCGTTCAGGGTCCTCCTGCCCCACCCTCTTTCCAGGCCTCCCCTGGACCCCACTTTCTTACACTATACACAAAGATAAACTCAAAATGGATTCAAGATCTAAATGTGAGACGTAAAATCATAAAAATCCTAAAAGAGAACACAGGAGATAATTTCTCTGACTTTGACCTTAGCAACATTTTTCTAGATACGTCTCCTAAAGCAAGGGAAATAAACACAAAAATAAACTATTGGAACTACATCAAAATTAAAAGCTTGTACACAGCAAAGGACATCATCAACAAAACTAAAAAACAACCTACTGAGTGGGAGAAGATATTTGCGAATGATAAGTCCAATAAGGAGTTAATATCCAATAATCCATAAAGAACTTCTTTGGGTTCTTCTCAACACCAAAAAAACTCCCAAATAATCCAATTAATAATTGGGCCAAAGACATGAACAGACATTTCTCCAATGAAAATATACAGATAGTCAACAGACACACGAAAAGATGATCATCATCACTAATCAGGGAAAAGCAAGTCAAAACCACAATGAGATATCAGAATGGCTAGAATCTAAAACATAAGAAGCAAGCGTTGGTGAGGATGTGGAGAAAAAGGAACCTTTGTGCACTGTTGGTGGGAATGCAAACTGGTGCAGTCACTGTGGAAAACAGTATGGAGAGTCTTCAAAAAATGAAAAATGGAATTACCATATGATCCATTCATTCCTCTACTAGGAATTTACCCAAAGACTGTGAAAACACTAGTTCAAAAAGATACATGCATCCCTATGTTTTTTGCAACATTAGAATAGCTAAGATATGAAGCAACACAAGTTTTCATCAATAGATGAATGGGTAAAGAAGATGTGGTATATATGCACAATGGAATATTACTCAGCCTTAAAAAGAATGAAATAGTGCCATTTATAATAACATGGATGGGTCTAGAGGGTATAATGCTAAGTTAAATAAGTCAGAGAAAGACAAATACCATATGATTCATTCACATGTGGAATTTAAGAAACAAAACAAACAAATGGGGAAAAAAGACCAACAAAAAATACTCTTTAACATAGAGAACAAACTAGTAGTTGCCAGATGGGAAGTGAGTGGTGCAGGCGGGGGGGGGGGGGGGGGGGGGGGCGGTGGATAAAATAGCTGAAGAGGATTAAGAGTACACTTGTCGTGGTAAGTATTGATAATGTATAGAATTGGTGAATCACTATATTGTACACCTTAAACTAATATAACATTGTATTATAATTATACTGGAATAAATGAATGAATAAAGGACAAAAGACTTGAACAGACATTTCTCCAAAAAAGTTATACAAATGGACAACAACCATGAAAAAATGGTTAACATCACTAATTAGAAAAATGCAAATCAAAACCACAATGAGATGCTACCTTATTCCTATTAGGGTGGCCACTATTAAAAAAATTATCAGGGGTGCCTGGTGGCTTAGCCGGTTAAGCATCAACTTCAGCTCAGGTCATGATCTCACAGGCCGTGAGTTTGAGCCCCACTTCTGGCTTTGTGCTGACAGCTCAGAGCCTGGAGCCTGCTTTGGATTCTGTGTCTCCCTCTCTGCCCCTCCCCCACTCATGCTCGCTCGCGCGCGCGTGCTCTCTCTCTCTCTCTCTCTGTCAAAAATAAATAAACATTAAAAAAATTTTTTTAAATAAAAAAAACAATTCTTAAAAAATAAATAAATAAAAACCTTCTAAAGTTCTTCCTTTCTACCCCTCCAACCAAATTATATGTTTGTTTATTTATTTTAATTTCAGTATAATTAACATACAGTGTTATACTAGGTTCGTATGTACAACATAGCGATTCAACAGTTCTATACATTACTCAGTGCTGGTCATGATAAGTGTACTCTTAATCCTCTTCACTTATTTCACCCATCCTCCCACCCACCTCTCCCCTGGTAACCACCAGTTTGTTCTCTGTATTTAAGAGCTTGCTTTTAAGTTTGCCTCTTTTTTTCCTTGCTCATTAGTTATGTTTCTTAAATTCCACATATGAATGAAATCATATAGTACTTCTCTTTCTCTGACTTATTTCACTTAGCATTATATCCTCTAGTTTCATCCATGTTGTTGCATATGGCAAGATTTCTTTTTTTATGGCTAAGTAATATTCCATTGTATATATATACCACATCTTTATCCATTCATCTCTTTTTTGTATATAATTTTTATTTTTATTTAATTTGAGAAAAAGAGGGAGAAAGAATATCCCAAGGAGGCTCCATGCTGTCAGCTGAGCTGGACATGGGGCTGGATCTCAAAACCCATGAGATCATGACCTGAGCTGAAACGAAGAGTTGGGTGCTTAACACACTGAGCCACCCAGTCACCCCATCCATTTATCTCTTCATGAACACTTGGATTGCTTCCATATATTTACTATACTAAATAAGGCTGCAGTAAATATAGGGGCACATACATCTTTCTGAATGAGTGTTTTTCTATTGTTTGAGTAAATATCCAATAGTGAAATTACTGGATCATATGGTGACTCTATTTTTAATTTTTTGAGGAATCTCCATACTGTTTTGCACCAGTTTGCATTCCCATCAACAGTGCATAAAGGTTCCTTTTTTCTCCACATCCTTGCCAGTATCTGTTGTTTCTTAGGTTGTTGATTTTAGACATTCTGACAGGTGTGAAGTAATATCTCATTGTGGTTTTGATTTGCATTTCCATGATTAGTGATGTTGAGCATCTTTTCACGTGTCTGTTGGCCATCTGCATGTCTTCTTTGGGGAAATGTCTAGTCGTGTCTTCTGCCCATTTTTTTAAAGTAGTCTTCATGCCCAGCATGGAGCTCAACACAGGGCTTGAAATCACAACCCTGAGATCAAGACTTGAGCTGAGATCAAGAATCAGATGCTTAACCAACTGAGCCATCCATCTGCCCTTTTTTTAATTGGATTATTTGGGACTTTTGCTGTTGGGTAGTGTAAGCTCTTTATATGTTTTTGGATATTAACCCCATATCAGATATGCCATTTGCAAATCTCTTCTTCCATTCAGTAGGTTATCTTTTTGTTCTCTTGATTGTTTCCTTTGCTGTGCAAAAGCTTTTAATTTTTAAATAGTCCCAATAATTTATTTTTGCTTTTGTTTCCCTTGCCTCAGGAGACATAGGTAGAAAAATATTGCTACTGTAGATGTCAGGAAAATTATTGCCTGTGCTCTCTTCTAGGAGTTTTATGGCTTCAGGTCCCACATTTTGGTCTTAATTTAAGTTGAGTTTATATTTGTGTATGGTGTGAGAAAGTGGTCTAGTTTCATTCTTTGGCATTTAGCTGTCCAGTTTTTCCAACATCGTCTGTTGAAGAGACTGTCTCTTTTCAATTTCCTGTTCTTTCCCCCATTGTAGTAGATCAATTGACGATGGGTTTATTTCTGGGCTCTCTATTCTATTCCATTTCTCTATATGTCTGTTTTTTGTGCTAGGACCATATTGTTTTGATTACTACAACTTTGTAGTATAACCTGAAATCTTGGATTCTGAGATTTTGTTTTGTTTTGTTCTTTTTCAAGATTGCTTTGGCTGTTTGGGCTCTTTTGTGGTTCTATAAAATTTTAGTATTACTTGTTCTTGCTATATGAAAAATGCTATTGGAACTTTGATATAGGGATTGCATTAGAAGTATAGAGTGCTTTAGGTAGTATAAACATACTAACATATTAACAATATTTGTTCCCTCAATCCATGAGTATAGGCTACCTGTCCATATGTTTGTATCATCTTCAATTTCTTTCATCAGTGTTTTACAGTTTTCAGAGTACAGGCCTTTCACCTCCTTGGTTAACTTTATTCCTAGGTATTTTATTCTTTTTGGTGCAATTGTAAGTGGGATGGCTTTCTTAATTTCTCTTTCTGCCACTTTATTAGTAGTGTATAGAAATGCAATAAATTTCTTTATATTGATTTTGAATCCTGCAACCTTATTGAATTCATTTTTCAGTTCTAGTAGTTTTTGGATGGAGTCTTTAGGGTTTTCTATATAGTCTTATGTCATCTCCAAATAGAGGCAATTTCACTTCTTCCTTACCAACTTGGATTCCTTTTATTTCTCTTTTTTGTATGATTGCTATAGCTACAACTTCCAGTACTATGTTAAATAAAAGTGGTGAGTGTGGGCATTCTTGTCTTCTTCCTGACCTTAGGGGAAATCTCTCAATTTTTCACCATTGAGCATGATGTTAGTTGTAGGTTTTTCACTGTGGTCTTTATTATGTTGAGGTATGTTCCCTCTTAACCTACTTTGTTGGAGATAAATGGATATTGTACTTTCTCAAATGCTTTTTTTACATCTATTGAAACAATCATATGGTTTTTATCATTTCTCTTGCTGATATGATGTATACATTGATTGATTTGTGAATATTGAACCACTCTTGCATCCCAGAAATAAATCCCACTTGATGGTGTTGAGTGATTTTTTTTTTAATTGTTGGATTCAGTTTGCTACTATTTTGGTGAGGATTTTTTGTGGTGTCTTTATCTGGTTTTGGTATCAGGGTAATGCTGGCCTCATAGAATGAATTTGGAAGCTTTCCTTCCTCTTCTAATTTTTGGAATAGTTTCAGAAGATAGGCATTAACTCATCTTTAAATACTCAGTAGAATTCACCTCTGAAGCCATCTAGTCCTGGGCTTTTGTTTCTTGGGAGTTCTTTTATTACTGATTTAATTTCATTGCCAATGACACTCTTCAAATATCCTATTTCTTCCTGGTTCAGTTTTGAAAGGTTATATGATTCTAGAAATTTATCTGTTTCTTCTAGGCTGTCCAATTTGCTGGCATATCATATTTCATAATATTCTCTTACAACTGTTTATATTTCTGTGGTGTTGTTTATTTCTCACCTTTCATTTCTGATTTTGTTTGAATCCTCTCTGTCTTTCTATGTTTCTCTCTCTCTCTCTCTCTCTCTCTCTCTCTCTCTATGAGTCTGACAAAAAGTTTATCAAATTTGTTCATCTTTTCACAGAACCAGCTCCTGGTTTCATTGATCTGTTCTATTGTTTTTTTAGTTTCTTTTTCATTTATTTCTGCTCTGATCTTCATTATTTCTTTCCTTCTGTTAGAGGAGTTAGTTAGTTAGATTCTAACAGGATGCCTAGAGGCCAGCAAAGAAGAAGTCATGGCCAGCTATTGGGAAAGCCAGAGGCCTGTCCTGGCAGCACTCCAAAACAAAACTTATAACGCTGGATCAAACCAGACAGGCCAAGATGGCTGACAAAATAGACCAGAAATCCCTGAACAAATAAGAAAGAAAAAGCTTGAAACACTGTTTCCAAGAATTCCCTGCCTCAAGTAACAAATATTCCTCCCCGTTGCTAACAACTGTTGATAAAAGGTAGAAGAAACTCAAATCCCAGGGCACGGGATGTCTCTCTGCCTTTCTCCCTCTCCCACTCTCACATCTTGAGAGTGTACTTTTGCTTTAACAAACTTTTCTGCTTGTGTCTCTTACCCACTGTGTTGCATCTGTCCTTGAATTCTTCCTTGTCATGAGACCAAGAACCATCAGCAACATCTTTGGGATGGGCTGTGTTGAGGCGTCAGCGCCTAGAGTCTCCCCAGTTAACCTGGCAACATTTCTACTGGTTTTTGGATTTAGTTTTTTCTTCTTTTTCTTGCTCATTCAGGTTTAAGGTTAGGCTGTATATTTGAGATTTTTCTTGCTTCCTGAGGTAGACCTGTATTGCTATAAAGTTCCTTTTTAGAACAGCTTTGGTTGCATCTTAAATATTTTGGATCATTAATTTCTATTTTCCTTTGTCTCCATGTATTTTTATTTCTTCTTTGATTTCTTGGTTAACCCATTCATTGTTTAGTACCATGTTATTTAAGTTCCGTGTATTTGTGTTCTTTCCAGGTGTTTTTGTTATGGTTGATTTCTAGTTTCATAGCGTTGTGGTTGGAAAGGATGCACAGTATCTTTTTGAATTGGTTGAGGCTTGTTTTATGGCCTAATATTGTGGACAATGTTCCATGTGCAACTTGAAGAGAATGTATTTCTGTTTAGGATGGAATGTTCTAAATACATCTATTAGATCCATCTAATCCAATGTGTCCTCAAAGCCATTGTTTCCTTGTTGATTTCCTGTTTGGGTGATCTATCCACTGATGTAAGTGGGGTGTTAAAGTCCCCTACTATTATTGTATTCCTATCGATTTGTTCCTTTATGCTTGTTAATAGCTGTTTATATATTTGGGAGCTTTCATGTTGGGTGCATAAATATTTACAATTGTTATATCTTCTTGTTGGATTATTCCTTTTATGATTTTGTAGCATCCTTCTTTGTCCCTTGTAATAGTCTTTGTTTTAAGGTATATTTTGTCCAAAATAATATTGCTACCCTGGCTTTCTTTTCACCTCCATTTATATGATAAATACTTCATCCCTTCACTTTCAGTCTGCATGTGTGTGCAGGTCTGAAATGAGTCTCTTTTGGGCAGCATATAGAGGGCCTTGCTTTTTTATCCATTCTGTCACCCTTTGTCTTTGGATAATGAACAGTTAGTCCATTTACATTCAAAGTAATTATTGATTGGTATGTATTTATTGCCATTTTGTTACTTGACTTACTGTTGTTTTTGTAGTTCTTCTCTGTTCATTTGTCTTTAGTTGCATATCTATTACTGGTTTTGATTTGTGGTCACTGTTAGGTTTATATATACATTTATACATATAGCAGTCCTTAGATTAGGGAAGTTTTTAGCTATTATTTCTTCAAATACATTTTCTGCACCTTTGTCCCTTCTTCTCTTTCTGTGATCCCTATAATACGAATGATGTTACCATTGATGGTGTCACTGAGTTCCCTTAATCTATTCTCTTTTCTTACTCTTTTTTATTTCTCCTGGTTAGCTTGATTGCTTTCCATTTCTGTGTCTCCAGATCACTAATCTGTTCATTTGTACTTTCTAGTCTAGTATTTATTCCATCTGGTATATTTTTCATTTTAATTATTAAATTCTTCATCTCTAATTGGTTCTCTTTTATGTTTTCTGTCTCTTTGTTGAGGGTTTCACTGAGGTTCTCCACTCTTTTCTCAAATCCAATGAGTATCTTTATGGCCATTACTTCAAATTCTCTATCAGGCATATAACTTATCTCTGTTTTGCTTAACTCTCTTGCTCTGATTGTGTCCTGTTCTTTAATTTGAGACATATTCCTCTATCTCCTATTTTTGTCTAACTCTCTGTGTCTGTTTCTGTGCATTAAGAAAGTCAGTTATGTCTCCTATTCTTGAAAGTAGTGGTCTTATGAAGAAAAGGTCTGTGGTGTCCTGCAATGCAAAATACCCTGTTCATCAGAAACTGGCACTTCAGGGGTGTCTCCTCTGTGTGTTGCATGCACCTTACTGTTGTACTAAGCCACATTTGCTTTCTGTCCAGTTATCTTCAATGGCTGTCTTTGCCTGTTGTGGGGAGGGTTTGGCCCCGTATTGATGATAGGCCAGTCTGGGGCTGCCTTGGGTTTGAGTTGAGTCAGAGGAGGCATTTGCCAGAACTGTGGTCACATCAAACTGCAGAACACTTTCCCTGTGTTGCCCTGTGAGAGGCTTTCACTGGTGGGCAGGGCCTGCAGTCAGACCAGGTCTCTACCCCCAGCTCACTTCTAGGGCTGCAGTGGAAATTGTCTGTGTGATATCTTCCCCTCTTCCCATGGCAAAAGCCAATTTGGGGTGGTGCTGACCAGTGTAAGGGCTGCTTGTGCATTACCAGGCTTATGGCATCACTTTGGATGATCCCCTGCTGAGGGCAGGTTGGAAGGGGTGTCTTTGCAGGAGAACATGGGGGTGGGGTTCACAATGTTAGCAAGGTTTACACTTTCTACTGTGGGAAGAGTACTGGAGCTGCTTTGGGGAACTCCTGGGGAGGTGAAGTTAAAGGGGGCAGTTTCACTGGAGAATGTGGGGGTGGGACATAACAGGGTGTTAGCATTGTGTGCACAGGTCTGCTATGGGAGGGAATGTGTTGCTACCTTGGAGAAGAGCTGAAGGTTGGTTGTAAGGGTGGATCCAAAGAAGAGCATGAGGTGAGCTGCTGTTAACAAGCTAGGTGTAGAGTGTTGGCACTGCACGCATTCCCACAATTCCCGAGTCATGTATCTCGGCTGGTGGGCAGGGAGGGAAATGGTACCCACTGCCTCTTTAGTTCTCAGAGAAGTCTCCTAAAGACACCTGCCCCTCCAGCATACATTCTGAGGTTACTAAATAAATCTCCTTCCCATATACCCCAGGTGTTTTTTCAAACTACTGCTTCTATGCTGTATCTCTACAGGGCTATTTGTTATGCTGTCCCTTTAAGGGCAGAGACTCATTTTTCTATTGCCCTCTCTTTCTCCCCAAGTTGAGCCACTGGTTTTTAAAGTTCCTAGTGTTGAGCCCCACTGATTGTAAGAACTCTTTAATTAAGCCCCTCTGGTTTTTAGAGTCAAATGTTATGGGGATTTGTCTCCCCATTGTGAGTCTTTGTGTCTGGGGTGCCTGGGGTGGGATCTGCTCCTCTCCGTTCTCTGTGTCTCTGGTGTCCCTCCCTCCCACGGCCAGTCTCATAGGTCAGTTTTGTTCCTAATGATGTCTCTACCCACCAATTTGATTCCTGATCACATGTCCACCCTTCCTACCATTTTTCAGTGTGGCCTCTTCTCTATGATTAGCAGGGGAGAGTCCACTAGTCGTTTTCTAGGTTCTTGACAATGGTGTGGGTGTTATCTAGGTGTATCCATGCAACCAGGTGAACTTGGGATCTTCCTACTCCACCATCTTTTCCAGACAGATGGGTTTTTGATGTAAAACAAAGTTTTATAGCCTTGTGATATCTCAGAAAATTTTCATTTTGAACTTAAAGCCAAGAGTAGGTCATTTCAATGGATAAGCTTTAAGTTAAATACGTAGCGTGTAATTCTCTTAAATCTTCCTGTATATGCTATATTCTGCATTAGCTAGTACTCATTTTAACAGAAAAGGCATAAATGACCAGATTAGAAACCTCATCATGTCTCAGTTATCCATTCCAAACTCAATGCATCACCTTTGACTAGATGACAAGGTCAGATCTGAAAGTCTTGTGCTTTGGAGAAAGAAACAACCAGCTTCTTTAGCAACAAAAATGTCAGGAAGTAGCAAATTCCTTCAAGACCTGGATTTTAGATACCCTTATAGAAGGTAGTGGAGATACAGGGATCCTTTTCATAATCCTCTGAATCACAGTATAGGTGGTTGCCTAACAATTCTTGGTCCCTAGGGCACCTGGGTGGCTCAGTCAGTTAAGCATTTGACTTCGGCTTGGGTCATGATCTCTCAGTTCACGAGTTCAGGCCCCATGTTGTGCTCTGTGCTGACAGCTTAGAGCCTGGAGCCTGATTCGGATTCTGTGTCTCCTTCTCCCTCTCTCTGCCCCTTCCCCACTTGTGCTCTGTCTCTGTCTCTCTCAAAAATAAATAAAGATTTAAAAAATAATAATAATAATTCTTGGTCCCTGAGTATAATGCTCATAGCCCCTGAGAAACTCACCCAGACAAGAGGGGAAGGCCTAACACAGAATGCCAAGACGGGAGAGAGGGCAAAGAAGGGCTGGTGTGGTAATGTGATCTCTCCAGATGGATTCTTTCATCTTAGATGAAAAGGTCAGTCCTATGATCTTACTATTCTTTTGCAAACATTGCAGTGGTTGACTTTAATACAGGGATTAAGGTCTATCCTTTAAGTGATGTAATGTGAACAATTCTTTCTTAATCTTATATTGATTTAAGGCTCTGCATAGGCTTTGATTCAGTTAAGTGTGCGGAGTAGTTCACAGATAGCTGAATTCCAGCAACAACGACAATTGCTATACTTACACTGCAGCTGTTGAGCTGCTAACTTTTCTTTATAACAGTGTTATAGAACAGAAAGATAGTAGTTGTTTGAATACAACAGACATGACTCTCCATTTGTCTGCACTGTATTAAAATGTTTTAAAATCACATATTTTTTTTTATTTTGAAAACACTCAAACCTTGAGTTACAGACCAGATTGTTTCCAGACTTTTTCATGAAACTTTAAAATACAGTAAATAATATTACTCCACTGATAATTTTTTAAATAATTATTTAAGGGGATTTCATAATGTCTTAATGAAAAGTGACACCTACATATGAGTGCTCCTTTTGAATTGGACTCAGAGTCATTTAAAAAATAATATCTTGGGGCACCTGGGTGGCTCAGTTAAGCATCTGACTCTTGATTTTGGCTCATGTCATAATCTGACAGTTCGTGAGTTCAAGGCCCGTGTCAGGCTCCAAACTGACAGCACAGAGCTTACTTGGGATTTTCTCTCTCTCTCTCTCTCCCTCCCTGCCCCTCTCCTGCTTTCTTGTTCTCGTTCTCTTTCTCTCTCAAAATAAATAAATAAACTTAAAGAAATAATAGCATGGATGTTTCTCTTCCTTTACTAGCTAAATTCTGGATCAATATACTATGAGTGGCAAAGCTGAGAGAACGTAGTGGAGAACCAGGGGGTAGGTAGGGGAAATTAAAAATAAGTGCTCTGAAGTCTTGTGATGGCTGAAAGAATGTAAAACAAAAATGTAAGAACACATGAGATAGCATGTTTACATTGTGCCAAAAAAAAAAAAATACCACCCAAAAACAAAAAAAAACCCAAAAGTCAATACCATACTTATTATTTCAAGGAATACATCACAATAGCAGGGTTACTTGTATCATTTGCCTTGAAGTAACAGGTACACCCACTCATTGCCCGCCACACCCATATCTCACCTCTAAAGAAAATCAGGGAGGCCAAATGCCTTTTGGGGGTTTGGGGCAAAACCATGCTCTATAGAGGAATTCCACAGAAGGTAGTGACAAACTGACCAATTTCATTCTTTCTTTATAATAGACACAGATTCAAAGAACTATGCAGAAATGGAAGTTCTGTCCTAACATTTACCAACGTATGTGCTGGTGCTCCGTGAGCCCTGCTGTGTAGCTATCTTTGGGAGCAAAGGTGAGTGAGTAGCTAAGAGGGAGATGATAACCTGTTAGACCTAACATGTTCCTGAATCCTTGTGAAAGAGACCCTTGTCACTGAAGGTAACCAGGAATGTCTTTTGTAATCCTGAAAAACCAGAAACCGGGCTTCTGCTTCAGAAATGCCCACTAAGGCTGGAACAGGATGCTTGTTTTCGCCTCCCATTAATCTCTTAGAGATAACATAGTCTTTCCCCTTCCTGAAACACAGATGGTGACACAAGGTCTAATTAAAGGTTAGCTGCCGATTAGGTGCATGTGAACCCTTTGATCTCACTACAGTGCTTTGCTGTGCATCCCCTCACTCTAAAACTTCTGCACAGTAAAGCCCGAACTTTGCAGAGAATAACTATATACAGAGCCTGGATCATCTTCCACTTCCGCTGTCAGTAAGTTACCCTGATAAAACTGTGCAAATTGTATGGAGTTACCTGCTTCATTTCCGGTCTCACAGTGTCTTCTCAGTTTGAGGAACAGCTTCCTGTCCCTCCCCTACCTTCTAACGGTAGAGATGAGAGTATTCCACAGACAACACCTTCCCTCCAGCAGCAAATCATCTACTTCACCATCCAACTGTGGGGGTGGCTGCTGCTGTGGAGCTGTTTTCTCCTCCTAAAGGCCAGGTGCCTGCACAGAAAACTACCTGTCTCTGAGATCGTATTTAGCCTCTGAGAAGCTCAAAGTTCCAAGCTCATTGGCAGAACCTCAAATACCCATTTATTCATTTGTTCATATTAATCATGCTTGGTCTCCAGATACAGGGTATATAAAGAAGGAAAAACGTGTACAAAATACTATATAAAACATAGTCTCTTCCCTCAAACTTACAATCAATGGCATGAGCAATTCAAGGCAGATCAGAAAAAATACAAGTGCTGTGAAAAAGAAGAGGAAGGACCTAACAGCAAGGCCAGCGATTACCCACTGTGAAGGAATTCTAATTTGCTAACGTGCACGAGGAGAGACCAGTTGGAGTCAGATGGTCTGGAAATCAGCAGTCAAGATAGAGCTGCAGAAGTTTCCAGAATGAATGACTGCCAAGCAAGAGAAATGACGGTACTGTCCTCACTCACTAGACTGTACGAATGGGAGTCACTATAAACTAAGAGAGCTGAGTTGGGGACACTGGGCCACAGCTGAAAGGTGCCCATAAGGCCTTACTGCTTAGTTCTCATCTGCCCCAGTTCTTCCCTTCATCCTCAAGGATATCTTTTGGGAAAAGGCCACTCTTGCCTCAGTTGCTCTTAGCTCCCTGCATATTCCAAACCCTTTGGAAATCCTCCAATTTCTAGCTCTTGAGGGGCATCCATCTACTTGTGAAATCTTTTTCACACAGATCTCCAGGGTGAATATCCTCTCACCTGACCTGCAGGGAGCACAGGCACTCTCTCACCTCCTCCATCCACAGCAGAGCCTCTCACTCCCTCCTCCCTTCAACACAGCCCTCTCCTCCCTCTGATGCCACTGCTGCCTGCCCCAGACTCTCCCACTGCCCAGTCACTGACTCTCTGTTGCACACACACCTCTCTTCTGGCTATGGGATCAGCCACAGCTGCCCTGGTGTCTGAGCTGCGTCCAACCCTTTGTTCACTGATTTTTGTGACCTCACTCCCTAGCAGACTGCCCAAGAAGATTCCAACCCATCCAGAGTCAGCACTTACACACTGATCTTAATGGAGAGAATGCAATGGGGACGGGAGCCATTTCAGACCCATCTGGATTTTTTTTTTTTAACAGATGAAACATATGTGTATGTGTAGTGGTCTCTGGTCACATGACCAAGTTTCCCCTTGATTTTCTCCATGGATTTTTTAGTTTTCACTCTCCCTTACTGAAGAGAAAAGTGGACTGTAATTCACTATATTGCTTAAATGACATAATTTAAAATAATTGTTTTCTATCTTAGGAATTTTCACTGATCAACTATTTACTGGTTTCAGTGTGGTCTTAACATAAGAGATGGGGAAAGGAACTTGCTGTCATGATAGGTAAGTACATGAGAATCAAAGGGCCAGCATTTACCATTGCACTCAGCTTTATTGTATTGTTATTCCATTTTTTTATTATCTTTTCATTATTTTTGAATTCCAGTATAATTAACGTACAGTGTTATATTAGTTTCTGGTGTACAATATAGTGATTCAACAATCCTGTGAACACTGAATATGTATCAAGATAAGTATACTCTTAGTCCTTCACCTATTTTACTCATCCCCTCACCCACCTCCGCTCTAGTAAATACCCGTTTGTTCAGTCTACTTAAGAGTTTTGGGTTGTCTTTTTTTCTTGGTTCATTTGTTTTGTTACTTAAATTCTACACATGAGTGAAATCATATTTGTCTTTCTCTAATGGACTTATTTCACTGAGCATTATACTCTCCAGCTCCATCCGTGTTGTTGCAAATGGCAAGATTTCATTCTTTTTATGGTTCAGTAATATTCCAGTGTATGGAATCCCTTCATCTAGTGATGGACACTGGACACATGAATTGCTTTCATGTATTTAGCTCTTGTAAATAATGGTGCAATAAACACAGGAGTCCATGTATCTTTTCAGATTATTGTTTTCATATTAACTGGGTCAATACCCAGTCGTGAAATTACTGGGCCATATGGTTATTTTATTTTCAATTTTTTGAGGAACCTCCATACTGCTTTCTACAGTGACTGCCCCAGTTTGCATTCCTACCAACAGTGCATGAGGGTACCTTTTTCTACTCATCCTTACCAGCACTAGTTGTTTCTTCTGTGTTTTGTTTTGTTTTGTTTTGTTTTGTTCTGTTTTGCTTTAGCCATTCTGATAGATATGAGGTGATATCTCATTGTGGTTTTTATTTGCATTTCTCTGATGATGAGTGATATTGAGCATGTTTTCATGTGTCTATTGGCTATTTGGATGTCTTCTTTGGATAAATGTCTGTTATGTCTTCTGCCCATTTTTTAATTGAGTTGTTTGGTTTTGAGGTGTTGAGTTGTAGACTTTTTTTTATATATTTTTTACACTAAACCCTTGTCAGATATATCATTTACAAATCTCTTCGTCCATTCAGTAGGTTGTCTTTTAGTTTTGTTGGTTGTTTCCTTTGCTGTACAGAAACTTTTTATTTTGATGAACTCTTAATAGTTTATTTTTGCTTTCATTTTCCTTGCCACAGGACACATGTCTAGAAAAATATCGTTACAGCCAATGTCAGAGAAATTACTGTCTGTGCTCTCTTTGAGGAGTTTTATGGTTTCAAGTCTCACATTTAGGTCTTTAATCCACGTTGAGGTTATCTTTGTGTGTGATACAAGAAAATGGTCCAGGGTGCCTGGGTGGCTCAGTCAGTTAAGCTTCCAACTCTTGATTTCAGCTCAGGTCATGATCTCATGGAGCCTGCTTGGGATTCTTTCTTTCCCTGTCTCTCTGCCCCTCTTCCCCCACAAAAATAAATAAACTTGAAAAAAAAAAGAAAATGGTCCCGTTTCATTCTTCTGCATTTAGCTGTCCAGTTTTCCCAACACCATTTCCCATTGCATATTCTTGCCTTCTTTGTAGTAGATCAATTGACCATATAATCATGGGTTTATTTCTGGACTCTCTATTCTGTTCTAGTGATTTATGTGTCTATTTTTTGTGGTGATGCCACACCATTTTGATTACTATAGCTTTCTAGTATGTCTTGGAAACTAGAATTGTGATGCCTCTAGTTTTGATTTAGCTATTAGTGGTCTTTTGTGTTTCCATATAAATTTTAGGATTCTTTGTTCTACTATTGTGAAAAATTTTATTGGTATTTTCATAGAGATTGCATTAAATTTCTGTAGATTACTTTGAGTATTAACAATATTTTAATACTTGTTTTCCCAATCCATAAGCATGGAATATCTTTCCATTTGTGTCATCTTCAATCTCTTTCATTAATGTTTTATACTTTTCAGAGTACATGTCTTTCACTTCCTTAGTCTTAGGTATTTTACTCTTTTTAGTGCAATTATAAATGGGATGATTTTCTTAATTTCTTCTTCTGCTACTTCATTATTAGTGTACACAAATGCAATGAATTTCTGTATATTGATTTTTGGATTCTGCAACCTTACTTAATTCATTTATCAGTTCTAGTAGTTTTTTGATGGAGTCCTTAGGGTTTTCTATATATAGTCTCCTGTTATCTGCAAATAGTGAAAGTTTTACTTCTTCCTCACCAGTTTCAATACATTTTATTCCTTTTTCTTGTATGAATGCTGTGGCTAGAACCTCCAGCACTCTCCTGAATAAAAATAGTGAGAATGGACATTCTTGTCTTGTTCCTGATCTTAGGGGAAAAGCTCTCAATTTTTCACCATTGAGTATGATGTTAGCCATGGGTTTTTCATATGTAGTCTTTATTATGTTGAGCTACTTTCCCTCTAAACCTACTTTGTTGAGGACTTCTATCTTAAATGGATGTTGTACTTTGTCAACTGCTGTTTCAGCATCTATTGAAATGATCATATGGTTTTTATCATCTCTTATTGATGATGTATCATGTTGATAGATTTGCAAATATTGAATTACACTTGTATCTCAGAAATAAATCCCACTTGATCATAGTGAATGATTTAGTGTATTATTGGATTTAGTATGCTAATATTTTGTTGAGGATGTTTGCATCAATGTTGATCAGAGATATTGGCCTATAGTTCTCTTTTTCTTAATAGTGTCTTTAGTTGGTTTTGGTATCAGAGTAATGCTGGCCTCATAGAATGAATTTGGAAGCTGCCCTTCCTCTTATATTTTTTGAAATAGTTTGAGAAGAAAAGGTATTAACTCTTTTTTAGATGTTCAGTAGAATTAATCTGTGAAGCCATCTGGTCCTGGACTGTTGCTTGTTGGGAATTTTCTTATTACTAACTCAATTTCATTCTGGTAATCAGTCTGTTCACATATTCTATTTCTTCCTGTTTGAGGAAGGTTGTTTGGGAGGTTGTATGTTTCTAGGAATTTATCCATTTCTTGTAAGTTGTCCAGTTTGTTGCCATTTTTCATAATAGTCTCTTAGAATTCTTTGTATTTCTGTAGTGTTAGGTGATATTTCTCCTCTTTAATTTCTGATTTTGTTTATTTTAGTTCTCTCTCTCGCTCTCTTTTTTTTGGATGAGTTTGGCTGAAGTTTTTTCAATTTTGTTGATCCTTTCAAAGAACCAGCTCCTGGCTCCGTTGATTAGTTCTATTGGGTGTTGTTGTTGTTGATGTTGTTGTTGTTTCTATTTCATTTATTTCTGCCCAATCTATTATTTCCTTCCTTCTGCTTGTTTGGGGACTTGTTTGCTCTTTTTCTTGTTCCCTCAGGTGTAAGATTAGGTTGTTTATTTAAGATTTTTCTTCTTTCTTGAGATATTGTTATAATCTCTCTTAGAAAAGCTTTTACTGCATCCTGTATGAATGAATGTGGACCATTGTGTTTTCATTTTCATTTGTTTCCATGTATTTTTTTATTTCCTCTTTGATTTTTTTTGGTTGACCCATTTATTGTTTAATAGCATGATATTTAACCTCCAGGTATTTGTGTTCTTTCCAGATTTTTTGTTTGGTCAATTTCTAGTTTCATAGCATTGTGTTCAGAAGAGATGCATGGTATAACTTCTATCTTTTAAAATTTGTTGAGACTTGCTTTGTGGCCTAATACGTGATCTATTGTGGAGAATGTTTCATGTGCACTTGAAAAGAATGTGTATTCTGTTGTTTAGGATGGAATGTTCTGAATATATGTTAAACCCATCTGGTCCAGTGTGTCATTTAAAGGCATTGTTTCCTTGTTGATTTTCTGTTTGGATGATCTGTCCATTGTTGTAAGTGGAGTGTTAAAGTCCCCTACTATTACTTACTTTGTTTGTTAATAGCTGCTTTATATATTTGGGAGCTTTCATGTCGGGTGCATAAATATTTGAAATTGTTATATCCTCTTGTTGGATTAGTCCCTTTATGATTATGTAGGGTTCTTGGTTCTTCTTTGTCTCTTGTAAAAGGTCTATTTTCTCCAATATAAGTATTGCTACCCTTGCTTTCTTTTCACTTCCATTTGCATGAGAACTGGTTTTCCATCTCTTCACTTTCAGTCTGCGTGTATGTTTAGGTCTGAAATGAGTCTCTTGTAGGCAGCATATATATGGGTCTTGCTTTTTTATCCACTCAGTCACCCTTTGTCTTTTGATATGAGCATTTATTTGGTCCATTTACATTCAAAGTAATTATTGAGAGGCATGTACTTATTACCATTTTGTTACTTTAAGTTGTTTTTGTAGTTCTTTTCTTCTCTTGCCCTCTTCCCTTGTGGTTTGCTGGCATTCTTTAGTGGTATACTTGGATTCCTTTCTCTTTATTTTTTGCATATCTATTACTGGTTTTTGATTTCTGGTTTCCATTAGGTTTATATATAATATCTTACTTATAGGTGTCTATGCTAAGCTGATGGTCACTTAAGTTTGAACTCATTCTAAAAGTACATAAAGTTTTACTCCTCTCTCTCTCTCTCTCTCTCTCTCTTTCTCTCTCTCTCTCTCTCATGTTTTAGGCACATCATGTCATACTTTAAATCCTTTTATTTTATGAATCCTTGACTGATTTTTATAGATATACTTGATTTTACTGATTGGACTTGTGCTTTCTATTTTTCCTACTCCTGCCTATGGTCTTCCCTTTCCACTCAAAGAATCCCCTTTCAGATTTCCTCTAAGGTTTACTGGCGGTGAATTCCTTTAACTTTTGTTTTTGTAGAAAACTCTTTATCTCTCCTTCCATTCTGAATTATAGCCTTGCCAGATAAGGTATTCTTGGTTGTAGGTTATTTTCTTTCAACACTTCGAATAAATCATGCCACTCCCATCTGGTCAGCAAAGTTTCTGCTGAAAAACCACCTGATAGTCCTTAAGGGGTTTTCTTTCCTGTAACTGTTTTCTCCTGCTGCTTTTAAAATTCTCTTTATCACTACTTTTTGCCATTTTAATTACTATGTGTCATGGTGTGGACCTCCTTGGGTTGATTTTGTTGGGTGCTCTCTGTGCCTCCTGGATCTGAATTTCTGTTTCCCTCCCCAGATTGAGGAAGTTTTTAGCTCTTAGTTCTTCAAATAAATTTTCTGCCCCTTTCCCTCTCTTCTTCTGGGATCCCTATAATGTAAATGTTATGCTAGATAGTGTCATTGAGTCCCCTTAATCTAGTCCCATTTTTTCTTTTTTCTTTCTCCTGTTCATCATGATTGCTGTCCATCCATTATTCTGTTCTCCAGGTCACTGATCCGTTCTGCTTTCTCTGGTCTTATTCCAATTTTTCATTTCAGTTATTGAGATTTTCATCTCTGTTTGGTTCTCTTTTATGTTTTCTGTCTCTTCATTGAGGGTGTCACTGAGGTCCTCCACTCTTTTCTCAGATCTGATGAGAATCTTTATGGCCACTACTTTAAAATCTCTATCAGGCATATTATTTCTGTTTGTTTAGCTTTCTTGCTGTGATTTTGTCCTATTCTTTCATCTGGAACAAATCATCTGTCTCATTTTGTCTAACTCTCTGGGACTGTTTCTGGGTGTTAGAAAAATGAGCTATGTCTCCTACTCCTGAAAGTATTGCCCTTAAGAAAAAGAGGCCCTGTGGTGCCCTGCAGTGCAGAGACCCCACTTACAGAAACAGGTGCTTCAGGGGCGTCTCCTATATGCGTTGCATGCACCCTATTGTGGCTAAGCTGCATTTGCTTTCAGTCTAGTTGTCCGCAATGGCTGTCACTGACTATTGTGGGTAGGGTTTGGTCCCTGTGTCAATGGGCCAGTACGGGGAATACCTTGGGCTTGAGTTGAGCCAGACCAGGTGTTTGCCAGAGCTAAAGTAGCACCCAATTGCAGGGCACTCTCCCTATGTTGAACCCTGAGATGTTCACTGCTGGGTAGGGCCTGCAGTCAGACCACATATCTTCACACAGTCACTGCTGGCACATTTGGACTGGTATGTATGGTTTTCCTCACCCTTCCTCAGGGCAGGAGTCATTTCGGAGTGGTGCTGGCCAGGGCTGCTTTCATACTATCAAGCTTGTGGCACTGCTTCGGATGGACTTCTGAGTGTGGTTTGGGGGGGAGATGGGTACACTTGTTAGCAAAGCTAGATGGAGAGTGTCCATGCTACGCTGGTTGCTGCAGGTATCTAGGCTAGGGGGCAGAGGAGAGAAATGGTGCTTGCTAGCTCTTTTGTTCTTGGAGAAATGGAAGATCCCTGCCCCTCCAGCACACATTCTGAGATTAGTAAATATATCTTCCTGTATATCCCAGGCATTTTTAAAACTGCTGCTTCTATGCCATATCTCAATAGGGTTGTTTGCTATGCTGTCTCTTTAAGGGTGAGGACTCAGTGTCCTCTTGCCCTCTTGCTCTGAGCAAAGCCCGATGATTTTTAAAGTTCCCAGCGTTGAGCCCCATTGATCGTAAAAACTCACAAAGTTAAGTCTTCCGGCTTTCAAAGGCAAAAATTATGGGGATTCATCTTCCCATGGTGGATCCCCCATGCCTGGGGTGCTGGATGTAGAGCCTGCTAGTCTCTTCTATCCATGCCTGAGGTGTGCCTCCCTCCCCTCCTCAGTTTTGAGAGGCGGTTTGGTTTCTAACTGCATTGCTGCCCTTCCTACACTCTGAAGTGGCCTCTTCTCTACATTAAGCAGTGAAAGTCTGTTCTGCGAGTCTTTGGGTCATTTTCTGGGTTGTTTACACTGATGTGGATTTTATCTAAGTGTATTCATGGTAGTAAGTGAGGTAAGGATCTTTCTACTCTGCCATCTTCCCTGGAAGTCCCCGTTCCACTCAACTTTGACCTCTCCTAATCTGATGACAGTCTATCAGAAAATGGCTCTCTTTCCAGCACCCTTTTTATTTTCCTTCAAAGTCCTGCTGTGGCTTAATGGCCTTAGCTTTTTCAGAGTTTGTATCTTTCTCATCGGGATACCACAATTTATGAGATGGGCTCTAGCTCCCAACCGCTCCCCACTCCTGATGAGCCCTTGTTACCCTTCCAGGCCAACAGTTACCTTGCTCCACCTGCCCCCAAATAAGGATTTTTATCACCTGCTTAAAGCACCTCCACATTTCAGGAGATTTCACACAGAGGGGTTCAGAATCCTGGGAATCAGTCCATGTTTTATTTTACAGTACATTCATATAAGTTCCTGCATTTCCAAGGTAACCAGATCACATTCAGGTTAGCACTGCTGGTAACAAAATTATACAACTACCCTGGCTTCAAAAACAAGATAGGATGATACACATTAATATCTGTTTCCCTTTAATACTGTAGAAGACAATACCTCACAAAAATAAAATCACATGCCTTTTACAATCCAGTGTGAAGGCATATTTATGTTAAAAGAAACCATTTTAGACATGTGGAGAAGAAGAGTTTCAAAGCTTAAGATATCTAAAATGTCCCCCCAGTGCCATCTGTCTCTTCTGTCAGCTGGCACATTCAATATCAATGCCTTGGGAAGAGAGGGACAGAGGAAAGCAAGGGACCATTTAGCTCTGAAACTCATGGCTTCTTAGGCTACTTCTGTAAAAACTACTTAAATAACCTAAAATGCTAAAAAGAGTTAATATTAACAAGGGATGGTAATATAGGAAGCACCTGGAGAAAATTCCTCCAGTAACTGAGGGGAAATAGAAGCTGCAGACATTTCACAAAAATGGAAAACTGTATCACATCCAGTAATACATTAAGTTTTGAAAATACACTTTCACTTTACTGTACGAAAAGACTATGATCCATGTTCTAGTCTTGAATCTGTTCATAAGAAGAGCCACAGCCTCCATCTGCAATATTTTCTGTAGGCATCATTACCATTGAAGAGTGACCAATATCCCAACCCTTGAAGAATATAACAAGCCAAACTGAGCTATAATAAAGGCTAGAATGAATTAGGTAGGAGAAAATTCAGATGTGTGAGAAGTAGAAGTTAAATTCATTTGGGTCATTTTTTCTAGATATAAAAGGTTAGAAAATGTTTTGGACCCAGGTCCAACATAGCTGGAATGATAAGTTGTTGAAAATGCAAGCCCCCATCCAGAAACCACGTGCTTAATGTAGCACCCTTCTCCCAGAAGTTCAATGTGCTTTTGTATTATTACCAATTCATTACATAATGAAGTACATGATTCAGAATATACTTGGACTTATTGTTAATTCCAATGACTAAAGAGTTCCTGCCACTTGCTGCCAAGAAATTTTTGAGTCCTTCACTTACTAGGTTATAAATGGAATTTATACTCCTATTTTCTGACCCCAATAGAAACACCACCCCTTTCAAGGCTCAAATATATGATGGAAGAGGGAATAAGACACTTAGTAAGAAAGCCTCAAAACATACAATGAAAAACCAGAGCCAGTGCATGTTAC
This sequence comes from Leopardus geoffroyi, assembly GCF_018350155.1. NCBI lineage: Eukaryota > Metazoa > Chordata > Mammalia > Carnivora > Felidae > Leopardus > Leopardus geoffroyi. The sequence goes on from NC_059341.1 coordinate 63,907,865, forward strand.
AACCCCTGAAGACAGCCCCCAGCAGCAGGGTGAGCAAGGGGAGCAGTGATGTTTTTGAAACCAGAGTGACTTGTAACTAACTGCCTAACAGTAAAATCACACAGTAAAATGCAGAATAAGTCAACAAATAGCCAAGGTTTACATTATATCTAGAAATATGTTTTATGCTTTAAAAAAAATTGCAATGCACTCCAAAAAAATTTTTCAGATAATTCATGTACAACAGAAGGCACTGTTATCCGCATAAATCCATTGATCCTGCATGGCAAAAACCTGAGACGTGCAATTCAATCCTTTAAATCCACCTTGGTCATTCATCCTTTGGAGAATAGGATTTGTCCTTTTCAGTCCACTGATTTTGTTCTTCTTTAATTTCATACATTACAGTAGCTGCTTAGAATATATATTTCAGGGTGAGAAAGGTCAAAGGGGAAGAGGGAGTGGATAAATGTGCTGCCCAATGTCAGTTATCCGGCACAGCAGCAGGGTGCTGAAAAGCAGCCCACTGTCGTCCTCCCCTTGACCTTCACATTTCCCCGGTGAAGGAAAATATAGTGATGACATTCGGTAGGCTGATGTTCCTTCTTTCAGTTGTTGCTGGGCACAGTCCCAAAGTTAAATGCGGAGAGGACTCCTTTGTTTTCAAACGTGAAGCCTCCCTGTTGTTCAATCTTCTTCTTGGCCTCTAGTATTTGTCAAGAGAAAGGGAGGGGACAAAATTAGAGTATTTAAGGTGACAAAGTTGGAAATAACCTAAAATGAGCTAGATTTATTTATATTTAGCATTGTGAAGGACTGTGACTTAGGATATTAGTTATCCTGCCCAACCAAGCATTAGCCTTTTTTGGTTTTAATTCTGGTGTAGTTAATATACAGTGTTATATTAGTTTCAGGTGTATAATATAGTGATTTAACACTTCCACACAACACTCACTGCTCATCAAGGTAAGTATATTCCTGAACTCTTTCACCTATTTTGCCGGCTCCCCACCCCTCCCCCCCCTCCCCCCCCCCCCCCCCCGGAACCTCCCCTCTGGTAACCATCTGTTTGTTCTCTTTAGTTACGAGTGGGTTTTTTGGTTTGTCTCTCTTTTTTTCCCCTTTGTCCATGTGTTTCTTAAATTTCGCATATGAGTGAAATCATATGGCACTTATCCTTCTCTGACTGGCTTATCTTGCTTGGCATTATACTGTCTAGATCCATCCGTATTGTTGCAAATGACAGGATTTCATTCTTATTTATAGCTGAATAATATTCCATTGTACATATATATACACAATTTCTTTATCCATTCACCTCTGGGCTGCTTCTATCAATTGGCTATTGTAAATAATAATAGCAATAAACACAGGGGTGTGTGTGTGTGTGTGTATATATATACATACATATATATATGTATACATATATACACACATACATATATACATACATATATATACACTCATACATATATATACACACATACATGTACACATACATGTACATATACATATACATATCTTTGATTAGTGTTTTTGTATTCCTTATAGCTAAATACCCAGTAGTACAATTACTGGATCATATGGTAGTTCTATTTTTCACTTTTTGAGGAACCTCCATACTGTCTCCCACAGTGGCTGCACCAATTTGCATTCCCATCAACAGTGCATAGGGTTTCCTTTTTCTCTACATCCTTGACAACACTTGTTGTTTCTTGTGTTTTTTATTCTAGCCAGTCTGATAGGTGTAAGGTGATCTCTCATCATGCTTTTGATTTGCATTTCTCTGATGATGAGTGATGTTGAGCATCTTTTTACATTGTCTGTTGGCCATCTGGATATCTTCTTTGGACAAATGTCTGTTCAAGTGTTCTGACCATTTTTTAAATGGATTGTTTTCTGGGTGTTATGTTGTATGAATAACTTACACTAACCATTTACTGGACTGTCATTTGCAAATCTCTTTCCCATTCAGTAGTTTTAGTTTTGTTGGTTGTTTCCTTTGCTGTGCAGAAGTTTTTATCATGATGTAATCCCAACAGTTAATTTTTGCTTTTGTTTCCCTTACCTCGGGAAACTGATCTAGAGAGACGTTGTTATAGCTGATGTCAGAAAAATTACTGCCTGTGCTCTCTTCTGTAAGTTTATGGTTCCAGGTCTCACATTTATGTCCTTAATATATTTTGAGTTTATTTTTGTATATGGTGTAAGAAAGTGGTCCACTTTTCCCAAAACCATTGAAGAGACTCTGTTCTATTGCATATTCTTGCCTCCTTTGTCACAGATTTACTGGCCATATAATTATGCATTTATTTATGAGCTTTCCGTCCTTCATCTTGATCTGTGTGTCTATTTTTGTGCCAGTACCATACTGTCTTGATTACTACAGCTTTGTAATATACCTTGGAATCTGGGATTGTGATACCTCCAGTTTTTTCTTTTTCAAGACTGCTTTATTTGGGGTCTTCTGTGGTTCCACACAAATTTTAAGACTGTTTGTTCTAGGGCCACATGGGTGGCTCATTTGGTAAGCGTCCGACTTCAGCTCCAGTCATGATCTCACAGTTCACAAGTTTGAGCCCTGCATCGGGCTCTATGCTGACAACTCAGAGCCTGGAGCCTGCTTCAGATTCTGCGTCTCCCTCTCTTTCTGCACCTCCCAATAAATATAACATTAAAAATAATTAAAAAGATTGTTCTAGTTCTGTGAAAACTACTGTTGGTACTTTGATAGGGATTGCCTTAAATCTGTAGATTGCTTTGAGTAGTATGGACTTTTTAACAACATTCTTCCAATGTTTTATACTTTTCAAACTATAGGTCTTTTACCTTCTTGGTTAAGTTTATTCCTAGGTATTTTACTCTTTTTGGTGTGATTGTAAATGGGTTTTCTTAATTTCTCTGACATTTCATGATTAGTGTATACAAATGCACCAGTTTTCTGCATGTTGATTTTGTATCCCACAACCTTAATGAACTCATTTATCAGTTCTAGTAGTTCTTCAATGGAGTCTTTAAGTTTTCTATGTATACAATCCCATGTTATCTGCAAATAGTGAAAGTTTTACTTCCTCCTTATGAATTTGGATGCCTTTATCCCTTTTTGTCTCAAGCTGTGGCTAGAACTTCCAGTACTATGTTGAATAAAAGTGGTGAGAGTGGACATCCTTGTCTTGTTCCTGATCTTAGAAGAAAAACTGTTTTCCACCATTCAGTCTGATGTTAGCTGTGGGTTTTTCACATGTAGTCTTTATTATATTGAGCTATGTTCCATCTACCACTTTGTTGAATGTTATTATCATGCATGGATGTGGTACTTTGTCAAATGTTTTTTCTGCATCTACTGAAATGATCATATGGTTTTTATACTTTCTCTTATTAATGTGATATATCACATTGGTTGATTTGCAAGTATCGAACCACTCTTGCATCCTGGGAATGAATCTCACTTGATTGTGATGAATGATTTTTTTTAACATAGTGTTGGATTTAGTGTGCTAATATTTTGTTGAGGATTGTTGAATCTGTCTTCACCAGAGATATTGGCCTGGTAGTTCTTTTTGTGGTATCTTTATCTGGTTTTGGTATCAGAGTAATGCTGGCCTCATGGAATGAATTTGGAAGTTTTGCCTCCTCTTCTATTTCTTTGAAAAGTTTAAGAAGAATAGGTATTAACTCTTCTTTAAATGTCTGGTAGAATTCACCTGTGAAGTCATGTGGTCCTGGACTTTTGTTTGTTGGGAGTCTTTTGATTACTGATTCAATTTCATTGCCAGTAACTGATCTGTTCAAATAGTCTATCTCTTCCTGGTTCAGTTTTGGGAGAACTGGTTCAGTACTGGCAATGTTTCTAAGAAGTTATCCATTTCTTATAGGTTGTCCAATTCATTGGCATATAATTTTTCACAATATTCTCTTACAATCCTTTGTATTTCTGTGGTGTTACTTCTCCTCTTTCATTTCTGATTTTGAGTCCTTTCTCTCTCTGATGGGTACAGCTAAAGGTTTGTTAATTTTTGTTGATCTTTTCATAGAACCAGCTCCTGGTTTTATTGATCTATTGTTTTTCAGTTTCTATATCATTTATTTCTGCTCTAATCATTATTTCCTTCCTTCTGCTAGTTTGGGGATTTGTTCTTTTTTTCTTGTTTCCTCGGGTGTAAGGTTAAGATTTTTCTTGTTTCTTGAAGTAGACTGGTATCATTATTATCTTCTCTGTTGAGAATGACTTTTGTTGCTCCCAACAATCTTTGACCACTGTGTTTTCATTCTCATTTGTCTCCATGTATCTTTTTATTTCTTCTTTGATTTCTTGGTTGACTCATTCATTGTTTAGTAGCATGTTATTTAATCTCCATGTACTTGTGTTCTTTCCAGGTTTTTTCTTGTGGTTCATTTCTACTTTCATAGCATTCTGCTCAGAAAAGATGCATATGACTTCAATCTTTTTGAATTTGTCAAAACTTGTTTTGTGGCCTGATACGTGATCTACTGTGGAGAATGTTTCATGTGCAGTTGAAAAAATGTGTATTCTGCCGTTTTAGGACAGAATGTTCTGAATATATCTGTTAAATCCATCTGATCCAGTATGTCCTTCAAAGCCATTATTTCCATCTTGATTTCCTGTTTGGATATCTCTTCTTTGATATGGGGGGGGGGGGGGTCTTGGAGTCCCTTCCTATTACTGTATTACTATCAGTTAATAACAAATAAAGGAATTGTTTCATGTATTTGTATATTCCCATGTTGGGTGCATAAATATTTACAACTGTTTTATCTTCTTATTGTTCCCTTTACAATTATGTAGGGTCCTTTCTTTGTCTCTTGTTAAGTCTTTGTTTTAACATCTATTTTGCCCAATATAAATATTGCTACCCTGGCTTTCTTTTTGCTTCCATTTGCATGATAACTGTTTTTCCTTCAGTCTGCACATGCCTTTGGGTCTGAAATGAGTCTCTTGAAGGCAGTATATAGATGGGTCTTGTTTTTTCATCTGTTCCATCACTCTCAGTCTTTGACTAGAGAATTTATTCCATTTATTTTTTAGGGTTTTTTTTAATGTTTTATTTTTGAGACAAAGAGAGACAGAGCATGAGCAGGGGAGGGGCAGAGAGAGAGCAAGACACAGAATCCGAAGCAGGCTCCAGGCCCTGAGCTCTCAGCACAGAGCCCGATGCAAGGCTCAAACTCACAAACCACGAGATCATGACCTGAGCCGAAGTCGGACACTTAACCAACTGAGCCACCCAGGTGCCCCTAGTCCATTTGAAGTAATTATTTATAGGTATGTATTTATTGCCATTTTGTGACTTGTTTTGTGGTTATTTTTGTAGTTCTTCTCCATTCCTTTCTTCCCTTGCTCTCTTCCCTCCCCATAGCTGGCTTTCTTTAGTGATATACTTGGATTCCTTTCTCTTTATTTTTTGCATATTACTGGTTTTGATTTGTGGTTACCATTAGGTTTGTATATAACATCTGCTATATATAGCAGTCTATGTTAGGTTGATGGTCACTTAAGTTTGAAACCATTCTTTAGTCCTGTCCTTCCCCCCCCCCACCCGCATATATTAGGTATATGGTGTCATACTTTATATCCTTTTGTGAGTCTTTTACTGGTATTTACAGATACAGTTATTTTTCTTTTGTGTGCTTCCTACTTTTATTACTCATGGTTTTTGTTTTCCACTAAAAGAGTCCCCTTTAACATTTCTTGTAGTGCTGGTTTAGTGGTCATGAATTTCTTTTGTTTGTCTGGGAACCTCTTTATCTCTCCTTCTATTCTGCATGATAGCCTTGCTGGATAGAATATTATTGGTGGCAGATTTTTTTCCTTCCAGCACTCTAAATATATCTTGTCGCTCGCATCTGGCCTGCAAAATTTCTGCTGAAAAATCCACTGATAGCCTTGTACATAACTTTCTCCTTCTCTGTTGCTTTTAAAATTCTCTTTGTCACTACTTTTTGCCATCTTAATTACTATGTATCTTGGAATGGACCTCCTTTGGTTGTTTTTGTTGGGAAATCTCTGTACCTCCTGGATCTGGATTTGTTTTCTTCCCCAGACTGGGGAAGCTTTCAGCTATTATTTCTTCAAATGAACTTTCTGCCCCCTTTTCTCTCTTCTTCTGGCATCCCTATAATGTGAATGTTATCAAACCTGATGGAGTCACTGAGTTCCCTAAGTCTATTCTCATTTTGCATAATTTGTCTTCCTCTCACCCGCTCACCTTAATTTCCATTATTCTGTCCTCCAGGTCACCGATCCATTCTGTTTCCTCTAGTCTACTATTTATTCCACTTACTGTAATTTTAATTTCAATTATCATGTTCTTCATCTCTGACTGGTTCTTTTTCAATGTTTTCTCTTTGTTAAAAATCCTCCACTGTTACCTCAAGTCCAGCAAGTATCTTTATGACCCTTACTTTAATTTCTCTATCAAGCATATTACTTATCTCTGTTTGGCTTAGGTGTCTTGCTATTGTTTTTCCCTTTTCTTTCATTTGGGACATATTTCTCTGTCTCATTTTGTGTAACTTTCTGTGTTTCTGTGTTAGGAAATTCAGCTACATCTCTTGCTCTTGAAAGTAGTGGGTAGAGCATGGCATGCAGTTTTAACAAGGTGGTGCTGGTCCTCTGCCAGAGGGGATGTGTCTCTGCCCCGGAGACCATGGCTGGCCAGACCGATCTGCAAAGCATGCAGAGGCAGGGTGCACAGTGTGTGTGTGTTAGATGTAAATTAAAAAAAAACCAAGTTAGCATATAGCACAACGATTTCAGGAGTAGATTCCTTAATGTCCCTTACCCATTTAGCCCATCCCCCCTCCCACAACCCTTCCAGTAACCCTGTTTGTTCTCCATATTTAAGAGTCTCTTATGTTTTGTCCCCCTCCCTGTTTTTATATTATTTTTGCTTCTCTTCCCTTGTGTTCATCTGTTTTGCATCTTAAAGTCCTCATAAGAATGAAGTCATATGATATTTGTCTTTCTCTAATTTCGCCTAGCATAATACTCTATAGTTCCATCCACGTAGTTGCAATTGGCAAGATTTCATTCTTCTTGATTGCTGAGTAATACTCCATTGTGAGTGTGTGTGTGTGTACATCTTCTTTATCCATTTATCCATCGATGGACATTTGGGCTCTTTCCATACTTTGGTTATTGTCAATAGTGCTGCTATAAACACTGGGGTGCATGCGTCCCTTCGAAACAGCACACCTGTATCCCTTGGATAAATACCTAGCAATGCAATTGCTGGGTTGTAGGGTAGTTCTATTTTTGGATTTTTGAGGAACCTCCATCCTGTTTTCCAGGGTGGCTGCACCAGTTTGCATTCCCACCAGCAGTGCAAAAGAAATCCTCTTTCTTTGCATCCTTGCCAATATCTGATGTTGCCTGAGTTGTTAATGTTAGCCATTCTGACAGGTGTGAGGTGGTATCTCATGGTGGTTTTGATCCGTATTTCCCGGATGATGAGTGATGTTGAGCATTTTTTCATGTGTCAGTTGGCCATCTGGATGTCTCTGGAGAAGTGTCTATTCATGCCTTTTGCCCATTTCTTCACTGGATTGTTTTTGGGGTGTTGAGTTTGATAAGTTCTTTACAGATTTTGGACACTGGGGCGTCTGGGTGGCTCAGTCAGTTAAGCGTCTGACTTCGGCTCTGGTCATGGTTTCACGGTTCGTGGGTTCGAATCCTGCACCGGGCTGACAGCTCAGAGCCTGCAGCCTGCTTCGAATTCTGTGTCTCCCTCTCTCTCTGCCCCTCCCCTGCTCATACTCTGTCTCTCAAAAATAAATAAATATTAAAAAAATTATAGATTTTGGATGCTAACCCTTTGTCTGATATGTCATTTGCAAATATCTTCTCCCATTCCATTGGTTGCCTTTTAGTTTTGATGATTGTTTCCTTCGCTCTGCAGAAGCTTTTTATTTTGATGAGGTTCCAATAGTTCATTTTTGCTTTTGTTTTCCTTTGCTCTGGAGACGTGTTGAGTAAGAAGTTGCTGTGGCCAAGATCAAAGAGGTTTTTGCCTGCTTTCTCCTCTAGGATTTTCCTGTCTTACATTTAGGTCTTTTATCCCCTTAGAGTTTATTTTTGTGTACGGTGTAAAAAAGTGGTCCAGGTTCACTTAACAGCATGTTGCTGTCCAGTTTCCCCAGCAACATTTGCTGAAGTGACAGTCTTTTTTTCCATTGGATATTCTTTCCTGCTTTGTCAAAGATTAGTTAGCCATATATTTGTGGGTCCATTTCTGGGTTTTCTATTCTGTTCCATTGATCTGAGTGTCTGCTTTTGTGCCAGATCTGTTCGTGTTATCTTGATGATTACAGCTTTATAATACACCTTAAAGTCCGGGATTGTGATGCCTCCTGCTTTGGTTTTCTTTTATCAAGATTGCTTTGGCTATTCAGGGTCTTTTCTGGTTCCATACAAATTTTAGGATTGTTTGTTCTGGCTCTGTGAAGAATGCTGGTGTTATTTTGATAGGTATTGCAATGAATATGTAGATTACTTTGGGTAGTATTAACGTTTTAACAATATTTGTTCTTCCTATCCAGAAGCATGGAATCTTTTTCCATTTTTTTGTGTCTTCTTCAATTTCTTTCATAAGCTTTCTATAGTTTTCAGTGTATAGATTTTTCACCTCTTTGGTTAGATCCCTAGGTATTTTATAGTTTTTGGTGCAGGGTGCACAGTTTTAATAAGGTTCTTGCGTCCTCCACAGGTGACCAGCTGCCACTGCTGGGACTGAGACCCCCACAATGCGCACAGTAGAGAGGCATGGTGTTGGCAGTTTGCAATGGTCTTCTAGGGAAGGGGGCCCACAGCACCAGAACTGAGGCAGGCCCAGCTAAAAAGGGTGGGGCATAGTATAAACAAGTTAGGTAGTGAATGCCGGCTCCAGGCTGGTTCCTGCAGGTGTCTGAGTGTTTATGCCGGAGGGCAAGGAAGGGAAATGGCACCCACCAGCTCCTTGTTCCTGGAGGAGTCTTCCAGCAATCTCAGTCTCTCTGGGACACACAGATTAGTAAATAATTTCCCTCTTGTATGCCCCGGGCATTTTTCAAAGTACTGCTTCTATGCTGTGTTTCTGCAGGCTGTTGGCTGTGCTGTGTCTTTAAAGGGATGAGGACTCAGTTTCCTATCACCCTCCAGACTCTCCCAGAACTGAACCTGCTGACTGTCAGAACTCATGAAATTTGGCCCCTCTGGTTTCCAAAGCCAAACGTTATAGGGATTCATCTTCCCATGCAAGCTCGCACCGTGATGGTCTGTTCCCTCTCTTCTCCACACCTGCGGATCCCTCCCTCCAGTGGACAGACCCGTAGTCCATTTAGCTCCCCACTGCATCTCCACTCTTCTATCCTCTCTGATGTGGACTCTTCTCTACATTTAGTTGTAGAGTTTGTTCTGCCGTCTCTGGGTCATTTTCTGGGTTATTTACCCTGATGTGAGCGTTACCTAGTTGTATCTGTGGGGTGACGTGAGCTCAGGATCCACCCATTCCACCACCTTCCCTGGAAGTCCCTGAGTATCAGCTTTTAATAGGGCTATGTCAGTAAGTAGTTATGTTTACTATTACAGAAAAACTGCTAAAAATGAACAAAATGGAAAAACTTTACCTCCCCCAACTTCCAGGAAAAATGACAAAATGAAAAGGTGCAAAGTGCTTTTTTTAATAGTTCTATAGGCTACTGCTGAAAGTGTACCCAGAATTCTCCTGATACCGACTCTGTGCAGGGCTGACAAGAGAAATCTATGCAGAAGAACTTAGGTTCTAAATTCCAGGTACCTATTCCATGTTTTCCACTAAAGTATTTTTGTAATTACAAATTTTTTTCCACTGATTTTCTAGGAGTGACCATAATAATGTCTGCATAGAACAATTTCTCCAAGTCAAAAACTGAAAATCAACAAGAATCACTAACATGTAAATCCCAGCAAAAGAAATGAAGAGTGTTTCTTTTCCAGGAAGACAAGCTCCTTATAAGAATTCATGAAGTGAACTGACTCCAAAACAGAGGGTAAGTACATGAATACCACCACCACTAAAAGACACTCATTAATGCACAGGGTTTTGCAGAGCTAAGATATCATGATCAGTGATTTAAAAAAAAAAAAAAAATCATACAATAATAATTATCTTGAAAGGCTGGCCTCTAACAATTTTTAAAACAGTCTTTATGTGCCACAAGGCTCATTAAGAAGGTAAGAAGGTTGCTCATTAATAAGACTGACTACTGGTACGCTGATGCCCTCCAATCTGGGAATGCAGCTGGCTGACCTGCTACTGTCCTCCGGTGCTCTGCCAGGGTATACACCTCCTGCAGCGCCCTCCTCTGGTCCTCACTGAGCGGTGCCATCAGCAGCTGGTACCAGGCAGCATCCCGATTCTGCACAGCTGTTGCATTTGGGGAGTGTGTAGAAGAAGAAAAAGATAAGAGTCTAGTGAAAATTATCATTACAGAGAACAAAAGCACATGATCAAATTACGATGAAATGATTGCAGAAAGTAAGAGACAAACTTATTCCAGCAAAGGATTATTTCTGAGTACCCACTCCATATCTAACCATGTGGGGCTATCAGAGGAAGGTTGGGACATTGCAAATCTCTGTGTTGCCCAATTCTCGACCTCCTTCACCATCTCTTCCTCCTGGGGTTTTACTATGCTCCCTAAAATCCAGATCTTTGCAAACACCTCTATTCACACGCTACCATGTTCCGCCAAATTTTCCCCGTACCTGCAGTTTCGGCTTCACTCCCACACCAAGAACTCAAGTTAGTGCTTGAGGCAAAACCATGCTCTAAGCCTCCCAGATTTTTCCATTTGGACATCTCACCACAACTAAAACCAAACTTAACATCTAAACTGATTTTGGACAATTCCCAAAACAATTTTTAAACCGAAGGAAATAAAGAAAGAATTTAGAGAAAATATCTAAAAATTTAGGGAGTAAAGACATACTTAGCAGAGCTTGTGTAAAAATTTGATATTCATCCACACTATTGTCAAGGTCAAGTGGAGTGCTGAATCCCTCGAGGGCAGTTTCTTCCAACACTTCTTCATCCCAATCATCCTCCTCCTCCTCCTCCTCTTCACCTCTTCCGTTATTCGACTGCATTGCTTGAGCAGTTACATTCGTCTCCTCTTCATCACTTGAAATCTCCTCTGGCAATCCATTAATTATTTAAAAAGAATCAGAACACAAAAGGACAAAACATAAAATTCCACAGAACAAAAATTATAAAATGACATTCTGGAAATGGAAAAACTACCTCCTATTTTTACATGAAATTCTAAAAATAAAACTTTATAGTTTGTTAAATTGAAAATGACTTTAGAGGCACCTGGGTGGCTCAGTCAGTTAAGCATCCAACTTCAACTCAGGTCATGATCTCATAGTTCGTGAGTTCTAGCCCCGCATCAGGCTCTGTGCTGACAGCTCAGAGCCTGGAGCCTGCTTCAGATTCTTTGTCTCCTCCTCTCTCTGCCCCTCCCTGCTCGCACTCTTTCTCTCTCTCAAAACTAAATAAACATTAAAAAAAAAATGACTTTATACTCCTCACTGAAAACAATTTCCAAGTAACCCTAAATCTATAGTCCACTGGACATTACTGTTTTGCTATGGCTGTCTCATATTCATTTATATAAAAATGCTAATTAATCAGAGTCCCAAGTTTTTTGTCAAAAAAAAAAAAAAAATTGTGCAGTCAGTACATTTTTTTTAATGTTTACTTTTGAGAGAGAGAGAGTGCAAGCAGGGGAGAGGCAGACAGAGAGGGAGATACAGAATCCAAAGCAGGCTCCAGGCTCTAAGCTGTCAGCACACAGCCTGATACAGGGCTCCAACTCACGAACTGCAAGATCATGACCTGAGCCGAAGTCGGACACTTAACTGACTGGGCCCCCGGCGCCCCAGCGCATGTGTTTTAAGTAACAATGAGTTCCCATTGAGAATTTGGGTCTCTCAACAGTTAATTCAGTTGATTACAAACTACTCAGAAGTGTTCAAATGAGGTCATTTCTGCTAATAGAAACATAAAAATACAGAAATAAAGAAAAAATAGCTACATGTGTGTTGAAAAGTGGAAAGCTGAATTGCATATCACCATGGATTCTGTTTCTATTTTCAGGGCTGATCTGTTCTAAGCAGTTAGCCCAATATTATAAATAACTGGAAGATAGTAAATGCAGAACAAAATCAACCCAAGACAGAAAAACCTAGAGTAAAACCCAAACCAGGCAGTATTATTCCAAAACTATTTCTATAAAACATACCACACTAAAGCACCTGAATTAAATGGCAAAGTAGTGTTAGGGATAAGGCAAGAAACAGAAGTTTTGATCATACATACACACACACACATATATATACATATATATATGTATATATATGTATATATGACACATATATACTACAAAAATAGCAAGAAATACCTTTCCTAATTAGTCATTCTATACTTAAGCACAAATTGAACAGGAAAGTCTGGAAAATTACCAGAAATTTTTTCTCACGTCATATTAGTTATCAGCCAACAGTTTATAAAACAAAAAATTAGAACTGAAAAAAAGAATTCTATAATTGTTGGCCTATACTTAGCAAAAGAATAAAAACCCTTCGGGGCGCCTGGGTGGCGCAGTCGGTTAAGCGTCCTACTTCAGCCAGGTCACGATCTCGCGGTCCGGGAGTTCGAGCCCCGCGTCAGGCTCTGGGCTGATGGCTCAGAGCCTGGAGCCTGTTTCCGATTCTGTATCTCCCTCTCTCTCTGCCCCTCCCCCCGTTCATGCTCTGTCTCTCTCTGTCCCAAAAATAAATAAACGTTGAAAAAAAAAATTTTTTAAGAAGAATAAAAACCCTTCTAGTAAAGAAGTCCTACATAGAATTCAGGAAAGCAAATTAGATCAGAAGTTGTGCTCTATGTTAGGAGTTAGAGAAGAGTACCATTTCTCGTACCCAAACTAGGATGATGCGAATTATATGCAAAATGTTTAAATCTACACTTGTATGTTTTACATGAAACATTCTGATTTTTCTCATTTAAAGAAATTCTGTTTTTAACAGATATCGTAAGTTTCTCAAATTCCACATATGAGTGAAAACGTAACAGAAGACCATGGGGGAAGGGAAGGAAACAAAAAATAGTTACAAATGGAGAGGGAGACAAACATAAGAGACTCTTAAATACAGAGCACAAACTGAAGGTTGATGGAAGCAGGGGGATGGGGAAAATGGGTGATGGGCACTGAAGAGGGCACTTGTTGGGATGAGCACAGGGTGTTGTATGTAAGAGATGAATCAAGGGAATCTACTCCTGAAGCCAAGAGCACACTGTATGCTAGCTAATTTGACAGTAAATTATATGAAGGAAGGGAGGGGAAGGGAAGGGGAAGAAATTCTGCTTTTAACTGGAAGAGGGAAAAAACTCCATTTGGAGTTGGATTAGGTTACTTCCTGCACCCAAGCAAGTAGTTTTGCAATTACCATCAAATAAAGATCTAATATCCTTGACTCTAACAATCTTATTCTGTCAATTAAGCAAATAACCTTCATTTATGTACTTTACTCCAAATTTAATAATACGTAAACCATAAATTTCTCCCAATTACAATTTTTAACAACCATTAAAAAAAAACATCAGGCATTCTATTAATCTGTTATACTGATACTTCCCTTAACTAATGGTTCATTGAATTCATGCTGCCGACTTCACAGAGACTATTGGCACAAACAAGAAAATGAAATACTGGTTCCTAACTCATTGTCAAAACTATCTGATTCTGTTATAAATGTATCTGAATTTCTCAGAGTTTAACAACATTCATTAAGCTCAATAATTATTTAAATGTCAAAAAATTAACAGATTTAAATTTACATTGCAGAATATGTCAACCAAACCCAAAATATTTGTTAAATGTGCAACAAGCCAAAGAATGTAACTGAATGATTCCAAATAGACTAAAATTCAGAGAAAATGCATGCTCAAATCAAAATCAATTCTAGCATTCATTACAATTAGAAGACTTTACCGTTTTCTTCCATATCAGCCTTCTCTGCTTTTGAGCGATCTTCCTGGTTTACCAGTTGTCTGGTAGCACAAACCTGCTTTAGGCCAAGGAAAAGGAAAAGAATTGAGGGTACAATCTGTCCCACCACAGCATCTACTGCAGGAGGTCGGTTTTGCAATTCCAAAAGGATACTCAGTCCTATTATACACATCTTCCGGTCATGATGCCTACAAATCACAAAGAAAAAAATGTACTCATGAGAAATGAGGACAACTGAAGATTCTACAAGAAAAAATGGCCAAGGTGATTTTTAAGGTTCACTCAATGGAATTATACAGAGGGATCCCCCATCTTGTACTACGTGAAATCCTATATAAACCAAATTTTGTAAACCACTTATCATCAAAGAGCTATAAAAGTCTGTAATCAATATGGTGAATCTTACTATAGTATCAATTTATAACTGATTTAAATGCTTTATCTGTGCCTTGGCATAACAAGTTCTATTAAAGCAGGAATACCTGTATTTGACAGCATAAAATTCCTATCCAATGGAAAAAAGGAAAAATTCAGACTGTGTCTTCATTAGATTGGTCTACAAGGTTTCTCAGCACACACACTGTACCCCCAGTGCCAAAAGCTATTCAGAAACTCAGCATATAATAAGCAAGCTAAACTTAATGACTATAAGTAAATCAATTAAATATACTCTGCTATAACATAGCATAAGGAAAATTTGATTCTGAAGGGAAAAAAATTTTTTTAATGTTTATTTTTGAGAGAGAGGGAGAGACAAAGCACGAGCAGGGGAGGGGCAGAGGGAGAGAGGGAGGCTGAATCCGAAGCAGATGAAATGATGAATATATTATAAGCTACTGTTATTCGCATTGCTCTTTTTTTTTCCCCCCCAAGCTGGGTGAACACCTCTATTAAGATCCTGAGCAAACACATGGCCTGGCCCCTCAGGAAACAGGGTGGCTTAGGTGAAGAGGCAGACGGTGCCATTGGCCCCTGAGAAAACCCACAGCTGGGGCCAGGGCGGAAAGCCACATCCAGTACACCCAGGTCTTGGCTCAGCACGTGTCCCCACAGCACCTTCACAGGCACCAGCAGTTGGTTCTGCAGCAGGTCACTGGCAGACAATGACACTCCCGTGGTCAGAGCTAGATGTGAAGACCTGGTACCAGGTGTGGAAGGCCACAGCCCTTGGGTCCTCCTGTGGTGCCTCACCACCCTGTACGGCTCACCAGAAAGGTCCAGATCAAACCACACCAGCTTGCTGTCATAGCTCCCACAGATGACCTTGTCCCCTGCAGGGTGCACTGCCAGGCTGGACACCCACTTACAGTTCGGTCTCAGCTTCTGGGTGAGCTCCTGGCACAGGAGATAGTAAAGGCAGATGCTGCACTGGAAAGTCACTAACACAAAGGATGGGACAGAGTAGAAGGCCACTCACGTCACCTGGCCATGGTTGCAGAAGGGGGTCTGCCTGCAGCGTCAGCTCAGCTAGTGGATCAGCACCTGTGTGTGGCCTGCAGGGGCCAGGACCACAGCCAAGAAGTCCCCACACCCATGCCAGGTCAACAGAGTCACAGGCTTCCCATGGCGGATGTGCAGCCACAGGTCCCCCTGGCGTTTCTCCTCTGGGGCCTCCAGCCAGTAGGCAGGCTGAACGGCCGGCATCTCAGGTGGGATGAAGGCACACAGCAGCTGGTCCTCGCTGCCCACCACCAGCTGGGCCCCCAAGGCCAGGATCAGTAGCAGCACCACGTCCTCTACAGCCACAGCCACCAGGCAGATGGTGGGGTGAGTGTTCCGGCCAATACTCCTCAGCATACCCACAACGGGCACGGTCCTCGTGCAGCGGGTGGCAGCCACCTCCCAGAGTCATAGTAAGCCATCGTCGGAGCCTGAAGCCAGCCACTGGCCCTCTCCAGGATGACACTAAGGTGGTGGACAAGGTTGCTGGGGCCTCTAGAGACGAGGACCTGACATGCGAGGAAAGGCTGTGGGTCCTGCAGCTGGGACAGTTTGGGGACGAGGTCTTCAGGGTTCACATTCACCCTCACCTTGCACTGCCGTGGACACAGTAGAGGTCAAGGCAGCATGTGAAGCATTCCTGGAGGAAACAGCTATACACAGGCACACCCCGCAGGTTCAGAAACTTGCGTGGCGGGAAGGTGGGCTTCCTCTCACCTGGCTCCCATTGCTCCCACACCTCTTCGCTGGGCAGATACGCAGGAGGTGAGCCGTAGAACTCAGTGTGATGCCGAGGACCAGCTTGGGAGTGGGTATGTGTATCTTGTGCCCATCCGGCCCAACATCGGGGTCTTCCACACCCACAGATTACTGAAGCTAGGGGTGGGGTTCTGGGGCCCGTGAAGCTGCATCTGGCCCATCTTAATGGCATATGCCCCAAGTGAGAGACCCTCTCCTTCTCCACCAGGGATGGGATGATGCTGTGCTTGTCAGCAGGTCAGCTGGTTACTGAGTGGAGCACCAGGTCCCCAGTGAAGAAGTCCATAGCCAGCTCATACAGATCGAAGCTCATGTCCCCCAACTGGCCCCTCTGCAGCCACCATGCCAGGGCCACCTGCTCATCAGTCAGCCATAAGTCGTGCCCTGTCATCCAGTCCTGCATCATGCACCAGTAGTCAGGATCATCCACTTTGTCCAGAACCTGGTCCAGCTTGTCACGAGTACGCAGGGGCTTGTAGCCGTGTCTGCCATCCGTGCCCAATGCCCATGCCCACCATGTTCCAGATGTCCTCTGTCCTTGGGGAAGAGGTCCTGGCCTGCACCTGTGGCCCAGTGGTCTTCTCCATCACTGCTGATCCTATCTTCTCCCTCTGCCGAGTCATCTTCACTCCTGTCACTGCTAGAATCTTCCAAGCCTGAGAACGTGCTCTCTGTCAGAGAAGCGACAATCTCTGCCATCCTGGAGGCTAGGAGGAGGAGCACAGATCAAAGAGAACTCCACCAGCTCCAACTCCAGCTCTGGCTCCAGTGGCCGCTTCCCAGGCCGTGCCTGTGTCACCACCACACGCCTGCCACACTACCCAGCCAGTCCCAGCCCACTGCATTGCCTGATTCAAGTTACTAAAGCCAAAGGAGTATATTATAACAGGAACTGCACTGGACCTGAGGATGCCCCCCAATAGGGGTGCACATTAGGTGTCAAGAGGATCACAGCAGGAAAGATAATTATCAAGTAGGACTGTAAGGAAACCAAGGAAGCATAAGCCAAGCCTGTCCAGTCTGTGCAACAGTAGAAATGGCCTTTCTATCTTTGGAAAACTGCTTCTAGATGCTAATAAAGAGAAGCATTCCAACTGCATAACTGTGAGTGACAAAGCCTCTGCTCCCTAAATCTTTGTCAGAGAAAACTTCAAGCACAATTTTTTAAAGTATGTTCTTCCCTTCAAGTCTTTAATAAAAAATCTAAATCAATGACAAATTCCAGTATCCTACAAGTAGAAAAACTAGAATACACGCAGCAGCTTGTTAGTATCTTCCCCCACACCTGTTCTGCCATGCTAATTCACACCTCTATCACTTGGCAGTGTCCTGACTACTCCTACTGGAATTCTCCTTCCTCAGCATTTCTAAATGATATCATTTCTAAATGTTCTCTTACAAAACTTAAAAAACAAAGCACTAGTTGTATCTAATGTTTTAAACAAATTAATTACAATCTAGCTCAAATTCTAGCATAACAATCACTAATAGGTGTGGGGTCACTTGAGGTGAGCATGTACCTACTACTCGGCATCTCATTTTTCTTATGTTTGAGAAGTAGGAGAGTGCTTCACATGAAGACAAACTCTCGCACCAGGGAAGCACCCAAGCTACAACGAACAATCCTTCTTTCTGACCTCACATTTGAGAACAAGCTCCCTTGAGATCTGCACAGTTCCAATATCCAATAACCTGGGCCAGTACATCTTTAGCAGACTGGCATTTTCCTTAGAAACCTGACCCCGTTTAGAATGTTTTTCCCTATACACACTTAATAGTCATGGAACCTGATGGACACTTAGTTCTCCTTGCCTAAAGATCTAATGCTATCATGCAAGTAAAAAACAACTAGGGACAGACTATACCTAATTTTCAGAGCCTGCATTCTTTCCACTAGATTATACTACTGAAACACAGTTTAATTCTCTAAAAATTAAAATTTATGTTTACAATGCACTAAAAATAATCCTTAAAAATGAAAATTACCTCTTTATATGCTATTTTACATTTTTAAAATCAATGTTCCAGAAACAGAAATGTAGAGTAAAATCCAAAAGACACATACCCAAGAAAACAATCCGTATCATTCATCCACTGATTTATAAACTGTACAGTTAACGGTCCAGGATTGTGAGGCAACTGAATTTGTTCTAAAGTATGTAGCAGCAAATCAGGGTTGTAGTACAAGGCAGCAATGGCAACCTGAAGACACATGGTGCGGAGCTCACTAGTTTTCACTCCTCGGGTTAGTCTCTCCAAAACAAGTTGAACAAAGAGAGGAATGCACTAGAGAAAACAATAAAGAGAGTCAGCCATACACAGAGAAACCAGGTAACTTTTATAGAAAGCAGTATGTTGGTAGAGAGTATTCTCAAATAAGATACCCTTAAGGACAATTAAACCTTTGCTTACCTTGTTCTTATGGTATTAAATTTATATTCTCATAAAGCCCAGAGATTAAATGGCCAAAAAGAGGTCCTAGAGCAGTGAGAGGAAGTCTCCTTCCCTTCTCTTTCTTAATGTTTATTTACTTATTTTGAAAGACAGAGTGAGGGAAGGGCAGAGGGAAAGGGAAAATCACAAGCAGTCTCTGTGCTGTCAGCGCAGAGCCTGATATGGGGCTCGATCTCACAAACTATGATCATGACCTGAGCCTAAACCGAGTCAGACACTTAATCAACTGGGCCACCCAGATGCCCCAACAAGTCTCCTTCCTTTTTGAGTGCAGATTACAGTGAAGACTATCCCACAAGAATCCACACTCAAACGATGGCAACAATCCAAATATAGACCCAGCCACTTCCACATTTAAGGTAAAATGACTAGGTTGGAATTTTTGTGAAATCAGATTAAATGGGACTTAGAAAATAAATAAGCATGACATGACCAGAATTTCTCTTGAGAAAGAAAATTCCTAAGTCACAGAATGTAAAGTACAGCATGGTGACTACATTTCATAATGCTGTATTACAGCCACCTGGGTGGCTCAGTCAGTTAAGCATCTGACTTCAGCTCAGGTCATGATCTCACAGTTCATGAGTTTGAGCCCTGCTTTGGTTGAGCCCTGCTTCTCTCTCTCTCTCTCTCTCTCTCTCTCTCTCTGCCCCTTGTGGGATTCTCTCTCTCCTCCTCCTCCCCTCTGCCCCTCCCTCACTTGCTCGCTCTCTCTCTCAAAAAACAATAGTAATGCTGTATTACATATTTGAAAGTAGCTAAGAGTAGATATTAAAAGATCTTATCACAAAGAAAAACAATTTGTAACTGTATGGTGCTGGATATAACTAGACTTATTGTGATCATTTTCCAACATATATAAATATCAAATCATTATGTTATATTATCTCAATAAAATAAAAATAAGAAAATTCCTACTAATAGAAGACTGAAGAAAAAATGGTAGACTTCGCATTTGAAAATGAAGGCATCTGGGGGCGCCTGGGTGGCACAGTCGGTTAAGCGTCCGACTTTAGCCAGGTCACGATCTCACGGTCCGTGAGTTCAAGCCCCGCGTCAGGCTCTGGGCTGATGGCTCAGAGCCTGGAGCCTGTTTCCGATTCTGTGTCTCCCTCTCTCTCTGACCCTCCCCCGTTCATGCTCTGTCTCTCTCTGTCCCAAAAATAAATAAACGTTGAAAAAAAAAAAATTAAAAAAAAAAAAAAAAAGAAAATGAAGGCATCTGACTGCAATTCTACCATTGATGAACCACTTTCATTAAAAAAATTTTTAAAAAAGGAAATACTTCTAATGTTTTTATTTATTCTTGAGAGAGAGAGAGGGAAAGAGTGTGAGTGGTGGAGGGGCAGAGAGGGAAACACAGAATCTGAAGCAGGTTTCGGGCTCCAAGCTGTCAGCACAGAGCCCACTTCAGACCCTCTGTCCTCTCTCTCTCTCTCTCTACCCCTCCACCACTCACACACTCTCTCTCGCTCACTGTCTCTCAAAAAAAATAAACAAAAAAAAATTTTTTAAAGAACTAGTTCCTAATAGTTATTTTCACTAAAAGGGATGGGCTGAAATGATTTGTGTAAAATAAAATCCTGAGGTGTTAATATAAGCTCATTTTAAAATTAAACTTGAGCAGAAAAAAATAAAAAAATAAAAAATAAAAAAAATTAAACTTTAATCCTCAGGGAGGACTAGAGGACTAGGCAGAGCACAAGAGGTGGTTGAGGGCAGTGAAGACACTCTGTATGTTACTAGAATGGCGGTTACATGTCATTATACATCTGTCCAAACCCATGAAATATACAACACCAAGAATGAAGCCTAGTATCCAGCGTGGGCTCTGGGTGATAACGATGCATTATCAACGTAGACACATTGACCATAACCAATGTACCACCCTCGTGTATATGTTGATAATGGAGGACACTATGCATGTGTGGGTAAGGGGTATATGGGATATCTCTGTTCCATCTGCTCAATTTTGCTGTGAACCTGTAACTGCTCTAAATAATACTCTATTAAACAACAAAGTTTCACGTAGAAATTTACGAGTTAAATTTAATATTTTTTTGTGGTCCAAGTTATAAATATATTAGGAGCAGCAGAATACTAACTAGCCTTATTTAGGAGGATACATAAAAGTACCATGTATAGTTATGTGTTTTAGTTTTAAGATTGAGATTTTAGGGACGCCTGGGTGGCTCAGTCTAGGTTAAGTGTCCAACTCCCGATTTCGGTTCAGGTCATGATCCCACAGTCGTGACATCAAGCCCCATGTTTGGCTCCCCACTGATTGTGGAGCCTGCTTGGGATTCTCTCTCTCTATCTGCCCCTCCCCTGCTCATTCTCATTCTCTCTCTCTCAAAATAAATAAACGTTAAAAAAAAATTGAGATTTTATAAAGAGATGACTAGTTTGATGTTTGATTAACCCTACTGGTTTCTTCTCAAATTCCAATACGGAGCATTCAGATAGCACAACACATGTAGGATGTAGGCTACGTTAAAAATTATTACTATGGGAGAAAGGGGAACCCTCTTACAGTGTTGGTGGGAATGAAAACTGTTGCAGCCACTTGTGGAAAACAGTATGAAGGTTCCCCAAAATACAATTATCCTATGACCTAGTAATCACACTACTGGGTATTTACCCAAAAAACAAAAACACTAATTCAAAGGGATACATGCATCCACCATTATTTACAATAGCCAAATTATGGAAGCAGCCCAAGTGTCTATCAATTGATGAATGGATAAAGAAGATGTGGTGTGTGTATATACATGTATACATACACACACACACACACACACACACACACACACACACACACACACAAATAGAATATTCAGCCATAAAAAAGAATGAAATCTTGCCACTTGTAATGACATAGATGGAACTAGAGAGTATAATGCTCAGCAAAATAAGTCAGTAAGAGAAAGACAAATACCACATGATTTCACTCATATGTGGAATTTAAGAAACAAAACAAATAAGCAAAGGAAAAAGGGAGAGAGGCAAACCAAGAACAGACTCAAATATAGAGAACAAACTGATGGTTACCAGAGGGGAGGTGAGTGGGGGGATGGGTTAAACAGGTGATGGGAATTAAGGAGGGCACTTTTTTTTTTGTCCAATAACTATTTTTTTTTCAATATATGAAATTTATTGTCAAATTGGTTTCCATACAACACCCAGTGCTCATCCCAAAAGGTGCCCTCCTCAATACCCATCACCCAAACTCCCCTCCCTCCCACCCCCCATCAACCCTCAGTTTGTTCTCAGATTTTTTTTTTTAATTTTTTTTTCAACGTTTATTTATTTTTGGGACAGAGAGAGACACAGCATGAACGGGGGAAGGGCAGAGAGAGAGGGAGACACAGAATCGGAAACAAGCTCCAGGCTCCAAGCCATCAGCCCAGAGCCCGACGCGGGGCTCGAACTCACGGACCGCGAGATCGTGACCTGGCTGAAGTCGGACGCTTAACCGACTGCGCCACCCAGGCGCCCCTAAGATTTTAAGAGTCTCTTATGCTTTGGCTCTCTCCCACTCTAACCTTTTTTTTTTTTTTCCTTCCCCTCCCCCATGGGTTTCTGTTAAGTTTCTCAGGATCCACATAAGAGTGAAACCATATGGTATCTGTCTTTGTCTGTACGGCTTATTTCACTTAGCATCACACTCTCCAGTTCTATCCACGTTGCTACAAAGGGCCATATTTCATTCTTTCTCATTGCCACGTAGTACTTCATTGTGTATATAAACCACAATTTCTTTATCCACTCATCAGTTGATGGACATTTAGGCTCTTTCCATAATTTGGCTATTGTTGAGAGTGCTGCTATAAACATTGGGATACAAGTGCCCCTATGCATCAGGACTCCTGTATCCCTAGGGTAAATTCCTAGCAGTGCTATTGCTGGGTCATAGGGTAGGTCTATTCTTAATTTTTTGAGGAACCTCCACACTGTTTTCCAGAGTGGCTGTACCAGTTTGCATTCCCACCAACAGTGCAAGAGGGTAAGGAGGGCACTTGTGATGAGCACGGAGTGTTGTATGGAAGTGCTGAATCACTATATTGTACACCTGAAACTAACATTACACTGTGAAAAATTTTAAATTAAAAAATTTTTTAATTATTATGGTAAAATAATTATAGTAAATCAATGAAGCCATAAGAAAATGTAAACTAAACTTGAAAAGCTCTTCTTGAGATACTTTAATAATAAAGTTTCATTTTAACAAATGTTTACTATTACTTGCAAAGCCATTAAGAATACAAAGAAACTCTGAAGTTTTAAACTAATAAAACTAAAATTATCCTTTTACACTAATACACCATCAATTGTGGGGACTGATTATGCAGAATACTTCTATATACTACTATGGAGTGATCTACAGGATGGATATATCATTATGTGAAGAAGGTAAGATAGGAAAAAAATATGTACAGTATGCGGCTGTTTAAAAAGGTGAGGAAAGAAAAAGGTGAGGAAGGAAGAATGAATACACCTCTTTGCTTACCTTTTATTTTATCTTAAATGTTTATTTTTGAGAGAGAGAGAGCACAAGCATGGAAGGGGCAGAGAGGGAGACCCAGAATGCAAAGTAGGCTTCAGGCTCTAAACTCCAAGCTGTCAGCACAGAGCCCGACACAGGGCTCGAACCCACAAACCGTGAGATCATGACCTGAGCCAAACAAAGTCAGACACTTAACAGAGTGAGCCACCCAGGCGCCCCTGCTTACTTTTTAAAATGAAAGGATAACTAGACACTGGGGGTGGGCAGACAGGGAGAGAGAATAAGGGGAGAGGGGAGAGGGATGGAAGCCAGACTTCTCTGAATACACCTTGTTTCATAAATTAGACTTTAGAATTATGTACATGTTTTATATAGTTAGAAAAAAAATTAAAGCAATTCCTAAAAGTTAAAATAAAATGAAATAAATGAATCAAACAGCGATTATTTTAAATGACTTTAAAATTTATGATCTGACTATATTTTGGCTATATATATTCCTAGCATATGGACATACCCTGGAGATAAAAACAGCCAGTAAAAAATTTTTAACTGTTAATAATCATCATATGTTAGAGATAATGTTGGTATAATTACTCTGAGACTGTACCATATTAGTGGGATAAAGAAAGTGAATAATTATGATGAGAACCAGGATTTCGGGTATGGCAGATACAGATTCAGATCAATTAGGTTAAGTAAAAATAATGCAGTCCTGAATGTGAACTGGAAATGTCTGTGTGCTAATGATAAGTAAATCTTAAAATGATACAATATGTATTTCTTGGATCTCTTTGGAAATAATGACCAACTCATTAACAATAAATATCCCTTGTGTTTATAGTCTTGAATACCATTTCCCAAGGTAGGGCAGGACATGTACAAGATGAACCTGGAACATCTAGTCATACCAGACAGCAAGAAACCTACTAAACACTACCGGAGTCACTTAAGGTGGGCATGTATGCTCCCAACTGGCCCAAGTTTAAGCAACTTTGTATACCTGAAATACACGGAAATACATCAAACAAATTTGAACCTGTAAGTTCATAATAATATTTAAAAAGCAAAAAAAAAAAAAAAAAAAAAAGCAAAACACCTCACTGGTCATCTTTGGAGAATGTTAGGAAACAAACTTATTATCTTGAATCATAGAAAATAAAAGGAAATACTCAAACTGTTCCTCAGAGTAACCCCAATAATTTGACGAAAAAACATTTCATAGAAATATTTCAGCTAATAAATGAAAAAGAAATGACAGAATAATCACCACCAACAGCAGTAACATCATAAGATGAGAGACAACCAGACATTCTGTGCCTCCTGGTAGAAATAGAAACCACCATCTATGAAGCATTCTTGCCAAAAGTATCACAAATGCATCTAACCAAATCTCTAGATCTAACTACCAAGTTACAGGAAATAAGAGGAATGTAATTTCAAGGCAATACAGCCGTGCAGCTCTACTTAAGTGCCCCAGAACTGTAGCTTCCCTAACATTCAAGATTCCCTAGTGACCCTAACTTTCTGACATAGAAATACCAACTTTCCAATCCCTGTGGAACCCAGTTTTAGGAGCAAAAACCCACTGTATTATATACTAGAAATTTTTATTTGCTAACTTCAGATGGATCTATCCAGCTAAAAGCATTTTTTTTTCCAGCTTCAGGTATAGAATTTAGTGATTTAACACATACAACATCCAGTGTTCATCACAAGTACCCTCCTTATTCCCCATCATCCATTTAACTCATCTCCCTACCCACCTCCCCTCTGGTAACCACCAGTTTGTTCTCTATATTCAGGAATCTGTTTCTTGGTTTGCTTCTCTTTTTTTCCCATGTTTATTTGTTTTGTTTCTTAAATTCCAAACATGAGTAAAATCATATGCTATTTGTCCTTCTCTTACTGACTTATTTCGCTTAGCATAACACTCTCTAGCCCCATCCATGTCATTGCAAATGGCAAGATTTCACTCTTCTTTTAATGGCTAATATTCCATCATACACACACACACACACACACACACACACACACACACACACACACACACACCACATCTTCTTTATCCATTCATCAGTCGAGGGGAATTTGGAGTCGATGGGCATTTGGTCTCTTTCCATTGGGCTACTGTTGATAATGCTACTATAAACACCCGGGTGCATGTATCCTTGCTTCCAATTAGTATTTTTGGATCCTTTGTGTAAATACCTAGTAGAGCAATTGCTGGACCGTAGGGTAGTTCTATTTTCAATAAAATCAATTCTTTAATTCAACTTTTTATTACCTATCAGACTCCTCCAAATGAAATTTCAACTTGTTCCACTTTCCACAACCTCTCCTACTTTACTGAAAAGATAAAGCTATTGGATTTAAGCTTCCACACCCCTTCTTTCTACCTCAAGACATCTCTCGAGCATTATTCAAACAGCACTTTCACACCATTAGATGTTCCTTGGGTTTGGAAAACAAAAACATTCCAGAGTTAAATGAATTTGGACTACACAGACACTAACACACTCTTAGACACATTTTCAGATAAAGGCACAAGAAGTCAAGCAATAATGAAATCTGTTGAATATTGTTTTATCTAGTATTTCCTAGACTTATCTGACCATTGAATACTTTTTTGTAATGAACACCTACTAATACCATTAAATGGTCACAGTTTGAGTAATATCATCACTCTATTCCCATCTACTGGTATCCATACAATCTGTAACTGTGGGAAAAGTCATCTTTATAACTTTCCAAGGAAAACCTGTGCTCTCAAGCTTTTCCCTGGCCTCCTCATCTAACACCTTGTTTTTTCAGGTGTTTTCTATGCAATATTTGCAATGGCACCCACTATAAATCTTACTCTAGGTTTCTCTTTCCAATGCTTCTCACCTAGAACAGAAGCAGTACCCTCAGACTGCAACTAGCAATAGCCTCCTTGCTCCTCTTCACAGCCATTGTATGCAGAAGACCAGTTTAGATTAAGGCTACTGCTAGCAAACTCATTATTCTAAGTCCCTAACTTTGATCATGTCATTTCTCTGCTCAATGGATTCTCTGTTCAATTGCTTACAGCAAGGGTTGGTAAACTTACAGTAGATATTTAATAATACTTTCAACTTTGCAGGCTATATACAGCCTCTGTTGCACACTTTTTTTTTCTTTAAACATCCCTTCAAAAATGTAAAAACCACTCTTCATTCCTAGGCCCTACATACAGGTCACAGGCTGGATTTGGCCCACAGGCCATAGCTTGCCTACTTCTGGCTTAGTGGAGAGATTCTGAAGTCTTTGGTATGGGTATATTCCACACCTTCCAGGCATGATTAGATTCTACTGCTGAGGACTTTCCAAAAGCCAGTCAACAGAACTGAACCCTTCTCTACTTTCACTCAAGTTCCATTCTTTACTATCTCCTTGTTCTGTTGACATCACAATGTCTTTCTACCTCACCTATATCACCTAAAACAGTACTCGTTGAAGGAGAAAATGAGCCTTCAAAAATACATGTAAAACTTTATCAACCCGGAAAGGAGGCTGGAGGGTCACTCTTCTCAAAAATAATGCAGAACTTGGTGGTAAGCAGCAAATAAGAGGAGGCTGGTGGTTCCTCCTAATTAAAATAAAAAGATAAACCGTAAGCTAGAAGTTCACATGAGAAAAACAGGAAAGAGACAGTCAAGAAGAATCCTCCTGGGGTCAGAACTAACTCAAACATGGGCTTTGAAAACCTCAAAACAGCCATTATAAATGTTTAAAAAATAAAACATTTTCTTAATGTTTATTTATTTTTGAGAAAGAGAGCATGAGCAGGGGAAGGGTAGAGGGAATGGGAGACACAGAATCCAAAGCAGGTTTCAGGCTTAAACCCACAGACCACAAGATCATGACCTGAGCTGAAGTCAGATGCTAAACTGAGTCACCCAGACACTCCTAAAAGAAAACATTTTTAAAATATAGGAAGCTATGATGACCATGTCTCATCAAACAGAAAATATCTATTAGGACATGCAAATTGCAAAAAAGAATCAAATGGAAATTCTAGAGTTAAAAAATGCTATAGGGGCACTTGACTCAGACAGTAGAGTATGTAGCTCTTGATCATGGGGTTCTAAGTTCAAGCCCCACGTTAAGCATGGAGCTCACTTAAAAAAAAATGAAAAAAAAAATGAAAAATTCATTAGAAGGGCTCAACAATAGATCTAAACTAGCAGAAGAGAGAATAAGCAAACCTGAAGATAGATTGAAAAAGAGTATGTAATCCAAACACCAGAGAAAAGAGAGAATAAAGAAAACTTATCAGAGCCTCAAAGAAATGTGGAACATCATTAAGCACACCAATGTATATGTAGAGGGAGAATCAGAAGGAGAGAAGAGAGAAAAAGAAGAAAAAATACTTGAAGAAATAATGGCTGGAAACATTCCCAGTCTGATAAAAATCTATATATCCAAGAAAGTCAACAAATCCAAGTAAGATAAATACAAAGACATTTCATAGTAAAAATGGTAAAAGACAAAGAGATAACATTTATAGCAGCTTGAGAAAAAACATACATAGCAACCAAGTACAAGATTAATCAATGTTAATCAATGTTTCTTATCAGAAACAATGGAGACCAGAAGGCAGGGTGATGGTATATCCAAATTGCTGAAAGAAAAAACCAAGAATTCAGTAAAACTGTCTATCAAAACTGAAAGTAAAATAAAATACTCTCAGAAAACAACAACAGAGAATTCACTGCTATCAGACCTTACCCTGAACTTACTAAAGGAAGTTCAAGCTGAAAGCAAGTGACCCAGAGGGTTATTCAAAGACACACATGCACGCACACACACACACAAGCTCCCGTAAATGTAATTATGTAATTTTCAAAAATAGAAAAACACTATTTCTTTGACTTTCTCCTCTTAAATGTTTTAAAAATGAAATGCAATTAAAAAAAAAAAAGAAAAATAGAAAAGAAAAAGCAATTGCATAAAATAACATTTTAAAATTGTATTGCTGGGACTATAAAATATAGAAATGTAATATATTCAATATTAACAATACAAAGGAAATAGGAGAAACATCTTACTGGAGAAAGCAAATGACACCAGATGGTAACTCCAATCCAAAGGAACAAATGAAAAGAATTGAGAAATGGTAAATAAGAGAGTTAATATGACAAACTCTATAAACATATACTTGGCTTGCCTTTCTTAGCTTCTTTAACATAAAATTACAAAAAATAACTATTTCTAGGTTTATAACATATAAATGTAACGTATATAACAGTAATAGTATAAAAAGGAGGAAGAAGAGATAGAGCTATATAGGAGTAATGCACCTATTTCTCACTAAAATTATGTTAACCTAAATCTGAAGTAGATTCTAATAAGATGTATACAGTAAGCCCTAGAGCAACCACTAAGAAAAAAAATTTTTTTGAGAGAGAGAGCACATGTGCACACAAGCTGTGGAGAGCCAGGGGGAGAGGGAGAGAGAGAATCTTAAGCAAGCTACACGCCCAACAAGAAGCCTGATGCTGGCTGATCTCACAACCAGGAGATCATGACCTGAGCTAAAATCAAGAGTTGGATGCTTAACCGACTAAGCTTCCCAAGCACCGGGAAAATTTTTTAAATAGTGAAAAAAAAATTAAAGAAATTAAAATGTGACATTAGAAAATATTTACTTAGGGTACCTAAGTGGCTCAGTCAGTTAAGCATCTGCCTTCAGCTCAGCTCATGATCTCAAGGTTCGTGAGTTCAAGCCCCACATCAGGCTCTGTGCTGACAGCTCAGACCCTGGAGCTGGCTTCAGATTCTGTGTCTCCCTCTCTCTGTCCCTCCACTCATGCTCTGTCTCTCAAAAATAAATTTAAAAAAAAAAATTTTTTTTAAGAAAATATTTAACTATTTCAAAAGAAAGCAGTAAAAAAAGAACACGGGAAAAATGAGATATATAAAATAAAAAATGACAGACTAAATCCATGTATAACAATAACATTAAATATTAATAGATTAAACAATCAAAAGAGAATGTCAAATTGGATTTAAAAAAACAAGATTCATCTATATGCTATCTACAGGAAACCACTTTAGATTCAAAAATATAAATAGCTTAAAAGTAAAAAGATGAAAAAAGATATGCAAACAGCAACCATAAGAAAGTCGGAGTGGCTATACTACTATTAGACAATATAGACATTAAAACAAAAAAAAAAAGTTACTAGAGACAAAGAGAAACATTTTTATTGAAAAAGGGGTGAACTCAGGAAGATATAGCATTTATAAACATACATGTACCTAAAAACAGAGCTCTAAAATATCTGAAGCAAAAACTGACAGAAAAAAAGGGAGAAATAGACAAATTCAACAACAGTTGGAGACTTAACTTTCAATGATGGATAGAACAATAATGGATGAGGGATGCCTGGGTGGCTCAGTCCATTAGGCATCTGACTCTTGGTTTCAGCTCAGGTCATGATCTCACAGTTCATGAATTCAAGCCCTCATTTAGGCTCTACCAACAGTGCAGAGTCTGCTTGGGATTCTCTCTCTGCCCCTCCCCCACTTGTGCTCTCGCTCGCTCTCGCTCTCTCTCAAAATAAACATGAAAAAAATTTTTTTTAAATAAAGAACAATGATGGATGAGTAGGCGTGCCCAAGTGGCACAGTCGGTTGAGAAACCAACTCTTGATTCCGGCTCAGGTATGATCTCAGGATTGTGGGACTGAGAACCACATCAGGCTCCATACTTAGCATGGAACCTACTTAAGATTCATTCATTCATTCATTCATTTATTCATTCTCCCTCTCTCTCTCTCTCTCCCCCCTCTCCCTCACCCTCTCTAAAATAAAATAAAAATATTCTTTTTAAAATAATGGATAAGTAGAAGATCAGCAAGTAGATAAGAAACTTAAGCAACATTATAAATCAACTAGATCTACAAAAATCTATACAACATTCCACCCAACAAAAGCAGAATACATATTATTCTTAAATGCAATGGAACAGTATCAGGACAAACTATATTTGGGGCCATAAAACAAGTCCCAATACATTTAAAAAGAATGAAATTATAGAAAGTATGTTCTCTAATCACAATGGAGTAAAATTAGAAATAATAACAGAGGGGTACTTGGGTGGCTCAGTCGACTGGTCAAACATCCAACTTTAGCTCAGGTTGTGATCTCACAGTTCATGAGTTCAAATCCCACACTGGACTCTCTGCTGTCAGCACAGAGCCCCCTTCAGATCCCCTGTCCCCCTCTCTCTCTGCTCCCCACCAGCTTGTGAGCGTGTGCACACGTGCTCTCTCTCTCAAAAATAAACATTAGAAAAAAATCAATAACAGAATTTGGGAAATTCACAAATACTTGCAAATTAACACACTCCTAAATAACCAATGGGTCCAGAATAAACCACCAAAAAAATGAGAACATATTTTGAGTTAAATGAATACAGCTAAAACAGCACTTAGAGGAAAATTTATAGTTGCAGATGTATTTAAAAAATAATTCAAATCATAACATAACCTTCCACCTTAAGATACTGGAAATAGGGATACCTGACCGGCTCAGTTGGTTAAAGGTCCAACTCTTGATCTTGGCTCAGGTCATGATCTCACAGTTTGTGAGTTTGAGTCCCAAGTGCAGAACCTGCTTAGGATTCTGTCTCTCCCTCTCTCTGTCCCTCCCCCACTTGTGCACACACATGTGTTCTCTCTCTCTCAAAATAAATAAATAAACTTAAAAAAATAAGATACTGGAAATAAAAGAGCAACTAAACTCAAAGCAAATGGAAGAGAATAAATGGCAAAGATTAGACCAGAAACTAATGAAATAGAAAACAGAAAAACAATAGTGAACAAAACCATAAATTGGTTCTCTGAAAAGATTGACAAAATTGGAAAACCTTTATTTAGCTCAACTGACCAAAAGATAAAAAAGAGAGAGAGAAGACACTAATTACCAAGACTGGGAACATACTACCAACCTACGGAAATTAAAAAAATATGAACTTCATGCCAACAAATTAGTTAACATAAATTACACCAACAAATTCCTAGAAAGATGCAAACTACTGAAATTAACTCAAAAATAGAAATATGAATACAATTATAATAAAGGTGTAGAAAAAGCCATTTGACAAAATTCAACATGCTTCATGATAAAAATAGTCAACAAAGTACAAACAAACAGGAACTCCCTCAACCTGATAAAAAGTGTCTATGAAAAACCCACAGCTAACATCAGACTTAATGGTGAAAGGAATGTTTCCCCCTAAGATTAGGAACAACACCTCTCCTTTCACCACATCTGTTCAACATTGCACTAGAGGTTCTAGCCAAGGCAATTAGGCGAGAAAAATAAAAAGCACCCAGACTGGTAATCCTAAAAAGTTTACTGAAACATTAATCTAATAAACAAGTTTGGCAAGGTTGCAGGATACACAATAAATACATATTTTTAAAATGTATTTCTAAACATGGGCAATTAAACTTGAAAATGAAATTAAGAAAATAATTCCATTTACAATAGCACTAAAAAGACTAAACTATGAATATTTTAACAAAAGAACTGCAAAACTTATACTGTGAAAACTAAACAACATTTTTAAAAGAAATTTGACCTAAACATAAGGAAAGAGATCCCATGTTCAGGGGATAAAAGACTAAGTATTCTTAAAATGGCAATATTTCCCAGATCTACAATGATTCTACAGATTCAGCACAATGCCTCTCACAATACCAGCTGACTTCTTTGCTGAAATTGACAAGCTGCCCTAAATTTCACATGGAAACTCAAGGAACCCAGAATAGTCACAACAGTCTTGCAAAAGAACAAAACTGGAAGACTAGAACTTCCTAATTTCAAAATTTAATAAAGATAGTGTAGTCCTGGCTTAAAGATAAAAAAAAAAAAATCAATCAAATAGAATGAGAATACAGAAATGAACCCTCACCTTTATAGTCAATTCATTTGACAAGGGTGCTAAGACAATTCAATAGGGAAAGAATAGTTTTTTCAACAAATAGTACTGAGACAACTTGCTATCCACATGCAGAATAATGAATTAACTCCTTTCTCATACCACACAGAAAATTTAACTCAAAACGAATTAAAGAGCTAAATGTTGCAGCTAAAACCATAAAACTTTTCGAAGAGAACACAAGGAAATCTCTGTTTATATTTAGCAGAGGTTCTTATATTTAAGAACCTTAAGCAGAGAACTTATATTTAGCAACAGGTTCTTAAATATACCACCAACCACAAGCAACAAAAGAAAAATTAGATAAACTGGGCATCATCAAAATTAAAAACTGCTTCAAAGGACACCATCAAGAAAGTGGTAACACAACTGGGGCACCTGGGGGGCTCAGTTGGTTGAGCTTCCAACTTCAGCTCAGGTCAGGATCTCACAGTTCGTGAGTTCAAGCCCCTCTGCGCTGACAGTGTGGTGCCTGTGTGGGATTCTCTCTTTCTCCCTCTCTCTCTGACCCTCCCCCACTTGCATGCTCTCTATCTCAAAATCAATCAAACTTAAAAAAAAAAAAAAAAGATTTAAGACAGTGGTAACACAATCCACCAATTGGGAGAAAATTTTTGCAAACTGTACAACTGACAATGGACTTGAATTTAGAATATTTAAATAACCCCCACAAGTCAATAATAAACAAATAACCTAATTAAAATGGGCCAAGAATCTGAATAGACATTTCTCAAAAAAAAAAAAAAAAAAAAGATATACAAATGGCCATAGGAAAAGATACTCAACATCATTAGCCATCAAGCAAATGCAAATCAAAACTGTGATATGCTACTTCACACCTACAAGGATGGCTATAAGAAAAAAAAAAAACTGATCAAGAAAACAAGAGCAACAAAGCAAGAATTGATGAGGATACAGACAAATTGGAATCCTCCTCATTCACTGCTGGTAGGAATGGGAAATGGTGCAGCTGCTTTGGAAAAAGTTTGGCAGTTCTTTAAACAATTAAACAAAGAACCGCCACTCCTAGATATATTCCAAGAGAAATGAAAGCATGTCCACACAAAAATCTGCATAGAAATGTGCATACCATTATTCACAGTAGACAAAAAGTGGGAATAATCAGGGGCGCCTGGCTGGCTCAGTCAATAGGGCATGTGACTTCTGATCTCAGAGTCATGACTTCAAGCCCCTCATTGGGGATGGAGCTGACTTAAAAAAAAAAAAAAAAAAAAAAGTGGATATAATCCAAGAATCCACCAACTAATGAATGGCTAAAATAAATGTGATATATCCACACAATGGAATATTTGGCAATAAAAAGAAATGAAGTACTAGTATGCATGCTACCACATGGATGAACCTTTAAACCATTATGCTAAGTGAGAAAAGTCATTCACAAAGGACCACATGATTCTGTTTATATGAAATGTCTAGAATAGACAAATCTCTAAAATAAGAAAGCGGAAAAATGGTTGCCTAGGCTGGGGTGGGGGGGGGGGGTAGGTGTTAAGGGGAAATGAGGAGTTCTTTGGGAGATAGTGATGGAATGCTCTAAAACTGACCAAAGTAACCATAAAATACCTAGGAATAAACCTAACCAAAGAGGTGAAAAATCTATACACTGAAAAGTATAGAAAGCTTACGAAAGCCCTTGAAGAAGACACAAAAAAATGGAAAAACATTCCACGCTCCTGGATAGGAAGAGCAAATATTGTTAAAATGTCAATACTACCCAAAGCAATCTACATATTCAATGCAATACATATCAAAACAACACCAGCACTCTTCAAAGAGCTAGAATAAACAATTCTTAAATTTGTATGGAACCAGAAAAGACCCCAAATAGCCAAAGCAATCCTGAAAAAGAAAACCAAAGCTGGAGGCATCACAATTCCAGACTTCAAGCTGTATTGCAAAGCTGTAATCATCAAGACAGTATGGTACTGGCACAAGAACAGACACTCAGATCAATGGAACAGAATAGAGAACCCAGAAATGCAACCACAAACATATGGTCAACTAATCTTTGACAAAGCAGGAAAGAATATCCAATGGAATAAAGACAGTCTCTTCAGTAAGTGGTGCTCGGAAAACTGGACAGCGACACGCAGAAAAATGAACCTGGACCACTTTCTTACACCATACACAAAAATAAACTCAAAATGGATGAAAGAACTAAATGTAAGACAGGAAAATCCTAGAAGAGAAATCAGGCAACAACCTCTTTGGCCTTGGCCACAGCAATTTTTTACTTGACATGTCTCTGGAGGCAAGGGAAAGAAAAGCAAAAATAAACTATTGGGACCTCATCAAGATAAAAAGCTTCTGCACGGCGAAGGAAATAATCAGCAAAACTAAAAGGCAACCAATGGAACAAGAGAAGATATTTGCAAATGACATATCAGATAAAAGGTTAGATCCAAAACCTATAAAGAACTTATCAAACACCCCAAAAACAAATAATCCAGTGAAAAAATGGGCAAAAGACATGAATAGACACCTTTCCAAAAAAGACATCCAGATGGCTGACACACACATGAAAAAATGCTCAACATCACTCATCATCAGGGAAATACAAATCAAAACCACAATGAGATACCACCTCACACCTGTCAGAATAGCTAACATTAACAGCTCAGGCAACAACAGATATTGGCAAGGATGCAGACAAAGAGGAACCCTTTTGCACCGCTGGTGGGAATGCAAACTGGTGCAGCCACTCTAGAAAACATTATAGAGGTTCCTCAGAATAATAAAAATAGAACTACCCTGCAATCAATCCAGCAATTACATTACTAGATATTTATCCAAGGGATACAGGTATGCTGTTTCAAAGGGGCACATACACCAACGTTTATAGCAGCACTACTGACAACAGCCAAAGTATGGAAAGAGCTCAAATGTCCATAAACAGATGAAAAGATAAAGAAGATGTGGTATGTATATACACAGTGTAATATTACTCGGCAGTCAAAAAAAGAATGAAATCTTGCCATTTGCAACAGTGTGGATGGAACTACAGTGTATTATGTTAAGCAAAATAAGTCAGAGAAAGACATAGCATATGATTTCACTCATATGTGGAACTTAAGATACAAAACAGATGAACATAAGGGAAGGGATGTAAAATAATATAAAAACAGAGAGGGGGACAAACCATAAGAGAACAAACTGAGGGTTGCTGGAGGGGTATTGGGTGTGGGGATGGGCTAAATGGGCAAGGGGCATTAAGGAGGACAGTTGCTGGGATGAGCACTGGGTGTTATAAGTAAGTGATGAATCACTAAATTCTATTCTTGAAATCATTATTACACCATTTATATTAACTAACTTGGATTTAAATTTTAAAATTAATTAATTAAAAAATAAAACTGACTATATGAATAGTTGCATGATTCTGTGAATACATTAAAATACACTGAATCCACTGTAAATGAGTGAATTATATGGTATGTGAATTATAGCTAAATAAAGCTGTTACCAAAAAATACATGGAGCAAACATTACAGAACTGAAAGAAAAAAAGACAACTCCACAATTTTACATGAAGGCTTTTTTTCTCAGTATCTATCATACCATGATTACACCAAATATCAAATTAATCTTTGTTGAAAATTTATAATACTTTTTTAAAAATTTTATTTTGAGGGAGAGAGAGAGAGAGCAGGGGAGGGAGAGAGAGAGAGAGAGAGAGAGAGAGAGAGAGAGAGAGAGAGAGGGAGAGAGGAGAATCCCAAGCAGGCTCAGTGCTGTCAGCGCAGAGCCCAATGTGGGGCTCAAACTCACAAACCAAGCTGAAATCAAGAGTGGGACCCTGAGCCACCGGGCGCCCCTATAATACTTTTTAAATCAGTAAAAGAAACTTTTTCTTTTTTGTACAGTATCTTCATTTCTGGTTAAAAGAACAAATCTGAGAATATTTCAATAGAATCTACAAAAACAAAGGGAAAATGCAAATCTCTGGGAAACCAATTAAGTAGAATTTACATATTCATCTCCTTCATGATTCGCTTGATAGCCTCTTAAATTATTACATACTTTTCTGTTTATTTCTTTCTCTGCTAGAATGCAAGGTGCAATTTTCAAATTGCATGGGTATTTTTCCTTGCCATTTAAATAGGATTTGTACCACAAAGATAGCACAAACTTCAGGCTATCTTTTTAATTTTCCATCATATAATATAAACAAAATGTCAATCAGGTAAAATTTCAGTATAAACATCAAGTACAAACTTTCCATACATGTATTACCTGATCAATTCCCTTTCCTTTGCACTGAAGAATGATGACTTCAAGGAGTTTGGCTGCGTGACATTCCGCATCTTCTCCTGCATCTCCACATAGTACCTACAGTAATCACAATTTAGCTTAGCAGTGAATGGCACTGCAGAGAATTTAATCAAGTGTACATGAAGCAAATAGCTCATAAAAATTCACACGTTAGAATCGCAGCTTTGCTTTCTAAGTTTGCCCACCCAAAAGAAGGAAGGTCAAAATAAAGTACATCTATCTTCTTTATCTACTCTAATTCCTTTTAAGAAGAAAGAATTCACCTATTTAACTTTGGATTAATAAAGTTAAGCTATAGGAATTAACTTCAGATAAACGAAGCTTCCCTTAAAGGCAACAAAACAACAAACCAATAAAATGAAATGAAAGAAATTTTAAAACCTTACTTTTAAACAATGAAACAAACCCTGTAGTTTCTGTTTCTTTTGAGTTCTTGTCCATATATACTCACTTTTTTCAAAATAATAACCATAATTTGATATCACACACCTTTTAATTTCTCCATTTGGACTTTAAACTACAAACATTTTCCATCGATGTTATAACCACTTAGGACTGTAAGTATTACAGTAGATAAATATAACAGTTTACTAGATATTCCTCTATTGTCAATGCTGTATTTTCACTATTATAAACAATTCTACAATGCACGTGTTCATACATAAAATTTGGAATATAATTGCCTTATAATAAGGTTCCCAGAAGAGAGATTCGCAGAGTAGAGGCAAGCTTATGTTGGAAATTAAGAAATATAAAAAAATTAATAAATGTTAAACCACAAGCTATAAGAACAGACTTAGCCCAAAGAACAAAGAGGAGACAGAAATTAAAAATACAAACAATATAAATAACAGAAACAAAAAACAGATTTAATGAATAAAGACAACAAAGCAGACAGCTTTTGTCAAAATTATTCTTAAAAAGAACAAAATTTTAAAAATATTAGAAATGATAGTTGCAAACAAAATACTTAAGCTATTTGTTTAAACAAAAGACAAGAAAGACACAAATACAGATAAAGGAGAGATTAAAAATAAGTAAATATTATGGAGAACACTATATTCCTTATATATTTGAAAACTCAGGTTAATTGGATAATTTCCTAGGCAAATACAATTTAAGAAAACTGAATTAAAAAGAAATTCCAGGTAAAGAAGACAGATTGAACATTCCCATTTAATTTTATTACTTCCCAAAAGACTATTAAAATGACAGTAAAGAGATTTTAGAGGCATAAATCCACAAAGACAGAGAAAAGGAAAAAGTAGATAGCTATAAAATTTTGGAAGCTGGAAAACAGATGGATCAGTGAGCTGAATCCTAAGCAGGTAGCTGGCAACACCAAGAACCAACACTATTTACATAAAATTTAAAATTTACCTCTAGGGCAATGTATTTAGATCTAGATTCTAAATGTAAATGGGCTCTGGAACCAGAATGCTTGGTTCAAATTCCAGCACTGCCACTTATTATCTGTGTTTTCAAACAAACTTATTAACCTCTGTGTCTTACTCTTCCCATCATGGTGGCGTACAATACAGAAAGAATAAATAAATCACTCCTTTTTCCCCAAATTGTATTTGCTTGGTTTTTTGTTTGTTGGTTGGCTGGTTGGTTGGTTGGTTGGTTTTGGTCCCCACCTCCAAAAGGAGAAGAAACAAAATATGTTTAGTAATTTAAAAAATGGGCTCTGGAGCCAGACCACCTGGGTTCAAATATGGCTCCAACAAAGACTAGCTCTGTGACTTAGGACAATGTACTAAACCTCAGGCACGATGCAAAAAATTATACCTTGGTCTCCTCTTTGACCAAAAGGTGATACCTTCCTCATAATATTGTAAAGATAAAATAAGTTAATATGTATAAAATGCTGAGGAAATACCTGGTATACAGGAAGAGTCCAGTAAGTATTAGTTATTACTAAAAACCAAGAATAGGACATATATTTTAACTACTTGGTAAGTCTAAGGACATTACTGTGAGCATCACTTTTATCCCAGCAGATATAATACAGAGCAGCTGTACTAATGGGTGTAGGACTGTTATGTTTTCTGCTTGCTGCTTTCTCTTTCCCTTTTCCTCAATAGCACTTGTCTACACAACTTAGGAGAAAATACTAAGCACTGCCAAGTGATTTTGATTTAATAAGCTAGGTTATTACAGAGCTAAAGGAGTCTTCAAAAATCATGATTCTACTCCCTTCATTTATATGTGATGAAACTTAGTGACCTCCCAAAATCTCCCAGGCTCTTTACAACTGAACTGAGACTTTAATCAGATGTGCTGATTGTCAGCTCAGAGCTCTTAACATATCTTGGTACACATCTCTTTTAGTGAGAAAGACAGGTTGTAGACTAGATACTTTAGTCCCAACTCCAAGGCCAAACTTAGATATTTGGCAGCTTTATGCAACATACAGTTTTATATTTATGTGTATATAAATATTCACCTAAAGGAGAAAGGAAAACATTATTTATACTCATCAATGATTCCTAGATACAACCAATAGAGGGCAAAATCTAACCTGTGACAAAGACAACACAGTAGACATGTTTGCATGTGAATCTAACAGTAGCCAGTATATGGCTGATAAATCAACCTGTATTGAGCTAAGTGATGCTGTTTTTCCAACTATTCCAATTTTTTTGTCTTATTTATAATCAAAATATATACATCTAGTTGTTTCCAATATACACATTCAATTTAAAAAAATCAAGACTGACAAACTGTGTGCTTATTTTCTTAGCACTTTTCTTTCATCAAGTAGTAAGTTTGCATTTTTGAAGGAAAAACAAACAAAATTATTTACCCTGACCATTATAAAGTACACAGCTATAAAAGTGACAAGCATTCTTAAGCACAACACAAATATAAAATTTTCAAATAATAATTCCAAGCTCTATTAGAAAATACAAAATGGCAAATATATGTTGATGAAGGCAATACAGAACTAATGGTGTAAGAAACAAATTGAGAGTGACCAGCAGTAAAACACTCAAACATTACTAAGAACCACTACAACAACTGATTAGGACACGCTTACCTTTCTACACATTGTAAAAAGTATTTCTAAATGCTTTGGATTAGATAATAAAGTATTTGTATCTATTGTCACATAATTATGCAGGAGAGGCATCATATCTGGAAAAAAAAATTCAAAATCCCAATGAGACTTGAGTAACAGGAGTAGAAATAAATGATTCCCACGGAAGCTATATTTCTAAGCACCCACATATTACTATCTTCCTTCACAGCCACAAATGCTAGTAAGGAAAGTGACAGATCTGCCCTATTTATAGATGAGGAAAATGTGGATCAGGAAGATTAAAATGCTCACCATTTATTATAGTGATTGTTCTGAATGTTTGTCCTTTACTCTACAGGACTCATCACCACTTCACAAAGTATGTATTTTCTTGCTTATCTGTGTGTTCCCCACCTTCCCTCTGGTTCCCCCCAACCAGAATGGAAGCGTCAAAAGAGCAATGCTGTCTATTTTGTTCACTGCTATACCGCTATACTTAGAACAGTGCTTGAAATATAGATAGTATTCAGAAAATACTAACTGAATTAAAGTATGGACATTTGTCCTGACTGCAAACTAATTTGAGATACAACAGGAAACAGGCTCCTTCCTACTGCCTGTATCCCTAACTCTGGAAAACACTGCTCTAACAGCACCACCCTTTACTCCACAGAGAAATAACAACTGTTTTCTGATTAGTACCAGAATCGTATGTGTCTTTATGTCATGTGTCAAAGGAAATAATGTCCAGACACAGAAAAGCAAAAATGTTACATGGCCAAAGACATACCTGTAAAGTATTCAAAACAATCCTGCTGAAACACCTCATATAATATACCTAGCAGCTGCCACATTTGAGGGGAAATGCCATGGCAGGTTAAACTGTAGGCCAGTGAAAGAATTTCTTCATAGAATTCTAGAAGGAAGAAAATCTCTAGTTAGAATGCTAGAAAACAGCAAAAATTAAAACACGAAGACCACAGACGGGAGGATTGAGACTATCTACCTGCATATATTCCTCAGCACCTAACATACTTGAGCACCCCTTTCTCAGCATTCCCATATTTGCCACCTTCCATCTGCCCCCTACACAACAGGACAGGGCAAAGATTTGTTTTTACTAAATTTCCCTAGAATACTGGAAATACATATTTTCTTGATACTGTGTACTAAAATATAGTTATACTTCTAAAGCTATATTAGAAATGGGTACAAGAAGGAATTGTATATCTCTTGTGCACAGTACTGTTAACTTACAAATAATTTATGTTCTTTGGAAAGCTTAATTAAGCTAGGCTACAATATCTTCTGGTCTCACATATTTTTACAAACTATGTTCTGGACCGTATTTTGTCAATTTACAAATCATGTAATACTTGTGCAGTATTTTAAAATTTATCTCAAGTCAGTGATACCCACTATAAAGTAGAAGAGTCCAAAGAGAATATTGTATTTGCATATATATTGCAAATATATTTGCATATATATGTATATATATGTATTTGCGTATATATTTCTTATTGCTCTCAGTCAAAAGTACATCATATCTAAACATACAATCAGAAAATACAAATCTCAATAGAAAATTTTTCAAATAATTCCCACTATGTTCATCACTGAGCAAAAGTCTTTTAAGTTCAAAGATTTTTTCCCTCTTATTTATTTTAATTTTCAATGTTTATTTATTTTTGAGAAAGAGAGGCACAGCATGAGCAGAGAGAGAGGGAGACACAGATCCAAAGCAGGCTCCAGGCTCTGAGCTGTCAGCACAGAGCCTGACGTGGGGCTTGAATTCAGGAGCTGTGAGATTATGACCTGAGCCAAAGTAGGATGCTCAACCCACTGAGCCACACAGGCGTCCCTCCTATTTAAAAGGAACTAATATTCATTCTGGAAGCTTGGAGGTTTTTCTGTAATATAATTTTTTTAATGTTTATTTTTGAGAGAGAGAGAGAGAGAGAGAGAGAGAGAGAGAGATGGGGACAGAGGATCCAAAGCAGGCTCCATGCTGACAGCAGCGAACCCAACATGGGGCCCGAAACCACGAACCTAACACTGAGATCATAACCTAAGCAGAAGTAGGACATTCAACCAACTGAGCCAGCCAGGTGACCCTGTAGCATTATTTAAAACAATATATATGGGGAGCCTGGGTGGCTCAGTTAAGAGTCCAACTTCAGCTCAGGTCATGATTTCAAGGTTTGTGAGTTCAAGCCCTGCCTTGGGCTCTCCTCACCTGCTTCAGATCCTCTATCTTTCTCTGCCCCTCCCCCACTCATTCTCGTTCTCTCTCTCTCAAAAAATAAATATTAAAAACAAACAATATAGGGGCGCCTGGGTGGTGCAGTCGGTTAAGCGTCCGACTTCAGCCAGGTCACGATCTCGCGGTCCGTGAGTTCGAGCCCCGCGTCGGGCTCTGGGCTGATGGCTCAGGGCCTGGAGCCTGTTTCCGATTCTGTGTCTCCCTCTCTCTCTGCCCCTCCCCCGTTCATGCTCTGTCTCTCTCTGTCCCAAAAATAAATAAACGTTGAAAAAAAAAAATGAAAAAAACAAACAAACAAACAAACAATATATTCAAAAGCTGATAAGACAGATAGTTGCCTTACCAAGAACAAAATAAAATGTAAATTACAGATATTGGGATAGAACTTGTTACATAAGACAATCACTTGAAAAACAGCATTATCTGAATATGAAACATCTGAAAGTTCTGTTCATCATTACCCCACACCTTGGAGAAAAGGAGAGCAAACGCCTCTTCCTAACTTTATAAAGGCTCAAGACAGAAAAGGAGCCCAATATTTCCTTGCACACGCTCAGCACGTGTGCACAACCCGATACTCAGATGCTGAAGACCAGGACTCTGAAACTTGACAGAGAAACTAGAAGGCACAAAGCTGTTGCAGATTACTTTTTGCAGCTGTGCTGGAGGCTGAACTGTGGTGGGCAGCAATCTAGGACCCAGTGTGGACAAAGACAGTACTGACTTTCTCAGCAGACCACTTCTATGGCACAATCATGCTGGCTCCAGCCAATTCCAGCCTTCCCACGGATTCAGTGAGCTACCAAACATCCTTCCACTACATTCCATTTATGCTTGAATTCGCCAAAAGTTATTTCAATCATTCTCAATCAAGAAGACTCTTAGGGTGGGATGATTATACTAACTTTCACTTCCTGCATAAGATAAAGCAGATAAAGCAGTAATAGCTAAACCTAGGTTCTAATAATAAATGAAATCTTATAAGTAAATTAGCAATGAAAACAGGCAATGGAGAAAAGGAAAGTAGGACAATGGAAAGAGACTGGACCACGGACACAAACAAAGTCAGGCTGCTGTGGTGGGGGTCCCAGAAAAACAGATTCGGCCCATGACATCTTACAGAACTTTTTTTTTTTTTAATCTAAGATCCTGCATGGCCGAATATTGGTTCAAAAAGGGTCATTAACATTACATCACAACTAAAAACACAAGAAAAGACCACCTGTCACCTTAAAGCTAGGAATGAGATACTAGACAGGCAACTGGAGCCATGGCTTTCTCATCTGTTCACTACACCCAAAAATAGGCCCCTTTCCTTAACATCCTGACATTTCAATTGCTCAAATCAAATAGCTGGT
Organism: Leopardus geoffroyi; assembly: GCF_018350155.1. Classification (NCBI taxonomy): domain Eukaryota; kingdom Metazoa; phylum Chordata; class Mammalia; order Carnivora; family Felidae; genus Leopardus; species Leopardus geoffroyi. The sequence goes on from NC_059341.1 coordinate 63,950,963, forward strand.
ATAGACAGATGAAAAAGTTAGTATAAACTATTTCTCTTTATCTTACTTCACAGTGTCACTCCTCCAGATCGCTTTACTTTAAATGGAGAATTTTGGGTTACAATCTCTTCCATGAATAAAGACATAAATGAATATGTTCTTTTTTTGCTTATCAGAATCTCTAGGGTTATGGTCCAGAAATCTTCATTTGAACTAGCTCCTTGGTGATTCTTATGCATACCAAAATTTGAGAACTACAGCTTTATAGCAATGATTTCAAAAGTAAGGGGTATGTACCCTAGGCAGTGTACTGAAATGGGAAATAATACATAGATATATGTATATAATATATACATAGTATAAAAATGTGTGTGTATATATGTATATAATGTGTATTAGAACACTTTATATAGACATTTAATCCCATCCTTCTACATTTCCGTTTTTATATATGTAAATGTGGTTTTGTAACATATATATTGCCTATAACTTGTATTCAAATATCATTCACATATATTAGAAATGCATGCTCAATTTTCTATCAATGGTGTGAGTGAGAAAAATTTTAGAGACAACTGCTCTTAAGCAGTAACACGCTTTTCTTTCAGCTGTCTGCACACTATATAGGCTGCAACACTCTCCAGGGCACAGGACTGGGGGCTGCCACCTGCAAAGTGCTTGGATACTGGAAAAACAGCCTCTTCTACAAATTCCCATCTATTGTAACATCCTGATTCTATTAGTTACCGGTTCTATTCAGAAGTTGGGCTCTATAATAGATAATGGAACAATAATTATTTCATACTTCTGAAAAGACATAGATCTATCATTTCACATTTTTCAATTCCAAGACTAGGAATTCTTAATTGGATGTATTAAATTTTTCTCTAAATGAAAATACAGATATATAATACTCGAAAGTATATCCAAAAAACAGAAGAAAATGAAAGCTTCTCTCCCTCAAAATTGTCCATACTGTTGAATCTGAAGGGCTAAAAATGCACTTTAAGTTTACCAAGTTAAAAAATATCAATTAACTTTTTTACTCTACCTTTGAACTTACCAATTACATGTTTCTGTAAAACGAGATCAATGATCCGCAGACAGATGTTCTCTAACTGCTGAGTAACCTAAAGACAAATTTAAACATTTAGTTTAAAATCCATCGTGATAACTGGGGTGCCTGGGTGGCTCAGCTGGTTGACCATCTGACTTCCGGTCAGGTCATGATCTCACAGTTTTTGAGTTCGAGCCCCACATCAAGCTCGCTGCTGTCGGCACACAGCCCGCTTAGGATCCTCTGCCCCCTGTCTTTGTCCCTCCCCAACTTGTGCTCTCTCCAAAATAAATAAACATTAAAATAAATAAAAATAAAATAAAAGATAAAATAAAATCCACCATGATAACTCTTACTCTATAAATACTAACCCAGTAAAAACATCAACAAAACTTTTTTGGAGGGATAAGTTGACAATTCTAAATTTCAAGTGAAAAAAATAACCAAGAAATTCTGAAAAGTAGACGAATGATGGAAGTGAGAGTTAAATCCATAATAAAATTATAAATTAAATTAGTTCCTAACCTCATATTTTACAACAAAGTAAGTTCCTAGTGAATGAAAGATTTCAACGTGAAAACTTGGGCCACAGAAATACGAGAAGAAATGAAAAGAAGTTGTGTATAATCCTGAAGATGGAAAATGGCTCAAAGCCCAAAAATCAGAAACAAATATATTGAGCCATTTGATTTCAAAAATTAAAAATATCTGCATAGTGTAGGGTAAAGTCAAAGATGAATGAAAAATTGAGGGAATTATTTTCAAATGGTATCACAGACAAATATCAAACTGGCTCCCGTGAAATCAAGTCAAGAGGAAAAAAAGGCAAAGGTCATGAAAAAGAAATACAAACAGACTTTAGGCTTATAACAAGATATTAACTCTCATACATGAGAAGGGTACAAATTCTAAGCCCAAGATTACCATTTTTCACCTATCAAACTGGCAATGATCAAAAAGTATTAGCTGGGAAGAGAGGCACTGCTATACATTGATTTGAGGAGTGTAATATGGCCAAGTTAGCAATTATCTCTCAAGATCCTTTGACCGAGCAAGTCCACTTCAAGGAATCTGTCCTCCAGACATATTATTACCTGTGCAAATGACATGTAACAGGCCATTCACTGCAGCAATGTTTGTGATTAGTAATAACCAAAGGTCCGTTTAGGAAGGGACAGTTAAATGATATTCATTAATGAGGGACTGGTTGAATAAACTGACACATAAAGAAAGATTATGCAACTACTAAAAATACTAACTTTAGTGGCTAATAATTATGGAAGGATCACCAAGACATAATTCAAAAATGGCAGATAAAAACTGTATACTATCATTTTCATAAAAGAAAAAAATACACGCTCATTTTTTTTTACTTAGACGTTATAAGAGAAAATATCTCTGGAAGGGTACAAAAACCTAGGAGAGGAACTACCTCCTCCACAGAGGAGAATGACATCTGGGGAGCTGAGTGAGAAGGTGAAATTTCACTGAATACCTTTTCATGTCTTTTGAATTTTTCAACACAGGTTGTACTAAATATTTTTTAAATAAGCAAAAATTAAACCCCATCATGGGTTACATTGTCCATCTAAGTATCCTATTTCAACTTTTGAGCATATTGTTTGAATATTCAGCTTTAAAGTACTGTGTTAAAGTTCAAATGATCCAAAATCTCCAGTTTGAAAATTTGTCAATATATTTAAATCATTAAAGAAAACTGCATATACGTAAACATCTGGTTTAGATTTCTAATTTTGTTGTGTATATATTCAGTGTGCATGTATTCATACATATGTGATTTTTCCTTTTAAGGAAAGACTTTTCTCAAAGTTTGCTTTTAATAAGCCAAAGTTCAAAATCCCAAGACAGGCAGTCAGGAGACCAAGATTCTACTCCTTGTTTTGCCTCTAATTATCTATGACCTTCGTAAAGCCACTCACTGAAGGCTTTACATTTTTTTCATAGGTAAGGAAGCTGGATTGGATTAATGCTTCTCAATTTTAAACCATGCCTCCTTTGATAATCACAGTAAGTTCACATGCTCCTTTAACTTTATCTGAAATGCAAAATTAATATCAAGAGTAAAAATATTAAAACAAAAAGGTAAAGTACTGTTTTGTTTTCAAACTAATCCTGCTGCTCATTTTACTAGTGCCCATCTTCGACACACACATATTTTAGAAAACTGGATTTGGAGATTTCTAAGGTCTCCAAATTTAAAAATACAAGTTCTGCATATAAGGCAAAAGAATTATCCTTAAGTATGCTTGTTGTAATTTGGAACATCTCACTGTTCCTGAATGGCCCATACAGTTTTAACAAGAATACAAAAATAAAATAATGAATATGGGAATAAAAATTCACATTAAGCCTTTTTAGGTGAAGGAGGCCTGCCCAGGAGAAGAATATCGAACTGTTTTTAAGAATCCAGTAATTTTCCACTGGTGTGTGATAAACACAGGATAAATCAACAGCCACGGGGTTTAACAATGCTATTTAAAGAACCACCACCTGCTTCCTAAGTCCCACTGTATGAAACAGGAGCTGCCGCCATTGCTGAGCAAGTCAGCCTAAGCTCACAGAAGGAACCAACTCAAATCTGAGAGGCGATGTAATACTTGGGGAGGAGGGTGGCAGGTTTCAGGTGGAGATAAATGGATATATTATCAGAATAATCTGACTGCAAACCCAAAACTCTATGGCCATGAGCAAGACTCCTGATACTACATAAACTTGTTTTCCACTTCTGCAAAAGGACACTACCATTTACCAGCTCTAGTGATCTCATGGTGACACTAGTAAAATCCTATCAGTGAACAGAGGGGAAAGCACCTAATAACTATCTGCACAAATTCTTCTCCCAATATTGTTCTGGAATTCAGTTTAAGAAAGATGATGTTTTAAGTTCTTCTTCCCTTCCATTCTCAAGATGTTTGTTACATTTGAATTTTGTTCCACTACTTAATATCTGCCACTGTGATTGAATGGCTATCACTCTCTACAAGAAGACTAGACTGTGGGTTCCAAAAGGCAGAGTTCATGTCTTATTCAATTTGATATTCCCCCAAAATCTAGCCTGGAACACAGATGTGATGAACTAAACTCAGTTTAATAATACAGAGATGTCCTATATACCTTACAACAACATGTAATATTTCCCCCCTCAATCATTTTAATATGGCCTTTGAAAATTTGAAGGTAATTTTTAAAATCTAACAACATATATAATAGCAATTTTAACGTTTATTTATTTTGAGAGAGAGAGAGAGAGAGAGAGAGGGAGGGAGACAGAGAATCCCAAGCAGGCTCTGCAGCTGTCAGCACAGCTGACATGGGGCTCGAACTCATGAACCATGGATCATGACCTGAGCCAAAACCAAGAGTCAGACACTTAATCAACTGAGCCACCCAGACGCCCCTAAATAGCAACTTTAAAGTCATGCCCATTGATCATATAAATTTCAGTTAATGGTACTATAATGACATAATAAAACACAAATTCCACCTCTTTATGATCTTCTACAACTGTCAAGATAGTATCAATAGTATGTAAAATTCCCATCGCCATTACTGTTTTGTCTTCGATTTCTTCATATTCATCACTTTGAAGGACTTTGCCAAATATCTCAGCCTATGAACATAACGTAAACATATTCAACAATTAGTAATGTTATACCTACCCCTCGTTGTTGTTGTAAGTTAATAAAAGGGCAGTGGCACTCATCTAGACGTCAGCATTGCTCAAACATAAGTTACACACTTTACCAAGTAAATCAATGATAGACTATCATGTTTTAAGTACAGCCAATTTTTCCTTATCTAGTCACTAGAGTAGAATATACATTAGTTATAACAATTAGCTATTATTTAACTTCTGGTTGTCATTAAACAAATAAACCCAAAGTCTAAGAAAACTGAAATCTAGCAATAGTCAAGTGAAAAATTTGATAGAAGGTAGAAGACAAAGTTAAGAAATCACCTAGAAAATGAAACAAAAAAGACAGATAGACATGGAAGACAAGAGAAAAAAAGGTAAGAAAATTAAAGACTCGGTCCTGATCCAATATTCCTTATCAGAACTATAGAATAAAAAAAAAAAAAAAAAAAATGGTAGGGAGAAATTAATCAAATAAGTAATGCAAAAATTGCCCAAAACTGAAGGAAATGAGTTTCCAGATTCAAAACCCACAAAATGAAAATTTAAAAAGCTCACAAAGTACATCATTGTAAAATCTCAGAATATTACAGATGAAATGATCCCAATGTTATTAGATTTAAGTCTAATTAAATATAGAAATTAACAACTGTCAGAATTATTAGAGCAAACATTTTTATATTAACATTTCAATTACATATAAAACTGAACTCCAAATTTTGGAATTCAATTTACTTAGATCAGTCAAGGCTTTTATTTTTATTATTCGAGGCTGAATTTACTTTCAAACTAACATAAAACTTTGCCCATTCTTACCAAATGTTGGGTCATATCAACAGCAATTGAAGCTACTTCTTGACTATATTCACATATCATCTTCTGGATAACATTAGTAACATCATCATTTTCTGTCTCTCTAACAATGTGCAACAGCTCCTGCATGATAGGCCTTACGTGTGGCTTCATATATTCCTTAGCTAATGCAATAAAACAAACAAAATGAGTAAAAAAATTAGGTATTCAAAATTGGCGATAGGAATTAACTTGGTCACAAGGTTAAGTGACACAGGGTAATAGGCTCTTGACAGATACTTGCTTTATGGTATAAGATCCAAAGCTGTACCAGGGCACCTGGGTGGTTCAGTCAGTTAAGCGTCTGACTCTTGGTTTCGGCTCAGGTCATGATCTCACAGTTTGTGAGTTCAAGTCCCGCATCAGGCTCTGCACTGAAGTACAGAGCCTGCTTGGGATTCTTTGTCTCCCTCTCTCTCTGTCCCTCCCCACAGCACATTCTCTGTTTCTCTCAAAATAAAAAAAATTTTTTTTTTTAATTTTTTTTTTTTCAACGTTTATTTATTTTTTTGGGGACAGAGAGAGACAGAGCATGAACGGGGGAGGGTCAGAGAGAGAGGGAGACACAGAATCGGAAACAGGCTCCAGGCTCTGAGCCATCAGCCCAGAGCCTGACGCGGGGCTCGAACTCACGGACCGCGAGATCGTGACCTGGCTGAAGTCGGACGCTTAACCGACTGCGCCACCCAGGCGCCCCAAAATAAAAAAAAAAAATTTTAATTTTTTTTTTTTTTCAACGTTTATTTATTTTTGGGACAGAGAGAGACAAAGCATGAACGGGGGAGGGGCAGAGAGAGAGGGAGACACAGAATCGGAAACAGGCTCCAGGCTCTGAGCCATCAGCCCAGAGCCTGACGCGGGGCTCGAACTCCCGGACCGGGAGATCGTGACCTGGCTGAAGTCGGACGCTTAACCGACTGCGCCACCCAGGCGCCCCAAAAAAAAATTTTTTAAAAGCTATACCAAAATAATCTTCACTAACACATCCACTTCCCCTTAATTAGAGGTAATCAATCCTACAGAGGAAAGAACTGTCCTGCCCAAAATGCCAAGACCCTTCATTCAGAAATTCTAATTATACAAATGTTCTATCATCAGGATGACTTACAGAACATGTATATATCAAGATATAAGTATAAAAAATCATGTACATAAAAACTATGCTGAATACCTCCTCCCATACGTCCTTGTACAATATTCAGTCTTCCCACTGAAACACTGTTGAACAGAAGTAAATTAGATTCATGTACTTCATAAAACTGAATTTACTTCCCAAGGTTTACTTGAACTTTGAACAGAATATTCTTCTGAACAAACAAACGAGTTATCTGTGTTATCACTCACCAGAAATTCCACTTGCCACTTTCAGAACTAGTAGAATCAGAGTCCTAGAGCTGAAAGGTCTCTTGAGGCCATTTAGTTCAATCCCCTGAATTTAAATATATGGAAAGCTAACCCTTGACAGATGGTATGCCTCTACACAGGCTTACACAGCAACCTAGTAGCACAATCAAAATTAGACACCAGGTCTCCTGATTCCCAGCCTAGCCCAGCGGCCAATAACTATCAACTTATTTCCTAATCCAAAATTTTTCTGGAGACCAGTCAATAGGAACTCCTGAAAAGGGCAAGGATAAACTGCTATAAAATTCTGAGGGAACAAAAGCTCAGAAATCTAAACCTTGCACCTGAAGACTCAGAGAAATCATCCTTAAGGATAAGAAGAAAGGATTTCAAAAAATAAAATAACATAAACCCTTTAAAAGGTATTTTTGGCTTTACCTTGTGTCTGGTTAGAAATTAATGACTGAAGAGCAAGGGCAGCTTCAACTTTGACAGGCATCTCCTTATCTTCAATCAGGCTCTTCTTTGCCAGTTCGACTGCATTTCTCAGATTGAGCTCATTATGAAACTTCAAAGAACTAAACGCATGAAGTACCCAACAGGACTATAAGAAGAAATTAAGTAGGAAACTGTTAGGATTGTGGCATTCTATAATAAAGTCATGCACATAAGAACTTCTTAGTAAAATATCATTAACTCTACCAAGTACTGTTTGTTTTTGGAGGGTAGCATATTACCCATAGTTTTTAACTTCTGGACTTCCCACTCTTTTTATTTAAAAAGGCAGTTGTTACTTCTAAATTATCTACACGCAATTTTTCACAGGGAAAAGAAAATGGGCCTAACTGAAGCGTCTCTGAAAAAAGAAATCCTGTTTATGCTTAATAAATATTATGAGTCATAACTAATGTGTTATTTATATGTAAGAGCTACTACAAACCAATGTTTAACTTTCATTTGCTGGGCTTCCCAGCAAACAAATGAAATATTATTTTCCCTTACTCATGTAAGGACTTAGCAAACTTTTTTGCTCATATAAGGTATGAAGAATTTTAAATCTTATATAGATTACCAAACTTTAAACTATTAGACCACAGAATCATATTATTACTTTAATTCTCCATGTACATAAAACACAATTAACGGTAATTTGTTTTACTGCTAAAAGACTTTTAGCAAGAGAATTACAATTCACACAGCCTGTCAAAGGTTACAGCCTACCTATAAAAACACTTGTATGCCCTCCATACCTCTAATCTACATGTGCCCAAATACTTCTCCAGTGAATGTTGCCATCTGTTTATAAAAAGGCTTTAGTGTGTAAGACATTGTTAACATATGTTCTTTATAGCAAGACATTTTTTGTGTTGATGTAATAAAGATAAAGATAAACACTAGGCTCTCGAATTAAAGTTCTATTTTTATTTCTCCATAAAAGATATTGATTCTAGAAGTCACATACACTTAGAACACAAATAAGTTTATGTGAATTATTATCTTCCCCATTTTTCTAAGGCATATCGACCTAATATACTATCTGTACTAATTAAGGTTTTAGCCAAACTAGAATTTCAGGCTGTTTTGGACACTGAAAATTAATCAGTTTACAAATTTACATTGTACTATTGCTATAACATTATCCCTCTCACTCCATGTTTTATGAATGCAGCAAGTGGGGCTAGAGTGAAAATTTAAAGCAGCTGGAATTAAAATCCATAAATCCTTTATTTATTAGTTTGTTCTTTATTCAGCTTATGTGACCATAAGGGACAGTCTGACTGACTTCATTTTGTTCCAATACATGGTAAAAGGTCAATTTATCCAAAAACATTTAGTTCAAAAAATATCTTACAAATGAACATTTTTTAAAGTTTATTTTTCTTAAAAAAAAAAAAAAAGAAAAGTTTATTTTTCTTAATAATCCCTATACCCATCGTGAAGCTCGATCTCACAACCCCAAGATCAAGAATCATATGCTCCTCTAACTAAGCCAGCCAGGTGCCCCACAAATGAACATTTTAAGAAACACAATGGAAATATGGAAAACTTACTCTAGCTCGAAGATATCCCAGGTTAGACAATAATAGTGGAAATACATGATTCTGTAGCAACAACTCCATTTGGTCCTTGAATAAACTCTTCTGTTAGGAGATAGATATGAAGTTTTAACTTATCAATGCCTTTTTCATATATAAAAATCACAACCAAATAAAGTGTTTATTATGACTTATGCTTAGTATACTTCTATGTGTAATCTTATAAAATTATTTGACCTACATATTGTATGTTTTAAAACAAGAAATAGTACCTTACAAAATAATCTGATACTGATTGACTTTTGCAGCAATAACACTAAAGTCATATTGCATCCTTTTTTAATTTAGCAACAGTTTCATGCTGAAAAACTGACAAAGTAAAATTTTTGTTTTAATCAAAGAAACAGGTGACAGAGAAAAGGATGTTTACAGTCAAATCAATTATGCAGAAGCAGTCACAAGTTTTAAATTATTCATAACTGTCATATCCTCTCATTTGCCTATGCTCAAGTAAATTATATTTTGAGTAGTTGAACCTTCAATAAAATATCAGCAAGGGAACCAATCACATGCAGGGCTCCATCTTTCTTCCTAGGGTCAAAGTTCGGGTCTGTCAGGATTTGATAACAGAATGCCATCATTTTTGGTAACACCTACAGAAACAGAAGAATCTGTTTTAGTCTACGTGAGCTTTCACTGCCCAACTGCTACAGTATTAAATAGGATGTACAAATTTTCAAAACTAAAGCCATTTTACTGTGTTTTATCAAGCAATTATAATTAAGAAAACAACCCTTTTCCCTTACTAGGACAGAAAAATATTCCTAAAGTGATAGGTTATAATGAATAATATAATTTGTCAAATACTAGGGGTCTAACAGGGTGTCAAACCCACACAGTGCACCTCTCCATCTTGGATTTAAAAAGAATTACTGCATACCTCTTTTCTTTTCTTTGCAGCAGTATATAAGAGAGTCTGGGCTGCTGTGGTGGGAGAAGCATAATCTTCAAAAATATCTAAGATTTTAAAAGGTTAAACCACGTTAGTAAAAATACAATTACTTATTATAGATTTTAAACCTGACTGACCACTATTCCAAAACAAAAAAATAAAACAGTCCACATATGACACTGGTTTATAGCATAAAAAAGTTAAAGGTGTATCGGTGCTCCCATGCACAACAATTATTTATCAAACTCTGTAGGCTGTCCTTTTAAACAAGCATATTAAAGAGGATAATACATGGCTGGCATATCTGTTTCACAGGAAAAGTGCTTTCTATCAAAAAACAACAACAATTTATTTAGTGCTTACTATGTGCCAGCACTGTTCTAGGCTCTGGGGACACAAAGATCAAACAAACAGGCCCTCACAGAGCTCACATGGTGGAAAAAAAAAGAAAACAATTATACACATATACACACATACACACATAATAAGTCAGGCTCAGAACAAATTTACAACAGGATAAGGAGAAAGAGAGTGATGGAGTATGGAGAGTGAGGGAAATGGGGTGTCAGGGAAACCATCTTTAATTCTGTTAGGGCAACATTTAAGCAGAAATTGAATGAATGAGGGAGAAAACTCTACATGGAATTCTAAAGAGAAAGCTCTCCAAGCCAAAGAACCACAAGTGTAAAAGCCTTGATGGACTGCTAGGCCAGCGCTCAGCTCTGTCAACAGGTAGATTTAGCAGGTATTCAATGGGCATTTATTGAATACACACCTATTTAAAACACAGTTTAATGTCAAGAAAAATTTCACAAATTTCAGAATAGGTAGTTATAGATAAAAATCTGAAAACTTGAAAAGTATCTTATATGCCCATATTTCAATATATAAAAAAAAAAAAATCTAAGTCTTTGCCAAAATACAAAAAAACAAATGTAATAATACTAATAACTATCACTTATTGAATGCCAGGCACTATACTAATGAGATTACCTACTGTACCAGGCACTTACTTCTTTGGCAGGCACTATGCTAAGATTTTACAACCATCTAATATTCTACTCTAAGCAGTTAAATAAGTTAATAAACTATTATCCTGCTTAATCTTCCCAACACTATTAGCATTGCTGATTTTATAGCTAAAAACACTGCATCTCAGAGAGGGTAAGTAACTTGCCCACAGTCACACAGTAAGTGGCCAAGTGGGGCACCTGGGTGGCTCAGTCGGTTAAGCGTCTGACTTTGGCTCAGGTCATGATCTCACAGCTCATGAGTTCCAGCCCGGCATCCGGCTCTGTGCTGACAGCTCAGAGCCTGGAGCATGCTTCAGATTCTGTGTCTCCCTCTCTCTCTGCCCCTCCCCTGCTCATCCTCTGTCTCCTTCTCTCAAAAATAAATAAACATTAAAAAAAATTTTTAATAAAATTTAGAAATAAGTGACCAAGCCAGCGTCACACCCATACTGTCATAACATCAAGAACCTGTGAGCTCTCATAGTTTTTACCAAATCTAAAAACATTATTAGTATCAGTCAATGCATTTAGATAAGAATAATTTGTTCATGTAAATAACTATAAATGACAAAAATGTAAAAAGAAAATTACATGATTCTGTAATTATTCTTTCCTATAGCTATCCAAAAGTAAAATATATGTATCCAAAATATATGCATCCAATATATCCAAAAGTAAAAAAATAGTAGGCACTATGTTCTAGTACACAAAAAGAAATTATTTTTCAAAAAATACTTCAGTTAGTCTTGAATTGTCCATATTATTTTAATCAATAAAATGTAAATTCTATCAATCAACACTCACAGCTCTTAAGTATTATATTTCTAAAAACTGAGATACTATCTCATTCAACATGAAAAGTGAAATAATGATAGCTTCCTGAACACTAAACAAATACTCTGCACATTAGAAAAACACACAGGTATTAAAGAAAAACTAAACACTAAAAGAATATCTTGAAGAAGACAGAAGAAAGGCTAATCACTCTGTTCCAGAAAACAAAAGCGTTAGGAAGGAGAAATAAATCATGCATATGTGAAATGACTTTCAAAAGGAAATGGTAGAATGGAGGGATAAAGCAGATGGTAAATACTGTTTCTCATTCATTTGCTTTTCCCGTACTTTGTCTCCAAGACAAGAGGCACTCCCTCACTCAATAGACCAAACAATACTAAGTACAAAGCACTGTAAAAACAATATAACCCAATAATTTAGCATCTATACCAGCAGACTGAACTCAAGTAGCCAGAGACACCTGGCCGAACAAGGGAAAAGCACCGTGTTGTCACTATCTTCATCATGACTTGGGCAGGGCTAATTTTATCAATTATTTATTTCAACATTTACTGAAGGTAGACTAGAGCCAAATACTAGTAGAGGAATGGAGAGGTGTAGGAGGGATGGAGAATGCAACATAAAGCAAATAAACAAGATAAAGTCCCTGCCCTCAAATGGCTCTAAGCTGCAGGAGAAACAGGTATTCAAACAACATTTTGCTATGTTAAGTGACAGTATTCCATGAAGCAACTCATTTAAACCAGGGTAAAAGGGAATGAACTCAGGCAACCTACACAACTGAATAACTTCCAGAAAGATCCAAGCAAAAAGAACCTCCAGAGAATGGGACCACACAGTGGTAATCTCACTCTCTTCTGGAATACTTAGCCACTAAGATAAAGAAGCATACTAAATTGGAATGCTCCTAAAATATGCAGAAATCCAAACGATCCAGACTAAGAACAACCCAATCTACAAATGGGTATTCCCAAAGGTAGAGATAGGGATGGTCCCTCCAGATCAGCATCAAAACAGAAAACATTGTAGCTGGCTCCATGACTGCTTCAGCACCCCTAAGAGGGGTGAACAAAACAGCTTTCCATCTTCTACATGCAAAGGCCTCAAGTCCACTGGCTCAAGAGAACATTAAACTCTTCAGAGTTTATCATGTAAAGCAGAACTTTGGGAATTTAATACAGCAATAAAATCTGCTTAAAAATATAAATTAAGTTACATTACTCTACATATCAAGGGACTAATGAGGAATAAAATCATCTCGATTACCAAATTTCATTCTTATATATTCATATGGATCTTCTTGCCACAGTTCTTCATCCTCATCTTTATAACACATCACAGAAAAAATCACATCTTCAGAGATATTCTAAGAAGAGAAAAAACAAAACAACAAATGGCTATAGGCTATTCAAATTTGGGGAATATTAATAATGTATTTACTGATAGCCTTTCTGATGTTCGTTTTCCAAACTGTTAATCTTTGTGTTCAGCCTGTATTGGCTGAGAGGAAAGCAGGAAAGCAAGAGCCTGGGGGTGTGGGGCAGACAGAATTAAACTTAAGATTGTTTTTAAACAACTGATTACAATATAAAGAGATGAATGGAAATGCTATTCTTGGAAGCAAAAGCAGGGATAATAAAGTTTTACTAACAGATCAATATTAAACACACCTTAATTCTTTAAGGAAGAGAGATAATTATCAAGCCAAGATTATATTTATTATTGTATTTCTTATTGTGAACATTCTTACATTTCCATTTTGGTCCTAAATGTCAATGTGCCAGCAATATTAAAATTTCTTTTCCTCTTCCACTTTCAAAAACCTAATTTCCTACTCTAGAAATGCAGGTTTCAGTCAGAAAAAAAATCATATCTGCTGCTAATGCTCTACTAAACCCATTTAACAATTATATATGTAGAAATAGGATCATCTCTTCTCACTTATTCCAAATTAAATTCTGGGAGAAAAAAATTCAACCAAGAGACTGGACTTTTCTTATTCCTATACAATGGCTATGTAAAAATAAGGCCAAAGGCATCAAGAAAAAAAATCCACTCTTACTTTATAAGAACATAGTATATAAAATGAAATCAGTACCATTATTAACTGCAAAGAAATTATCACTATTTGATCAACAGGATTAGACAAATATTATTAAGAGGTCTACAGAAAACAAAAGATATTATATTTATAAAACCAGTAATAAGGTAATACTAAGCAAATTCCATCCTGGACACCAAAGGCAAAGTAAAGAAATGTGTTTTCCTTTTTAGGAACTATCACAGAGATTACAGAATTTAAGAATTCACAGTTTGAGAGAAAAAAAAAATTCAGTTCCTAACATCCCTGAATTACCTAAAATTATCTACATACGTATAAGAATTTATTCATTAATGGCTCATAATTTTTGATTCTCATTTGTTCTTTAAATAATGAGGCTGAATTCTATCTTTAAGTAAACAATTGATATAAAAACAGAAAACTATAACTTCTGCTACAGAACTTAAGCCAAAAAGAAAAATAAAAACCTCATTAGCTACTATCTACAAAAGAAAATGATCATGCTTCAGGCTTCATCTACTGCAAAATAATACTACCTTAGTACAGCCCTGGTGACTCTTTTCAAAATGCTATTGCATACAATACCACATCTGATCCTAGTGACCTTTAGATGAGAGGGATAGAGGGGCGCCTGGGTGGCTCAGTCAGTTGAGTGTCTGACTTTGGCTCAGGTCACGATCTCATGGTTCGTGAGGTCGAGCCCCGCGTTGGGCTCTGTGCTGACAGTTCAGAGCCTGGAGCCTGCTTCAGATTCTATGTCTCCCTCTCTCTCTCTCTGCCCCTCCTCCACTCATGCTGTCTCTCTTTCAAAAATAAATAAAAACATTCAAAAAAAGAAGATAAGAAGGATAGAAAAACACTAGCCAACTGAACAGAGGAGAAACTGAGGCCACATGAGACTCCAAGAAAGACCAAATGAATCCAGGTCTTACAACTCTATTAAACTTGAAAGCTTCACTCTTCTCAAATACTTAAATTTCCAAGCCCTTCCTATCAAATATAAGACTGCACACATTTGAAATTAATAGAAATAAAAATATATTAAATATGACATACAGGATTAGTGTCTAGAAAACCTAACTTAACCAGAGAATAATTTTGGAGAGCTATTCCCTGACACTGACCTGTATGTGTGGCTTCATCTGCTTCCAGGTGACAGAATGAACAATCCCTTGATTGAGATAGTTGAATGCTTGCTGAAGAACACGGGGGGCTACATACTCTTTCTGTCTATATTGGTCTAAAATTTTTAGTAGTACCTACAGGTAAATGGGAAAGAAAGTATAGGAGAACATAAATAATTTTAAGGTTAAAGGGAGGGGCATTTTAGGCATGACATAAAACCCAGAATCCACAAAAATAAAAATAAACTGATTTTTAGAGAAACTAATATTTTGTGAGAAAACTTGTGGGCAGTTTTAATTAGATGGATCCAAGTTATACTGAACTAAAGGACATCTCACTGGGATTTCCAGCCTTTTGTCCTACTTCTAACCTGTGGAACAACGCAGAACAAGTCACAAGTCTATGCTCTATTCCATGTAACTAAGCTCTTCAAATAAGTTAAGACTCCAGTTAAGAGAAATAATAACAGACTTCACAAAATGAACACTGAAAACATGTATACAGCAAGAGATACCATTAACAGATTTTAATTATTTGATAAAGCTGCATTTCAAATTGGAAGAGAAAATAATAAGTCATCCAGAAAACAGTATCAGGACAACTGATTAGCCCGACGAAAAAAAAAATAAATTGGCTCCCTAACTACACTCCATCCCAAAATTAATTCCAGATGGGGAACTATTTCAACAACAAAAACTAAAGCATAGAATGCCTAGAAGAAAATACCGAAGAATTTTATTTTATAATCCCACAACACAGAAAGTCTTTGTAAATATAACACAAAACTGAAAAGTTTTTGTTTTTTTTTTTAAATTGTTTCTAAGGAAGGAACCATGCCCAAAGTGGCTTATGACTATCCCAAGGACCTGCCCATCAGAGGTAGCACTACGACAAAATCCAAATCTTCCAATTCCTGGTCCCAGAGCACTTCAGGATAGCAAGCTTAAACCTAAACTGCTAAATAAATAGAGTTCTTTCAAAACATGTACAGAATTGATGAACTCAGAACATAAATTCAGCTCAAGTTATGTAAAATTAGGTTTATAAGCATTGTAAGAAGTCCCACCATCGCCTAGATGCCCTTTCTGCAATGCAGGCCAAAAGGGGATGCTATGGAACATGGGTCTTCCTAGATTGTTTGGCTCACCCAAAGAAACAACAGCAAAGGAGACAACAGTTTTTAATAAGAAAATAATTTTTAAATACTAGGAATATATATCTTAAATAACCAACGTACAAATAGTTTATGACATGGATGCAATGCCATCAAATCTGAATGTGCATGTACATACAAAACATACACACGTTTACATGACACTGGAAAAACTCGGCCAAACACACTTCAAGAAGGCATCAACTTCAAGATGGTTAATGAGTTTAACTGCATTGGAAATAATAGAAGACAGAACTGCCTGGCTTCCTGATTATCCTAGTTTCCATACTGAACGGCTGAACAGATAATTTTATTCATTATTCACTAATATTCCCTACAGACTGTCTTGTGGGCCAACAAAATAATTTGTGAGAAAATTACAGCCATAGCTTTCCTGAATTGTTGCAAGGTACTTTTTAGAAATGATAATCTATAAAATGATAGTAGACAAAACGATCTTCTATAAAAGGAAGTATTCCATCTATGATGACAGGTTTGAGGCAGTTAGCTTGATGTCACTGACAATAAAGAAGACTAATATGCATAGATTTATAAAAATCTAGAAACACCCTCTATATCATTAAAGCCTTTTACTATGTCTGATTAATCTTTGCTTCCTCACTGTAGTCCTGAAACAGCCAGTGCTTGAATATTATTAAATTTTACTTGTTGAAATATAAACAAAAATGTGATTCAAATGGCAATACAGATCAACCAATCTTCATGCCCAAATGTCCTGTGTACGTTTTAAATATTAATATCAACTTGGATTATTTCTCAAGAACTCCTAATTTGCACTGTAGAGAATGGTTCCTCAACTTCCACAAAATGTGTAAGTTCTCAACCAAAGATCTTAATTTCTGAGCTCAAGCTCTCTTGAAATGAAATCAATTCATTACATAAATCTTCTGATATAAAAGTTTAGAACAAAGAGGGGAGATCAAACGAACAGAGAATAAGAACCCCATAAGAGGTCCAAGAGTTAACAGAAGAACCCAATCTAAGCACTGGTCACTGTGACATCAGTATCAATAAACTTAAAAGCTTTGAATCTAGCATCTAGGAGTTTGGAAGGACACTTCTCATGGAAGCTGCCCTAGGACGTTTGGTTCTAAAACTGATTGCACTATATTAGATTCCCAGATCTGCCATTTTATCCCCTATAAATATATAATGTATTAATATGTTCATAATCTACTTTTAAATGAACAGAAATGACAACTATTTTCAGGAGTAATTGTCCTTCTATTTAAAAAGCATATGTTTATTACCTGCTGAATTCCCACTGCATAGGTTTTCAAAAAGAATTCAGAAAATTCAAAGTATTCTTTTGTGACATTTCCTGGGCTTCCATATCTTAAAACACAAAGAGAAAACGTTTAAATGCTGTAAATTTTTAAAACAAGAGCATGCTCACTGGTATAAATACCATCCCTTGTTGAAAGATCTATGCTATGTGGGCAGAAAACTAACACTTGCCCCTTTTCCACAAGCCCCAAGATGAAATCATAATAAGCTTGTACTTAGATTCTGGGCCATACTTAAAATTTCAGACAGAAGCTTCCACCTACTTAACCAAGAGTTCCTAAAGGGCAAATATTACAAATAAAAATATTACATATGACTCTTTTTTCTTTTTCAAAAAACGCATCAATAATTAAATTTCACTAACTTTCTTATGGAACTAAGTAGCCATGCACCTTCTTGTACAATTCCTAGGTATTTCCAATGAACTAAAAAATGTCATGCCCATTCTTTTTTTACAGAAGAACAGAAAGACCAGAGAAGACTGTCCACATCATTATAATCTCAAAGCCAATAATCACAGTTAGGCCTACCTTAAAACAAACAAAGGGTGACTTCTTTTTGCCCACTGTGGCTTTAAGGAATAACAGAGAGGGGCACCTGGGTGACTCAGTTGGTTAAGCATCTGACTTTGGCTCAGGTCATGATCTCATGGTTCTTGAGTTTCAGCCCTGAGTCGGGCTCTGTGCTGACAGCTTGGAGCCTGGAGCCTGCTTCAGATTCTGTATCCTGCCCTCTCTTTGCCCCTCCCCCTACTCGCTCGCTCTCCCGCTCTCTCAAAAATAAAAAACAAGGCGGGACGCCTGGGTGGCGCAGTCGGTTAAGCGTCCGACTTCAGCCAGGTCACGATCTCGCAGTCCGTGAGTTCGAGCCCCGCGTCGGGCTCTGGGCTGATGGCTCAGAGCCTGGAGCCTGTTTCCGATTCTGTGTCTCCCTCTCTCTCTGCCCCTCCCCCGTTCATGCTCTGTCTCTCTCTGTCCCAAAAATAAATAAACGTTGAAAAAAAAAAATTTAAAAAAAAAAAAAAACAAGGCTAACAGTGATATACTGTGAAGCATCAAGGGACCTATCGAGCTTTATTATATTCAGTACTGAGGTATTGACCATAAGATCACAAATCTAGTAAACAGAATTACCGTTCAAAGAGACGAGCTACAATATGTAGTGCCCATTTCTTACACTTCCACCAGACTAGTTCTGGTCTATCATCCTCATCAATCTGCAGAGTCTCCTAAGGGGACAAAAACACCCAGATTAAATTCCTGCATGGTAAAGGGGTTTATGTAAATAACAAAAGCAAAATAAATCTTATTATAAATTAATATTATAGTGAGTTAAGGTTGCCATACAAATGCAAATTCTTACGGATTGCTAGGTAGGAATTAAATAAGCAAAGCAAATTTCAACTAACTAATGCTATTGTTCACATTTATCTCCTACCTTCAAAAGGCCCAAATAAATGTAAAACAAAATACACAACATCATGTCCCTTGAGGAAACTCTGGGATGACAGGTTTTATATCTTGATCTGGGAAATAGTGATGCAGGTAAATGTTTGTCAAAATTCACTGATCTGTTACCTAAATTTTGTATATTTTGTATATAAATTAAACCTCAATATAATCTGTCCCAAGATATGGATAAAAGAAAGAATATTGCATATTTGAAGACAAGCTTACGTTTAAAAATGTGCAATTTAATTTAGTTATTTTGACTAGTTATTAGGTTGACTAGTGAAATACAGCATCACTGTTATTACAGATAAAAATGATACACTGTCAATGTTAAAAAAAAAAAAAAAAGAACTAAAATAAAGAAAAAAAGGGGGTGGGGGCTGGGTGGCTCAGTTGGTTAAGCAGCTGACTTCAGCTCAGGTCATGATCTCAACAGTTCCTGGGTTCGAGCCCCGCATCGGGCTCTGTGCTGACAGCTCAGAGCCTGGAGCCTGTTTCAGATTCTGTGTCTCCCTCTCTCTGACCCTCCCCCATTCATGCTCTGTCTCTCTCTGTCTCAAAAATAAATAAACGTTAAAATAAATAAATAAATAAATAAATAAATGTTTAAAAAAAATTTTAAAAAAAAGAGACACCATCTTTCATCTACCAAACTGGCAACCTTAGAATTTAACATGACAGACATTCTCAGTCCCTACTTAATAAAGTATAATCCAGGACAATGTTTCTAGAGAGCATTTTGTAAGATCTGTCAAAGTCTTCAACACTTCTAGGAGTTCATCCAAAGAAAATAATAGTGTATGTACATAAAAATTTAACTACATACATCCTTATAGTTAAAACACCAACACCCTAAAGCCACCTAAATGTCCAGCAAATGAAGCATTCAACAAAAATGACAATATAAAAACATTCATAATAAAAAATATTTACAAGAGATTTTAAATGAAAAATGAATTTCAAAACAGTACCTACCTATGCCATTTTTATAAATAAAATGTGGCCATATATAGATCCAGAGGGAAGAAAAGGCCAGAAAAATAAATACCAAGTTTTAAAAATGGTTTCTCTCCTTCAAAATAAACTTAATTTTAAAAATTTAAAAAAAAAAATGGTTCTTATCATCTTTAGTAGGATTAAATATATTTTATTAATTTTGCTTATCTGAACTTTATAAAAATAAGTATTACTATTTTTATGAGAATAGTAATTGTTTTTACAAATAGCAGGCTAAGATAATCAATTGGCCCACCACAAATATCCCAAACCCAAGTTTTCCCAATTTTTCTGAAGAACAGAAGCCCTTCCTTACAGGAGGAACTGTCCTGTCAATAATAGTTCGAAAGATCTCCATCCACGCTGTCATGGTCTGGTTAGTCACCAGTTGAAGAGGCAATGCATACTGAAAGCAAAAGAACGATGTCATCAAACAATAATTCTTCCCTTCTGAAAAAAGCCACAATTTCACCTATATTGGAAGGCTGAAATACATCCAATGGTTAACATTTGACCATGAAAATGGTAATTTCATATGGTTCAACGTAAATTTAACTTAGATATAAGCATATATACATAAACTAAAATTTTGAAAATCTAGAAGTATACATGCCATGAATTGTTTCTCTGCAACCTTTTTAAATGAAAAAAAAAAACTTTATTACAGTAAGGTCTCATTTATTCAGCATGAGATTCTAGATAAGTGATTTTTACCATTTGCCCCTTTGTGTATCAAGCTTTCCCTTTTAACCACTTTTTTCCCCAGCTTTATTGAGATATAATTGACATATACCATTGTGTAAGCTTAAGATACACAATGTGATTATTTGATGCACATATATATATTTTTTTCAATTGATTACCAAAATAAGGTTAACACCTCCATCACCTCACACAATTACCTTTTTTGTGGTGAGAACTTATTTTAACCACTTAAATGAAAATCTTTCCCTCATGACACACTTTGTTCAATTACTTTCCTCTACGCTGCAGCATAACACCATAGCTACTCTATAACCACACTGTGAGTTACAGGAGGCAAGGCACAGTGCCTCTGCATCCACGCATTTTCGAAACCTCTACACGTTAAGAACACAGTGACAGGTAAGAGGCAGTCTCTGTCCTCACAATGCTTACACTCTAGTTAGGGAAAACACACATATAAACAAGGAATTACAATGTGGTATGATATATAATACAGATAAAAAACAGTACAACATTGTTAAAGGCACACATGGAAGGATCGCCTCATCCAGGCTGGTGGGATCGGGGACATCTTTCTAGAAGTGATACACAAGCTGAGACCTGGAGAAAGAGCACAAACTGCCCAGGGCATAAAGGACAAGAGTGTTCCTGTATTTTTGTACAGCATTTCAGAGGCTGAAGGCATGATGTTCTCATGAAGCTGAAAGAATTTCGGTATGGCTAGAGTGTAAAGTACAAAGGTAAGAATGGTAAAAGATAAGGTGGAGCCAGAAGGGTTTTATAAGCCATGTTAGGAAGTTCCCAGCTTAAGTGCAATGGGGAATGGTTTGGGCCTGAGATAGGGAGCAGAGGAGGAGCGGATTCAGCATTAGTGGGAGAGTGACAAGGAGTTCACTTCTGGACAAACTGAATTCTGAAGTATGTATGGAATATCCACATGCCCTGTACACAATGTTTAATAAAAGCTACTTAGACAAAGTCAACTTAATTGTATCATACTCCTTAAAATAAATTTTTCTGCCTCTTCCCAAATTATCAGACATTAACTTTCTCCATACATTATCCTTGTATGGTACCTCTTAAAGCTGCCTGAATTTTTGCTTCCAGGATTCCCAGAGGGAGCATATTACTGTAGTAGCATAAAATAGATTACCAAAGTGATTAAAAATGTTGAGGGTTTGCATTGGTTTTTTTAGGTTTGTAGCAGCAAATGTTGAGAGAAAACATTCTAGACTTTGCCCTCTTAGCAAATCAAACAGAGGTGGAGGCTTTAGGAAAATCATTTCATCAGCCTCTTACTTCCTGATTCCTACTATGCTTCTTTAGATGGGAAAGGGAAGTCCAGCCTCTGTATAAATGGGATGTTCCTCTATCTAACAGCAGAACATCTCACAGAATAAAAAATATTTCCCTCAGAGTAGAGTGCTTCTCCCAAGGAAAATTTCTGAACAGTGTTTTAATAAATAGCCAAAGGTACCATATATCTTCCTTCTCTATTAGTTTTAAAAAAGGGCAGGGGTGGGGGGGCAGAATATAGTTTCCAAGTATCCTAGTTTCTTCTCTCTTTTCAGATACACTTCCTCCTCCCTTCCATCTCCCCACAAAAGGCTAAGCTGGAAAAAAAAACAAAAACAAAAACCAAAACCCTACATCAGATCATTCTCTATTAAAAGTTTAAGAGATGCTGGAGTGCCTGGGTGGCTCAGTCAGTTAAGCGACTCAGGTCATGATCTCACAGCTCGTGAGTTCAAGCCCCATGTTGGGCTCTGTGCTGACAGTTCAGAGCCTGGAGCCTGCTTCAGATTCTATGTCTCCCTCTCTGTCTCTGCCCCTCCCTCACTCACTCTGTCTCTCAAAAATAAATAAAAACATTAAAAAAAATTTTTAAGTTTAAAAGATTCATCTAAAAATATAAATTGTTATTAAAGTGAAATATTCTGAAATACTACAAAAGTACTTAATTAAGTGGCATATGGAGCCAAGAACAAAACCAACTATCTTGGCTCTCTAGCTCAACAACACTACCCTCTTGCCATGACTAACTAAAAAGTCATGTTAGAGGAGTCTAGGTGGCTCAGTTGGTCAAGCATATGATTCTTGATTTTGGCTCAGGTCATGATCTCAGTCATGAGATCAAGCCCTGTGTTGGCCTCCACGCTGAGTGTGGAGCCTGCTTAGGATTCTCTCTCTCTCTCTATGCCCCTTTTCCACCCCACGCTCACTCTCTCAAAATAAATAAACTTTAAAAAAAAAAAAAAGGCATGCTAACAGAGAGATGACTCATTCATCTTCAAACACTTTAGAGCCTGACAATTATTCTTCCTCCACCCAGATCTAAATAATTTATCTAAATCTTTCAAGGATTAAATTTAAAATATTTTTATATTTAAAACATTCCATCTCTGTCCCCTTCTAATTATGTTTTAGACTCTCATATTAATATTCTTTATAGCTTTCAGATAAGAAAAAGGAAGTAGTTTAAGTGAAGAAAAATGAGGTACTACATCTTTTTTGTTAGCTTTAAATTGGGTCAAATTGCAAAGAAACTATCACCAGTATGATTTCCCAGTAAAAGAGGGACCCTCTTCTTTTCCTTCCTCTTCTCCCATAATCCTAATTTATCAGTAGGCAGAATGCTGACAGATTAAGCAAGTAATTTAGGGGCAGTTAATTACCCTGGTTCTTCCTTACCCAGCACTTCAGACACTGGAGTGAAAGGTCTAGTCAGTGACTCTGAGCTCTGACACTAAGATAACCTTGGATGACTAAGTTAATTTCTGTGAGCCTATTCTCTCATGAGGTTGTTTTTGTTTTTTGTTTTTTTTTTAAGAAATACATGTGAGGGGCACCAGGGTGACTCAGTCAGTTAAGGGTCCAACTCTTGATTTCGGATCAGGTCATGATCCCAGTTTTGTGAGATCAAGCCCTGCGTCAGGCTCCATGCTGACAGTGCAGAGCTTGCTTGGGATTCTCTCTCTCCCCTCTCTGTTCCCCTCATCCCAACCTCAATAAACAAAACATTTTTAAAAAATAAATAAATACATGTGAGAATATATAATAATTTTTAATAACTGACACTTATTAAGCACTTTCCATATGTCATATTTACAAGACCCTGTATTTTCCTTCTGCAGTAGAAACTTACCTGAACAAGTGCATAAAAGATTTTCAGAATCTGTTTCTGTAGTAAAACAGAATAATGTGAGGAATCAGGAAGGAGCTGCATGATTTGCTGCTGAATACGAGGCAGAAATATTTGCATTGCTGCTATAAGAGGCTCTCTTTCCTCTGCTTTCTTATATCTACATGAGCAAAGACAAAAAGACAAAAAAATCATTTCCCCCCCTACAAAAGAGCTATAAATAATGAATAAAAAATATTTTTTAAACTAGATAAAGCTAACAAAACATTCCAAACACTGGCTAACATTTTGTTTGGACTGTTAGAATAAACTTGGAAGAAACTTTGAAAGAGCACATCCCTGTTTTAGGCAGCGAAACTAAAATCTTTCTAGAAAGATTTAAATTTATTTAAAAGCATTCTAGACTATTTAGAAAATTTCCTAAATGAATTTTTCTACTAAATTTTCATCATACCACAACTCTTCCTATAAAATACAAGTTGATATGCCTTTTTAAATGGACAATCCTATTATAATGTGGGGAAAAAACATTTCTTCTTATAATACGTTAAATTGAGAAGCTAAAATAGCTTGCAAACTTAGGTGTTCTTAGATCATTTCAATTGCTCCCAATTTAAAATATCTTCTAAAGACTCTACAGAGTCTGAACTAACTAGTTTTTAACTATAGGACTCTGCATACCTAAGAAGGAAGCAATCCTCTTAGAAACCAGAAAGCAATGCTATTAAATGTGACACTAGTCTCCTATCTCCCCAAGCAACTTTTATCGAAAAGAAGGTTACTAGCAAAGAAACTTCAACATCTTGCATCCAAAAAGTTAAATGTTTGGTTTACTTAACAATGCACTCACCTGAACACAAATGTTAAAGTACCTCTATATGAGAGTTTCCAAGGAAAGCTGTTAATAAATGGGCCTCTGAAACTTACAAATTCAAGAAACACTGCATATCTTATCACTGCCTTAGAGATTAGCAATGTACAATAGCAGATTAAAGGTTCTTTGAATAACTGTAGTAAATAAACATGTTTGTGCTTAACCTAACATTTCCCAAACTAACCTGATTCTGCAGAACACCCATAGAGCAGATCTCTCTATGCAATTTAATCCTTTCTAAGTAACACAAGACTGGGTATCTTCAGCCAACAGAAATCAACTTACTCATATGTCTTCACCAGTTGATACAGACATAATAAACTGCCAAGCCAGCTTCCACTGCTCTGTGATTGCAAGTAATAGTCTATCTTGTCGACTACCGCTGGCCAGTGACCAGGGAAATCATATTTAATGATGGCACGGAGACACATTGTTAACTGGACTCTATAAGGTGAGGGGAAAAAAGTCCAAAATCTAAGTAGTTATAAATATCAGGTTTCAAACACCTCTAATAATTTTCATAACAATACTCTAACTCCTATTTACCTATATTATATAGTTACATATCTGGGGTAGGGGGAAAAAAACAACAGTCCTATAAAGGAAAACCTCCTCAGTATCTTTACTTACAAAAACAAACAAAATAGGTAATTTCCTAAAATGAATGAAAACTTTCAAACAGGATTATCCGAAATACAGCTTTGGGGAAAAACAAGAAATGAAAAATAAAAATTCATTTAAATTTTTGCCAAAAAAAAAAACAGACAACAAATCCACCTCAGCTCTGCAAAATTTTCCAGCTTTTGGTTATTATATCCTAAGGGGAAAACAAAACAAAACAAATAAAGTATTGTATAATTTCAACTGGAAAAAGTCTAAACATAGTCAAAGTAGGTAAAACAGAGGCCGTCATAACCGTGGGAAGCATCTCTGTGAGCCAAAACCTTGAAGCATCCATTATCAGTTAATAGCCAACACAGTATGCTGCTCCTATCAAAGCTTCCTGAGATAATAATTTCTTTAAGAATAAGAAACTATTAGCAGGCAATTCTTGAAGATGAAAGCTAAGAGTTATTTGCAAAGAAATGAAGAAAAAGGCAGTAAGAAAGTCATGAAACAGAATTCTCTTTAATTTTTTTTTAATGTTTTATTTATTTTTAAGAGAGAGAGACACAGAGTGTGAGTGAAGGAGAGGCAGAGAGAGGGAGACACAGAATCTGAA
Source organism: Leopardus geoffroyi (assembly GCF_018350155.1). Lineage (NCBI taxonomy): Eukaryota > Metazoa > Chordata > Mammalia > Carnivora > Felidae > Leopardus > Leopardus geoffroyi. The sequence continues at coordinate 63,976,684 of NC_059341.1, forward strand.
GCAATATCCAGGCTCTGAGCTGTCAACACAGAGCTTGATGCAGGGTTTGAACCCACGAACCGTGAGATCATGACCTGAGCCGAAGGTGGACGCTCAACCCACTGAGCCACCCACGTGCCCCGAGAGAATTCTCTTTAATAACACCACAAAGTTAAGTGATAAAAGATGTGACCTCATAACGTTTAAGTCGGTAATCATTTCTACAATGGGATCCCTACTGTATTGAGATTGAAAAAAAAAATAAGGAAAACATTTTTCTTCTACAAACAATCAATATGTCCTTATGTGGTCATTTGCAAATGGTTAGGAAAAAAAACGTGTATTCAGTTGAATAGCCAATAACTAGGATTCTCTGAAATGAAACCCACAAAATAATACCTTTACTTTATGTTACAAAATCCATTTGAAAAATTTCCTTTGCAATACTCTTAAACTTTGAAAACAGTTCTTCAAAAGTGATTACAATTAAGCCTTAAGGACATAAAGCAACTGCCTCATAACAAAGATAAAAGTCTCCTCTTGCACCACCAGCAGTTGTTCCCAAACAATAAATAGGTCATATTTGTGTGCAATAAAACTGAAACTTTCCATTTTTCTAAATTTCACCTTCAGGTGACCCTCCCCCGTCAACCCTTTCTTATTCCAACCACACCAAGAATGGCAATGAGCAGCCATCCTTTCTTCCATTACTGTGTGGAAGGATCACACAATTCAGAGAGGAAATGTAAAGATCTGACAAGACACAAACACATGACAGTAGCATAGGGGAACCACTGCCAGACTGGCGTTTGGGCACCCCACTGAGAATAATGGTGATTGTCTTTAATCAATATGCCTACTTTCTCCTCTTAACTAACAAAATAACTACACAAAGAGGAGTTCAATGTTAATTCTCCTTCCTTTTGTTCTCCTCCCACGTTTTTCCCCTACTACTGCTTATGACATAATGTACATGAGACACTCGGGGATAAAGGTATATCTCACCTCTTAACATTAAACAGTTTCATTCCCCTACCTCAGGTTCACCTATTTCCCTCCTCCCTTTTCAACAGAAACTTAATTACAAGCTCACATTGAAAAAAATCTATTTTTCCTTTTTTAAAATTGCAAAATTTTTATGACTCAAGAGCTCTGCTGTGCAATAGGGGAAGCCACTATTCAATTCCTCAGTTACAGTAGCCACATTTCAAGTACTCAATAGTCATGCCATGGCTATAGATTTCCATCATCACAAAAAGGTCTCTTGGACAGTGCTGCTCTATAGCATCCAATCTGAATTTTATTTTTTTTATGTTTGTTTGTTTATTTATTCTTTTGAGAGAGAGAGTGCACACACCACAGAGGGGCAGGGGGGGGGGGGGGGAGAGAGAATCCCAAGCAGGCTCCATGCCATCAACCTGGAGCCCAATGAAGCGCTCAATCCCATAAACTGCGAGGTCATGACCTGAGCTGAGAAATCAAGAGCTGGACGCTCAACCCACTAAGCTACCCAGTTGCCCCTCTAACCTGAATTTTAAAAACCAGGGGCTCCTGGGTGGCTCAGTGAGTTGAGCATCTGACTCTTGATTTCAGCTCAGGTCATGATCTCATGGTTCATGAGTTTGAGCCCCACGTCGGGCTCTGCACTGACAGCATGGAGCCTGCTTGGGATTCTTCCTCTCTCCCCGCCCCACCCTTGCTCATGTTCTCTCTCAAATAAAAAAATTTTTTAAATAAAATAAATTTAAAAACAATAAAAAATAAAAACCAGAGCCCATCTTCTAGCTTATACCTACTCTATCCTGTCTTCTCCAAAGGAAAAGATACTTAGTTCATAAAAAATGAGTAAAAAGATAGGTAAAGTATAAAGAAAAGTGGTAGGTTAAAATTCCCAGAAGTCAATTTCCCTGTATCAGGGTGGGGGAAGTGGCAGAAACAGATAGTAAAACGTAAAGAAACCATAACTAAGAACACAGATTGTTTAAATAGCAAGGATTTATATAATCTTAGTTAAGTATGATTTTTGCCTTAACTCTTTGTGGCTAATTATGGCAACTAAATCTTTTCCAAAATATTCTGAGGCAAATAATTACATATGCAAAGACAAATAAGTAAAACAATATTTTTTGAGTGCCCACCTTCATTACTTTACCTCTTTAGAAATACGAACTTGAAGCTGATGATTAAATCCAACCTCTCCCATCCAAGTATTTTGTGCCTGCTACTAATCATATATAGTATAATGTACCTCACTAAATCTGGAGACCGAATTATTCCTTCCACAATGTTATCACGTATTTGCTGGCGATCATTTTCATGAATGTTGAATGGAAATACCGCTTCCCCTGGTGGAGGTTCTCGGTCAGGCCAGTACTGTGTCACCATGTTCTTCAAGTAAATGGCAGCTAAGATAGAGGAAAACAATGCTAATGTAGCAGTATTGAAAAGATGGCTTTAATTCAGCTTTACAAAGCATGCAAGGCTAAGCCCTTCACTGCTAAACATGCAAAAATGGAAAATCTTACAATTATAAATAGCAAACTGGGGAAGGGAAAATGTGTAAGAAATGTAAGTTTTTCTTTAACTCGTAAAGCAAATTTAAGCAGAAAACATTTCATTAAATCAAGCTTCCGAGTTTATATGACAGAAAAATGATCGAGGAATCAAGTATGCATCCTTAGACTAAATACCAGGTAGTCTAAATGAAACTATCTTAATGTACTTTAATATCATAAAAATCATACAGTTCATAATGCCTAATGCTGAGTTTACAACAGGTGAAATTCTACTGTCCTTCAGGTAGACTGCTTCTACTGTTTATTTTCTTTCACTGGCTACTATCCTGCACATACTACCATATTTGAAATATTGCTAATTTTTGTCTAACCCTTCTAAAATAATTACCACTTATAAATACAATAATAGGGAAAAGGACATCAGCCTTCAAATATTTTTGTAAAACCTCAGGAAATTTCTCAGCTGTTTATTTCTATCAAAATACATAATTAATCATTTTGTTCCTATTCTTTCCAGCCATCTTCAATAGTTAGCAAAACGCTTCTGAAAGAAACAAGTTGACATACTACAACAGGGTTTTGATAGGGAAAGTGAAGCTCTCTAATTACCCCAGCTGAATACTGAATGTAAATACTCACTTATAATATCATATGCTTATACATACATAATATATAATAAAAAAATGCGAACTACAAAGACGTGCAACTTTCTTCCCTTCAATTTCTCCTCTCCCTTTTTGCCCCACCATACCCTCGCTTCATCCCAGTTTTAACATAAAACTAAATTGTTTCACAGAAGCATTATAACACAAAGAATAAACCAACATGTTCTACACTGCCTATAATACAATTGAAATTTAATGAAGCCATGAACTTGACATACTATAAGCTCTTCTTTCATTAGTTTTGATTCAACAAAGGTCTGAAAAAGACAATTCCACTTAGGATTTCCTTTTTTTTTTTTTTTTTTTTTTTTGATAAAAACAAAAATTACTTGAGAAAGAGAGACAGAAGGGGGGGGGGGTAATGCCTTGAGTTTTTGTCTTAACTTGTTTTTAATTAGGTTACACAAGCTCTGGACTAAGCACCATCTTTTATCCCAGTCATTTATTATATTATTAGCCATAAAAATTTATAGGCTGTTGAAAAACTGAGTAAGTGATCTAAGAATATGGTCCAACCTGTCAGTAGTTCAGAATGATTTTATTAGACTAATCTTTGCAAAAAGAAAATCAGCTATATATTTTTAAACATTTATTTACTTATTTTGAGAGAGAGAGAAAGAGAGAATGCAAGCAGGGGGAGGGGCGCAGACAGACAGAGAGAAAATCCCCAGCAGGCTCTGCACTGTCAGCACAGAGCCCTACATGGGGCTCAAACCCATGAACCATGAGACCATGACCTGAGCCAAAATCAAGAGTCGGACACTTAGCCACCCAGGCACCCCAAAAATCAGCTATATTATACACAAGACCAAATTTTAATCTCTACAGAACCAGCCTTGAAAATAGCACCTTTCAGACAGCAAAGATACAGACATAGTTAAATAGTGGACTTACCTATAATTTAGTCTTTAGTGCTATTAATTTTACCACAAAAAAATATTTTTATTATAGGGCTCCATACAAGATGGCCTACATAAAAGGCACACCAATTTATGTATGTTAAAATAAATCTTGGGGGGGGCGCCTGGGTGGCGCAGTCGGTTGGGCGTCCGACTTCAGCCAGGTCACGATCTCGCGGTCCGTGAGTTCGAGCCCTGCGTCAGGCTCTGGGCTGATGGCTCAGAGCCTGGAGCCTGTTTCCGATTCTGTGTCTCCCTCTCTCTCTGCCCCTCCCCCGTTCATGCTCTATCTCTGTCCCAAAAATAAATAAACGTTGAAAAAAAAATTAAAAAAAAATAAAATAAAATAAATAAAATAAATCTTGGGGCGCCTGGGTGGCTCAGTGGGTTGACTGTCCAACTCTCGATTTCGGGTCAGGTCATGATCCCAGGCTCATGTGATTGAGCCCCTTCTCAGGGCACCACACTGAGCATGGAGCCTGCTTAAGTTTCTCTTTCTCTCTCTCTCTCTCTCTCTCTCTCTCTCTCTCTGCCCTTCCCCACACCCTCTCTCTCCCTCAAATAAAAATTTTTAAAAATCGTAACATAAATCTTCAATTAGTTAAAACAAAATTGAACTTAATGTAATAATTTAAAAAAAAGAATATTAACTTCTCTTATGGATAATCATGGATGGCTAAGAATGATGAAGGAAAAGTACCAAAGATAATTCAAACTATCAATAACCTAAAAACCTCCCTTTAATTATTTAAAGTTATCTAACCATCTGCCAGACCTAAGAAACAAAATCAAAACAAATATCATCTTAATCCAGTCATAAAGAAATTATTAAACTTTATTTTTCTGCAAAATCTCCTTACCATTCCAAGCATCTTAAGTTTGAAATTAACTTTCTAAAGCATACACACAGTTCCCTTCTCAAGCATAATGAATCACCACTTACGCCCTATGCTCTGGACCCAGACCCACAACTACACAGGTCAGTCAGTCCCAGAATGTCAAAGGGGAAAGGATGCCACTATGAACTCATGGAAGCAAAATGCTGTGCTTTTTGAGTTGATGTTTCTAAGCTTTTCTATTTTCATTGTAATTTAGTAGCCACCCCCCCCCTCAGTTGAATCTGTTAATGGCTAAGAAATCAAATAAAGTGTGTAAATTATATCCAAAACAAAATCAAATAGATTCTAAGAACCAAGGAACTTCATACAAACAAGACCCGTGAATTTTAATGGAAGAGTTTCTTGTAATGCTTCTGGACTGATCGGAGGCATATTCCTGGTTTTTTATAGGTTCTGTATTTTAGAACATTAAGGTTAAACTTAAAGAATCACCTGTGAATTGCTTAGCTATAAGCTGAATTTTTATATCCTCTCCCTATCCATCTTTTAGAAATACATACAAAAAGCCAGGAGAACAAAAAGCAAGCAACTGACAGAAAACAGAAACCATGCTATTCTTTAAATGACAGTCCCCGCACCAGGCACTAACAATGCTTCTTTGGGTCTAATGTAACACCCACTCCTCAACTACCACTTTTTTTTTTTTTAATCTTTTTTTTAAAGATTTTATTTTTAATCTTATTAATAAAGATTATTAATAAAGATTAATCTATTTACTTTAATTTTCACACCAAACATGGGGCTTGAATTCACAACCCCAAGATGAAGGGTCACAAATTTTAAATCCAAACTACTTTTCTGCTGACAGTAACTCCAAAATGTACTAAAGAAAAGACATTTCTTAACCTAAGTTTACATATATTAGAGGGTCTCCTCACAGGCAAGGAGTAAAAAACTGGAAGCAAAGTCACTTGAGAGATTCTTAATCATAACTGTACTAAATTTAAAATGGGTTCCTTTCTCTGCATATTACATGATAATATTAATAATGCTATTATGCCTCTCAATACCTCAAAAGGAAACAAGACAACATCCAAATTTATTTTATTTTGCTTACCAATATCGAAATGTTACATTTTTTTTTTCCTATTTCTTCACAGTAAGGTAATATAAGGGACATTCACTAATGAGCTTGATTGATGGTAGTAAGAATATTTTAGTATTGCCCACAAACCAAAAAATCAAGAACTGAATATTCTGCAGAACTATGTCTTTCCAGTTAACACTAGCATAATTTTTTACAGTTTTATGCAGGCTTATTTTTTTTTTTTTTCAAAGCAAAGATCACATCATTCTTTTTTAAATGTCATGATAAAACAAGTTACTTGTCTGGGTGTCACCATAAGGTTCTTAGAGCATCCTTGTATTTTAATCATAGATTAAATAGGACAGAAAATTTATAAGTGGCATTCAAATTTAGGACAGTTATAATGTAGAATTTTACACTGTGTATTTCAGATTCTATGATAAAATGGATGCTCTAGGATAGAAAATTACCTAATAAATTAAAAAATGAACCACCAAGATAAACTCTGTCCTGTGACTAACAGATTTGAAATCTACATAAATTATGAAGAAAAATTGCCTACAAATGCCATTTACATTTTATATCAAAACTTAATTACCTAAGTTATTAAGATTCAAAGTTGCATAGAGGATATGAGGAATCTAGCATTTAATGCAGTACTGATACAAAAAGTAAGCAAAAGCAACTTGGTGAGAAGATTCAAAATTCTAAATGTTGAGGAGCCTGGGTGGCTCAGTCAGTTGAACATCTGACTCTTGATTTCAGCTCAGGTCATGATCTCACGGTTCGTGAGTTCGAGCACAGCACTGGGCTTGCTGCTGTCAGCCCAGGGCCTGGAGCCTGCTTCAGATTCTGTGTCTCCCTCTCCCTCTGTCCCTCCTCTCCTCATGTTCTGTCTGTCTCTCTCTCAAAAAATAAAATAAACATTAAAAAAAAAAAAAGATTTAAACTGAAGTACTCCCCCGCTCACACTCTCTCTCAAATATGAATAAACATAAAAATATATATATATCAAATTGTTTAAATTAACTATAGTAGTGGGGTGCCTGGGTGGCTCAGTCAGTTAAGCATCCGACTTCAGTTCAGGTCATAATCTTACAGTTCCTGGGTTCCAGTCCCGTGTCGGGCTCTGTGCTGACAGCTCAGAGCCTGCAGCCTGCTTCCAATTCTGTGTCTCCCTCTCTCTCTGCCCCTCCCTTACTCACACTCTGTCTCTCTCAAAAATAAACATTTAAAAAAAAAAAAATTTTTTTTAAAAACCAACAGTTAGGTATCATAGGTATCAATGGGGGTGGAATTAAGGGCAATCCAATGAGTTTTTGTAATGTTTATACATCATGTAAAGAAGACATATTAAATTAACAAAATGCTTTAAGAGCTTTAAAAATACGATTTCTACAAAGCTTCCCAGGAACTTCACAATGGCCCAATAAATACTTATTTAGGTTATTAAAATAGGTTCCATTTAGCAAAATTTTATTTCGGAACAGCCCTATTTTATGAAACAAAGATTAAACAACTGAGAGTTATGGTTTCAAAAAATCTACACAGAAGTCTTATAAACCTTATTAAAGTAACAAATAATTGTAATACGTATGTTTCTCTATAGGTTTTCCTTTGTTTTCTTTTTTTAATGTTTATTTATTTTTTGAGAGAGAGAGAGACAGAGCACAAGCAGGGGAGGGGCAGAGAGAGAGGGAGACACAGAATCTGAAGCAGGCTCCAGGCTCTGAGCTGTCAGCACAGAGCCCGATGTGGGGCTCAAACCCACAAACGGACCATGACGTGAGCTGAAGTCAAACACTTAATGAACTGAGCCACCCAGGCTCCCCTCTACAGGAAATAATACATATTGCTGTTAAGTATTTTCCCAAAGCTAATGATTCTTTACCTTTTTCTTTGTTATGTTCAAGGAAAATTAAATACTTTCATCAGCATATGGAGTATAAACTCATCTCTATAAAACTGTTAATCTGTACTTCTACCTGAACATATGCAAAAACTAATGTTCACCTAATATTACCAATGGCCATTTCTGAGCAATGAAAATACTGGGCAATTTTTTTTTACTTTCCTCTTTGTATTTTTCTGTATTGCCCAAATTATTTACAATGAGCATATAACAATAACATAATAAAAAAAGTCTTTTCAGATTTTTAGCATTTGTCATTTTACTCCTTTTATCTTGAAACTACTATCTTTTCAGGACTCATGACACTCCAAGGCTTTCACCAGTTTTTACTTTCTGGGCTTTAATGACCAGCTCATTAAAAAGGCAAAAAGAGGAATACACAGCATCATGGAACTACCATAAGGTCCCAGGGACTTCAAATTAAGTTTCATGTTTAAAACAAAAGTCCTGCTCCCCAAACATGTGTTTAGGATCATCTGTGCATATATTATCTCCATGATCTGACTTATGAATGGAGCTCAAACCCACATGCATAAATTCATAGTCTTAAACTGTGGGACCAAAGAGTGGGCCACCAGAAATAAAAAAAAAAAAAAAAAAAAAAAAAAAAAATTATGGACATTAACCTATTAAAATTGTGAAAGCCAAGGGAAAAAATGGCAAAGTTACCAAGGAATCCACAGGTAAAAAGGAAAGAAGAGGAAGAGGCAGGGGAGATGTTAAGAGCTCAGTATCTACCTCTAAGTTTCCAGGGAAAAAGAAAGTGAGTTTCTAAGCCATTAGAAATGCTTTATGTGTGGGTCACCTGGGTGGCTCAGTTGGTTGAGCATCAGACTTTGGCTCAGGTCATGTTCTCGAGGTTTGTGAGTCTGGGCTCCACATCTGGCTCTGTGCTTACAGCTCAGAGCCTGGAGCTTGCTTCCGATTCTATGCCTCCCTCTCTCTCTCTGCCCCTCCCCCACACATACTCTGTCTCTCTCTGCCTCTCAAAAATACAGAAAATTAAAAAAAAATTTTTTTAATAAAAAAAAAAGAAATGCTTTGTGTGTACTTCCATTTTTTAAAGAAATCATAGATACTGAGAATTAAAATAAAACTCTAGTTGTACTTTTACCTATAAATAATTTTATAAAAGATAAAAAACCTACTCACCTGCCTGGCGTACTGGGAATTCCACATGGTCAGAGACTATAATCCGAAGTAAACTGGGGGCAAAATTGATAATCTTGTAGGACTGAAATTACAAAGAAATATTTATAAAATAGGGCAATACAAACAAGTAACTGTTAACACTGTAACTGAATACATTACTATGCAAATAAAAGGAAAACTTTTAAAGTGAGAGAAATTCTCCACGGCAAAATTAAGATTACCAAAATACTTCAAATCAAAATTGTAACAAATTGATGAATAAAGGAGTAAGAATTTTTTACAGTTTTTTTAACATACATTGTCAAAAATGCTCTCTAGAAACTATGTAGCAATTTACAGAGTTTTTTTTTTAACATACATTGTCAAAATGCTCTCTAGAACCTATATAGCAATTTACACTCCCTAAAGTAGAATACCCCCATCTATCCAATACAAGGATTAGCATTATCATTCTTTCAAAACTTTAAAACCTTACTCTCATATCATTTCTGCTAGGTTGAAATTTTATCAACAAAAAGGTTGGCTATTTGTTTTCTTCTACAAATTCAGTATTCCCTTTATCCTTTTTTAAATAAAATATTTGTTTTATTCTTTTAAAATCCTAAGAGCTAGTTGTGAATTTAAAATCTTAACCTTTTATTGCACCTATACATTCCAAGTGTTTCTTCCCACATTTGAAGAATTGTGCTTCAATTTTGCTTGTATTATTTTTGACAAACAGAAACGTGGAAAACATGGGCTACAGAAAACAGGAGCTCCAACGCAGAAAAACAGACAAGATAATGTTAATTATGGAGAGGAGGAGGTTATGGAGATGATGGAGATTATGGAGGTTATGGAGAGGAACCAGTCCAGATTGGAACAATGTGCCTCACAAGACAGTGTTGAGAGGTGTCATCACCATCTACCCTCTGCTGGTGGAGCATCTTTTAAACTTGACACCCAGGGGCACCTGGGTGGCTCAATTGGTTAAGCGTCCAACTTCATCTCAGGTCATGATCTCACAGTTCATGAATGTGAGCCCCACATAGGGCTCTGTGCTGACAGCTCAGAGCCTGGATGGAGCCTGCTTCAGATTCTGTGTCTCCCTCTCTCCCTGCCCCTCCCCTGCTTGCTCTCTCTCTCAAAAATAAATAAGCATTAAAAAATTTTTTAAAAAAAAGTTAAAAAGCACAGAGCAGCCCATTCCTTCTGCCCATATTCCCTCCGGATGTCTACTACCTGGACCATGTTACCACCGTGCCACATTCCCAGAGCTTACAACTGGCCTTGCCCACAGACATTCCCAGAAAGGACTCAAATTCTCAGTGAGACTAAAGCTGACAATGATGCAGAGAATCTGTTCAGTTTACCTTCTCCCAGGAGCCTGGATCTATGGTGGCATCCCTTTCAATATACCGTTAGGTTTATGTATGCCACTCAACTTATTAATTTATCACCTTTCTTATTCATTTATTCATAATAGCATTTATTAAGATAAGCATTTGACTAAAAAAATCTGGAGAAAACCCGCATCTTTAAAATATCAATCCTTTCCATCCAAGAACATTATGCTTTCCAAATCTTTCTATAAAATTTTGAATTATCTTATAATTGTTCTCCTTTTTATCCTGTATAAATCTCAGAATCTTCAATCTGTTGTATATAAAGTAAATTCTCTTTCATTTACCATTGAAACCACCATTTTAAAGTAGTTTTTAAGAAAACAGATTTCTTGGGGCGCCTGGGTGGCTCAGTCGGTTAAGCGGCCGACTTCGGCTCAGGGCATGATCTTGCGGTCCGTGAGTTCGAGCCCCGCGTCAGGCTCTGTGCTGACAGCTCAGTGCCTGGAGCCTGTTTCGGATTCTGTGTCTCCCTCTCTCTGACCCTCCCCCGTTCATGCTCTGTCTCTCTCTGTCTCAAAAATAAATAAACATTAAAAAAAAAAAAATTTAAAGAAAACAGATTTCTTTTAACAGCAGTTTACAGGAGTCAAAATTAATACAGATTTAACCCAATCTAACCTATGTTTACATTCTTATTAAACAACTCATGTTTATGATAATGAAAGATCCTTTAGTGAATCAAGATTAAAACTCTACTTGGGACATCTGGGTGGCTCAGTTGGTTAAGTGTCTGACTTCAGCTCAGGTCATGATCTCACGGTTTGTGGGTTTGAGCCTGGCATCATGCTCTGTTGCTAACAGCTCAGCCTAGAGCCTGTTTCAGATTCTGTGTCTCCCTCTCTCTCTACCCCTCCCCCACTCACACTCTGTCTCTCTCTTTCAAAAATAAACATAAAAAATTAAAAAAAAAAAAACTCTACAGTTTTACATGCCTGGGTGGCTTGGTTGTGTAAGTGGCCAACTCTTAATTTCAGCTCAGGTCGTGATCTCACAGTTCAAGAGAGCGAGCTCCACACTGGGCTCTGCACAGACGACGTGGCGCCTGCTTGAGATTCTCTCTCTCACCCTCTCTCTCTGCCCCTACCCTACTTGTACGCTCATCTCTCTGTCTCTCTCTCAAAATGAATAAAAAGAATACAAAAAAACAAACATCTATAGTTCTAATCCATACAGTTAGATACTTAATATACAAAGTACAAAATCTTTACACTTGATTAATGGTATCTATTTAAGAAGACTTATTGTGGAGATTGCTTTTATTTCAACACTATTGCCTTTATACACATTTTGGAACTCCTCTTTTTGCAAATGCTTGCCATTTCAATGAATTTGTACAACTTTTTCTCTTCTCATTTCAGCCCTGATTCAGCCTATGTTAATCTGGCCAGCTAAAACATTCAAGGGTAAATTCAGATAGAGTCTCATACTACTTTCCTCACAAATATTTCTCCCATTTCTTTTTCCACCTTGGGCTTCAAGTTTCTAAGAAAAAAAAAAAAAAAACATTTCTTGATATTTACTTTGTATCTGTGAAGCTTTCTGAAAACAAAAGTTTGCTTACTGGGGCACCTGGGTAGTGCAGTCAGTTAAGCCTGATCTCAGGTCAGGTCATGATCTCATCGTTCATGAGTTCAAGCCCTGCATCCGGCTCTCTGCTGTCAGCACAGAGCCTGCTTCAGGTCCTCTATCTCCCTCCCACCCCCGCCCCTCCCCTGTTCATGCTCTCTCTCTCAAAAATAAATAAGCATTTAAATAATTAAATAAATAGATATATAAATAGATAGATAAATAAATAAATAAATAAGAGTTTGCTTACTTACCTAAATTCTGCATCTGATGAGAACTCATTTAAAGCAACGATCTGATGTTTCCCATTCTCTGCCTCACTGTTCCCACTACATTAACTTTTCTAGTCCTCCAACATCCAAGTTGAAGTCCTTTACTGGACTTGCTCTTCCCTCTATTGCCTTCCCAGTCCTTCAGTTGCTTCACTCCTTCACAACATCTAGGTCTCTACTCAGGAGAATGACCACCCTATTTGTACACCCCAACACTGTCTCTCCAGGACTTTATTATCTATAGCACTAATGACCTGAAATTATATTATTTACTTGTCTGTAAACCCCACTAGAATGCAACCTCCGTGAAAGCAGAGCCTTGTATTAGTGCCTGCATTATAACTCAATAAATATGTTATTCATATAAGCAATCTCTCTTAAAGGGCAACAGAAATGATATAGATAGATGCACGGAAAAGCGGGGATTCCAAAGCTTGGCAATGAAAGTAATTATCTTTATTTCCCTAGTAAGGCCATGTGGAGAATGCTTTTTTAGAAAAAGATACTTTTCTATATGAGTTACTGGAGCAAGATATCTACCCATTTCTACTTTCCTTTGCTGCTGCTAAAGGGACTTCTGGGTCTAGAGACAAGGAGGAATATATTCAGGATGCATTCTTAATATCATGAGAGAAAATGAAAATCCGTTTTCCCATATATACAACATCATACACGGCAATCAAGAAACCAGTCACTGGTAACAGATATATGTTGGCTACAGAAAAATATAGCTTCAAACAAGAATTTACCCTTCAGAACACAGGCTGTTGTTTTGAAACTGCCTACTCTTCTACCTAATAATTGACAAATCATCAATACACTGCTCCCATTTCCTCAGCCTATTTGCTGAGGGGGGACCTAGACTAAAATAAATGAACTGGACCCGAATCACTTATGGTAGATGACCCACCCATTTATCCAACAAAGCAAGATGTTACAGTGGCGATAAAGAATAAGCATACAAAACCCAACATTATAACCATATTTTACTATAAGGTTATGCAACATTATACTTGTCTTCTACTTACAGACAATTCAAAACAAAACACAACTCAGAGCATATTACAATCCAAAGCATTACACAAAATATAAATACTAAACGAGTGGCACAGCAATAAGCTAGTTTTAGAAGTTGCAGAGGAAATTATGGTCTGTGATGAAATGGGTGGATATGCGGCAGGGCACAGTCAGGACGAAATGGTTTTGGATTGAAATACCATGAAGAAAAATGCAGAACTGGGCCCCAAGTGTCTCTCCTAGTTCTGCAGGCTTTCCCACCAACCTTCTCCTTCTATACAGTCTGCACTTAAATACTGATGAATCAGAAACAAAGCAAGGATAGGCTAACAGAGGCAGGAAGGTATAACATGACATCAAAGATACGATCCCTACTGACACTATCAAAATAACATCTGGCCTCATTGTGAAGAGAAGGGGGTCACAAATAGGCCAACTCCTCTGTTCATACTAGTAGACTGCAAGTTCAGCTCTTGCTTTGTTCCTTCTAACCAACCCCTGGATTGCTATTCTTCTGGCCAATCAACATATAGTACCTCTACTCTGCAAAGCCTGGGACAGGTACTGACTTTAACTTTCCACTAGTGAGCAAGAGTCCTTTTCTTTTTGAGGTACTAACACATTCTTTTAGGCTTCAGTTTAACTCAACCAGTGTTTTCACTCTCCCTTTTATCTCTTCAGAATCCTGAATTCACACTTACTCCAAGCACCACTCAGATTTCCCACTGGATTTCAAAGATTCAAAACACATAGCTACACTTTGAAGTCAATTCCAACCAGGGAAAACTTGAGAGAACTCCTACAGAAACTTTTACTTAAGTTGCTCTCAAACTTCAGGAAGCACAGAATCACCTAGCCAGCTAATTAAAACATAATTAGGCCCCACCCCAGAGTTTCTGATTATCTAAATGTGAAGCCCCATAACTTCCATTTCCAACAAGTTCCCAGGTGATGTTGATTCCTTTACATTTTAAAGAGTACCCCCAAAATCAACCAGCTGTCACTCTTAATTCGTGAGAGGTCTATCATTATTTACAGGTGAGGAGGGAAAACATAAGGTAGATTTTGGGATCATTACAATTTCTAAACGTCAGTGGTAACGCTGGAACAAGATCAGAGCTAGTAAGAACAGAGAAGATAAAAGAAAGTCTTACACATTTTAGCGTTTATAAGACATCCCTCCAAACACAAATTACTCGACGTGTCTTTTGTAAAGTAGTACCACCATGAAAATTGCCTGTTGTTCCCCCAGCACTCTCCCGGCAGCGTTTCCCAGCAGTCCAACAAAACTCTGCCAATCAGTGTCAAAAACAGTCCTACCAAGCCCACAGAAGCAGGCGCTGGGCAGGGTTTCCCACCGCAACACCTAAAAAGGGCTGGTCTGGAGTAAAGCCGAACTCAGATTTGAATTTTGAGTGAATTTTCCCACCCGTGTCCCTAAATCAGCGAACTTAGGGAAATCACACCCTGCAAACTCTAGCAAAGCTTGCCAAAGCCTCTTTCTCCGGACCAAACGGGCTAAACAAACTGCACCGTGGAAGGAAAATGACACGAAAAGATGCAAAGGTGGCCAACAGGTGCGCGAGTTGTTCAGAAAAGATCCAGGGAGTGCCGCTAAACTGGACCCCGGGGCGGGGGGCGAGCCGGGCCGAGACCAGCGCCAGGGTCCGAAGCCCCCGTTGGGGTGGAGATCAGGGGCGCCGAGGAGGGAAAGCCGGGCGAGACCGCGGGGGGTGCCAGGGGGGCGCCGCAGGCCCGCTCCTCACCTGGTTGAGCTCATTCTCAGCTGCAATTCGCAGCTTCGGGTCGATGGTGCCCTTCAGCGCCTGGATGATTCGGTTGAGGTCCATCTCCCCGGGTGGGGGCTCCGCGGCCCCCGGACCAGTAGGCCAGACTGCAGCTTTAGTTTTTCTTTTGACCCACTCAGCCTCCTCCTCCGCGACCCCTGGACTACCTCACTCCCCACCCCCCGCCACCGTCGCCACCTGCAGCCACTTGCTGCGCCACTCTGACTCCGCGCCCCCTGTCCTCCCTTTCTACCCCCCACAACTCGCTCTCCATTCACCCTTTTACGACAGCCGGTGGGAGGCGGGAGAAAGGAGAAGAGGAAGCGGCTCTTCCTTTACGGCGGCCTCTTCCCCAGGGCGTGATTCTATGGCCGCTCCCACAGGCGGCCTCCATGCTGCTGTACGAAAAAACAGTAGTGGCTTCTCTCCGGGAGAGAAACGGCACTTACTGGCTCCGGCAGGCGGCCGCCATGCTGCCTTACGGAAAACAGTCTGCCGCTTCCCAGATGAGGAAACCAGCGGGCTCGGTGTCTCTTTACAGCTACTTCGTAATTAAGCATATACACATGGAATGGCACTTTTTCTTAGTACGAAAACTGGGCATCACAACTGAACCTGTTCCAGGGCAGACTTGTTGGGACCTTAAGATCATCTAGCCCACACGAGGACAGGGTTCCCTTGGTTTGTAGAAACCATCATTCATTCATTCATTCATTCACTCACTGAACATTTCTGAAACAGATGTTTCTGAACCAGAGTACTGAGATATTTAGGTACCACATTACAACAAGATGAATGAGATGCAGGTTATTATGAAGGAAATTACAATCTGATAGAAGAGACAGATATACAAATATTTGAAGTAATTGGAAATAAGGAGATCTGAGAAACTATGTGCCTGAGGGTTTCTGAAAAATGTCCTACCTTCTCAGAAAAGTAGTAAAAGGCAAGAAGGGTTATACAATTTCCACCCACTGTGGCCATACTTGACCTGATAAATTCAATGGCATAGTGGGTGGCGATATGTCTCTAACCGCTTCCAGTTTTGCCCTTCTTTAATCCATTCTCCACACTGCCATCAGAGCATTTCTTAAAGATTAATACTGTCATGTCCCTTCCTTGATGATTTCCATCAATTTCAAGATAAAATACAAACTCCTTACCACTCCAGGGTCTTAGGAAACCTAGTGCCTTTCAACTGTTCCAACCCTCAAGACTCTTCTCAAATTCCCTACCTTGTCTCATAGAGCCCTGCAAAGATGAGCAAAGCCATCAGGCTCAACTCACTCAAACACAAATTAATCTCTGCTTACCCCTCTTCACATCCTTACCTCCAATACAAATCCAATCCTTTCCCATCTCTTCTGGGAACTTGCTCCATAAGTTTCTCTCTTTTCTATAGATTTTTCATTAAAATAAACGTTTAGTATTAGTACATGCCTGCACATGACAATTTTGTAAAACTTTTTCCTATATTTTCAATGCCTTTCTCTCCACGGATTCAACCTCAGCCTAAAAATATCTCCCCAGGTTAAAAGACAATCTTTCTCCAGTAATGCTCTCTAATTATTATTCATTCTTTTTCACTTTTCATTCCAAAGAATGGTCTTCACTTCTTGTCTCTACTTCCTTACTTTCCACTTATGCTTCAATCAGCCATCCCCAGGCTTCTGACCTCATTTCCCCCACTGAAACTGCCAAGCAAAAATCAACACTGATCCTTTAGATACCAAATGCAAGAGACATTTTCAGTTCTTTTCCTAAAACGTCTCTTTCTTTGGTATCTGGCACTATATTACGTGCCCTTCTTTTTTATATGTTTCCTTATTTTCTCTTAAAGAATATATTTGTAATGTTTTGATTACTGACTTGATCACCCAACTGTTAAACACTGGTGCTTCTCAGGACTCTGTCTTCAGCCCTCTTTGTCTTCAACCTATTCTGCTTTTGTCATTTCATCCACTTATATGCTTATATCCACAAAACTGCTCCTAACCAAAATCTCTTTTCTTAAACTAGATATTGCAAATACCTACCATGTTTCTACCCAGATATACCCAAATCCTTTAAGGCACATGTCTAAAATTGAACTCTGGTAGCACTGAAGATGGTTTGGAGTAGGGAGAGACTTGATGCAGTCATTTCAATAGCATAAGAAGAGAGAAAAGACTTTTAAAAAATGCTGGCAAGGATGCAGAGAAACTGGATCACTCATATGTTGTTGGGGGGGGGGTGTTTAAAAGGATACCACCTCTCAGAAAACAGTGGTCAAACAAACTGGCACACCTATGCCATGGAATACTACTGAGCAATAAAAAGGAATGATACATTTAACAACCAGGATGGACCTTCTGAGAAGTGAAAAAAGCCAATTCCAAAAGGTTACATACTATCTGATTCCATCTATATAACTTTTTAAATATAACATTCTTAAAATAACAAATTACAGAAAGAACAGATCAGTGGTTGTGAGGGCTTAAATGGGGCTGGGGACAAAAGGGAAGTGGGCATTATTATAAAAGGGCAACATGAGGGATCCTTCTGGTGATGGATATGTTCTTATCTCCGCTGTACCAATCTCAATATCCTGGTTGTAATATTGTATCATCGTTTTGCAAGATGTTACCATGGAGGAAATTAAAGGGTACACAGGCTCCATCTGTATTATTTCTTATAACTGCATGAGAATCTACAATTATCTCAAATAAAAAATTTGACAAAATACATAATTAAAGAGAATTGATGCTCCCATTAAACCTCTGCAGACATTGGAAACACTCAGTGAAGATAAATTACTAAAAAACAATGTTGTCAAATTAGCAGTGTCTAAGGCAACAGGAAAAAAAAAAAAAACATAAGTATATGATTCTGCTCTCAGATTTCTTTGCAAGTATTTTAAAATAGCTTTCCCTAAACTATAACTCATATTTAAATTCTATATGGCTCATTGTTTATGAGTCCCTTTTTTGTATTACTTTACATGAGAGGATGTCTTCATTTCTTGATACACTCACATTATTTATGGTAGAATTTGAGCCAGCTATATTGTCTTGTACCATCATGGTTTGCATATGCCTCTCCTCTTTGTACCTCTGTTTCCTCATCTGCTTCCAAGAGCTGTTGTGAAGACTCTTGGAAAGCACGTTGAAATAGGCACGTTGCCCATGGTACATGCTCAGTATTAACTATCTTTGTATTCTATTTAAAAGAGAGGAGAGACCTTGTTCAACCTTTGTTGAAAGAGACATAGTGAAACCTAGTCTCACACTATGCATGGTACATAAAAAGTAATCGATAAATGGTTGAATGAATAAGTAAATGCATGTGAGAGAGGTAAGGGTTCTGAAATGGGATATCTACAATAGAAATTAAGAAAGTAAGACAAATATGAGACATTTCACAGGTTGAATCAACAGGAATTTGTGACTTACACAACATATAAAGTAACAATGGGAAGTCAAGAGTGATTCTGAAGTTTCAAGCTTTGATGACCTATGGAAGTCATTAACCAGGGAAAACAGGAGTATTAAGTTTTGGAGAGAAGATCAGTTTGCCTTTCAACATGTTGAACTAGAAGCGCTTATGAGTTCTACAGCTAGAGGTTTCCAGTGACAACTGGAAATTCACATCTAGCTCTCCCTAAAGAGCTGGGTGAGGAGGTAGGAAACTATGGCAGGGATTAGAGGAAGGAATGCAGGGATGCTGTTAGAGAACTAGGAATCATCTGTCTATATAGGTTACTTGGCACAGAAACATGGACATTACCCAAGAAATACAGCATAGAGAATCACTGGCATGATTACAACTCAAATTACAGGAAGTAGTTTTTACTCCAAGCACTGCCACTGTAGCCTTTGAGATTTAATATGTTTAGTCCTCAAAATGGAATATCACACAGCTGTCCTCCCCATCTGCTGGTCTATGTTAGTAGGCTTGAATCTAGTCCATACTGTAAAGAGAAAATGGGAGTAAAAACTCAACACACAAAAATCCTGATCTGTAAGTTTAATAATACATCTTTTAAACCATGATAATCTGTAAGTGAATACCTCTACCCCAAAAGTATCTACAATGGCATGGTTCTACATCATAGCATCTGAAATATATGCAAGAGTATATACACACATTTTCTAGATATAAGACCCTTAGTATTTGGGTAATAAAAGTCAATGAGAGTCTCCTTTAAAATGTCACATGTAACCAAAGGCCCTAAATGGACTTTTCTAAAAGAATGTGACAGACCTCTCAGTTTTAAAAATAAAAAATCAGGGGAGCCTGGCTCAGTCGGTTAAGCATCTGACTCTTGATTTCGGCTCAGGTCATGATCTCACAGTTTGTGAGATCAAGCCCCACATTGTCAGGCTTTGCACTGACAGCACAGAGAGCCTGCTTAGGATTCTCTCTCTCTCTCTCTCTCTCTCTCTCTCTCTCTCTCTCTCTCTGCCCCTCCTCCTGCTCGCTTGCTTTCTCTCTCTCAAAATAAATACACATAAAAAATAAATTTTAAAAATAAAAATAAGAAATCAGTGATAAATAAACTAAAGCAATAAGGGATTAGGAAATTTCTGAAAGAAGCCAGAAACTTCCTTCTCCAAGAGACTGAAACAGTAGTGGTATGGGGAGGGATAAAGGCTAAAGGTAGTAGTATTAACTAGAACTAAAGAAGAAATATTTAGTTTCAAATCAGGCATTTTTCTCAAAATGTCATTTCTTTATTTCCTCAGGCTTTCCACATTTCACACTGGAAAAGGAGTCATCCTGTCTCAGCTTCAGAACCTACTGGAGTTACAACTTAGGACAGTCTCAACTGAGTCCAGTTTATCCGGTTCACAAAGTGTTTAATTAATTATAGCAAAACTGAGTAGTGCACCCAAAACGTGTGAGTTCAAAATGATGGGTAAAATATGGTAAAAGCAATAGCACCTGAGAACTGAAGACGAGGAAAAAATACTGTAGAAATTCTAGGCTGGGGCGCCTGGGTAGCTCAGCCAGCTAGGTGTCCAACTTCAGCTCAGGTCATGATCTCATAGTCTGTGAGTTCGAGCCCTGCATCAGGCTCTGTGCTGACAGCTCAGAGCCTGGAGCCTGCTTTGGATTCTGTGTCTCCCTCTCTCTCTGCCCTTCTTCTGCTTGCACTCTGCCTCTCTCTCTCTCTCTCTCTCTCTCTCTCTCACAGTCAAAAATAAATAAACATTTTGAAAAAAGAAAAAAGAAAATGCTAGGCTGAATTTGGACTTGAGAGAGCCAAGTCTGGCCCCAGCACTTCTGCTAGTGGCCTTAGAAAGTCAATCTCCAAAAGACTCAAATCTTCTTATCCCAAAGCAGTATCTACCTCACCAGGGCCACTGTGAGGATCCAATAATATCATACATGAGGTAAATGCAAATATTAGTGGAAAGTGAAGGTAGTTAGGTTTTTACAGTAAAACTCTTCCATGTGCTGCCCCGGGCTTAATGATATAAAAACAAACCCTCAACTTCTATCCAAGACAAGGTGGTATAAGAACCATGAAACCTACCACTTTTTAACAGGGGCTTCTGGATGGCTCAGTCGGTTAAGCATCCAACTCTTAATTTCTGCTCAGGTCATGACTTCATGGCTCATGGGTTAAAGTCCCCACTTCAGGTTCTGCATGCTAAGAGTGCGGAGCCTGCTTGGGATTCTCTTTCTTAGTCTCTCTCTGCCCCTCTCCCACTCACACTCTCTCAAACTTTAAAAAAAATTTTTTAACAAGTGATATGTACATTTCAAACTCTATAGCAAGGTTCAGAATGAAAAGTAAAAGTCTTCTTCCCTCTTACAACCCCCTTTCCTTAGAGGCAACATTATTAAATTTCTTGTACATACTACCAGAAAAACTGATCCAAGTAATCATACATACATTCTTTTGGAAATGTTTACAGGAACAATATTGCACTCCATAACTTCCCTACTGGCGGGCATCTAGGTTGTTTCTCCAGATTTTGCTTTAATCGTTCATACTATACAGAATATCTATAGGCATGTATCATGGCATAATTCCAAAACTATCTGTAAGATTCCAACAGTGGAATTTCTGGGTCAAAAAGTATATGCTTTCTTATCTTGAAAGCTATTGCCAAGTTACTCTCCCAAAATACCAATTTTATTCCCATCTATAGTGTGAGCGTCCATTTCCCCAAATGCTTGCCAAAATATGCCCTTCAAAGCTTTATGTATGCTTATTTTTCTGTGTGTGTTTGTACAAACTGCCTCTCCACACATGTTGCCCTTTTTGGGGGGCCATCTTTTTCTTGATTTCCTCTGATTGCAGGTGGTCATTTGTCTTTTGACATTATTTCCACCAAACAGAAGTTTTGGAGAATAAATTCTATGTGTGAAATTTGTTCATCTCTTATGGCTTCTGGGTTTTGTGTCCCATTTAGAAAGCTCTTCATTCTCCCACATTAGTGCCCCCATCCTCCGCTCCAAATCACACTACCATGAAGCCCAAAGTCAACTAGTCCCACCACTGTATTCAAAGCTTCCAATTAAATTTTTGGTGCCCCACTCTTAAATATGAACAGTCAACCAATTATCACAAGGTTCTAAGCAAATATAACAACACAGATAAGAAACTAGAACCAACAGAAAAAGCATAGGGAATAAACTACACAGGGAAGAAAACTTTATCCTTAGAGTTAGAAAATAATGCAATCGTGAAACAAGAACAGAATACATACATGTAAGGAACATCCAGATAAAAGAAGTGTACTTATAAATTTTAAATGTAGCAGAAATTTAAAACTCTGTGGACAGGAAGATAAAATCAAGGAAATCTCCCAGAAAGTGAAACTTGAGAGACAAAAGATGAGAAGATTAAAGAACTGGTCCAAGGAGGTCTAGTTTTTTTTTTTTTTTTAATGTTTATATATTTTTGACAGAGAAAGAGAGAGAGAGAGAGAGAGCGAGCATGAGCGGGGGAGGGGCAGAGAGAGAGGGAGACACAGAATCCAAAGCAAGCTCCAGGTTCTGAGCTGTCAGCACAGAGCCCAACGCGTGGCTTGAACTCACAGACCACGAGATCATGATCTGAGCTGAAGTCAGACACTCAACTGACTAAGCCACCCAGGTGCCCCAAGGAGGTCTAGCTTCTATAGTTAAGAGTTCCAGATGTAAAACAGGAAAAAAAAAAAAAGTGTAACAGAATCAAAGAAATAATTCGAGATTCTCCTTTGACAATATTTATAATAGCCAAGATGCAGAAGCAATCTAAGTACCCACTGATAGAGTAATAGACATATAAGTGATGTGTATATATACCATGGAATATTACTCAGCCATAAAAAGGATGAAATCTTGCCATTTGCAACAACATGGATGAACCTAGAAGGCACTATGCTAAGTGGCATAAGTCAGAGAAAGACAAATACCATATGATTGCAATTATATGTGGAATCTAAAAAACAAAATGAAAACAGAAACAGACCCATAAATACAGAGAACTGGTGGTTGCCTGAGGGGAGGGAGTGAGAGGATCAAAGAAATGAGTGAAAGAGAGTGGGAGATACCGGCTTCCAGTTACAAAATAAGTAAGTCATGAGATGAAAGGCACAGCATAGGGAATAGTCAATGGTATTTTAACAACATCGTATGGTGGCAGATGGCAGCTACACTTGTGATGAGCACGGCATCATGCAAAAGAGTGATTTGCTCTCAGCAAATGAAATGGATGAAATTGATATATCTGATGTGTCTGAACATCAGAATGTCATCCATCTTTGTAGCCCCAGAGCCAGGTACAAATTACATAACCCACATACTTGAAAGATTAATCATTTATTTCAAAAAAAGAAGCCACTGAAATAAAATGAATAAAGAAATAATGTTTGGAAAATCTAGAATGAGTGAGCCTAAGGCCTCCTGGTATCGATAATGGGTTAACAGTTTATAATCTGACATTCAGCATCTTGCACTGATCACAACTGTGATATACCTATCAGTTGCCAACAGTTGCCCAAAAGCTGAAAAATGGGGACAAAGCTATTGGCTAATCATTAAAGTGGTCATTAAGAATAACCCTGAGATAAATTATCAAGTAGAGGACCTAGGGAGACAAATCTAAGGTTTTCATCAAAATGAAGTGTATGGCAGGGAAGCAGAGTGGAAATCCCATGGAAAAACTTTGATGTCTATATGCCAGCAATTATTTCACTTCATAAAATACATAAACTATCATTCTTCCTATCACGAGAATCACAATAGAACATTAGCCATTAGAGCTATGGAATTAAAATTTGCAATCAGGAAAGATTAAAGTATAAAAACACAGTATGTGATATCAAAGCAGTGTAAAAATATAGCGATTATGGAGTTGAGAAAGTTAAAACAATCAGGTGGTTGACAAATAATTGGTACAGGAAGCGAATATGCAAATCTGCCAAAAAAACATTTCCTGCTTTAAATATCTGAACTTATTCATTAAACCATTATAGAGAAGATAACAGTAGCTCACAATTCTTGGGGGACAGTTCATTCACAAAAGACTAAAAAATTTAAAGTCAAAGAAGAAAACTCCAGGGAGAATTCAGTACATAGAAAAACTTTCTCAAAGTCCCTGGGTGGCTCAGTCAGTTGGGTGTCTGACTGGCTCAGGTCATGATCTCAGTTTGTGAGTTCGAGCCCTGTGTTGGGCTCTGTGCTGACAGCTCAGAGCCTGGAACCTGCTTTGGATTCTGTGTCTCCCTCTCTCTCTGTCCCTCCCCTGTTCACATTCTCTCTCACTCTCTCAATAAATAAACATTAAATCAAAAAAAAAAAAAAAAAAAAAAACTCTCTCTCCCACAGTAAGAGAGCTAAAAATCTATATATATTCAGGGACTACATGGTAACTATATGGAATGCTTTTCCTCTTCAGTTGTATCTACAAGAGTTTCCCAGTAAAATATAAGTTCTTTACATGAGGTCCACAAATAGGCTTTACATATCTTTCTATAAAGATATCTGGACTTTTACTAAAACCTTCCAGAAGAACGGTATCTTCCGAAAGTTATATTATTTCAGAATGAAAGATCTTTTCCATTCATTCTCAGAAGTCTAAGAATTGTCCATTTCTAATCCATTGTCTTTACACTTGGGGAAAATAGTATTCCATTTAGAATACTCTCTAAAACATGACTATCATCATAAGGGGATACCCTAATGAATCTCTTTGTCACTTTCAAAAATATAAAAAAGGAGTTACTCGCAATATTTTAAATAAACAAAAATGGTCCTGATTGTGTGCAGGACAAAAGACTAAGCTTAAGATCCTAATGTGGTAGGGGCGCCTGGGTGGCGCAGTCGGTTGGGCGTCCGACTTCAGCCAGGTCACGATCTCGCGGTCCGTGAGTTCGAGCCCCGCGTCAGGCTCTGGGCTGATGGCTCGGAGCCTGGAGCCTGTTTCCGATTCTGTGTCTCCCTCTCTCTCTGCCCCTCCCCCGTTCATGCTCTGTCTCTCTCTGTCCCAAAAATAAATGTTGGAGAAAAAAAAAAAAAAAAAAGATCCTAATGTGGTAGAAAACAAAATGGCTAAAAAAAGCTGAGAAAGGCCTTGTTGAACTTGATCCACAACTCTTCTTAAACATCAAGTTTTCCAAAAAAACCAAAAACACATCGTTTTCCCCTTAGTCATTTAATAATATTTGTTTTTCCATATATTTCTTGGTTTGTATTCTGTATATAAGAGCCACTAATTTATTTAACTGGAATACTAACATCCCTAACCCACAAAATACCTACCATGAGTTTAAAAAATTCTGTTAAATAGTTAATGACATTACATTCTCCATCTTGAGAACATTATACTAACATGGAGAGTTAAAAGTGGCCTAAGGGTTTAATTGATGAACCCACGCCCAGATAAAAAATACTGATTACAGGGGCCCCTGGGTGGCTCAGTCAGTTAAGTGTCTGACTCTTGATTTCAGCTTAGGTCATGATCTCACGGTTCATGATTTTTGAGCCCCACACTGATAATGTGGAGCCTAGGTGGGATTCTCTCTCTCCCTCTCTCTCTGCTCCTTCCTTACTCACACTGTCTCCCTCTCTCAAATAAATAAAATATATTGACTATAAGAGGGGCGCCTGGGTGGCTCAGTCGGTTAAGTGGCTGACTTCAGCTCAGGTCATGATCTTGTGGTCCGTTAGTTTGAGCCCAACATCGGGCTCTGTGCTGACAGCTCAGAGCCTGGAGCCTGCTTCGGATTCTGTGTCTCCCTCTCTCTCTGCCCCTCCCCCGCTTGTGCTCTGTCTCTTTCGCTCTCAAAAATAAACAAACATAAAAAATTATTTTTAATATATTGACTATAATAATTTAATGCTCTTATACCGTCTCCTTGAGATTACTTACCACCTCAGAATGAGATTACTTACCACCTCAGAGTGAGAGGTGTTTAACAGAAAACTTTCAAAACAAGATCAAAACAAGAAATTTCTGCCTTAGCTAGTAACTTGCCTTGGTTGCAGGTTAACAATGCCCTTCTCCAACCCTTCCTATATTCCAGAATACAAAATGCTTACTTTTATTTTTTTTTAATTTTTTTTTAATGTTTATTATTTGAGAAAGAGACAGAGAGCAAGCAGGGGAGGGGCAGAGAGAGAGGGAGACACAGAATCGGAAGCAGGCTCCAGGCTCTGAGCTGCCAGCACAGAGCCCAACGCAGGGCTCGAACCCACAGACCACAAGATCATAACCTGGGCTGAAGTCAGCAGCCTAACCGACTGAGCCACCCAGGCGCCCCTAAAAATGCTTACTTTTAAAAACTATGCTTTAGGGGCGCCTAGGTGGCTCAGTCGGTTGAGCGTCCAACTTTGGCTCAGGTCATGATCTCACAGATCATGAGTTCAAGCCCCGCATTGGGCTCTGTGCTGACAGCTCGGAACCTGGAGCCTGCTTGGGATTCTGTGTCTCCCGCTCTCTGCCCCTCCCCCGCTTGTGCTATCTCTCTCAAAAATGAATAAATGTAAAAAAAAAAAAAATTAAAAAAACACTATGCTTTAATTAATAAAATTATTAAGCTCTTATTCATGACAAACATAAATAAGCTTAAATTGTGAAGTGTGAGAATATATGCCTAAAATGGTTACTAAACTCTGTCAATGCCTGCTATACTAATACTACATCTCACACACACACACACACACACACACACACACACACACACAATTCTGTAAGTATGTGGAATGAAAAAAAAATCATAGCACCTAACATTTATTAAATGCTTACGTGCCAGGCACTGTGTTAAGTCTTTTAGATATTCTTAGTTGAACTTCACATTTGCCCTAGGAGGTCGTGGAAATGGTCTATTAAAAAAAAGAGAGAGAGATAGAAAGAAAGAGAAGGTAGGGGGGATCTTAGAGGTAAAATAACTTGCCCAAGATCAGTAACTAAGTGGCAAAATCAGGACTCAAACACAGCACTGCCTGACCAGAAATCTTTTAAACATTCTACCTACTCAAATTGAGAATCCACTAGAAGGTATAAGCTTCACTGATGTCAGACCAGTAGTATTAGCTGTGTACCTATCTACTATTGTATCCTGTATTATTATACAAGTAGTAGGTACTTAAAAATAGCTAACAGATAATAGCATGTCCTATTGCAAAATAGCTTCAAAAAGAAATGTTATTTAGCCAAAGGAAAACAGATGATATCTTCTGATGAATGACAGGTATAACATCAGAGAAAACTCTAAAAAGAGCTATTATATATAGTCTTACTTTAAAATAATAGTATGAACCATGAATTAACACCCATCCAAAAGTTATCAGTGATGCATAGCAAAAAATTCAATACTTTACCCCTTAACTAAATGTTTAATCAAATAAGAACACTGAAGGTGCATGTAACTTTTTTATTGAGGCACAACAAGGCATTATAACTTGCCTGAACTTGAGGCAGTCAGTTTAGTAAGCTGAACGTTAATACAGTTAAGGATTAAGTGCAAACAATATACATTCACAGCTTGACTAGCGAGGCTACATCACAATTTATAAAGTGCCAGATTAGTGCTAATTGTCATTCAGCTTGAAATTTTTCACCTTGGGGAGGAAAACAAAAAAAGTAAGGACCTCCACCTTCCTCTAGGAAAGAAAACGTTTTCCTAAACCAGTCACAAGGGCAAAGACTACTTCTCCTTTAACCCTACTAATTAGAACACCATTCTTTTACTGTCAATTCTGTACTGACTTTCAATCTTGATAAAGAAGATAGCCTGAAAATGTAGAATATTTCCAACTACTTCCATAAATTGCTCCCCTGTGCAAACGTAACCATATCTGGTCTCCCTGGAAGAGCTGAAGAATTGCATGATTGCTAGCAGTTTCATGGTCTGGAGCACCATCATTGGCATAGGCAGATACCAAGACCTCTTCATTCTTCATGAGGTTGACATATAGTGGCACATTCACTGCCAGCTTTAGCATGTGAAAAATGAAAACATAAGTGCCATTCACCGGGCAATTAAATCTACCAAGCTGAAGATCAAAAGTTTCTCCCAAGTTGTTTAGAAGAAGATCAAACACGATAGGTTGGTCTAAAGTTCCAGGGGCGAGATTAGAGGTTCTGGCTGCTGAGAAGGCAACGCGCATCTGCTGAGGCAGGGGATAGACGTGTACTGGCAGTATGGTGGCTGCTGGATTTGTCACGGGCACATCCACAGGGGTCATGCTACGGGAGTCTCCTTGTCCAGAGTCACCACTGTTAAACGTTTCGTTGTCTCTTTCTGGGCTGCTCACCTGAGAAGAATCACTCCACCCTGCTGTTTTATTAGCAACAGTGAGTTTCTCATAATGAAGCAGTTAGCTTTGAACACAATATTTAACATTAGTCGGCTACTGAAATACAGATAAAAATACATTTTATAGTAAATTCTAAAACAAAAACAACAAAGTATAGCTACAGTATACTTTTCTAAAGTTTTCTAGCAATAGGCTTTCATATTACTATTAAGCCAAAAAGGACCTAGATGATCTTGTCTAGTGGGCCTCATTGTTTTTTTAAGATTTTTTTTTTTTTTAAGAAAATAAGCCTCCAGGAAATGCTAAGTTACTAGTTAAAGATTAGCAAAGTCTGAAACCCAGGTTTGAACACTCTTTTTACTTCTTTTATCTTTCTTCTGTAATTCTCACTCAGTTCTTCATTCCTCAGTGATAAATCTATTCAAACTATCTAATGTACAAGGACTCAAGAAAACTGAGATTACATAAAAGAACCAACTTTTAGAACTACTCGCCACTCAAAGATACTGTTATGATACTAAGCCCCATGATGAATGCCTGTTCTTCATTTCCAAGTTAATGTGATATCATGAAATCTTAATGTTTTAAGTACTACACAAAAACATAGCTCAGATAGAAGGCCAAGGCAGTGTGAATACTGATTGCTTTCTTAAAAGGAAAAGACTGTTTTTCTGTGATAAAGTTAGTTAATCTTCAGTAATTCTTGATTTTCTCAGTTACACTGAATCTTTTCTACTAAAGGTCCTATTAAACCTTCACATTTTAAAAAGTATTATAATATCTTCTGAAATTTCAAGTCATGGTGTCTTAATTGCTGCTTTTTCCTATCTTTCAATGTAGTGACACTAGAGTATCTAGAAATGCCCATTATCACAAGAAACATCATCCTGAATCATCACATGAAACTATTTGAAGTATGCAAGATGAATACATATCAAAGGCTGAATTATGCTGTGGTGTCAATCAAACTGAAAAAGCACACACATACACTTTTAATTTAAATGGACAACTGGTCTCCACAGCCATTCCAGTAGTCTAGTATTTCCCTCAGGTCTTCAGTACTACATTTATGCAAAATGAAAACTTTAAAAGCTAAATGGTGAAAACAATGTACTCTGGGGAGAACTTCACAGAAGACAAAGAAAGATCTAGAGGTATGTTCTGTGTAACCCAGTTAATCATCCTTACCTCTTGAATTTGTCCGAGGACCACCAGATGTCCCTCCTCGCTTGTAACACTGCTGGAAATTATCCTGAAATGAACATGTAATATTTAACCTTGGCACCAAAAATGCAAGATGATAGTCCTTTCCCAGTGTTATTGGCTGGTAAATTTGTAAGATTAAAGTCCTCTTAGCCTTTTCTCTACCCTTCCCCAGCAGCCACAGAGGCTCAGATGTTTCCAAACACCAAGAAAGGCAAAAAGGGCAACAATAGCAATACTTGCTTCATCTGTGAATTAACCTGACCAACTAGGTATGCTAATAATTGCAAAAACAAGAAGGCATCCAGGAAACACCATGTAAAAGATACAATGTGAGGTAATGAGGGAAATTCAGAAATATGGCCTGGTCCTCTATCCCTTATCACAAGATAAAGGGAAATAATAAGGCAAGAACACAGACTATTTCAATCTTGCTCTATTTATAGATCAAACTGTGAAGACAATTATGAACTACGTCAGGATTTTGTTTTGTTTTGACAGAGAGGTTGGTAAGAATTATACCATATGAATGTACTATTGCCTGAAAACATAATTTAATATCCTCAAGAAAAAATGTCCACGAGGCAACATTTCAAACAGACTCCCAGGTATGTTGAAAGTCAGCCTCCAGACAACGCATGAAAAGAATGATCAGTGGCATGATTAAATTAGCACATACAATAAAAATAAACACATGCAATAAAAAATTTAAACAGGACAAGAAGGCACACAATAATTAAGTCTCCTACCCCAAACTCCTAATCCTTTTCCCAATAGCAACAACTATCTTATGTCTTCTCAGCAAGAAATTTTTTTTTTTTTTTTTTAATGTAACCTCTATGCCTAATGTGGGGCTTGACCTCATGACCCTGAGGATCAAAAGTTACATGCTATACTGACTGAGCCAGCCAGGCACCCCAGCAAGACATTTAAAGCAGCACAAAAAATTCCAGAATATTGGTGTTAAGAACAGCTCCATTACAGGCACCTGCGTGGCTCAGTCAGTTGAGCGTCCAACTTCAGTTCACGTTATGATCTCACGATTCCTGAGTTCAAGCCCCACAGCAGACTAGCTGCTGTCAGCCTATCAGTGCAGAGCCTGCTTCAGATCCTGTCTCTCTCTTTGCCTCTCCCTCCTTACACTCAAAAAATAAATAAAATATTTAAAAAAAATTTTTTTTTTCAAAAGGAGCTGTTCGTTACTGTCTGACGTTACCGTGCTAAGCCTTCATGTATGTTAATTCACTTAATCCTCAGGATATCTCAGAAAGTAATCCTCACAACACTTCAGAGTAAGATGAGTCTTCATCCAACAGATGAGGAACCACAGATCAGAAAGTTTACTCAACATACCCAAGGTCACACAACAAAGGAAGTGATGAAATCAGGAATCAAACCCAAGTCATTTAAGTGATTTGGTGTGTTCTTCGAGGTGCGTTCTTAACCCCCTTTTCAATACTGTCTCTGTATAGACATCTACCTTACCTCATTTAACTAACTGTAAGCTCCTCAAAAACAGGTACTTTATATCACAGCAGAACTCAGTGCAAAACCACATACTTAAAAACTTGTAAAACTTCAAAACTGAAAATTCTGACGTATTCAGTCATATCCATAGATGATCAATGACAAAGAGTTCCCACGGTTTGTTAAAGTAGAATGTCTAACCTCTTACCAGTCTTTTATCATATGTAGTAAAGAAAATCTGAGCTATTCAAATAAAAATAAACAAAAAAAATAAATTTTTGAAAAATACTTTTGCTACACCAGGTACCTAGAAAAGTTAAACTGAAAGCAACATAATGAAGTTGGGGCGCCTAGGTGGCTCAGTCGGCTAAGCACCCAAATCTTGATTTCAGTTCAGGTCATGATCCCAGAATCGTGGGATCAAGCCCCATGTCGGGCTCCACATGGAGCATGGGGACTGTGTGAGATTCTCTCTCTCCCCTTCAAAAAAAAAAGGAAAGGGGCGCCTGGGTGGCGCAGTCGGTTAAGCGTCCGACTTCAGCCAGGTCACGATCTCACGGTCCGTGAGTTCGAGCCCCGCGTCGGGCTCTGGGCTGATGGCTCATGATGGCTCAGAGCCTGGAGCCTGTTTCCGATTCTGTGTCTCCCTTTCTCTCTGCCCCTCCCCCGTTCATGCTCTGTCTCTCTCTGTCCCAAAAATAAATAAACGTTGAAAAAAAAAAAAAAGGAAAAGAAAATAATAAAGTTAAGCTCATAGGGTCTGGAGTTAGGAAACATGCAGTCTCATGTTAATTCTACCATTCATTTGCTGAGTGACCTCAGATAAGTAATTTGTTTCTGAACCCCAGTTTCTCTCAAAAGGTGGAGGAGTGAATGAGTTAATGCAAACAACATGATAAATAAAGTTCTTAAGACCTTCTAAGTTCTGTGTAACAGACAATCGTCATTTATCTTCTGTGGGTTACTTGAAAAGCTTCCAACTCAACTCTCCACAGTACTGACAAGTAGTTCTAAAACAAAGAGGGCCTTGGGGTGTCTGGGTGGCTCAGTCAGTTAAGTGTTGGACTCCAGCTCAGGTCATGATCTCACGGTTTGTGGGTTGAAGCCCCGTGTCAGACTCTGTGCTGACAGCTAAGAGCCTGAAGCCTGCTTTGGATTCTGTCTGTCTCTGCCCCTCCCCTGCTCACATTCTGTCTATCTCTCTCTCAAAAATAAACATTTCAAAAATTTAAAAAAAACAAAGAGTGCCTTATACCAAATACACTGTTACTCGGCTATAGTTTAATCACAGCTTAACATCAACAACTGTACTATATTATTCAACTATGACAACTATTCTTACCCTTTGGGAATAAGGTGTTCCAGGATACTCTCTAGCTTGGAACTGAAGCTGGCTATAATTTCCATTGGTAATTGAAGGTGGTCCTCTATAAGTATCAAAACCTAATAAACAAACAACTTAAATAAAATTATGGGCAAAATTATACTAAACTTTTAAATAGTCTAATTCTATACCACTTTAAAAGTTAAACTGATCCTATAATACCATCATTAGATTTATGCCTTCTTTAAGCAAACTCTACTAATATTGCTTCCACAGGAAAACACGTATTTATAAAATACCGCTAACTTCAAATAAGCCAAAGGCAGAGATTTACTACTGCTGCAATGCAGGTGGGGTTCAAAAACGTGCATGGTTAAGGCCTGTCTAGCGCAATTCTGCTAATACCAAGAGAATAACATGTGGAACCATATCTAAGACTTAAGAAAATATCACTATTATAGTCTCAAAATTTCTATTTTTATGTATAGTATCCTCTCATAGAAAAATAACTAGAAAATGGGCACTGATTATGACACATTTTGAGACATATTTTTATTTGACATAGTTTGACTTGGGGCAGTCAAGTCAATTAAAAAAAAGTAAGTATTCAAATATGAAAACCCAAATTCATCCCCGGAAAAGAAAGATGCTCAACCTTTCACTGCAGCAAGTCACAGGATCAATCTGCTTTTCATACAAAAAGTTCCTCTGTTATATAGGCAACAGGTATATTAGAAAAGCTATATTTTACAGAAATAGGGAATTTTCTACCACAATATGGAGGGCAACTAAAAAAGGAACAAGGTAAAGTAAAAATAGTTTGAGTTAAGTAAATATATAAACAAAATAATTCAGTATAATTAAATTTTGTTCAGAGCATACCTTTATAACCACCAGGGGACCGATACGAATTGGTTAGTAATCTCCCACCACGAGTACATCCTCTAACAGATCCCCGGCTATTGACAAATGGTTGAGAGGGTCTGGGAAATACATTCGTCTGTGCTGGGTAAAAGGCAAGGCTACCATTGCTTACTTGAATAGTTCCATCAGGATAACTTGCTGCTTAAGGAAACAGTTTTAAGTCCAAGAGTTAAATGGTAACAAAGATTTAATATTCTTTATACTTAAAAGTCACTGTATATCAAAACCTTTAATATAATTTTCTCCCTTTGAAAAAAAAAAAACAACAGGTGCTATATATACATGTACGTATATATAGAGATCCTGGTATCTATACATATATTTAGGTAATAGAATATTATTCAGCCTTAAAAAGGTAAGAAATTCTGACACATGCTACAACATGGATGAAATCTTGAAGACATTATGCTGAACGAAATAGGCCAGTCACAAAAGGACAAATACTGTCTGTTTCCACTTACTCTAGGTAAGTACCTAGAGTAGTCAAATTCATAGAGTAGAATGGTAGTTGCCAGGGGGCAGTAGGAAGAGGGGGAATGGAGAGTTAGTGTTAAATGGGTACAGAGTTCATTTGGGAAAGATGAAAAAGTCCTTAGAGATGAATGGTGGTGATGGCTACACAACCATCTGGCCATACACTTAAAAATGGTTAAAATGGTAAATTTTATGTTATGTATATTTGGCCACAATTAAAGGAAAAAAGGCTAAACACCCCAGATCAAGGAGTAAAAGACAATGAATTTTAACTAATACTATACCTAAGAAGGCACAGGACAAATATCCCTTATGTAAATCATCTACACTATGTTTTCACTCAGTACAAGTGAGAACAGAATGAGGTCATTGGTGGCTAGGTCCAAGGATTTACATTTAGTATCTCTTGTGAGTAACCAAATACCTCTAATGTTCAACTCATTTACTCAGGCTTAAGTTTTAGAAAACTCAATGGGGATCTGAAACACCAACACTAAAAATCTACAGGTGTTTATCAAATTAGGAAATAACTACAAAGTTGCCTATTCTTTCATGTATTTGGATAGCATAAAAGAGCAAAACAGTTTTTCATCTCTAAGCAAACAATGGAAAAGCATACTAAATTATATCTTTGCATAAATATATAATAAATATATATCTTTGCATATCAATGCTTTATTGTAAGAGGGAAAAAGAGAGAAAAGGCCAGATAGCTATCTGTCTGTGCTAAAAGATTTAACGGAGTGATTTCAAAACTCTTCTAGTAGAAGAAGGGCACTTCTATAGTAGAAGGGCACTATATATATATATATATCGCCCTATCTACTTCTATTACTGTCCATGGTAATCAAAGCAATCAGATTTAAAAATATGAACCTACTTCAAGGTTTAATCAACCATCTAGGTTCTACCTCTACAAAAGTTAAAATTAATAGGCGAACTTAATTAATAGAAGAAAGGCATTTAAGTGTTTCTCAACACTTGAACATGCGAAGAAATAATGCTTACTAGTCAAGAAAGAACCCTTAAAGTATCACTATTGAATTGCTTTCCATTCTACTAGCTGTCATCTAAGTCTTCAAAATATCATATGCAAAGATCTTACCAGTCTCTTGAGAAAGGACAGTTTGTTCTACATGTATAGCTGGCAGTTGGCACTGGGGTGGTGTTTGTGTACTTGCTGTAGTAAAACTTTGATTGTAGCCAGGTGAATAAGGGGATTCTTTTACTTCTTGTTCTTTCCGTGGAGGCAGAGGTGCATTAACATTAAACACCTTAAGAGACAAAGGGTACACTAAGTCCTGTGTAATGTTTCATAGAAAAGGATTAAGGATGACATCCAACAAAATTCTCCAACATTCAAAAACTTCTATTTGACAGGCAAAGGACTTGAATGGACATTTCTCCAAAGAAGAGAAATGGCCAATAAGCACATGAAAAGATGCTCAGCATCACAGTCATTAGGGAAATACAAATCAAAACCACAATAATATACCACTTCATACTTATTAGGATGGCTGTTACCAAAAGAAAAAAAAAAAAAAAAAAAGAGAAAATCTAAGTGTTGGCAAAGATGTGGTGTAATTTGAGCCTTGTGCATTACTGGTAGGAATGTAAAATGATGCAACCAACTGTAGAAAACAGTGTGGTTGTTCCTCAAAAAGTTAAACATGCAATTACCATATGATCCAGCAAATCCACTTCTAAAATATAACCAAAAGTACTGAAAGCAGAGGCTCACATTTTGTACATCAATGTTCATAGCAGCATTATTCACAATAGGCAAAAGGGGGGCGCCTGGGTGGCTCAGTCGGTTAAGCGTCCGACTTCAGCTCAGGTCACGATCTCACGGACCGTGAGTTCGAGCCCCGCGTCAGGCTCTGGGCTGATGGCTCAGAGTCTGGAGCCTGCTTCTGGTTCTGTGTCTCCCTCTCTCTCTGCCCCTCCCCCGTTCATGCTCTGTTTCTGTCTCAAAAATAAACGTTAAAAAAAAAAAAATTAAAAAAAAAAAAAAAACAATAGGCAAAAGGTGGAAACAATCCAAATGTCCAACAGCTGAATGGATAAACAAAATGTGGTATAGACATACAATAGAATATTATTTAGCTATAAAAAATGAAATTCTGATCCATAATACAACATGAATAAACCTTGAAAATATTTTGCTAAATGAAATAAGTCATATAGAAAAGGGCAAATAATGTGATTCCACTTATCTGAGTACTTAGAACAGGTAATGAGGCAAAAAGAAGATAGGTTACTAGAAGCTGGAGAGAGGGAGGAATAAAAAGCTATTATTTAATGAGTATAGTTTAATGGTTTGGATGATGAAAATGTTTTGGAAACAGTGGAAATGGTTGTACAACACTGTAGATGTACTAAACATCACTGAATTATACACTTAAAAATGGTTAAAATGGTAAATTTTATGTCATACGTATTTTACTATGGCAAAAAAAAACCTATTTGGTTTCTAGTAGATCTAAACTCATACAAAAATTAATCTTCCTGCTATTATGATATAATAATGCTTACTGAGCATGAAAGCTACACAGGCGAAGAGAGTACTTTTTCAAAAATTAAAGATGAAAAAAATCTGCCACCTACCCAATTTCTACCACATGGCAGGCAAATGACCTGTCCAGACTCTGGCCATTGTCTATAAAATAGCACTTCCATTACTCTCCAGCTCCCTTACCCTGCTCCATTTTTCCCCATGACACAGGTGACATTTCCCCATGACACAGGTGACATTTCCCCATATGTATATACATATATATATATATATATATATATATATATGTATACGTATACACATATATATGTGTGTGTGTGTATATTTTTCTCTCTAGCCCTCTCACCTCCATTATCAAATGTAAGCTTCTTGAGCACAAAGACTTGTCTCTTTTTCACTGCCAATACCCAACCCCAGTGATTAAGAACAGTATCTGATTTCATTAACGAGAAAAAGTTAATAAAACCAATGTGGCAATACTGTACAGGAGGGACTGACAGGGTAAGAGGGAAAACAAAGAAACTAATCAATTCTAAGAGGCCAAGCATGAAGTGATAAAACTAGTGACTTTAGGTGCCTGAATTCAAAAGCTTATCTCCCTGCATTGTATCTGCTTTCCATTGCCACTCCACTGGCCCCACCCTACCACCATCACTGAAAAGTATCCAGAGTGGGGCATTAAGCATCATCAGATACTTACTAAGACTTTTTTTCTAAAGAACTGTTCTACACTATTCTGTTTTAGAGAGTAAACATATAAACCTAGTTATATTACCTTGAAAAATGTTTTGAGCTTAAACAATTTGCAGAGGAATGTGTAATTCAGAATACCACACAAATCGGAACAATTATCCAAAATCAGCGTAAGATCAAAATAAAATCAAATGAAAGTTTCCAGAATGACAGAACACCCAAGTATGTGCCCTATATTTCAGGCTATTGATGCTATGGAACATCACTAGTGTGGTATTAGTAATGGTTAGTATTATTAAGCTGTTCACAGAAAATTATGTTTCTCACCCACACATTTTTTTTTTAATTAATATGAACCCTCAGCTTTGCCTGCTACTAATTTTCTGAGTAGGGAAAATGTTCTGATAAAATATCCGTTCAAAATTCTCAAGGCTTTGGATTTAATACTCTTTCACCACAAACAATATTTGCATTGGACAAAGCAAGGATCAACCCAAATAAGAGCAATACAAAAGGCAAAGTTTTTCACATAGTAAGTACCCAATAATGGACGTAAGAGAAACAATGGCTTTTTAACAGGAACAATGAACTGTAATCACCATTCACGGTTCATACTCACTGTCTGCATGGCTTGAAAGGGCGCTGTGTTAATCGTTACTGAACTACTACTTGCTGGAGGTGACTGGAAGCCCTGTTCAGAGCCCTTTGACATGGGAGGATTTGAAGAAGCTAGTGAAGATGGTTGCTTGCTTGGGGGAACTGCTGCCTGGGAAGGAGAAATGCAGCATCAGCCAATCACCTGCCATATAACAAGCAGTTAACTTACACTAAACCCCAGACTGGCCTAAGTC
Source organism: Leopardus geoffroyi (assembly GCF_018350155.1). Taxonomy (NCBI): domain Eukaryota; kingdom Metazoa; phylum Chordata; class Mammalia; order Carnivora; family Felidae; genus Leopardus; species Leopardus geoffroyi. The sequence continues at coordinate 64,013,949 of NC_059341.1, forward strand.
AGCAAGTTCCATAGGATGACATTCGGACACAGGAATGCAAAAGAATAGCTTCTGCTTACAATTTCAAATCACAACTGCTGAGGATGCACACTAGCATTTGCTGTGCACAGCTTGCTGACTAAGTGAAAGAGTCTTACTATTAATCAGTCTAACAGATGAGGTACTGAACTTTTTATGAGTACCTAGTCAAACCCTGAAACGGTAGTTTCCAACTAAGAATCTAATATTATTCCAAATCTATACAGAAGAATTACGAAAAATCTTGGGTTAGTTGCTTAGTCAATGTTAATTTTTCTTGATTTTAAAGTCTTATTCCTGGATTTCTAAGTCAGCTGCCTTTAAAAAAGAAAATCAAACCTGATCTAATTTAAATAACACTTATCTATGGTAATAAGCAAATCCTTGATGTAACAGATTTCAAATCCAAAGGCTTAAAAAGATACCAAAAAACCAGTCCTAATCAGATTATGAAACAGAGCTGTGACTCACTTGGTCACACCTTCCTCTTCTTAAAATGAGGAACCAAGTAATTTTAATTTAGACCAAGTCTACACCATAAAAATTAATGTGTATCTATATATTCTTATATTCTGTAATGAATACATTATCTTGTATAATAGCGAACCAAAAATAGTAAAATCTAAGAGCTGCTAAATTAATCTAAAAATATCATGCTATCTTGCTATACCTATTTCAAGGATTTGCTCAAACTTAGCAAAAACTATCATTTTAGAATTGAAAGCACAAACATAATATAGTTGACCCTTGAAAAACACACAGGTTAGGAGTGCTGAACCCCAAAGTCAAAAATCCACATATAACTCTTGAGTCCCCAAAAACTTAACTACTAATAGCTTATAGAGATGGAAAGGAAGCCTTACCAATACTATAAACAGTCGATTAACACATATTTTGTAAGGTATATGTATTATATATTGTATTCTTACAACAAAGTAACCTAGAGAAAAGACAATGTTAAGAAAAGCATAAGGCCCAGTGTCTATCAGTAGATGAATGGATAAAGATGTGGTGTGTGCGTGCGTGTGTGTGTGTGTAATGAAATATTATTCAGCCATAAAAAAGAATGAAATCTTTCCATTTGCAACAACAGGAATAAGCTAGAGAGGATAATGCTAAGCAAAAGAAGTCAGCCAGAGAAAGATAAATACTGTAAGATTTTACTCATATATGGAATTTAAGAAACAAAACAAATGAGCAAAGGGGGGGGGAAAGGAGAGGAAAAAAAAGAGAGAGAGACAAACCAAGAAACAAGACTCTTAACTACGCAGAACCAACTGATGGTTACCAGAGGGGAAATGGGTTAAATACATGATGGGGATTTAAGGAGTACATTTATTGTGAGGAGCACAGGGTGATTTAAGGAAGTGTTGAGTCACAATATCGTACACCTGAAACTAATATTACACTGCATGTTAACTAAATGGAATTAAAATTAAAACCTAATTTTAAAAAAAAGAAAATCATAAGAACATACATTTACAGTATTGCAGTTATCAAAAAACGAAAACGTATAAGTGGACCTTCACAGCTCAAGACCATATTGTTCAAGGGTCAACTGTGCTATCAAAATGCTTTTGACAAAATTAGCCAAAAGAAAATGTAATTCATTCCTATGGAGGTAGTGCTAATATTAACACTATAAATTTATTGAGTCTCAGTTATATAAGTAGATTTTTCTGCTAAGGATTCCATCAATATAATATATATAGTGAGAAACTTGACTTACTCCTACCTAGAACTTTTCATCTTTTTTGACAACAGCAATTTAGACATATTTATTGTATGTGATAAGGCATTACACTACTAAGTTTACTTATGTGGCAAAGTCACAGCAAAGTTACCTGTAATTCCAGGACAATATCTACAGAAAGCAATACATTAGTCAAGTATAAATGTTAAATAATTCAACTGATCATGCCTGTAATGCATAAGGTAAGCTGGTTCTGCTATTATTTTAGACAGAAAAGAAATTAACACAATTGGCCTCTTATTACCTCAGGAGTCTCTGAGGTCATAAACTCTGTTTCAGATCCCGAAGAAGCCTGATCAGTAGTAACCAAGCAAGCATTTGAGCTACAAGTAACTGAAGAAGAAGCAGCCTAGACACAGGAAGATATAAAACATGATAAAAGGCACATTTTGTTCACTTTATATTTCTTGAGTCCTGAGCTTCATAACATGTAACTCTTACCAAGCACTCACTAGTGCCAAGTACTATGCTAAACACTTTATACATATTCACGTGTTTAGTCCTAACAATAACCCTGGGAGGTAGATACAACCATCCCCATTTTATACACAATAAGGCATAGGCAAAGGTAAGTTAAGTAATGGATCCAATATCACACAAAAATTAAGTTAGTGGTGAGAGTCAAACCCAAGCAGTCAGCTAAATTGCCTTTCCAGGCCTGGTCACCAAAGCTACACATCTAATCCCATCCTCATTTATCAAGATTCTTGGCCCTAGAAACCTGGGCCTCAACAGCAGATGGAACATCTGGCCCTCAACAGCAGTTCAATGGAAGCAGCTCAGGGCACATTCAACACTGTGGGCACAGCTCTGCCAGGGATCACAGTAACTGTGATTTGGCTCTCTGTGCTCCCACTGTCTTAAAGAGGTGGGCAGAAGTACAAATAGAAATGATAAGCTTAGGGCGTCTGGGTGGCTTAGTCAGTTAAGCGTCCAACTTCGGCTCAGGTCGTGATCTCATGGCTTGTGAGTTCCAGCCCCACATCGGGCTCTGTGCTGACAGCTCAGAGCCTGGAGCCTGTTTCAGATTCTGTGTCTCCCTCTCTCTCTGCTCCTCCCCCATTCACACTCTGTCTCTCTCTCCCTCAAGAATAAACAGAAAGAAAGAAAGAAAAGAAAAGAAAAGAAAAGAAAAGAAAAGAAAAGAAAAGAAAAGAAAAGAAAAGAAAAAAGAAAAGAAAGAAAGAAAGAAAGAGAAAGAAAGAAAGGATAAGCTCTACATAAATTACAGAGGCACCAAAATTCTAACAAAATGTTAAAGCTAATAACATAAAACAAAAACTGGAAGAAAGCAAGCACAGGAAAAACTAAGGCTGTGACAACTGTAACCAATAAAAAACTAAGAAAGTGGCTACAAAAGAATTCTATGGCACAAAGACATTAGAGCATAACAGGGAGAGATCTATAAAAATCCAGCAATCACAAGGTCTGAAGTGTCCATGACATGAATCTACTCCTTTTATCTCAATCTCAGAAGCCCAAGTAATAAAATGGGTTAATTGGAAACTAATTAATGGCAACCAAATATCCAGAGCAGTTACATTTCAGTGACCTTCTAAGAGAGGGTCATCATAATAGGCCACTTCTTGGGAAGGAGATGGGGACCAAGTTTTAAAAGAGGTCTTAAGAAAAAAAAATTTTTACTCCTTTTGAAATTTTATATACCTAAATAAATAGGTATAATTTAGATCCGACTAAAATATTAGAACTATTATGATACTGTAGTGTTTCTAAAACTAGGTCTTTCTTCTGGTCCTCTTTTTAAAATAACAAGACAACTGCCCAAAATAATTGGAACTGGGTATTGTGGGGACAGAAGTTTCCTGCTGCGGAAAGATTTACAAATGTTAAGCTAAGACATTGATACCTGAGCTTTTGAATTTAAAAGGTTCACTTAACAACAACAACAAAAAATAAAGATAAATTCTTCACATTAGTATTTCTTTAGAAGTTATGGCAATTCTTGCTTCCAAATTACTGCTCTTTAAGCAGACCAGCTGAAAGCAGTTTTAGGTATTGGTGAGTAAACATGATGCTGGGGACCTGTGATTCCCAAACAATGCATGTGCAGATTCACCCAGGAAGCTTATTACAAATATAGATGTCTAGATAACGCCCCTGGAAATTCTGATCCATTAGGTCTAAGGTGATATCTAGATATATATATATCTTTAGGGGCACCTGGGTGGTTCAGTCAGTTAAGCCTCTGACTTCAGCTCACGTCATGATCTCGTGGTTCATGAGTTCAAGCCCTGTGTCAGGCTCTGTGCTGATGGCTTGGAGCCTGGAGCCTGCTTCTGTGTCTCCCTCTCTCTCTGCCCCTCCCCCACTTCTGCTGTCTCTCTCAAAAAAAAAAAAAAAAATTAAAAAAACCTTACAGATAGATATATAGATATATATACAGAGATATATATATATAGATACTTTATTAAAGTGATCAAGTGCTTCTGATGCAGCCATCCACAGACCCGCCCCTGAGAACTACTAAACTAGACCAACAGCTTTTTGAAAACCTTTAACTTATCCATTGAAAGCCTCATGTAGAACCCTAACAGCTAGAACAGGTAACATGGAACCCTTAAACCAGTGAGTAAGGTGAGGGACTCAGCTCAATAAATACATTTTGAAAACTGAGCCATACCTTATCAAACTAAATATAAACACTGTAAACAAATGGTATTTACTCAGAAGTTTTTGGACAGGAAGGCAACAACTTTGAGCCATCTGGTCAAAATACTTAACCTATCAGGGATGCTACTGTTAAGAAAATTGCCATAAAGTTTTCAGAGGGATCCTGATAATTTTTTTTAAAGGTCATGACCAGAAAACTATCAAACCTTGTACTTTTTTTTTTCTTGAACTTGCTATTAATAGAAGTGCAATGTGGCATCAGAGATCTCAATGATCTGGTTCCTTTGTAAATCTAAGGTGTTCTGTGAAAATCAGTTCCTCAGAATGTCAACTCTTATGTGTGAAGGGAGGCAGGAGATTAGCTAACCATGTGCTAAACAAAATTAGTATCTTTCTTTAGACTCTTGACTATGCTGCTCTACCAAAGTGACTTAAGTAGCCAATGGCAGAGTAAGATTGCCAGACAAGGTATCTCTGAATTCTTCAGGCTTGCTCTTTCCTTGTTAAAGTCTGCCAGCCTTCTCTATTTTAACAAATGTCTTCCCCATGATCATTAGGTATCCTTTGGAGGGCCAGTTGTACTTAATCTAAAAAACTAGATATCCTTAGAACACTTTCAATAATTTAGTTAGGTATATTAGAATCAGCAAGTCTGATCTATCTTACCAAAGCAAGAGTTTCTTCCCTGAATAACAAAGAAATTAAAAATAGCAAAGAAAGATTACTTTGGAGAAGTTACCTGTAATGGCTCTTGAAGAAAATCACTTTGACTGGAAAGATTTTGTTCTGTAGATGCTGCAGAGAGTGAAATCAACAGTAAACTATTGAGGGAGGAGAAAAGTTTATGCATATCAACTGGGTGGAAACTAAAAGTTTATACTTTACAAAATAAGCCATAGCTAGAAAAACTAGGGCTCAAGGCCATCATGAATTTTCTGTGAGAACTCTAAAGAGTCAGAGAGGATTTGGGAGACACTAGTCCCATCTGTGACACTAATGATGTTTTAAGGTTAAAAGGGCAAAAGCAGCATTTCAAAGCTTCCAAAAATCTATTACTTTAAAAAATGACTAGTAATAGTAAACTGGAAGATAAAATCTAAGCTATCATGAATAGTAATCAAGTGATACACTCAAATTCCAAGTTTCAAAATAACTCTTAGCTGGGTCATATGTCTTTTCAGGTTTTTTTTCCCCCTTTGGTCATGTATATTAATATGCTTTTCAATTATATAGTTTCGGTTTGGTTTTTTCTTGTTAATGTCTATCACTTTTGTTAATTAGTCTTTATTCTCCTTACTTCATCCAGGAATTACTACACCCATCTTCTAGTTGGTGTCTGCTCACTACAACTGGACTGTGGCTTCAAATACTTCATTCCTCCCCTGAAATAAATGAGTGTAGAGCAAAAAGCCTAACGTCAGGCCAGATTCAATTCTAGGTTCCGTCATTAGGTACTGTGTTAATCGAGGTACTAAATATCACTGATGTAATTTCACTCATAATTGGGATCAAAAAGTTTCAATACTAGATTTATAGAGTCAAAAGGACCCCAATCACTTCAAAATTTGCAAAACCAGCTTGTGTTTCTCCATTTAACCATCTGGAGACCTTCTATAAAAGGCAAACAGGTCAGGTGAGCACACGAATGTCTTAATGGTAATTTACCGATATATAACTGATGACACATAGATACATTTAGAATTAACACAGAGACACAATTTAACCCTTAAGATATCTAGAGTAAAATTATTTGTAAGAGGTAACAAATGTTAGACCTATGCATGTTTACTCTCAGTTATGATTACATACCTACTGGGCTACCTGGAGTAGTTGAAGGCGGCTGTGACGATGGAATTGCACTTGAAGGTTTGTCAAAATCCAGAATAGATTCCTAAAGACAAGATTTTTTAAATCATGACTAGAAACAATTATTCATTTAAAAGCTATTACCATTGGGTGGCTCAGTCAGTTGGGTGTCTGACTCTTGATATTGGTTCGGGTCATGATCTCACAGTTGATGACATCAAGCCCCATGTTGGGCTCTGTGCTGATGGTGTGGAGCTTGCTTGGATTTCTCTCTCTGCCCTTCCTGTGCTCTCTCTCAAAAATAAACTTAAAAAAAAATAAACTGTTTAAAAGCTATTACCATTGCATTATTCACAACACTGTCCATAGCTATTAGCTATAAGAATCTAGCTAATAACGATCTCAAAATGTTGATAACTTACTCTTTATTTAAAAAAAAAAAAAAAGTGTTTATTATGAGAGAGAGCACTCATGAGCAGGGCAGAGGCAGAGAGAGAGGAATAGAGAGAGAATCCCAAGCAGGCTCCATGCTATCAGCGGAGCCTGATGCAGGGCTCAATCCCATAAACTGTGAGATCATGACCTAAGCCAAAATAGAGAATTAGACGCTTAACCAACTGAGCCACCCAGATACTCCAACAACTTAGTCTTCATAAGAGAAAGAGTTAAGAGTTAAAATCTAAAGTAACTGTCAAACCTTAAAATTATGTCAAGTAATTCCAAAGCTTAACTATGAAAAAAAAAAAACCTCCTGACTTAAGCTCTTAAACACAAGCATTAATTCTGTAACCTTGCTTTTATTATGTCCAACAACTGAGGGTTTAACAGTCTCATCTCAACCACTAATCTAGCTCATTCATGCTCTCTAATCTTTCATAATGAGTAACGATTCTCTCTCCCATCTGCCTATCTTAGTTTTCAAATGTTTCCAACATTTTGAATAATTAAGCTACCCTTGTAGTAATCACTTTTCATCTTCAAATAACCTAAATGGGTAAGGAATTCCCTCATTTTATAAGTAGAGGATTACAGGCTAAATAACTTGCCATGGATTTTATAGCCAGTAAATAGCAGAACCGGGATTTTTTTTTTTTTTTCAACGTTTATTTATTTTTGGGACAGAGAGAGACAGAGCATGAACGGGGGAGGGGCAGAGAGAGGGAGACACAGAATCGGAAACAGGCTCCAGGCTCCGAGCCATCAGCCCAGAGCCTGACGCGGGGCTCGAACAGCAGAACCGGGATTTAAACACAAGTCTAGGGGCGCCTGGGTGGTGCAGTCGGTTAAGCCTCCGACTTCAGCCAGGTCACGATCTCGCGGTCCGTGAGTTCGAGCCCCGCGTCAGGCTCTGGGCTGATGGCTCGGAGCCTGGAGCCTGTTTCCGATTCTGTGTCTCCCTCTCTCTCTGCCCCTCCCCCGTTCATGCTCTGTCTCTCTCTGTCCCAAAAATAAATAAACGTTGAAAAAAAAAAAAAATTTAAACACAAGTCTAATTCCAAAGCTCAAGATCTTTTTACTACACAAAAAGATCTTATTTGTCTACTTCCTCCTTCAATAATATTGTACTATTCTGAAATTCTGTAAGACTCTGTATGACACAATTTAGCACTTAACTATTGCCACAAGTTAAAATCTTATACAACTGGAATATAAACTCCTTGAAGGAAATAAATGTCTTATGATTTTCTACACACAATAGCACCTACCAGAATGCCAAGCACAGAGTAGGTTCTCACAGTCTGAGTGGAAACTACCAATGATCTACAGCAGAAAATATATTTGAACACTTATACTTTTTACATGTTTAATTCATTTCATTACTCACAACAAACTTAGGAGTAAGAATTATTATCCTCATTTTTAAAAAAAAGAACCAAGGCAAAGAGTAAAGTAACTTGCCTGAACTGTGAGACCTAGGAAGTGGCCAGAATTCCCACGCATTCTGAACACCAGAACCTAAGCTCTTAGCAACTTCATTACAGGAGCGCCTGGGTGGCTTAGTCAGTTAAGCGTCTGACTTTGGCTCGGGTCAGATCTCACGGTTTGTGAGTTCAAGTCCTGCATCAGGCTTTGTGCTGACAGCTCAGAGCCTGGAGCCTGCTTCAGATTCTATGTCTCCCACTCTCTCTGCCCTTCCTCTGCTCACACCCTGTGTCTCTGCCTCTCTCTCTCTAAAAATAAATAAACATTAAAAAAAAACAAAAACACTTCACTGTAATACTTCTGATTAGAAGCGAGTAGCCCCAGGAATATCATTTAAGATTCATTTAAGAATGGCTCATACTTGCATAAAGTTACAAGTTCCTTGAATCTGGGTCATCAGATCCTGCAGTTTTTCTTTCCTCAATACTGGATCCTTTGGAAGGGTCGAGGAAGAACCTACAGGCTGATGCATAGGCTTAGGCACCTACAAAATAAACCCACAATGTATAAGAGCGAAATTCACAGTCAACAGCCTAATTCAGGAAACTCACCTTATCACTACATCTTAATGAAACCAGAACACATAGCAAAGCCCATTTATCAGATTTATGTCAGGTAAAGAATTTCCACAACAATACATTTTCTAAATAATTTAAGCAAACTTTATAAACACTTTTTCCCTTTCACAATACCTCTAATGGATATCTTTCTAAAACAACCTCTTTTCAAAGGGAAGACCCAGAGTAACAAAACTTCCTTGACAGAAAGTTTTTTCATTATGGATAATCAGCTGATGATATTCTTTATAAGATACCATTAACTGTAAGACACGCAAATGATTTTTTTTTCCCCAGAGAAAAAGTTACTATCACCACATTCCACTTTTAAATGTCTGCTTTCAGAAACATTAAGAAGTAAATATGTATACAAACACATCCTAAGGTTGAAGAAATACACTACTATATTTTGTTATCAGTTTAAGTACTTCGGGGGACTAATGATGTTTATAAAGTGGTTAGTCCTCACGCTAAGTTGCTTATGAAAGCTGCATACCCTGAATTAGACCTCATGCTGGTATGGTTAACATCTTACAGCTGCCAGTATCTGTCTCCACCAGCTCCTCTTCTCCACCTTCTAATTCACTGGGAAGTCACACAGCTAAGCTTGTCAAAAGTGCCATACAAAATAAGAGTTAATAAATCCTAAGTAAATATACGAAAGACTCTTTTAGGAGAAAAGTATGAGCTTTAGTGATTAATTTCACGTTATCTAGTCTTTTAGCTTTGAACTCTATTTTGTCCTTGACTGTACTTAGTCATGTTCTAGAAAGCTGATACTGCAAGACAGACAGCGTACTATATAGAGAAGTGTCCTCTCAGTCACTGAAAGGCCCTGCAAATTCAATATAATGCAGTCTGTACCATAAAGACAAATTAAATGAGTTTCGGCCTTTCCAACTAATTCTACATACTATCCAACATATAGTATAATATTCTGGTAAGGTAAAGGCTCAGTACTACTATACTTAATGGAATTTTAAATTGGGTTTCTTAAAACAGCTTTACTGAAATATTAAATTGGGTTTTTTAAGTAAGTTTCTCAAAATAGTTGTCATATTACAATTACTGTTGTGTGATATCTGATTAATGAAATAAGGCTATCAATCTTCTATAGGGTCAGGAAGAAGCTAAAATTGATATTAGCACTTGAAGAAAAGAGGAAAAGAGGTGAGCAAAGGAAGACAAGTAACTCTGAAGTTCTCTTCCCGTAAGGCAAAACTGAAACAGTGGCAGGTTTTTTTTATTTTTTTTGTTTATTTATTATTGAGAGACAGAGAGAGACAGCACATGAGCATGAGAGGGGCCGAGAGACGGGAAGACACAGAATCTGAAGCAGGCTCCAGGCTCTGAGCTGTCAGCACAGAGCCCGATGCAGGGCTCGAACTCACAAACCGTGAGATCATGACCTGAACCGAAGTCGGATGCTTAACCGACTGAGCAACCCAGGCGCCCCTTTGGCAGTTTATTTATAAAAAGCAATGCTTTGATTTCTCCAAGCAAAAGTTTTTCACACTGTTAGGGGACCAAAGATTTATCAGAGAGCCTCTGGCTAAAATGGCATGAAGTGCAGGGAACACTACTAGACAGAGATGGAAAACACTGGGAAGATAAGTTCACATTTCTTAGCAAACAAGGTAGTAACAAGTTCATATTTACATAGAAGTAAATAACTTGTAATTTAATAACCTTAATAGCAGTGTATCCAAGGCTTATTCATTATAAGCCTTCTTATCTTCCTGAAATAGGTTATCATTAACAGAATGAGGTCTTCTATTTGAACTAAATCTCATATTCCAAACTTAGTTACAGAATATTTAAAGCCTATAGTTTCCACTTCCAGAAAAATTCTCATTTTGAAACAGAAATGGAGAACTAATTCAGATCCTACCCGACCTACTGGAATATCTGCAACCACCATGTACCTTCTTCAAAGAGTGCAGGCTAACCTGAGTGATTACAAAGAGTGAAAGAAACTCAAGAGAATACAGAAAAATGTAACTTCTGTCAGAAAAGGTCATCCATGTGCCAGGTGGAAGATGATGAATGAAACACAGTAAAACAAGCCCCTCGTCTTGTGACATGCATTTACATTTCTCATGTGTTCACACTAAGGGCTTGTCTGAGCTATTCACTATTTTCTTTTTTTTTTTAATTTTTTTTTTTCAACATTTATTTATTTTTGGGACAGAGAGAGACAGAGCATGAACGGGGGAGGGGCAGAGAGAGAGGGAGACACAGAATCGGAAACAGGCTCCAGGCTCTGAGCCCTCAGCCCAGGGCCTGACGCGGGGCTCGAACTCACGGACCGCGAGATCGTGACCTGGCTGAAGTCGGACGCTTAACCGACTGCGCCACCCAGGCGCCCCTATTCACTATTTTCATATCATATCATGTCATTAAAATTTTGGCATTCAAACAATAGTTTCTAACTGTGGAAATTTCACCTCAGCTTAGGCTTAAAACACAGACTAGGTCTACTTCTAATTTCAAGGGGAAAACCAATTCCGTATTAAGGAGTTAAGTGAAATACTTTATACATGAATTTAACACAGATTTCGGAGATTCTTTTTAAAGAGGACTAAAAAGTTATGACTACCACCAGTCCTTATTTATGCCTACATTGACCAGAGCAGACTGATAAAAACAAACTCACGTCTTTGGGTTCAGTATTAAACTTCCTGGGCAGGAGCTGGTCATTTGGTATGAGGCTTGCTGGAGCTACCCCCCAGGACTTTGGAGAAATCTGTGATTGTGGTGTTAAAGGGCGTTTTTGACTCTCAACATTATTTTCCCAGGATTTTGGAGTCTCTGGCTGTCTTGAATCCTGGTCTTCACACATGGGAGTGGTCCATGACTTCGTGATGTCCTGTTCATTCTGTACAGAAGGTGTCCAAGACTTTGGAGATTGCTTCTTTGGATCCTGTTCTTTCTGCAGCTGAACTGGCCAAGGTTTTGGTGTCTCCTGCTTCTTCTGTTCTTCTTGAGTATATCCTGTTTTAGATTTAGCAGTTTCTTGCTTCCACTGGCTAGGAGCTGGCTTAGGTTTAGAGACATCCTGCTTCTTCTGCTCTTCCTGCAGAGTAGACCTGAGTTTTGGATCTTGTTTCCTCTGTTCTAAGGAAACTGCAGGCTTTGATACCTCCTGGTGCTTAACAGAAGGCTCCCAAGACTTGAAGGATTCCTGTTTCTTCTCCTGACCATCGGGTTCAGTAAGCATATCCCAACATTTGGGGAGATTTGGTTTTCTAGCATAATCTGCTTCCCAAGATTGCTCTTCATCTTGTTTGCTTGAATAATCTACTTCTGTCATGTAACGTCTGTTAAGAAACTAGACCAGAGGAAAATACGTGCTTGAGTCACAAGATTTATAAAAGACCTTGAGAGACCTTGAGAGGAACACTGAACTCTATGAGTATTCCTATGTCCATTGGTCTGAGTCACTATACTAAACTAACAGGAAATTTCTGTCCTTATCCTACTTGAAAAAACCATCCTATGTTTTTGTCCATTCCTTTTCCCTCAGTTAACAGAAATACAACCTTTGATACTTCGACAGTAGCAATGTATACTTGACCCACCTAAGAACTGCACATCACCGTGCCACGTTTGCTTGATTCAGGCTCTTTGACCAAGGTTATTCTGCCTCTGCCAACCTTAGATCACTCTACTACCCGACTCCCTAAAATGTTAAGGCAGAGGATATAGTTCAACTACACACATTTACACTATTTAACCTTAAGCCTTATGTTTCCTGAATTAGCAGCCTTTTCTTTATTTCTCTATCAGTCATACTGTGACTTTGACTCTTTGGTTTTTTTCAGCTTCCATGAATTTCAATGTCACTTCAAAAAGAGAACAAATACTTTATTACCAACGTGAGTAAATTCTAACGAGAGCAAAATCCTACCCATCTTTAAAGGGCCAAGAACAGTAGCTAACGCTTGAGCAGTTTACTGTGCACCAGGTCAAATTCAAATTCTAAGTAATTTAGAATTTGACTCCTTTCATCCTCACAAGATGCCTCATAAGGCAGGCATTACTATTATCCCTATTCTATATACACGAGGAGAGCAGACACAGCTGGGCTAGACATCTTAGCCAAAGTCACTAAGCTCATAAGCTACAAAACTAGGATTCAAGTTTAAGAAACCTAGCTCCAGAGCTTCAGCTCCTAAATGCAACACAATACAAAAGTCTCAAAAGCCAAAATCAGCAAATTACCTTTCAGAAACTTACCTCTTGTGGTTGTATCTCTGGCTGTGCAAGTTCCATAAGAGACTCTGAAAAGATAAAAGGAGTATTAAGCAAATACTAAACTACATTTTTAGACTTATTACAACTGTAATTCATTCTAGTAACATATTTTTTAAAAAAAAGGGACAGTACAATGAAATATATTAATGGCGGGAGTAATTCTCACTATTGCTTGTTGGTCAAAAGCATGTGGTCTGAGACTAGCTAAAGCTAGTAGTTCTCCTTATATAACACTTTTCTAAAGTCAAGTTACAGTTAAAAACTGACTGAAAATAAGACTATCTCCTCTTACACACAAATACAGCTTCTTTCAAGTTGAAATTATACCTCTAGTCCCATGGGGTAAAAATTAGTCATTGAAACAGGCCTTAAAGGTCTCCTACAAGCCAGTTTAAGGTTGGAAGGTAGTAAGGGAATGGAAACGCTAAAGCATTAGACGAAGTGTTAAGAACTAATAGAAGGTAGACATAAGAAATGACTTGAATCATGCTAGTAGTGGCCACTGGAACTCTGCCTTCTCTACCCCCATAGAAATGACTTTTTTTTTTTTTTTTTTTAATAAATTGAGCTTCAACAGACAGGAGCAAAACTGCCATTCACTCAAAATATTTCTTCCCTTAAGAAAGGTGGAATTTTGAAAAGTACATTTACTGATTTTGGCAAACATTTTCCAAATACGTTAACCTTAGATTATTTATATTCTCATTCTACTACCATATTGGACTCTACTATAAACATTTTAAGTGACAATTTTAAATGGAATTATCCTACTAACAATTTAACAAAGAGGTTCATTCAAATTCCATAAGGGCCTCATTTGAGCAGGATATTCTCTTGTAACAAAGGATAACCTATGTTTCTGTTAGCATTCATTCTGTAAATCACAGTAATAAAACCTAGAGACCTATTCTAAACCTAAGTTTATCCTGCAGCAAGTAAAGATTTCCACGCGTGTAGAAATTAACAAATTAAAATAAGGCAATCCTTTTACAATGATTTCACTCATCCTGTGTAAATATTAAAAATGCAACTACTATAAAGAATTTCCGAGATCACAACAAACCTGACTCTTTGACAGATTCAGTTTTCAATAATTGTTTTTTCTTCTCTGATTTTATTAGCATTTCTTCCTCCAATGATACTTCTTTCTCCTTAGCATTTTTTGGGACTGGGATACTTTCAAAATAGCCTGAGTTCAGCAATTTAGACAGCAGATCTTTCATGTGTTTGTCTAAGAAAGAGCGATTAAGACTTAGTTATCACATAACCTAATAGTTCATGGAAAATTATTTGGAATAGAAATCCTAATATAATTCTATCCTAGTTACAGTATGTCAACACCCCACATTGGGGGGATTCAAAGAACTGGTCAGTATCATGAACAGCAAATGTGCAAGCCACATTTCTGTCATGCTGAATCAATATAAATTTTAAAGATCAGAATCCCAAAGTTTAGCAAGTCACTTAAGTTTCTCTGGGCCTCCAATTCCACCATTTGAAAAATGGCTAAAATCAGAGACCCTAATCAAAGGCTATGTTACAAAAGCACACATCTGTTCCCTGAACTGAGAGAAAAGCCATTTTTCCTATCTGTCCCAAAGACATCACAACCAGCAATTATTCTACCTCCCAAGTAATTAAGGCTTTATAGAAGTAAAAGTTCCTCAAACATAACCATTAGAAAACCCTATCTTGGATGATCTCTAAAGGATTTTTAAACTCCAAAATCCCATGATAAAGATTTTACTCTTGAATTATGCTGTGACTCTTAGCATATCACCATTTGATGAACAAGAAAAATCTTAAGATGATGTTAAAGTAGCTGCACCATAAACAGATCTAAAGTCTATTTCACTTTTAACATCCCCTAAAAACATAATTCCCAAATTACGTTTGGGTGCCCATACTTGATTTGGGTCTATTATTCCTTTCATAGGAGTACTATGACAGGTTTTTAATATATTTTTTTTAATATTCACTTATTTTTGATAGAGAGACAGAGCACGAGCAGGGCAGGGGCAGAGAGAGGAAACATAGAAATCGAAGCAGGCTCCACTTACAAACCATGAGATCATGATGCAAACTGAAGTCAGACGCTTAACCAATTGAGCCACCCAGCCGCCTTGTTTACTATTTTTTTAAAAAACTTTGAGGTATAATTTTAGTTCAATCATTTTAGTTCAGTCATTTTAAGTGTACAGTTTTAGCAGATACATAGTCATGTTACTTCCACCAGAACCATGATATAAAACATTTTCATCAAAAGTTCCCTTGTGTCCCTTTTATATCAATCCCCTCCTCCCACTCCCTGGCAACAACTGACCTGCTATCATTCTAGTTATGTCTTTTCTAAAATTCTATATAAATGGGATCATATAATAAGTATCCATTTTTTGGTCTGGCTTCTTTCACTCAGCATAATTATTTTGAGATTCATCCATATTGTTGCATGTATCAACAGTTTATCCTTTCTTTATTCCTGAGTAGATTCTATTGTATGAACATACCATATTTTGTGTATCAATTATCAGTTGATGTACATCTAAGTTGTGTTCAGTTTGCGGCTATCATGAATGAAGCTGGTATGAACATTCATGTCAAGTACTTACGTGAACATGTGTTTATAATTCTCTTGGGTACTGGCAGTATAATCCCTTGGTCATTTGGTAAGCATACACTTGTAAGAGACTGTCAAACTATGTCCCAAAGTTATTTGTATCATTTCGCATTCTAACCAAGAAAAAAATTTCTATAATTTACACTTGAAAGGACATAGAAATTTTGAAAGCATTATACTACAAATATATTTCCAAAAAAGGAAGCATTCACTACTAACAAAAATGTTTACCAGCTTGTAGTGTTCTCATTATCCTAAGCTAGTACACAAAACTATGTACTTAATGTTCATTTGTACTTGGTCATTTGGCTGAAGTCTATTTAGGAAGCCAAAAGCCTCTTTCTCTCCAGATCATTTCCAGATTGACAGACAACAATGCTTCAATAGACTATGTAGTCAAGCCATCCCCATTTTCTTAGGCAGGTCCGATACATAACAATGTATGTATTTAAGATTCTTAAATAGAACTAGTACGGTACTGCTATGCAGAGAACTGAACCCCAAAATGGTCAAGCCCGTGTTGAAGCCAGCACTAGTCTTTAGCTCTTATTCTCAAATCATAGTGACTTGCCACTTAAAAACTCTCCCTAGGTTCCATTTAGTGAGTAT
The DNA here is from genome assembly GCF_018350155.1 of Leopardus geoffroyi. Lineage (NCBI taxonomy): Eukaryota > Metazoa > Chordata > Mammalia > Carnivora > Felidae > Leopardus > Leopardus geoffroyi. Next base: position 64,030,120 of record NC_059341.1, read on the forward strand.
GATTATACAGTAGCTGCTTTTAACCAAACTAAACAGAGATCTTTTTCCCTATGAATATAGCATTGTCAGACATGTAAGTTCTAATGAACTGACACAGTTTCAGCCCTCAATATCATACTAAACTTCTAAACATAAAGTCTAGTATTTACTGCATAAGTCCAGAGTAGAGAAAACTCACATGTCGTTCCTACCACTGCTTTTTCACTACCTTCCAAAAGGTCCCAAAAGTACAAGGATGACTGCTCCATCTGGTCTTCAACACTGACAAGGAAAAGCAGATCAGAACGAAGTAGCTTTAGAGGTACACACATATACACGTGGAGCAGTACAACTTATACGGTAGAACTCGTCAACAATCAGGACATTCAAGGTTAATTTTGTCTTTTTACTCTCTCAAAAAGTTAAAATTTTGTAAAAGATGACTAAATGCCTATTTATGGATATGAAACGTAAGCATTTTCTCTTAAAAACAACTAAAATATTGTACCAAATAGACCCACTAAGGAACAGACCAAAAAGAGTTTGAGGCTGTCAATGCAGTGTCATTAATTATCAAGTGTATGTCCTAGAAGGAAGAACAGTGGAATGGCAATATTAAGAGCTGCATTTGACTTTAAAGAGAGCAGCTTATTTTTCAAATTATGTTTCACTTACACATATTAAAGTAAGCTACACTCCCTAAATTCATCAAAGTGAGGAGAAGGAAACAACCACATAGGTGATGATGATGGGCTACACTATCAGAATGGGAATTAAAAAAAAATACATATGACTATAGAGATAATTGAGAGTTTTATTAGATTTTTTTATTGATATAGGGCTGATTTCCAGTAATGGTTGAAATCTGACTCTGCTTTAGCATGGCCAAAGACACAACATTGGAAGGACCCATATCTAACAAAGCAGAAGCACAGAGATCTGCTCATTAGATGATTTCCCCCATCAAAGCAAAAACAACAAACGGATAACTGGGAAAAACTAGGTAGCCTCAAGTTGCTGGGTTTGTATTTGAAATTATCAGATTTGCTTCTCAGTATTTATTCACAGTATAAGACCACCAAATAATTCTCACTTTGAAAGTTTTTTTTTTTTTTTTTTTTTAACGTTTATTTATTTTTGGGACAGAGAGAGACAGAGCATGAATGGGGGAGGGGCAGAGAGAGAGAGGGAGACACAGAATCAGAAGCAGGCTCCAGGCTCTGAGCCATCAGCCCAGAGCCTGACACGGGGCTCGAACTCACGGACCGCGAGATCGTGACCTGAGCTGAAGTCGGACGCTTAACCGACTGAGCCACCCAGGCGCCCCTATCTCACTTTGAAAGTTTAATGATACTGGCCAAGTTAAATTTTATTAACCTCCACTTAAGTACAACAGTAGTAAGAAGACAAAGATTCTCAGGTAATACAATAGCCTGAGACAATTACAAAAAAACCTTTAAGCATATACATAATTAATACTTGTATAGGGGCAAAACTTGATGAGACATCGTTTTTAAAAATCAATGTTACAATAAAAAAAAACACATTAATGAGATCATTCAAATTGACTTTCCTTCTAGACAGCCTATCAACCCTATCACAGTCCGGTCTGGCCAACGTTTCCCATTGTGAATCACAATAATGTTTTCTTAATTATTATATACGTATATATGTGTGTGTACATGTGTGTGTATGTATAAATACTATAAAATATATAAAACTAAAAAACTAGGCTAAAATGTTACGTGTTCTCTTTTAGGAAAATATTTTCTTCGGCTTACCTCAGACTTTCATTTCTTTCAGGGCAGGTCAGTTTTGAAAATTTAATGAGGTAGTCAAGTTCTTTTAAAGGCAAATACACTGCACCATTCAAGCCCCCTTTGAAATCCTTCTGTACGTGTTCCTGTGTCAAGTTCTGTAATACATACTGAACTTGAAGTATAGTACGAAGCTTTTTCTTCTCAGCCTCGAGCTTTAGCATGTGTTCCCTTCTCTGGGCCTTCTTCTGCGCTTTAAGTAGCTGTTAAAAAAAATTCTAATTAAAATTGGCAACTTTCTACCATCTCATATTAGCAATTCATAGTGCACAAAAATCTAATGCCAAAGAGCTGAGATTAGATGATTAATCTTATTTTATATATATATACGTATATATATGTATGTATGTATGTGTGCATATATATATATATATATATATATATGCACACATACATATATACATACATATATAACACTGTGAAATTGACAGGTTCATTTATCCCCTTTTCTTTTTCAGTTGAGGAAGGGACTGAGTAATAAACTAGTATGTCTCAGGTAACCAAAGCTAAGAAAGTCAAAATATCTGACTCCCAACTCTAGGCTATATCTAGTACCTCGGATATCACTATGATAAGAAACAAGTACCTATCACTGATGCACATATTAATCCCCAAATTTAACTTTTCCATATTTATGTATATAAGCCTTTTTAAGCCAAAGATTTTAAGAAAATGCTCCAGTTTAGTTTTGAAGTTTTTGTTTTTGCTTTTTAAATTCTTGTTCCAGGGGAAGAGTATTGAAACTAAAAAGGTCAATTTTCAACCAAAGAATACTGGCTAAAGCATAAGGAATTGAAAACCAAACAAATAAAATGTCTTACCAATGTAATGCTAAAATACATACACAGCAAATAGTTTTGTTTTTGTTTTTTTAAGTAAAACTAAGATATTTCACAATAGTTTGTCAGTCTGGATGGAGTTGTATTTTTCAATATTTAGCTGGCAAAACATATAGTTAGCAGAACATAAATTTCCCCTCAAATAAATGTGTATGTAGATTGAGCAGACTGAATCTACTCTAAAGCTCAAAACTATAATACCTTAAAGTCTGACATAACACATGGGTCCCAGAAGTGGCTTCCCATTTATAAAATACCAATTAATAAAAAGTACCATCTATTTCCAGTAAGAAACCTAAAAGGTCTTTTCTCCCCATAGTTGCTTTTCTGATTGTAATGTTTCCATCATACTGGACATTTTCCAAGTATGAAGATTAAGAGAATAAAACAAAAATCTAAAAGAGTTTTCCTATATGCAAGTTAAAGTACTTTGATACACCATCATATTTAGGACTCTACAAAAGACATGTTCATAAATCCTAATAGATTAAGAAGGGGGGAATCTCTGGAAAAGATTCATTATGGCATTATTAATTCCTTTCTAGGAGGTATGAAGATCACTTAATAAATTTAACTTGTGCTACTATCAGGGACAAGAGATCATAGGTGAAGGTAAAATTTCAAGAATGAGAAATGGACTGGCTGGAGCTTACAAGGGCAAGGATACTTTCAGGACAGCAAAGGCTCAGAAAAGCTTTTACCAAGATCTCAATACGGACTTACACCAATAACATTTACCAAAACTACATTATTCTCAGTTTCTGTTTGAGGACGATGGAGAATAGAGGTGGCAATTCTAGCTCTCCAAGACAGTGGGATTCTCTTGGACAGTTTCATGATGGTACAGAGAAAGGCAACTGACAAACTTATATCCCAGGATTAACGCAGATCTGTCTTTAGCCATTCCCAAGGCTGGATTAAGTGTTCTTATGGGCTTAAGAATCCTGAACTCCCCCTATCAAAGTACCTATTACATTAAAAGGCTATCTTTTTATTTACCTGCATCCCCATAGGTTTCAGCTTTGTGATGACTGGATCTCTGTTGTTTACCAATATATCTAATGCCCAAAATAAAGCCTGACAGATGACTATCACGTATCAAGTAAGAAAGTACACTGTCTCCTAGATCATAATCAGAAAACTACTGACAACACTCTATTTCTCCTTATTTATATAGAAACTAAGAAGTCAGGTTACATTTTCCTCTCTTCTACCAGTTGAGGACTGGTTTGTAAAGAAGCATAAGATACAGGCACCTGGGTGGCTCTGTCAGTTAAGCTTCTGACTTCACCTCAGGTCATAATCTCACAGTTCATGTTGGGTGAGCTCCAGACCCACTTCTCTCTCTCTCCCTCTCTCTCTGCACATCGCTCACTTGCACCCACTTTCTCCCTCTCTCAAAAAAAAAAAAAAAAAAAAAAAAAGCGGGGTGGCAGAAGATATGAAATCAACCACTATCAACAAATCACACTGAATAATAAAATTTATTTTCTGATCCCTGTCTTAGAATGATAAATCCCCACCAAGGGAAAGAGCTTATGTCATGAAGACAAAGAGAGATGTAATTGAGATGAACAGAAAGGCTTCCAACTTTAGTTTGTAAGTAAAGAAAATGTTACACACTATAAAACTGACTCTCATTAAAAGAGGTTTGACAAAAGAAAGGCTTTAATAAAAGGAAACTCAAAAAATTACTAGGCTGGAAGGTATTTGGCAAGCACCTTTGGGGTCTTTATTCATTAAGGCATGTTCCAAAGTACCTTAATATCTCACCTAAAGTGAAAGTAAATCCACAGTACAAATTAGAAAAAATAACCTCATGGATAGCAACAAAATTTGGTGAATTGGTAACTACCTCTAGACAACAGCAGTGGAAAAGCATGTAAATAGATAGATACTATATACTTGTATAAAGAACACAGTTTTTAGAGATAAAGAGTAGTTAGGGTCCTACCCGCACTCTACCACTTACTGGCTATATGATTTTGAAGAAGTTCCTTTTGTTCTGAGCATTGGATTCCTTATCTGTAAAATGGGGCTATATACATCTATTTCCTGGATTGCTGTAAAAATCAAGTTGACTTACAGAAGTACCTGGCACTTGGAAGGTGTTTAAAAAAAGATTTAAATATAAAAAGAAGGATAAAAGAAACAAAACATACTTTGAAAAAATAAACACCTGAATGAAAAACTAAAATCATCAAATAATTTTGAGTAAAAAAAGTTAATAGAAAATTTTAAGTATTATAGAAGTATACTTCCAAACATCCAACCAGAAAGAAGATATGAAATATCTTTTTATAGTAAAGTGGGTCAAAACTAAATAAATTTAACAAATGGGGGAGTGATTAATCATAAGGAAAAAAATCAATTTAAAAGTATCTAAAATAGCCTAGAAATAGTTAACAACTGTGAAATTCACAGAAAGCACTAAAATTAAGTGATAAATGAGTAAACATGAGTTAAAATATACTATGGTTGACAAAAAGCTCATGTCATCTTAGAGTTGCATTAACAGAATTTTCTAGAAAACAGAAGATAATGGCTCTATACTAGGCTATTTCAGATTTACACACTACCTTTTAAGAGTTAAGTAAGTCAAACATCCAGAGAAAGCAATGATATTATAAAAAGATGATAGATGTCCTCAGCCTAGAAATGATGTGTTGGGTTTGTTTGTTTTTGGAGGTTTTTTGATGCCAGAGGAATGGAGAAGAGAATTTTAGTTCACTATACAAGAAAATACCCAAAAAGTGAAAGAGACTATTTTATGAAGCATGCTCCCCATCCCAGAAATGAATTTACAAAAATATTTCTTAATTGTTAAAAGATGATCTTTAAAGGGCCTTCTAATACAATTCCAAAACAAGGAAGAATACTTCATTAGTGAATGCTTAAGGCTTCATATTAATTACTGACTAAATCTGTCAGAGACAGAAGTTTGGACTGCCAACATAGAGACCCTAACAAGCTGTGAAACCAGACTTAACTCTATTTACCATGAATCACAAATCTTCCTGGTAATAACTGCCATGGTCTCAAGAAAAAGAGTCTACCAATTCTGTTTCCTTATACGTTAAATAATGCTAAACTTACAAGCCTGTGTTATACAAATTTACAAGCCTATATTCTAAAAAATCTTTTGTAAACTGTGTCCATCAAAATAGTTTTTACTCCCCTTCTCAATGATTTCTAAAACTCCACAGCGAATACACATTGGACAACTAATACTTTATTCACAGTGTCTCATATTCGGACACCATTTGTGCTCTCTTTAGACTCCAGAAATCTGAAAACACTAGTTCTTCAATAGCTATTGTCAACCCCCTCACCCCCAATAAAATATCAGCAGGAATGAGATGGATGGTAATAACTGAACACCATTAATGAACGCTAATATTTTCTTCCAGATCCGTGGCTAAAGTGGTTTCAGGAATAGCAAAGAAAACGTACTCACATCTTGGCTCAGTCCAGAAAAGGTTTTCTGAAGTTCCTTGGCAAATTCTAAGTTATGTAATACTTCTTCATATTTCTCCACTGCTTCCTACCAAATAGGATAAGAAAACATCAATTCTGTTAACTTCTAAATGTAAATATGTCAAAATAAGTGTTCCTATAAAAAGAGTAGAAAAGACTTAAGACTTTATGGACTAGCCATACTCAAAAAACGTAGGAAGAGAGAGCATCTAATAGAAGTTATATAAATTTTAAGATTCAATTTTTATGCTAGAAATCTGAGCCATAACAACAGACTTGACTTCCTAACTATGAAGTGTACAGTATAAGATCAGAGAGACCTGTGTTTTTTTCTTTTTTTAATGTTTATTTGTGAGAGACAGAGGGAGAGAGACAGAGCGTGAGCAGGGAAGGGTCAGAGACAGAGAGAGAAACAGAATCAGAAGCAGGCTCCAGGCTCTGAGCTGTCAGCACAGAGCCCGATGTGGGGCTTGAACACATGAACCATGAGATCATGACCTGAGCCAAAGTTGGACACTTAACCGACTAAGCCATCCAGGTGCCCCAGACTTGTGGTTTTTAAAAAATTTTTTTAATGTTTTATTTTACTTTTGAGAGAGAGAGAGACACACACACAGAACACGAGTGGGGGAGAGGCAGACACAGAATCCGAAGCAGGCTCCAGACTCTGAGCTGTCAGCACAGAGCCCCAATGTAGGGCTCGAACTCACAGACTGCAAGATCATGACCAAAAGTCGGACGTTTTACCGACTGAGCCACCCAGGCATCCCTTGAGCCTGTGGTTTTCAAGAGCAATGAGCCAATAGTATTCCTCTGTCAATATTCATTCACTACCCAAATATAGTACACAAGTAGCAGAATGAGGATCACAAATAAACAACTTCAAGAAATTTATACTATGGTAGAAAAGACTTGTAGACAATTACCTATAACAGACAAAATTAAGTATTATAACAAAAATATTGTAAAATGTTTAATGTTTATTTATTTTTGAGAGAGAGAGAAAGAGCGAGCATGAGTGGAGAAGGAGCAGAGAGAGAGGGAGACACAGAATCTGAAGCAGGCTCCAGACTCTGAGCTGGCAGCACAGAGCCCGGTGTGGGACTGAAACCCATGAGCAGCAAGATCATGACCTGAGCCAAAGTCAGACACTAAACAGACTGAGCCACCCAGGACCCCCCATATTGTAAATTTTTTTTAAGTAGGTTCCACGCCGGGCATGGAACCCAACACAGGGCTTGAACTCATGACCCTGAGATCAAGACCTGAACTGACTGAGCCACCCAGACACCCCCAAAATATTGTAAACTCAAGGGGCATTTTTTTTTTTTTTTTAAGATTTCACAGATTAACAAAGTTGGTAATTAGGAAAGGCATAGATTTTTTTTTTAATGGGACTTTAATCTGTTTGGAAAAACAAAGGGCTAATATGAAACAGACCAAGGTGGGAAACTTGTCTAACCACATAAAGATATACAGTATTTTAAAGTCTCCATATTTAAAGTAATATAGTATCCCACTTCTAGGTACCTACCCAAAAGAAATGAAAACATATATCCACATAAAGACTTACACGCAAATTTGTATGGCAGCATATTCATTATGGCCCCAAATAAAAACAATCCAAATATCCAGCAATTGGTAAATAAACAAAACGTGGTATAATCATTCAAAGGAACACTCGTCAGCAATAAAAAGGAATGAATTAATGATACATACTACACCAAGGATGAACCTCAAAAACATAATCATAACTCAAAGAAGCCATATGGGAAAGACTATCTTATGTGACATATCCAGAAAAGACAAACTTATAGAGATAGAAAGCAAATAAGGAGACAAAAAGGAATTTGGAAGGGTTACAGAAATGTTTGAAAACTAGATTGTCATGGAAGCCGCATAACTCTATGAATTGACTATAAATCATTGTCTTATATACTTAAAATGGGTTAATTTTATGATCTATATGATACCTCAAAAGAGCTGTTTTAAAAACAGTCTGATAACATTAGCTTTTACAAAAGTATAGAGTCTACCTATATACTGCTATATAACTACGTACTACCAGCATTAGCATAAATTAGTATCATAATTTTGGAAAAGTTTGGCATTTTTACCTATGAAGTTAACTATGGGCATACCGTACAGCCCATGATAGGTAATTTTTCAGGTGCACCCTGAAAAATTTCACACTTGTGTCTCAATAACACATATAAGATTGCTCTAAGTAGGACATCATCTACTCACAAACTACTACTAAGTAGAGAAAAACAAATAAAATATAACTACTTTCCTTAATATAAAAATCCTAAACATAATGAGTGAAAGACAAACTGCAGAACACAGTATGATAACATTTATTATAAGGTACGAAAAAGCAACTCTAACAGATTCAAGGGCAACAAACAAGTGCTATTAAAATAAAGCAAGGAAATGGCAGTGGGCAGCTCAGAGTCAGGTTACAGTAAAGAGAAAGAACTGGGAAGGAGCTTTGGTGGTGTTGGTAATGTACTACTGGAGTTGAATGGTGGATTCTGATGCTTGCTTTATTATGCAGTATAACCTAGAAGCGACACTTAGTTGCAGCTGTATTATTTCATAATAAAAAAGACGAAGAGGTTTTCCAACTATAGAACCTTGCACAGATAACATAATCATAGTATACAGCCCTCAGAGGTATATAAAACCAGAAAGGAATACTCCCTCATATTTACTCCCAAATGGTATTAACTTTAATTCAAGAAAAGCAGCATCAAATGGGAACTACCTTAACTTCCCATCATCCAATGTGAATACATCCTTTCTTCCTCCCTTTTTTTGCTTACTGGAGGAAATATCCTTCTACCTTCTATCCTTCTCAATTACGTCTTCATAAAAAATCTTACTCTATGATTCCCTTTTTAAAATCTTGAATTTCTCACTCTCTGTTGATGCTTAAACTAGTACTTAACAAGTTCAAGTCTTGGGAGCCTGGGTGGCTCAGTTGTTAAGCATATGACTTTGGCTCAGGTTATGATCTCACAGTTTGTGAGTTCGAGTCCCACATCAGGTGAGCTCAAGCTCTGCTTCAGGTGAACACAAGCCCCACTTCTGGTAAAACACGAGCCCCAGGTGAGCCCCACTTCTCTCTGTATATCTCTCTGTCCCTTGTGGGATTCTCTCTCTGTCCCTCGCTCACTTGTGCCCTCTCTCTCAAAAACATAAATATAAATAAATATAATATATAAATAAATACAAGTTCAAGTCTCCCCCAATCTAAATAAGAAAAATAAAAAGCGCCTTTCTGGCAACCCCCTCCTTTCAGTCTCAAAGTTTCAAAAATGGCTACACAGTCTCCATTTCCTCTTCAGACCTTATCAACCTGGATTCTGTTTCCATCATTCCACCAGAACTATGCTGGCTAAAGTAAGCATGTCAATACCACCTTTTAAATCCATAGATCTTTTATAACTCTCATTCTGGTTTCTCAGAAGACTTCCACACAAAGGCACCTTCTGGCTCTACAAACATCTGTTTTTAATAACACTAAACTTCCATTTTTCTCCCATTTCTCCAGCTTTTTACTTACCAGTAATTTTTCCATAAACTTCTCTCACCCCAGTTTTTAGCATTTACAAAATAAACAGGACCTACATCACAGAGATGTTGGCCAATTCAAATCACTCAAAATGATACCTGACCCTAAAGTTGGCTATAAATATTTTTAGCCTTTATTATCCAAACATTAAATGTCAAAGTTCCTCTGTCCTAGGCTTTTCTCCTTTCTATATTCTCATCCAACACAGTCTCATCTTTTCTTATGGTTTCAATTAGCAACCACACAGATGAGCTTAACTGAAGACTAAACTTCTTTGTGCTCCAGACCTGTAACTCAAACACTTATTCGATATGACCCACCCCTTAATGTTTCACAGCCACATTAAAAAATCAGTGGTCCTGGGGCACCTGGGTAGCTCAGTGGGTTAAGCATCTGACCTTGGCTCAGGTTATGATCTCATGGCCCGTGAGTTTGAGCCCCGCGTCAGGCTCTGTGCTGACAGCTCAGAGCCTGGAGCCCACTTCGGATTCTGTGTCTCCCTCTCTATCTGCCCCTGCCCCGTTCATGCTCTCACATGCACTATCTGTCTCTCTCAAAAATAAGCAAACATTAAAAAAAATTTTTTTTCGATCAGTGGTCCAAAATTGAGCTTTTTATCCTCTCCTCCCAAAACCATCTTCTCCTCCAGGGTTTCCAGGCCCAATAAATGGTTCTGCCATCCATCCAAGTGTTCAAGCCAGAAACCTGGAACGCATTCTTGGCTCTTCCTTCTACTAGATCCTATCACCAAGCTATGCTAATTCTATCTCTTGAATCTACTTTACCCAAACTCCTTTGCTGCTGCTTTGGTACCAGCAAGGTATCTATAACCTCTGACCGAGACTACAGCCAACCATTATCTAGTCTTCTTACACCCACACTTACCACCTCCAAACCATCACTCACCCTTAACAGTGACTTTATTACAAATCCAGTTATTTTCTGCTTAAAACTTATCTGTATCATTTATGATGACCTTAAGAAAAAACACAGTCTTTAAACGGGAAATAAGGATGTACATGTAGCTTTCCCATTCCAACTACGTCACTCCATCGATACTGGCTTTCTTTCCAGTTTCCTCTTTGTAAAAACATTCTTTCCCTACTCAGGACTTTTACACATGCTAGCATCCGCCTAGCCTGCTCTTCTTCCTCCTTCCCCGTTTTAATTTGCTAAGTCCTTCTCATTTTTTAGGTCTGAACTGAAGCACTTCTTTCTCAAGGAAGCTGTCCTCAATTCTCCAAACTAGGTTAAATTCCTCATTACAATCCATTATCACTCTGTACCTCACCCTAACACCATCACATTTTTATTTACTTACTTCCTACCTCTTTCTCATCACACTGTATCTTTGAGGGCAAGGATCACATTTGTCCCTTACATCATAACCCTAGCATTTAAGCCCAGAATCCCCCAGTGTAAGTACTTAATATATTATGGTTGAATTAATAAAACACAGTTCAGAACATGACTTTAGGCTCAAATATGCTGAAGATTCTTGGGGCACCTAGGAGGCTTAGTCAGTTAAGTGTCCGACTCTTGATTTCAGCTCAGGTCATGATCTCACAGTTTGTGAGATCAAGCCCCAAGTCAGGCTCTACGCTGACAGCACAGAGCCTGCTTGGGATTCTCTCTCTCCCACTCTCTGCACCTCCCCTACTGGCTTGCACATGCACATGCTCTTTCTCTCTCAAAATAAATATGCTTTTAAAAAAAAGTTTTAAAAAAACATGTTAAAATTCTCAAAAGAATTTTTAAACTTTTGATTAGAATCCTATACTGAGATTTCGGTTTCAAAAAAAGAACACTAGAGGGAGTAGGGCTGATGAACTGAAAAGGAAGGTCTCAAAACAAGGATATTAATTAGGAAGCCCATGTAACATTTGAGTGGTTTGCCTTAACAAGGCCAACTGCTATGGGACTACAAAGCAGAAAAGATTTCATATTATTTAATAAAAGAGTTTTGTATTATGCATTAAATATAACATAGGGTCAGAGTTTAGCAACTAGAGATGGCTGCCAAATCTTAATTTTTTAAAACTAAAAGTTTCACTGAAGCTGAAAGTACCCATTTGCCTTTTGCTCAAGCACTCACTTGAATCTCAGTTCTCTATTTCAAATCCAGATCTGAACCAAAATAAATATTAAAATTATAGGGGCGCCTGGGTGGCGCAGTCGGTTAAGCGTCCGACTTCAGCCAGGTCACGATCTCGCAGTCCGTGAGTTCAAGCCCCGCGTCAGGCTCTGGGCTGATGGCTCGGAGCCTGGAGCCTGTTTCCGATTCTGTGTCTCCCTCTCTCTCTGCCCCTCCCCCGTTCATGCTCTGTCTCTCTCTGTCCCAAAAATAAATGAACGTTGAAAAAAAAAAATTTTTTTTTAATTATAAATGGGACTCTAAAAAACTTCATTAAACAATCTTACTATTTCAAAGGAAAAAAATCTAGGTTTATATTAGAAATCTCAATGAAATCTTATTAGTCTTTAGCTTAGTCTTGACAGGTTACTTAAGAGTTACCATTAAAAGGATTACAATAGCCATGCAGATCATAGAAAGTTTTATTTACAATATTAAGAATATCTGTTGGGTTAAAGAAGATTTACAAACTGAAATTACAAAATTTTTAGCCAACAATATTGAAAATACAGTATCAAATGTATAGCTAAAGCAGTACTTGAAGGAAAATTCACAGCCTTAAATGCAAACCAACAGGGGGGAGAAAAGAAAACAAATGAATTAAACACTTAATTCAAAGTTAGAAAGTGAAGCAAATAAAACAAAGGACAGCAGAAAAAGAGAAAAACTAAAACCCAGAAGCTAAAAAAAATTAAAAAAAAAAAAAAAAAAAAAAAGAAGCACTGGCTAACTTAATTAAAAGTAAACTGGGAAAATACAACCACACAAAATTAGAAATAAACAGAAAGTGGGGCACCCAGGTGGCTCAGTCATTTGAGCATCCAACTCTTGATTTCAGCTCAGATCATAATCCCAGGGCCTTACTTTGTAAGATAAGAACTGAACAGAGGAAGGACAAGGTGAAAGAAAAACTGTCTTTTAAACTATTGCCTAATTTCTGAACTATGTGAATTATTACCAGCTTTAAAAACTAAACTTAGATTTTTCTAATTAAATACTACACTACTAATGACAGTTCTGAGGGATCAGATTACGGATTTTTTTTCTTCCAATTTATTTGCATTTTCTGAATTTCTACCTTAAATATATATTGCTTATATGAAGAGATGTTCATTCCCATAAGAACCACAAACTAAGGGTGCCTGGGTGGCTCAGTCAGGTAAGCATCCGACTCTTGATTTTGGCTGTCATGATCTCACATTCATGAGACAGAGCCCCATGTCAGGCTCTGTGCTGACAGTGCAGAGCCTGCTTGGTATTCTCTCTCTCACACTCTTCCACCGCCCCTACCCTGCCTGCACGCTCTATCTCTAAATAAATAAACTTAAAAAAAAAAAAAAATTAGGGGCACCTCGGTGGCTCAGTCAGTTAAGCGTCCAACTTCAGCTCAGGTCATGATCTTGCAGTCCATGAGTTCAAACCCAGCGTCGGGCTCTGTGCTGACAGCTCAGAGCCTGGAGCCTGCTTCAGATTCTGTCTTCCTCTCTCTTTACCCCTCCCCCACTCATACTTTGTCTCTCAAAGATGAATGTTAAAAAAAAAAAAATTTTTTTAAAGTACCACAAATTATATGCTTATTTTTATCTAAAAACATAACATTCATTTTATATTTAGTAAATCCTTTTGTAATAAATATTTTACACGTCTGCCATATTCTCTAAACTATTCTAAGTACTAGGAAAACAGCAATGAACAGACAGAATCTCTACTTTAATGAAACATACATTTTAAGAGAAAGAGAAACAAAATAAACTTTGTCAGAAAAGCACTACTAGTTAAAAAATTAAAGCAAGGCAAAGAGCTAAGGAGTGTGAATGGAGGAATGGAGGTATAGCGTTGTCAGGACAAGCCTCACTGAGATGACCTTCAAATAAAAAGCTGAAGGAAGTTGGAAATTGAGCCATTTAGACACCTGGGGAAAAAGCATCCCAGGCAGTAGGAACAGCACACAGTGCAAAAAGCCCTGAAGCAAAAGCGTGCCTGGGATGCTTGAGGAACAGCAAGAAGGCCAATGTAGCCGGAATGAAGCTAGGAAGGGACAGAAGTACAGGACATGAAATAAAGATGTGAAAGGAAGTAGCAAGCATATTTTGTAGGACTTTGTAGGCCACAGTAAGGACATTCTGCCATGATGGGAACCAATGGAGAGTTGAACAGAGGAATGACCAACTGACTTGCATCCGAACAGGATGACTGAGGCTACCATGTTGAGAACAAGCTTGGAGATACAGCAGAAATAGAAAAACCTGTGAGGAAGCTATTACAGTAATGTAGATGAAAGATGATGTGGCCTGGACCAGGATGGCAGAAGCGGAATTTGAGAAATGGCCAGTTTCCGGATTTACTTTGAAGGTAGAACTGACCTTGCTAATGGGCTAGATGTGTGGTATCAGGAAATAGATGAGAAATTCTCCAAGGATTTTGGCAACTCCATCCTTTTAGTTCCCCAAGCCATTAACTGACATCATTAAGATTAGAGGAGGAACAGGTTTTGGGGGTCGGGAGATGCCAAATAAGCAACTGAACACAGGAATCTCGAGTTCCAAGGGCTTATCTATTGGCAACATAAATTTGGCAGTTGTCAGCATTTAACTCAAGAAATAAAAGTTAATGCTACAGAAGCAACATGTAGTTATAAAGACAGTAATGAAATACTGAGACTACAGTTTACTTGGCCAGAGCTCTGAAATACAGCATGTCCTTGACCTTTGCTAGAGAGCTTCCATGAGAACCACCAACCTCCCTCTCCCTAACCCCCATATTTCCCCAAAATCAAGAATACTACCATATCAGAACACTTCCTTCAAGGATATTTACACAAAGAAAAATATTATCACTTCAAAAGTTATTGAACATACCATGACTACTTTGAGAACAAAGCTATGTTGAAATGCTGGATGCCCAGCTAAGTCCTCTCACCAGCTATGTGAGCACATCATTCTCAGAGCTCACACAATTCAAATCTGTGCCTCAGCAAAATTATAATTTACTACATCACAAAAATTCTAGGTCAGTGAAGAGGAGTCAATAAGGGAAAAGATCTCGAATGCCAGTATCTGTGATACACAACCAAAAATCTTAGTTGAAAAAGATGAAGATGATAGGTCTACAGACTAGATCAAATAACTTTTAATTCTGTCCCTTCTTAGCCAAGAGATATCAGACAAACATCAATTAAGCATTTTTATTTCCATATTGCAGAAACTTTCACATTAGATAAAACTTGCAGATACCAGGCATACCACAGACAAGTTAAACAATATTTTTAAAAGTTGCAAGTACTCTTTCATACTAAAGTTTAAAAAAAAAAAAAAAGGCCAGGTATCAAGTAAACATGCCTCCTGAGAGGTGACATAGCAATCTAGGATAGAAAAGTAAGGAGAAAATACAAAAGGATTAAGAAGAAGCAAAAGGAGAAAACCTAGGCAAGCTAGAATAAATACTCTTTTACATTTTAGAGCAGAAAGATGTCAGGTTTATATATACCAGTGAACAGTGGAAAGCCAGTCGTCCCTCCACCTCTTTAGTTCAGCCTAACAAAAGTTTAACTTAAATCCGTATGCTTAGCAATAGTCTATATTTTCACTCTTATTTAGCAACCCATACCTCCATCCATACCATCTGCTAGTGCAAAAGAAGTCTGTAAGATCTCATAAGTGAAGAAAAGAAAGTCTTCTGAAAAATCCAGTGGATTCTCGCTCTTCTTTATTGGCCTTATCAAATCTTTGCTCTCACCAATCCCGTCTAGAGTTTTATTAAGAAAAAAAAGAAAAAAAGAAAAAAGCCAACAAGTGTGACCCAAGGATTATACACTACTTACCAACTGATCTGGATTAAGTTGCTCTCCATTTTTCAGGCGATCCTTGTAGTCCTCCAGTTTGAGCTACAAAAGAGAAACTTGTATCTACTGTAGTCTCATACAAAATTCTGAAAAAAAATAAACTAAAAAGAAACCAGACTGTTTCTTATGAAGACAAAGTTCTTGAAGTATGCTATCAATCTGTAAGAATACTGGTTTATTACAAGGCAGGCAGCAACTGTAGATAAGATCCAACCAGGGAAAAAATATTACAATCAACATTAGTCTGGAATTAGAAAAGTTAAGCAGTAATAAAACTCTTCTCTTCATGGCCTCTACTTACAATCAGGCTACTTAACACACAGACACTTAACTAGTCAATCATATGCCCCTACCCCAGTGGTGCTCAATCAGAGATAATTTTGACCCCCAGGGATCTATGGCAGTGTCTGGAGATGTTCTTGGTTGTCACTACTTGAAGGATGAGAGGGAGGTGGAGGATGCTACAGGCATCGTATGACTAGAACCCAAGGATGCTGCGAATCATCCTACATTCCACAGGATAGCCCCCCCCCACACACACACACCCTCTCTGCAACAAAAGAATTATCTGGCACAAAAACGTCAATAGTGTTGAGGCGGAGAAATCCTGTTCTAACCTCATGCTTAAACTATTAGTTACCTGTTGAATTATGTGGCATTTGTCGAATAGCAAACTTCTTCATGGAAGTGTAGAAATGTAGAAGATAGTTTCTCTAGCATTATAATAGACTTAACTCAAAGATTTTTTTCCTATTGAGTTTCATATTTCAGTGAATACATGACAAATTGCATTTATTGTCCCCAGAATAATGACATGACCCACTACAGTATTCTAAAAGCAATGTTTAGGCTTCTCCTATATTGGCTTTATAGCTTTAAATTGCTTTTCCAGAAGCTTGAAACAAAAGCATTGTTACTGACCACATAAGTATTCAAACTTAAGGAGGTACTATAGTTACACTAGAGCATGTAAGTATACACATATATGTAGTTCCTCCACCTGGGAAAAAGACATTAATGAGTCTCCATCAACAGATCCTGCTCTGAATAGATCGTGCTTTGACTAGTTTCCCATAGTGGCAGGGAATTTGTGCTGACCCAGGCACACTCACCTTATCACACTTGTGATCAACTGCATGCATTCAAAAGACAACTGATGAGAGCTAGGGTTACAGAGAAGCTACTAGTAACTGGTCTTTCTTCCCTACCTTGGCATGGGGGGTGGGGGCTGGGGGGGAGACAGAGTCAACCAGACTCTTAAAAATCTCTTCATACTCCTCCATTAAAAGCAACTTTCCTATGGTTGAACTAGATCCTGGAATAAAAATATGTAAGTGTTCCCAGGTCCAGATAGTCAATCGCTCACCTTACTATCACAAGCAAAAGAGAATCATGACACAACAAAGCAACGTGCAGCACTGTTTCACAGGCTACATGACTCAGGAAATAAGGAATGATTTGGATCTTTACATCAGCATTTACTGTAACGTTGGGCTGATTATAATTTGAGTCTCTTTATAAGGCTTTCTACAATGTTAACCTACCAATCTTAAACGATCACCTAGCAACACAAAAATTAGTGCTAAAACCTTTTCTGGCTCTCCCATCGCTGAAGCTTCCAATGACTGCAGCAGCTTTACTGCAATATCAACTGCTGCAGAAAGTCACAAGGAAAACAAGCTAAAAAAAAAAAATCAGGCTATTACTCATCTATGAAAAGAAACATTAATACTACACTCAAAGAATTAATCTGACTTAAAGTTGCTGGCTCTTCAAGTATTTCAACAGCAGCATGCATAGTAATTTTACTATGAGGAATATTTTTATTTAGTTATGCTGAGAAATCAAATAAAATGCTTAATATACCCAATATTTAACCTACTTGTATGTTTTCGGCCAGCTAAATCCCAAGGTTAGGTAAATCTTTTAGGAAAGAGTATCTCTGAGCCCTGACAGAAAGCAAAAATGCCAGTTCCCTAACCCTTATTAAAGATGGTACATATACAGGGATGGGAGGGAAAAAAGTTACCTTCTTTTTCTCGATGTTTCTAATTTTGTGTTTAAGGCATATGAGTCCATTATCGATATATGTCTCATATGCTTGGGAAGGAGAGGCAGCAGAACTGAGAGCAGACTGCAAAGGGCTCATGGCCCGCTGGCTTTCCCCATGCTGACTGTGGTTCACTTGGGGCTTGGCTGACTTCATATTCCCCTCTCTTCCCTCCTCTGAATGGCCTGAAGGTGACTGGTAACCAAAAGGAGATGAAGAGAGTTGCACCATTGAAACAGATGAAGCTGAAGGAAGGAAGGGAAAAAAAAAAGTTAAAAGTAAATTAAGACTAGAGGAGACTATGGAGACTCGAACTTCCCTGAAAAGTCTAGACCCACTCCCTCAAAATTCTTTTGCACAGAAGTGAGCTCAAAACTCAGCGATGCTAGGTACTGTGTTTCCATCTTACTACTTTTAAGGAGATTAGTGCCAAGTGCTAGCGCCTTTACGTGGGCAAAATCTACAATACGGGGGATGTTTCCAGAAATTCAACTTTCCACATAGGGAGAACTGCTAATCAAGCAATTGCTTCAGAGCTCCTCTCTTCTCGTAAGGGCAATCCACATTCTGAATAATTTCTATGGTCGAATGATGACACACAAAAAAGCTCTTCCCATTAGGACCTTAAGGCAGCCTGTGTAACCTCTTTACGTTACCCTCACCACTAGCCCCAAACGCAATCATAAAAACAAGCCCATTTAAAAGAAAAATTCCCAACACACAATTCTTTTAGAGCCTCATTCACTAACTGAGGAGTAGCTTCTTGAACAAGACCCCTAACTTCCCTTTGATTGCTCTGGGGCCTACAAGGCAAGTCCGTCACTGCTGCACATTTGTAGCCAGGTACTTGCGAGCGCCCCGAGTTGGTTTTCTGTTCTGTTTAGACTAACCCATAACCACTCACACCACACGGGTTTAAAGGCTCATCCTCCCGAGCCTCACACCGCTCTGGTCAGCGGTCCTCGCAACCTTCACCCCCGCGCATCCCCTTACGGAGCACCTCAAAGCAAGGGCATAACAGGCCCCATGCACGCCAGCACTGATCCTCAGTCCCCGCAGCGCCCCGCGCGAGAGTCGCCTCTATTGGGTGGTCACTTAAGTGCCCCGAGGGCACCGACCCCCGCCCTTCCCACAGCCTCCGGACGCCCCGGCACCAGGCTGGGGCCCCGTGTGCAGGTGCCTCTGGGGAGGCCGACCCGGAGAAAAGCGCACGGGCCACCTGCCCTCGACGGCCCCGCGCCGGGGATGCCGAGGGGCCCTTCCAGCTCACCGCGGCGGCCGCCGCCCAGCCCTGCCCTGCCCTCCCTACGCCGCGTCGACCCACAGGCCGCCGCAGCTCGGCTTCACCTCCGCTGGCCGCCGAGGCCGCTGCCGCTGCCGCAGCCCGGGCCCGCCTTCGAAAGCCGGCGGGAGCCAGGAGAGCTGCGGAGGTGGACCGGCGCCACCCCGCACTTGCGTCTCCTCCTCCCGCCTCCTCCCTCTCCCCTCCCTGTCCTCGCTGGCGGCGTCTGCGGCGCCGGGCGCTCCGCCGACTCAGCCGCTCTCGCCCAGGCCCGCCCTTTCCGCCGCACGGAGTTTATATAGGCGCGCCCCGCCCCCATCCTCCCGCACGCGCAGCCTCGGGCCGCCCCGGCACCGCCTCCTTCCGGGGCCCCTGCCCCACCGCCGCGGGTCGCGGGCCCCGGAGGGCGTTTGTTCCAGGCCGGGCTGCGGCGGGAAGTCGGTCGCGAGAGGGCGCGTTCTCCCCGCGATTGCGCAGATTGCAGGGTACCAGGTGGGCCCGGTGTGTCGCCGAGAGCCAACCGGCGGTAGACCCAGCAGCCCTGCCTAACCTTGCTGATTGCATGCGGTAACTAGAGGATGTGCGACCTTGAACAGGTGATTTCGATCGTCCGAAAAGGGCGGCGCGCCCTTTGTGGAATTGCCAGTGAAATGAGCTTGAGCTTCCCTGGTGGTTTAGGTGGGCACTCTTGAAGTGCTGGCGTGCCTTTGCCCTGTCAGATTCCATCCTTCCTGGTCGGGTAGGGAAAAATCACTGTTTCTCCCGAAAGGACTCAGCCTTTGACAGCAGAATGCCCCGAATCAGCATGGCCATAAAAATGGAGTGAGTGACTCCGCAACCTTCACTATAAGATTGTTTATTTAGGCTGTGTCATTTGTTGCTTTGAAGCAGATGGATTTGTTGGCACTCAGAGAAAAGGCTGATAAAAATTTGGGTAAGGTTGCATAAAATCAAGAAAAAAGGCTGGAAACACATCAGTGTTTCTGAAGGAAGGCATGGTGTTTAATGAATAAGGGGGGGGGGGAGGGGGGAAACATTCAGCAACATCTGGGCCTCAACATGTGTCCAGCTATTACACCACATAGAATTGATTTAGCTCCTGTCCCTGAGGCTCTGATAAGATTTATTTAGACTGGCAAGAAAAGAATAGAGAAAAATCAGAAGTATAATAAAGGAAACAAAGGTCCAGTTTAAAAAGTGTTAGCCAAGCCCACAACAAAATTATCATGATTTTTAACATTTCTTGATACAGTATTTTGCCACTTATTATCTGTGTTCTTTTAGGTCCCTCCTGAAGTAATGTACGTTAATGTTGCATCTTAACTTTGAAACTCTGAATCCCACATGTGACCTTGAGGGTCAGACAAATATTAGATTGTCCATTTGTTTCATTGTTTATAACTACAGAGAACAGAAGCTGTTAAGCATGAAGGGAAACAAAAAACTGGACACAGTTTTTTTTTGAAAAAGTGAAGGACACACTTTTGGATCAATGAGAAGGCACAAAGTTACACCAGAGATTATGACTGTTGTAACGACTGTTGTAGTCTACACTAATTAATACCTAAGAATGTTATTTCAGCCATATTAATCATGAAATATTTGCCTTCTAATTGATGAGGAAAAAATAATCTCCTGGGTCAGATAGATCTGGCCATAGGTCCTAAATGTCCCATTAGTGGAATAATTTTGAATAAACCTGTATGGATTTATTTCCCAAAATGGAGTCAAAAAGTGAACTGAGAAAGAATACAAAAACAGAAATAATTAAACGTCAAATCCAGTAAGGTACAATCTGTATAAGCATAACATAACATTTGTAGAAGATTGTATCTCAGTAAATAAGGTTGCAATAATGTCTTCTGATAAAATTTAAAAAGTGATTGAGGAAAAAGCTTTCCTGCTAGAGAAGATCTTTTAAGCCAGTAAATCTGGCTTATTTTAGAAGGACATGCCCAGGGGCACTTGGGTGGCTCAGTCAGTTGAAGCGTCCGACTCTTCATTTCAGCTCAGGTCATGATTTCGCGCTTTGTGAGTTCGAGCCCCACATCAGGTTCTGAGCACTGATTGCAGAGCCTGCTTGAGATTCTCTCTCTGCGCTTCCCCTACTTGCTCTCTCTCTCTCTCTCAAAAAATAAATAAACTGATAAAAATTTTCAAAAAAAAGAAGGACATGCTCAAAGCACAAATTTATTATCTATTTTCCTCTCCCCACTCCCTGTTTTCTACTGCACCTTGATTTGTCTCGCCAACTATGAGGCAGTATTTGTCGAAAGTCACCTCCAAGCTTAGCAAAGAAATGCTGTATTTAAAATGTGAGTTTAAAAGAAGTGTTTCAGGGGCGCCTGGATGGCTCAGTCAGTTAAGCGTCCGGCTTCAGCTCAGGTCATGATCTCACAGTTCATGGGTTCCAGCTCCACATCACTCTCTGTGCTGAAGGCTCAGAGCCTGGAGCCTGCTTCAGATTCTGTATCTCCCTCTCTCTCTGCCCCTTCCCTGCTCGTGCTTAGTCTCTCTCTCTCTCTCTCTCTCTCTCTGTCTCTCTCTCTCAAAAATGAATAAACATTAAAAAAATCTTTTTCATAAAAAAAGTATTTCAAATCAATAGGGGAAGAAAATATAGATTCATTCATTCAACAAATATTTATCATTATGTCAGTTATATCTCAATAACTGAGGGGGGTGGGCAGAGGACAAATAATTTTTGGGTATCTGCTATGTGTTGGGTGATAGAGATATAATGGTGAGCAAGACAAATATAGCCCGTGCTCTCCTGGAACTAAGCAGGAATTCAGTAAACACTACAGGAATAACTAGCAAAAACAACTATGTCAATAAAATAGAAAAACAAAAATACTAAAGACTTATGATGGATGGTTTGATTTCTGTAAAAACAGCCAAACTTTACAACCCTTAAAAATGTGAAGATTTTAAATATGCATTTTCTGGCAAATGTATGTTTCATCCAGGGATGGTTATGCTGTAGTCACTTAAAGTTAATGTAGCTTCATGTTGTTGAAACTGGAAAGATTAATTCACCAAAGGATGCTGAAGTTGGTAGCATGTGAGTGGAGATACGAGAAATGATCTTAGGTATTTTGTTATAGGTGATAGAAATCTGCTTTTTAGTGGCTCTACAGAGCTTTGTAAAGTATTAACGTGGGGGGGAAAAAGGACCAAGAAAAATAGCAAGAGGGCTGAGAAAGACAGAGATTCTCAAGGAACAGTTAACACAGTAAAATTGTTTAAAATGTTGCACGTTTGGGGCACCTGGGTGGCTCAGTCGGTTCAGTGACTCATGATCTAAGCTCACAGTTGTGAGCACAAGCCCTTTGTTGGGCTCCGCGCTGGGCATGAAGCCTACTTTAAAAAAATAAAATTAGGGGCACCTGGGGGGCTCAGTCGGTTAAGTGTCCAACTTCAGCTCAGGTCACGATCTTGCAGTCCCTGAGTTCGAGCCCCGCGTCGGGCTCTGTGCTGACAGCTCAGAGCCTGGAGGCTGCTTCCGATTCTGTGTCTCCCTCTCTCTCTGCCCCTCCCCCGTTCATGCTCTGTCTCTCTCTGTCTCAAAAATAAATAAACGTTAAAAATAAATAAATAAATAAATAAATAAATAAATAAAATAAAGCAAAACATAAAAATTCTACATTCACATGCTTGCAGATTCATAAGGTGTCTTTTCAAGTATTTGAGGAGACAAACTTATAAAGGACTAGCCAATATAGACTTCAGGTAGGAAAAAAGTTACCATAATAGTTTGAGGCATTTTTTGAAAGAATTCCTGCACCTTTTAAGGTTAATATTCTTGTGGGTTTATTTTTTCATAAAATTATAGTACCACATTCCCAGTGGTTTTTATACTGTTCTTCTGGTATTGGAATTAATGCATCAGTAGTGCTTCACCATTAAGTCCCTTTGAAATAAAAATTACCAGGGCACCTGGCTGGCTCAGTCAGAGGAACATGCAACAACATGAAGCTACATTAACTTTAAGTGGCTACAGCATAACCAGCCCTAGAGGAACCATGAGTTGGAGCCCCATGCTGGGTGGGCTCACTAAAAAAAAAAAAAAAAAAAAAAATTTAAAAATTCTTAGGAAAGAAATGATTAATGTAGAACTTATGAATGTGTATGTGGTCAATAAAATCAAGCCCATACATCTACAATTTTTGTCCAACTTCCAGATATTGTAAAGTGGTAACAACAAAGACTGTGAAGCCACACAACATTGGATCTCATTCTAACTTCTGCCAGGGGTGATCTACCTGAATGATCTTGGGCAAGTTACCCAAATTCCCTGGGCCTCAGATCCTTGAGCTATAAGACAGAGAGAATAGTACCTGCTTAACAGTGTTTTTAAGGACTTTATTTAATTTATGAAAAAGCATATCTTGGGGTGCCTGGCTGGCTCAGCCAGTGGAGCATGCAACTCTTGATCTTGGGGTTGTGGGTTTGAGCCCCACGCTGGGTATAGGGATTGCTTGAAAATAAAATCTTTAAAAAAAAGAAAAAGAAAAAAGAAAGAAAAAGCGTATCTCTTGGAAGGGACCATGAAAACATAGCGTCCACTGAGATATCTTCATTTGCAGCTTTTCTGACAGTGCAGAGCCCAGCATTTCTCCTGGTAGCCTGAGGAGACCTAGAGAATTTTAGGGCTGTGAAACCCCTCCCTTATCTTAAAGATAAGGTAAGTAGAGCTTCTGGGCATTTGGGAGTTTTCTGAGGACTTAAAGAATCTAGGTCTCCTGCCTACTAGAGCAATGGTCATTCCAAGTTTTTCACGCCTTTTCCTTGCTACTTCCATAGAAAATACAGAAATTTTAGGCAATTACAGTGGCAAAATTGAAACTAAAAAGAATAAACAATTCAGTATTACTGTATCTTCAAAGGAATTCAGTCCTTTGATTAACATATCTTAAAACAGTCATGTCTTTTGACCCAATAGTCCTTATTTTAGGAACTTCACCCATGGAAATAATCAGGGATATAGACAAAAATTTATATATAAAAATGCTAATTACAGCATTTTATTTTAAGTTTATTCATTTATTTTGTGAGAGAGAGAGAGCAGGGGAGCGGCAGAGAGAAGAGAGAGAATCCCAAGTAGGCTCCAACCTGTCAGCACAGGGCCTGCCATGGGGCTCAATCTTAGAAATCGTGAGATGAGATCATGACCTGAGCTGAAATCAAGAGTCAGACACTCAACCAGCTGAGCCACCCAGGCACCCCATAAGTGATGAAAAATTGTTAATGGCAACCTAGGCATTCAGTGATAGAATAATAGCTAAACAAGTTGACTCTGATCCATGAATATAGTTCAGGCAGTAATCTTTTTTTTTTTTTTTTTTTTTGAAAGCAAGAACAGAGGCAGAGGAGAGGCAGAGAGAGAGGGAGACGGAGAATTTGAAGCCAGCTCTGCCAACAGCAGAGAGTCGAATGCGGGGCTCAAACCCATGAACCATGAGATTATGACCTGAGCTGAAGTCAGATGTTTAACCAACTGAGCCACCCAGGTACCCCCAAATAATCTTTTTTAAAGAATATTCAAATAACATGATATTATGTGAAGTTTTAAAAAAGGCAGAATAATAACATGATATAAAACATTATTTAGTACAATAGTGATTTTGTAAAATGTTTAATTTTAAATATGCATAGAAAAAGCTACAAGGTATTTTCCTCTATTGCTTATAGCATATATTTATTCTATATAGCAAGCAAGATAGAAAATTTCACCCAGCAATGAAAACTACTCTTTCTAAAGATAACCACTATTAATATTTTTGCTTACCTTCCAGGCTTATTTACAAGCAAATACCTATATAGTTGTTTGTTTATTTTTTATAAAAATGGGAATATAGGGACGCCTGGGTGGCGCAGTCGGTTAAGCGTCCGACTTCAGCCAGGTCACGATCTCGCGGTCCGGGAGTTCGAGCCCCGCGTCAGGCTCTGGGCTGATGGCTCAGAGCCTGGAGCCTGTTTCCGGTTCTGTGTCTCCCTCTCTCTCTGCCCCTCCCCCGTTCATGCTCTGTCTCTCTCTCTCTGTCCCAAAAATAAATAAAAATAAAAAAAATAAAAATAAAAATGGGAATATACTAAAATTTTATGGTAATTCTATCTTTGCTCAAAATATAGAAAGTATTTTTCTACTAAAACAAATTGAAGGGCACTTTGGTGGCTCAGTCAGTTGAGTGTCTGACTCTTGATTCAGTTCAGGTCATGATCTCACTGTTCATGGGATTGAGCCCCATGTCAGACTCTGCACTGACAGCACAGAACCTGCTTGGGATTCTCTCTCTCACTCTCTCTTGCTCTTTCTCTGCCCCTCCCTGCTCTCTCTCTCTGGCTGTCTCTCCCTCTCTCAAAATAAATAAACATTTTTTAAAAACAGACACATTGGACTTCATCAAAATGAAAATTTTCTGTGCTTCAAAGGACACAACCAAAAAAATGAACAGAAAAAGTTAAGTTCCCTTGAGACATGTAACTTTGTTTTGATATGGAAACAGTGTGATACATAAATGTTATTGTACAACAGTAGTTTTTTTTTGTTTTTTGTTTTTTGTTTTTTCAACGTTTATTTATTTTTGGGACAGAGAGAGACAGAGCATGAACGGGGGAGGGGCAGAGAGAGAGGGAGACACAGAACCGGAAACAGGCTCCAGGCTCTGAGCCATCAGCCCAGAGCCGGACGCGGGGCTCGAACTCACGGACCGCGAGATCGTGACCTGGCCGAAGTCGGACGCCTAACCGACTGCGCCACCCAGGCGCCCCCAACAGTAGTTTTAAGAGTAAAATATGTAAGGTTGAAAAGGTTGAAAAAGAAAGCGAGCTCTGTCTTTTCTTATTGAGACATGTTTGTGTTTCCATTGTACTAGATAAATAAATGTGAATGCAAAATTGTATTAAAAAGAGTAAATGAAAAGACAATCCACAGAATTGGAAAAATATGTGCAAATCACCTATCTGATAAGGTACTTATATCATCAATAATATATATTGTATTATATTATATACTTTATATATTTTCATATAAGAATATATGAAGAAGTCTTACACTAAATAAAAAGATAAACCAATTTAAAAATGGGTAAAAAAATCTGATCAGGAATTTCTTCAAAGAAGATACATAAATAGCCAATAAGTACATAAAAAGATGCTCAATATCCTTGTTCATCAAAAATTCAAATCAAAACACAGGGAGGTTCCACTTCACACCTACTTAGGGTGGCTACAATCAAAATGACAGATAATAACAAACGTTGATGAGGATGTAGATACATTGGTTGGAACTCTCATACACTGCTGGTGAGAGTGCAAAACAGTGTAGTCACTTTGGACAACAGTCTGGCGATTCCTCAAACGGTTAAACATACAGTTTCCATATGAACCAGCAATGCCAAATAAATACTCCTAGATATATTCCAAGAGAAATGAAAGCATATCTCCACACAGAAACCTAAACACAAGTTTTCTTTTCAGCGTTTTTCACATAATCAAAAAGGAGAAATAGCCCAAGTGTCCATCAACTGACGAGCGGATAAGTAAAATGTGGTATACTCATACAAAGGAATATTAGTCGATCGTGAAAAAGAATGAAGTACCGATACTTGACATGGCAAAGATGAACCCGGAAAACACTACATTATGGGGAAAAAAGCTAGACACAAGGACCACATACTGTATGATTCCATTTATGTGAAATATGCAGAATAGACAAATCTATTGAGACAGAAAGTAGATTGGTAGTTGCCTGAGGCTTGGGGGTAATTTTAGGGGGGACATGGAGAACGACTGCTAATTGTACAGGGTTTCCTTGTGGGGTGACAAAAATGTTCTAGAGTTGATAGCAGTGACGGTTGCACAATCTGTAAATATACTAACAACTGCTAAATTTTAAGCTTTAAATGGGCCAGTTGTACAGTGTTGTAGGTTGATTTGTGTCCACAAAAAGATCTGTTGAAGTCCTAACCCCCAATACCTGAGAATGTGCCTTTACTTGGAAATAAGGTCTTTGCAGATGTAATCAAGTTAGGGTGAGGTCATACTGGATGAAGGTGAGCCTTAAATCCAATGACTGGTGTCCTGGCTAGAAGAGAGAGATTTGAAGACACAGAGGATAAAGGGGGAAAGAAGGCCATATGAAGACAGACAGATTGAAACCCTGGAACCACAAGGCAAAGAACACCAAGGATTACTGACAGCCATCAGAAACTAGGAAGAGGCCAGGAACGATTCTTCCTCCAAACCTGTAGAGGGATCATGGCCCTGCTGACACCATGATTTTGGACTTCTAGTCTCTGAACTGTGAGAGAATAAATTTCTGTTGATTTAAGCCACTTTGTTTGTGGTAATTGGTTATAGGAGCACTAGAAAACTGACATATACAGTGTGTGGATTTTAGCCTAATAAAACTGGTTGGGTTTTTTTTTTTTTTAACGTTTATTTATTTTTGAGACAGAAACAGAGAGAGCACAAGTGGAGTAGGGGCACAGAGAGAGGAAGACACAGAATTTGAAGCAGGCTCCAGGCTCTGAGCTGTCAGCACAGAATCTGACACGGGGCTTGAACCCACGAACCATGAGATCATGACCTGAGCTGAAGTCAGACGCTTAACTGACTGAGCCACCCAGGCACCCCTGTTTGGGTTTTTTTTTAATGTTTGTTTGTTTATTTGTTTATTTATTTAGAGAGAGAGAGCGTGCGCACATGTGAGGGGGGAAGGGACAGAGAGAGAGAGAGAGGGAGAGAATCCCAAGCAGGCTCTGCCCTGTCAGCTCAGAGCCTGACATGGGGCCTGATCCCACAAACCATGAGATGATCATGACCTGAGCCGAAATCAAGAGTCAGATGCTTAACCGACTGAGCCACTCAGGTGCCCCTGTTTTGTTTTTTGGTGTTTTTTTGTTTTGTTTTGTTTTGTTTTCAGGGCTCTGGCTTTAGTTTTGTCGTAAGTAGAAATTTGTATACTCTAATGGCAGAGAGCATTAGTGGTGTAGAAAGCAAAGGAAAGCCCTCACCATGCAGATTCCCCCTGGGGGGACATGAACTCATGTTTCATGCGTACAAACTGTCTGAGCTGCCAGGCAGTGTAATTCATTGGTTCCTGGGTCTTTTATTCTTTCTTATCTCAGGAGCCCTTCTCCCACCTGGGTTGAATTCTGTAACTGGGCCACAAACAAAGCAATCTTGTTCTCTCCATTTTCTTACATCACTGAGTTTCTCAGTCTATTTCAGATTCTCAGATTTTCTAGGGAGAGGTTGGACTAGAAAACAGTCTGAGACCCTTTGCATTCTTCTACAACCAAAAATTTGCCCCAAGTAATGTTTATTATCCAAAATTAGATATTGTCGCATTTGTACCTTTGGGGTTTTATTTTACAGAGGTGACTGAGTCACAACACAGAGAGGTCAATGCCATTGAAAGAAGATCTGTGTTACTTCCATTTCCCAAGAGGAGGGTGCCTGTCATAGTACACAGGGCCACATGGGGAGCATCAGGTTTTGGTGAGGAGCAGAAGTAGGAGTGAGGAGAAGGCATAAGGTCAGGGCCCTAGTTGGGGTTTCTGCAGGAAAGACAAGGCAGAGTAAAGTAAACGGTTTAGGATGGGTTAGTCTGAATAATTTCAGCAGGCTTGGGGCTATAGGTTGTGGTCTTTGGTTGCTGTGGATGATTTAGGGCAGAGGAAATACTGGCTTACTGTGTGAGAGTTAGTATAAGAAGATGTGTGAGTTCCAGACAAGCTGACTTGCAGGAGATGGGTAAACACTGGCTGTGATTCACAAATGCCAAATAGACCTCTAGAATCTGAAAACACAGAACAGATACCCCATTAATTATTACCTTCAGACCGAGTGTCCCATCTCCTCAAGTACACTGTCTGAGAGGTTAGCAGCTGAAATATCCTCCCTGTTGTTTGGGAACCAAACTTTTGTTCCTACTTTATTCAGTCATTACCTCTGCCCTGCGTCCCTTGTAACTACCAGTGTGTCCTAACAGGTCTCATCATGTCACTGCTCTACTATCAGTCAGAGATCAAAACTTCAGTAGCTCCCTACTGCCCTCAAGATAAAATGTTCTTTGTAAATTCCTTAAATTTTACTTTTGAATAGCTAATGCAGTACAGCCACTCTGCAGAAGGAAATGTCTCCCTTTGCCCTTACCCTCACTTCTCTTCCTCCACGACGACCAGCACTGTTTCTCGTGTATCTTTCTGTAGATTGTCATGCATATACGACAAGTACACACATATATTCTCCCACCACCAACTCTTTTTTAGCCAAATGTTTGTATATAAACACTGCTGCACCTTGTTTTTTTTTTCCTCCTAACAGAATATCTTTGCAGTCATCCCATATCCCTGTACAAGGAGCTTCCTCATTCAAACCAACATAGTTTTTTGCATTGTTTAATTGTATCATTGCACCAGCTGATTTAACCAGTCCTCTAGTGAAGAATACTAAGGGTATTTCTAACCTTTTTCCATTACAAACAATGCTGTGATGGATAGTCTTATCCATATAGTATTTTGCACATTTTTTAGCGTATCTGGCAGAGAAATCCTTAAAAGCAGAATTACTGAATCACTTGTACTTTTGATAGGTGTTTCCAAATCAAATCCACTCCCTCCCCCAATAAAAGCAATAACATCTAGATTCCCATCGGCAACACATGAGGCCTATTTATCGTCGCCCTCATTAACATGGGTAGCATTTGCCATGTGCCCAGCTCACATTCCAGAGACCTGTCAGTGTTATTTACAACTGTCAGCATCTGCACCCTTGTGCCTGAGGGCCCACTCTCCCCATCCCCAATTGCAGAAGGTGTTTTTGGGGATTGGGGGGAAGCCAGATGCACAGAAAATTATCCGCCCGCCCCCAACACACGTGCATACACAGGGCAGCCCTCACCCATGACTTTTCAGGTCCTTCATCCCTCAAGTGGGGTAATTCTGAAGTTTATATGTTGCATTAACTCCCAGAATTTCCCACAGGCAGCTGGCTTAATAACCTACCTTTCCTTAGCTGCCTTTTTCTTTTTTTTTTTTTTTTAAAGGTTTATTTATTTATTTATTTATTTTTTTTCAACGTTTATTTATTTTTGGGACAGAGAGAGACAGAGCATGAACGGGGGAGGGGCAGAGAGAGAGGGAGACACAGAATCGGAAACAGGCTCCAGGCTCTGAGCCATCAGCCCAGAGCCCGACGCGGGGCTCGAACTCACGGACCGCGAGATCGTGACCTGGCTGAAGTCGGACGCTTAACCGACTGCGCCACCCAGGCGCCCCAAACGTTTATTTATTTTTGAGACAGAGAGAGACAGAGCATGAACAGGAGAGGGGCAGAGAGAGAGAGGGAGAGGGAGACACAGAATCGGAAGCAGGCTCCAGGCTCTGAGCCATCAGCCCAGAGCCCAACGCGGGGCTCGAACTCACGGACCGCGAGATCGTGACCTGAGCTGAAGTCGGACGCTTAACCGACTGAGCCACCCAGGCGCCCCATGCCTGACTTTTTCTATGTCACTTAACTACTTCCCTTTCCAGCGTCCCTTCCCAGCTGTCCCACCCAGCCTTCCTTGGGTGTTTTTGTTTGTTTGTTTGTTTGTTTGTTTGAAATCAAAACAGCCAAAAGTGGGTGGACACGCTCCACCTCCCCAAAAGTGATTGAGCTACTTCTTGTTAATTGATGTGAATGTTCCATATCTGTTTCATGCTCATCACAATGTGGATATTTTTCAGTCTATTGGAAACCAATCTCTTTAAAACCATTCTGCTTTAATTAAAGCTTTAAAGCAGATTTCTGTGCCAGAATAAACTTACCTATTTTAAAAATAAGAATATTTACCTTAATCTCAGGAAGAATCCTGAGAGAATGCATACTGTCTTCTGGTAGGCTGGCCAAAGAAAGGATTCCTGGCCATGGAGAAGAAAGGGAAATAAATATGTTGATTTTATAGGAAACTTTTTTGAAAGATGTAGACTTTTAAAAACTTCCTAATACGGTTGCCTGGGTGACTCAGTCAGTTAAGCGTCCGACTTCAGCTCAGGTCATGATCTCACTGTCCGTGAGTTCGAGCCCCACGTCATGCTCCATGCCGACAGCTCAGAGCCTGGAGGCTGCTTCGGAGTCTGTGTCTCCCTCTCTCTCTGCCCCTTTCCCACTTGTGCTCTGTCTCTCTCTCTCTCAAAAATAAAATAAATAAAATAAGATAAAATAAATTTTAAAAAATTAAAAAATAAATTAAAAATAAAAAAATAAAAACTTCCTAATAGTTTTTTTCAAAATGCCTAACAACTAACAAGTTAAACCACACAGGAGGAGAAACGACTAAAGGAACTTCACTTAAATGATTCCCCATTGATGCAATTTCTTTTTTCTAAGAAAGAGATTTACATTCAGACACAGGTAGGTAAGAGCATTAACAAAGTGTAGGTCAGCTTCTTACAACTTTAGTTTTATTACCTCTAAAATGGGATAATAATTCACAGGGTTGTTTTGGTGGTTAAATGAGCTGGTAGACATACTTAACATATCGCTTGGCATGTAATAAAGATTCAATAATTGGTAGTTATTCCTATGAAGACAGTTTCTGCTCTAATGACATTGTCTACCCTGGAAGACTAGTACGGAGTTGGAAGAACACATCCCATGAGAGTTCTTGACCATGAGGACAGCCCAGGGAAAGGAAGTAGGGCCCTACGTAAAGCATTCATAAGAAAAACCCCACATGTCAGGAGGGTGCAAATCACGAAGACAGCACAGAGTCTCTTTCCCACACTCTGCATTGTTCAGTCTGTCCAGACTTCCATAAATGTGTAGAAAGTACATCACAAGAGCTGCTACATATAAGAATCAACAGGTCTCTTGCCAATACTGGAGTAGGCATGTTCTCTTCTCTGAGGCTATTGCTTTTGCTACCCCCACTTACCACGAGCAATATTAATGTCACCAATTCCAAAAACATCTCTTAGAGTTGCAGCAACACTGCCTCCCCTTCAAAGCAACCTGTGCTATATTTGTCAAAATAAAATTTGGGGGGGTGAGAGGTAGAAGGTAAGAAATGGGAGTTGGTGGAGAGAAATATGTACTATATATATCTATATATCTATCTATCTATTATAGATATATCATGGCATCTATAAGGGCATAATGTCATAGTAGAAAGAGACCTGGCCTAAAAGCCAGGCAGGCAGAGTGCTGAGTCTGGCTCTTTCAATGATAGCATTTGTAAACTTGAGTCAACTATTTTGTTTGTGTCAACTATTTGCGTGTAATAAGCACGCAATAAGTCATCAGCAAGTGCTGTCAACTCTGCCTCTAAGGTATATCTCCATTCTTTCCACTTCCTTCTAAATATTCTACCACCTAGGCCAGGCTACCGTCATCTCTCGTCTAGAATACAGCAGTACTCTTCTGGAGTTCTTGCTTGCCTACTGGCCCCACTACAGTCTACCCTAAACACTGAAGCAGAGAATATTTAGGCATTTTTTTAAATGTTTATTTATCTATTTTGAGAGAGAGAGAGAGAGAGAGAGAGAGTGCATGCACATGAGCTGGCAAGGGGCAGAGAGAGAGGAAGAGAGAGAATCCCAAGCAGGCTCAGTGCTGTCAGCACAGAGCCCCACACAGGGCTCGATCCCACAAACCATGAGATCATGACCTGAGCAGAAACCAAAAGTCGGACACTTAACGAACTGACTCACCCAGGTACCCCCTATTTAGGCATTTTACTTATTTTTCAATTTGTTAATGTTTGTTTTTGAAAGAGACAGAGAAAGAGCCTGAGCAGGGGAAGGGCAGAGAGAGAGAGGGAGACACAGAACTGGAAGCGGGCTCCAGGCTCCAAGCTCTCTGCACAGAGCCCAACGCAGGACTCAGACCCACAAACCGCGAGATCATGACCTGAGCCCGAGTCACACACTTAACTGACTGAGTCACCCAGGTGCCCCTAGGCATTTAAAATCTGATATAATACTCTGCTCAAAACTCTGAATGATTTTCCACCCACTTAGAAAAAAAATGCATACTTACAATAGCTCTCATGATATTAACACACCCCTAACCTCTCTAACCTTACTGTGGCTGCCACACTCTAGTGGCCCCCGTAATCCCCACCTTCTGGTGTCCATGCCTTGCATAATCCTCCTCCCTTGAGTAAGTGGGCCTGGACGTATGTTTAACCAATAGAATATAACAAAGGTGATGGATGTCACTTCCCTAATAACACTGTAAAACATCTGGTTAGGAGTCCCCCTCCCCCTTGCTGGCTTTGAGAAAGCAAACACCCATGATGGGAAGACCCACATAAAAAGGAATTGAGGGCTGCCTCCAGTGGACAGCAAGAAATGGAGACTCTCAATCCAACAGCCCCACAAGGAACTAAATTCTTCCAATAACTTCCTGAGCTTGGAAGTAAATCCTCAGATAAGCCTCAGATATGAACATCAACCCTTGATGATACCTTGATTGTAGTTTTGCAGAAGACCCAGCTAAAGCTGTGCCTGGACTCCTGACCTACAGAAACGGTGTTATTTTAAGCCACTAAATGTGTGGTGATATTGTTAGGCAGCAATACCTGATTCTTCTCTCCCACCACACTCCTCCTCGTGCGCTACGTCTACCTACACTGGGCCTCTTGCTGCTGTCCTCATACATCAAGATTATTCCCTCCTCAGGGCCTTTACACTTGCCATGGCCTCTGCCTAGAAGGCTCTTAATCAGAATCTTCACTTAGCTGACTTTTTCTTGTCATACAGGTCTTAGCTCTAATGTTCACTCCATCTACATAATCTAAACAGCCACCCTGACATTAGCACATCATACTGTTGTAATTATGCATAGAGCTTCTTACTACCTGTAAAAATGTGTTTATTCAGTTTCCTCACATCAGAAAGTGAGCTGTTTGAGATCAAAGACTTCGTCCATCTTGTTTCCTACTGTGTGCTTAGAACCCAAAACTGCCTGGTACTAGAGTAACATTCCATAAATACTTGTTATTATAAAATGAGCTTTGGGGCAGTATTTAAGCCCTTTCCAGAGCTAAAAGGGACATATGCAAAGACATTCATTGCATCAATATTTGTGGTACAGTGAGTGGGAGATAATCTGGGTGCCCATCATTGGGAGAGTCCGTTAACAGAATGTGATAGATGCACATGTGAAGGGCTGTGTAGCAATTAGAAGCAGTGGGTCAGATGCACACTGAAACATGGCAGAACTGAAAATGTAGTACCCAAGACTAAGCTGTATAAGATGCACATTTTCTGTAAGCAAAAATCCACGTGCACACAAAAATGCATATTTTGTAATAACAATACAGGCAAATAAAACCACATTAAATAGAACACTGTGCTCTAGGAGAGGAAGGAGATGCAAGTGGCAAGTGAGGTTAAGAGAGAAGGAACTTGCCCAGACCAATGATGATAATGGGCTAGGAACTGGGAAGTACAATTAATTCAGACTTCTGCATCTGAGAGCCAAATCGAAGGCCAAGCAGAACCATGTGATTCAGAGACCATAGGAGACATCATTAGGTGGTATCAGTCTAAAGATAAGCAGGGGGGCGCCTGGGTGGCGCAGTCGGTTAAGCGTCCGACTTCAGCCAGGTCACGATCTTGCGGTCCGTGAGTTCGAGCCCCGCGTCGGGCTCTGGGCTGATGGCTCAGAGCCTGGAGCCTGTTTCTGATTCTGTGTCTCCCTCCCTCTCTGCCCCTCCCCCGTTCATGCTCTGTCTCTCTCTGTCCCCCCACAAAAAAATAAATAAATAAATAAAAATAAAGATAAGCAGGGCTGGATTAAATACTAGAAGGTGACTAGCAGTGACTAAAAGTCACTCTTTAGTGGATGACTCTGCCTTTCCCTCCTTCTTTTTATGGACCCAGGCATCTGGATGCTTCCAACATTTTTCTTGAATTCGTCTCCACCAGCCTTGGGTGTCCATCATGATCAGACTTAGGCTCAATGTTCTTGACACTGCTGCTTCCCAGATTCTGCCATGCTCTTCCACTGGGAAGTACGTTGTGTCTGGTGATCTCTCTTTGTGTAATGTAGAGCTATTAATGATCAGTGCCATAGTTGATGTCAAGGTCTCTTGAATCATTTTGATTATCTGAGGCCAATTTTCTAGCATATTCCTCAGGAAGAGTTCATCAGAGCAATACTTTCTGAGTCCCTAAGAGTTTGTCTGTAGCCTTTCTACTTGAAAGTCAGCTTGATAGAATATAAATCCTTGGCTCACATTTTCTTTTCTTAGCACACAATTTCAGACCTCTATATTGCAGCTTATGTTTTTCTCCACCTGGAATGTCCTTCCTACTTGTCATCTGTCAAACTCTGTTGAGCCTTCTGGGCCCAGTGGTGCCTCTCCACTATTAGGAAGCCTTTCCTAGCTCCTCTGACTGAATTAAGCTCTACTTTCAATAGTGTCCTTATGGAACTTTACACATTTCTCTGTTGTATCACTTAACACATTATACAAAGCTACAACATATTAAGCACTTACTATGTGCCAGGCACAGCTGACCTATGTAGTGGACTGATTACATGTAGAGCACGATAATTGTATTTCTTTTCTTATACACATGTGTGTCCTTGCTTTGGAATTAAAAATTGCCTCATATTTTTGTTTGCCTAGATTTCACACACACAAAAAAAATCTAAGAGTTTTACTTTTTCTTCAGGGATTTCATTAATTTTCAGTCACTATACCATCCCTAAACTCTCACTCAGTTGTCTCTATCTCAATACATGTCAACACTTCAGGTACTATAGGATTTCATTTTCAGGGAGATCTCCCTCTCAGAGGGAGGGTGGCTTTCTGGGTGGCTCCTGTGTGGAATGTTGGCTCTGGTGCTGCTATCTGAGATTTATCCTTACTATCATCTGGGGATTCCCTTTGCCTCTTTTGCACGTGTGTGTGTGTGTGTGTGTGTGTGTGTGTGTGTATGATGGATTTTATATTTTCTGGATCTTATATTATCCCTTTTCTTGAGTTCCTTTCCTGATCTTTTTTTAAAAAGGGAACATGAAAGGTGAACTATTAGAGATGGAAGGACACTTTATCAGTCACATACCCTCTATGTGATTGATGAAGCACCTACTTTATAATTCCAGGTTGATAATATTTTTCTATCAGAATATTGAAGACATTTCTATTGTCTTCCAGCTTTCAGTGTTACTAATGAGCAGTCAATGCTATTATTATTTTGAATCCTTTATTTTTTTTCAACCGAGAAGCTTTTTATTTAGTTTTTTAAATTTATTGTTTATTTTGAGAGAAGGAGAGAGCAAGAGAGAGTGTGAGCGGGGAAGGAGCAGAGAGAGAGGGAGGGAGAGAGAGAGAATCCCAAGCAGGCTCCATGCAGTCAGTGCAGAGCCCAATGCAGGGCTTGAACTCACAAACTGTGAGCCAAAATCAAGAGTCAGATGCTTTACTGACTGAGCTACCCAGGCACCCCAACCTAGAAGATTTTATAATCATCTTTTTATCCCAGGGTTCTAAGTTTTCAAGATGAAATGCTTTGGTGAACTCAGTGGTCCTTATCAATTTTTTCAAATAATTTCTCCAAAGGGAGCCTGTCTGGCTCAGTCAGAACACTGTGTGACTTTTGATATCGAGGTCATGATTTGAGCCCCACACTGGGTATAGAGATTACTTAAAATAAATTTTTAAAAATAATAAAATAAAATAATTTCCCCAATAACTTCCTCTTTCCATCTATCTTATCTATATAGTCTTTTATTTATTTCCCTCTCTCTCTCTCTCTTTCTCTCCCCCATTATTCAGGTATTGTATCTCCTAGGTTGATTTTCTAATTTTCTTATATTTGCTTTCATATTTTTCATCATTTTCTCTTTTTGTTCTACTTTTTGAGAGATTTCCTCACCTTTAATTTACAACCCTACTTTTTAAAAAGTGTTTCAGACAGTTACTTTTATATTTCTTAAAGTGAGATTATGGAAAGAAAACAAATACCAGCCGCTAGTCGTGTTTGACATATGAGAATAGGTGCTAAACATATAGCTTTTTAAAAATGAATGGATTTCAACCCCAACCTGCCACTCTGCATACCTTGTATCCATGCTTCATAAAATTAAGAAAATCAAGGACTTTCTACTCATAGCCAGGTGAAAGGACACCAAATCTGTCAAGGTCAAAAAAAAAAAAAAAAAGGAAAATATGAAGTTTTTTTTTTAATTTTTTTTTTCAACGTTTATTTATTTTTGGGACAGAGAGAGACAGAGCATGAACGGGGGAGGGGCAGAGAGAGAGGGAGACAGAGAATCGGAAACAGGCTCCAGGCTCTGAGCCATCAGCCCAGAGCCCGACGCGGGGCTCGAACTCACGGACCGCGAGATCGTGACCTGGCTGAAGTCGGACGCTTAACCGACTGCGCCACCCAGGCGCCCCAGGAAAATATGAAGTTTAAAGTTTGTTACAACAGACACTTTCATACCTTGTTCATCACAAAGAGAAGGCAGAGAAACTGAAGCAATCCCTGCCCAGGTTTAGTAATGAATGAATTATAATCCACATTGATTGGGACTATATTAAAAGTTTTTAAATTCTTTTAAAAAAGCAAAAGAAAAGAAAAACAGGTGACAATAGGCTTCATGTCTTTCCCATTGCTCTCTTTTCCTTAGAAAATAATTACTACTCATTTAGTTTTAAAAGTACTTTTGAGGGGAGCCTGGGTGGCTCAATCAGTTGAGTATCTGACTCTTGATTTCAGCTCAGGTCATGATCTCATGGTCTGTGGCATCAAGCTCCAAGTCGGGCTCTTTGCTGACAGCGTGCAGCCTGCTTGGAAGTCTCACTCTCCCTTTCTCTCTCTTCCCCCTGCTCAAGTGCACACACAGCCATGCGCACATGCTTTCTCTCTCAAAATAAATAAACTTAAAAAAAAATTCTAATTAAAAAAAGTACTTTTGAGTGGGGCACTGGCTGGCTCAGTTGGTGGAGCATGCAACTCCTGATCTCAGGGTTGTGAGTTCGAGCCCCACATTGCATGGAGAGATTACTTAAAAGTAAAATCTTTTTTTTTTTTTTTCAACGTTTATTTATTTTTGGGACAGAGAGAGACAGAGCATGAACGGGGGAGGGGCAGAGAGAGAGGGAGACACAGAATCAGAAACAGGCTCCAGGCTCCGAGCCATCAGCCCAGAGCCTGACGCGGGGCTCGAACTCACGGACCGCGAGATCGTGACCTGGCTGAAGTCGGACGCTTAACCGACTGCACCACCCAGGCGCCCCAAAAGTAAAATCTTTTTAAAAAATAAAATAAAAAGGGGCACCTGAGTGACTCAGTGAGCTACACTTTCGACTTCAGCTCAGGTCATGATCTCATAGTTCATGAGTTCGAGCCCTACAGCAGGCTCTCTGCTGTCAGTAGAGCCGGCTTTGGATCCTCTGTCTCCCTCTCTCTCTGCCCCTCCCCTGAGCTCTCGATTTCTCTCAAAGATAAATAAATACTTAAAAATAAATAAATAGGGGCACCTGAGTGGCTCAGTCAGTTGAGTGTCTGACTTCAGCTCAAGCATGATCTCACAGTTTGTGGGTTTGAGCACTGCATCAGGATCTATGTTGACAACTCAGAGCCTGGAGCCTGCTTCGGATTCTGTGTCTCCCTCTTTCTCTGCCCTCCCCTGCTCACATTCTCTCTCTCTCTCTCAAAAATAAACATTTTTTGGGGCGCCTGGGTGGCGCAGTCGGTTAAGCGTCCGACTTCAGCCAGGTCACGATCTCGCGGTCCGGGAGTTCGAGCCCCGCGTCAGGCTCTGGGCTGACGGCTCAGAGCCTGGAGCCTGTTTCCGATTCTGTGTCTCCCTCTCTCTCTGCCCCTCCCCCGTTCATGCTCTGTCTCTCTCTGTCCCAAAAATAAATAAACATTGAAAAAATAAATAAATAAATAAATAAACATTTTTTTAAATTTTAATATATAAATAAAATAAAAGTACTTTTGAGTTAATAACATGCTTTTCCATGTTGTTTATATAAACTAATTTTTCTAAGAAACTAATGAATTAAAAAGTAGCGATTATTCAAACAAGCTTATTTAAGTGCTAAACCCAAACAAGAAACTGATATCTGTTCTGCATTAATATGGTAAAATAGCAAGTGAAAAAATAATGTAATCATAACTATGTGCTCATTTCATGTAATCTAAGACTCATGGCAACCCTATGAGTTAGTTACCGTTGTTATCCCCATTTTATAGAAAAGGAAGTTAAGACACAGGTAGGTTGAATAACATCCCCCAAAGTCATACAACTAGTATGTGACATTGACTTTTTAAGAATTTCTATCCATTGATTTTTTATTTTTATCATAATTTGTATTTTCAAGAGATAGCTTTATTCTTTTCAATATGTTTTTTTTTTTAATATCATTTTTTCTGGGGTGCCTGGGTGGCGCAGTCGGTTGGGCGTCCGACTTCAGCCAGGTCACGATCTCGCGGTCCGTGAGTTCGAGCCCCGCGTCAGGCTCTGGGCTGATGGCTCAGAGCCTGGAGCCTGTTTCCGATTCTGTGTCTCCCTCTCTCTCTGCCCCTCCCCCGTTCATGCTCTGTCTCTCTCTGTCCCAAAAATAAATAAACGTTGAAAAAAAAAAAAAATTTTAATATCATTTTTTCTTCATGAATGCAAGACTCCTTTCATTGCTCTGAGACCGTTACTTGTAGGTCTTAGTGTTTCTGATTCTTCTACTTAGTTTCCTCCAAGTTCTTTGGTTTATCTCTCTGTTTTCATGCTTGGGGACTTTCCTCAAATGTTTGGTAGTTCTTACCTATTCATGTATAGTTAAGAGTGAGGCACTAAAGCCTAAGAAGAAGAATCTGTGTGGCAAAGTGGTAGACTTCTTTGCAAAATTATTCCCTCGGGACACTCCCTGTCAAATGTGTCAGAATGTCTAGCTCCTTTTTCCTGGAGTGCTCATTTTCCCCAGCGAGAGGGTGTCCCTCCAATTCCTTACCTTGGAGTTAAGTCAGGGGAAGAGGCTTTGGAATCTTACTTTGCAAGATACTGATTTCTGCTTAGTCCCCCTGCTTTCCACAGAGCTCCCTGTTTTTCCCTTCTGCCTGTACTCGGTTCAAAACCCTTCTCTTCTCTGCAGGGTGGGTTGCTGAGTTGCCTGTGGTGTGAAAAGGGATTTGGGACCTAACTGCTTCATTTCTAGGATTTCACCCCATCTTTCCAGTTTCAGCTCTACCTCTCATCCCTGCCTTCAGAGATAACTGGGACCACAATGCCCAAAATTTTCCAGGCTCCTAAAGCAGGGTTTTGCTTCTTGGCTTCCCTCTCTGCAGGCAGTACAGTTTCAGCTTTCTCTGGTCTGCTGGATCAGTTAGCAATTGCCCAGCTGGCTTTTTGGCTTCTAGATTTTGATTGACAGCTCTCAACTGTTCTGCTGCCTCCCCTGGAGTTCTCCCCTTCCTCAGAGGTTTAAGTCTTTTTAATCCCTGAAATATCATCTGGGTGGAGATCCAGGAAGGAGCAGAGGGGAATGCAAGTATCCAGTCTCCCAGATTTAGCAGGAAGCCTGTGCTTTTAACCTCTGTGTTATGCTGCATGTGTGTGTGGCCTCCATGTCTATCCTCCACATAGATTATGATTTTCTTGGAGACAGAGACCTGAAAATAAAGAAGTTCCCACACTCCTAGGAAAAGATGAAATGTCCCGTGGTTATAGCAACAAGTAACCACCAGAACCAGTTCTAAACTGGTTTCATGGATCAATGACAGCTTGCCTCGGTTTAATGAATCCATGGCAACTTGCCCAAGTGAACACACTTCTGAAAGTCAGCCAGAAATGGCCCCATGCTCTTGAAATCCAGCCAGTTCACACCGTTCCCATCAAAACAATCAGGTTTCCACAGCTGGTGTCAACCCACTCCTGCCTCTGAAAGCCCACCAAACCCCAGATTCCACACTTCCCGAGCACTATCTAGATCAGCTCCTTGCTTTGCTGGAGAAGACTGTGCTTCAGTAAGCGTCAGACCTGGCTTTTTATTTAGGTATTTGGTGGTAGTCTTTTCCTTCGACAGACCTCAGCCGTCACCGCCTGTCTGGCACACAGGAAGTGTTCGGTGGGCAGATAAGCAAAGGTGCCAAGGACAACTGTGTCTGAAATCAAAGGGCCTGAGCTGTTTCCCCTAGTGAGCCCAGTGGCAAGGTTAAAACAGTGATAACTATACCTTGGAGGCATGCCTTGGAGATAGTGCACGTTTGGTTCCAGACTACTGTAATAAGGCAAATATCGTAATAAAGGGAGTCAAATTAATTTTTTGGTTCCCCAGTGCATGTGAAACTTATGTTTACACTGTATTGTAGTCTACTAAGTGTACAATAGCATTATGTCTAAAAAACAATGTACATCCTGAGTTTAAAAATACTTTATTGGGGCACCTGAGTGACTCGGTTGAGTGTCCAACTCTTGTTTTCGGCTCAGGTCATGATCTCACAGTTTGTGGGATAGAGCCCCACATCGGGCTCTGCGCTGACCATTCAGAGCCTGCTTGGGATTCTCTCTCTCTCTCTCTCTCTCTCTCTCTCTCTCTGCCTCTCTCTCTTTCTCTCCGTGTCTCTCTCTCTCTCTGTCAACAAACTTAATTAACTTGGGGCACCTGGGTGGCTCAGTCGGTTAGGCATCTGACTTGGGCTCAGCTCATGATCTCGCAGTTCATGGGTTCCAGCTCCAGATCGGGCTCTGTGCTGACAGCCCAGGGCCTGGAACCTGCTTCAGATTCTGTGTCTCCCTCTCTCTCTGCTCCTCCCCTGCTCACACTCTGTCTCTCTCTCTCTCTCAAAAATAAATAAACATTAAAAAAAAAAAAAGTACTAAGCTGCTTTCAGTGAGTTGTAATCACTGATCACAGATCACTGTAAGAAATATAGTAACAATGAAAAAGTTTGAAATATTGTGAGAATTACCACAATGTGTCACAGAGACACAAAGTGAGCAAATGCTGTTGGGAAAATGGCGCCTATAGGCTTGCTCAACACAGGGTTGCCACAAACCTTCAATTTGTAGAATAGAACAGAATAGAAATGCAATATCTGTGAAGTGGAATAGAAGTGCAATAAAATGAGGTATGCCTGTTTATATATACATATTCATAAAAGTATGTTTATGTAATATCGTTCAACATTCACTCATCGACCCAAATTTATAGGTACCAGAAGCAACTGTGTTTCCCTGCCACCTTTAATATAGCTAACTGTATGTAACCTGATCAATAAGTAGGACGTGCTAATGAATGAGCTTTGGTTTTTTTACTACCCTCTATTTTCACTATTTTACACTCTTTTTTCTTTACCCTAGATTAAAGAAGGGAGGGAGAATCTTCCCTCCACAGGGATCATATTTACAGTAGCAAAACTGATTCTAACAGATATACAAAAAAAACATCCTCTGGGGAACTTAATTTACTGTAGGGTTAAATGTTCTCCAATAACAACTGAGCGCTGGGAGAACACGTGCCGTCAGAACTCTTCTGAGAATCGGAGTTCACCTGCCTCCAGGATCCCGGACTAGATGCTGCAGAAGTTTCTTGCAGGAAGAAAAACAGGACTGCAGGCTTAGAGTAGCGGAGAGAAGACAACTACTAGCACAAGAAGCACCCATCCGCAAAAGAAATCTCAAGATCGTGGGGCCGATGGGAAGGCGAAGCTGTCGCTCCAGCCATCGTTTCTGCCACCCCTTCTGCCACCGCAGCCCTCCCGGCCTCCTTTTCTCGGCCTTTCCCGACATCCCTTCCTGCTCTGCCTTTGTTGCAGCCACAGATCCTGGCTCCGGCCCGCGGCCCTTCCCCCGGAAAGGCCGCCAGCATCTCTGGCCTGCCGCGCCCCCCCCCCCCCCCCCGCCGCCGCGCCTCCGGACCCCAAAAGCCGCGCGGTCTCGCTCAGGCTCCCCGGACGCCCCTCGGCTCCAGGCA
This sequence comes from Leopardus geoffroyi, assembly GCF_018350155.1. Classification (NCBI taxonomy): domain Eukaryota; kingdom Metazoa; phylum Chordata; class Mammalia; order Carnivora; family Felidae; genus Leopardus; species Leopardus geoffroyi. The sequence goes on from NC_059341.1 coordinate 64,073,045, forward strand.
CATAGCTTGGAACCTCGCCGTTGGCCCTTCTAACAGCGGGTTTCGGAAGACTTAGAAGCTCTAGAAACTGCTAAGAGACCTCCAGCAGAAGCAGTCTGGCACGGTTCTGTCGGAAGGAGCTGTGCCCCCTTGCGTATCCTTCATGAGGTCTCGCAAGCCGCGGATCGTGGCTTTGCCTACAAAGGTGAGCATGCTTCTGGAAGAAGCTCCTGCCACCTTAGGCGTCAGTGAGAATGTTTGGAGGAGGAATAACAGGTCAATTTTGCAAAAACAGGATCCCCTCTTCCTCTGTCCTTTTGACAGTTTTTCAGAAATGGAAGGACCTAAGACGCTCTCCAGACCCAGGGGGTCCAATCACCATCTACGTGGGGATGATTCGCAAAGCTTTCTAAGCACAAATCTCTCACCTGATTCCAGACCCATAAATCCAAAAGCCAATTAAACAGGTGCCACAAGGACACCCCCCCCCAACCCCCCAAGACGTTCAACTTCTGTATACACTCAACATTGCTCTTCCAGTAATTTCCTGTCTCAGGGAACTGATACAGAAATGGACCTGTTCTTGCCCTATCTTTCATCTGAAATCTTTCAATGGCTCTCCATTGCTTATAGCATAAGGCCCCAAACTCATGAGAAAACTCACAGGACCCTTTTAGAGGGGGCCCCTCTGCAATCCTACTGCTACTTACTCTCCCACTAGAGTGAAGCCCTCCACCCATACTAACCCATTCCCTGGGGAATGCCTTTGCACACATCAGACCCCTAGCCTGAAGGCTTCTCCCTCCTCTCTTTTTGTCTGGCTCACTACAGTCAAGCTTACGTCTCCTCTGAGGCATCACCTACTCTCCAAGAAGGATTCCAAAGAACCCTGACTTCACACTGCTGTTATCTCAACCCACTGCATGAAAAAAAATTTCCCTGTCTGCCCACCAAACTGAGCTCCTTGAAGGTAGAGACTATGTCTGGGTTAACATTTTATTTTATTTATTTATTTTTTTTTTTTTTAATTTTTTTTTCAACGTTTATTTATTTTTGGGACAGAGAGAGACAGAGCATGAACGGGGGAGGGGCAGAGAGAGAGGGAGACACAGAATCGGAAACAGGCTCCAGGCTCTGAGCCATCAGCCCAGAGCCTGACGCGGGGCTCGAACTCACGGACCGCAAGATCGTGACCTGGCTGAAGTCGGACGCTTAACCGACTGCGCCACCCAGGCGCCCCGTCTGGGTTAACATTTTAGTCCCCAGGTCAAGGGCTTGAGTGATCAAAGGCACTGAGCGAGCTGATGGAGTTAGAAATAAAGCCCAACACTTTGGTCCCATCAGCCACCGTTCCTTCTGTAACACTAGCTGAGCAACTTGACTTCAGCTGCCCACATGTGCCAAACTGCTTAGAAACTACTGTTTAGGAAGCAGTGTGTTTGGCTCAGATCTGTATACATACACCTACCAGATGAAGCCTGTTAGTTAATTGTGTTACTTGAATTCTCAAAAAATTGATTTTTGGCAAATACGATCTGTCAGTCTCCAAAAGAGAGTATGTTTAAAATCTTGTTCTCATTCTGAATTTGTCTATTTCTCTTTGTAGTTCCACCTACTTTTGATTTGTGTGTATCACAGACCTGTGGCCGGTTCCACATAACATCATAATTATTATGTCTTCTTGGACAGATGTTCCTTTTATCACTATGAAATGTTTTTCTTGATCTCTTTTAATATTGTTCACCTGTAATACTGTTTTATTTTTTGCCTAATAAATATTTTTTAGATATGTCTTTTTCTAACCTTTGTGCATCACTTGAAAATAGCAGTAATCTGGGGTGCCTGGGTGGCTCAGTCGGGTAAGTGTCCGACTTCGGCTCAGGTTGTGATCTCACATTCAGCGGGTTCAAGCCCCGCGTCAGGCTCTGTATTGACAGCTCAGAGCCTACAGCCTGCTTCAGATTCTGTCTTCATCTCTCTCTGTCCCTCCCCCACCCATGCTGTCTGTCTGTCTCTCTCTCAAAAATAAATAAACATTAAAAAAAATTTTTTAGGGGCGCCTGGGTGGCTCAGTCGGCTGAGTGTCCGACTTCAGCTCAGGTCACGATCTCGCAGTTCGTGGGTTCAAGCCCCGCGTCAGGCTCTGTACTGACAACTCAGAGCCTGGGGCCTGTTTCAGATTCTGTGTCTCCCTCTCTCTCTGACCCACCCTGTTCATGCTCTATCTCTCTCTGTCTCAAAAATAAACGTTAAAAAATTAAAAAAAATTTTTTTTTAATTTAAAAAAAGAATAAATTCTTCCTGGAGCACCTGAGTGCCTTAGTCAGTTAAGTGTCTGACTTCAGCTCAGCTCATGATCTCATGGTCAGCGGGTTCGAACCCCATTTCAGGCTCTGTCCTGAGAGCTGAGAGCCTGGAGCCTGCTTCAGAGTCTCCTTCTCTCTCCGCCCCTCCCCCACTCATGCTCTCTCACTCTCTCGCTCTCTCTTTCTCAAAAATAAACCTTAAAAATTTTTATTTTAAATAGGAGTAATCTTTTTCTTCTTAGGCCTATTTTTCATTCTTTGTAATGAATAATGAGAGAAAAAGTTGCAGGGCACCAAAACTTCAGAATACCAACACATACAAACCAATGAAAGGGAATTTGTTTTTCCCTATATTCTCAATCTTAAACTATGTTAGAGATTCCTCAAAAGTTATATGGAGAATTATCATACGACCCAGCAATTCCATTCCTAGGTTTACACCCAAGAGAAGTGAAAACATGTTCACACAGAAACGTGTACACAAATGTTAACAGCCAAAAAGTAAAAACAACCCAAATGCCCATCAATGAATATATGCACAAATTATCGTATATGCATACAATGGAATATAATTTAGTCATGAAAAGTAAGGAAGTACTGGTACATGCTACAAGTTGGATGAGCCTGGAAAACATTATGCTAAGAAAGAAGCCAAACACTAAAGGTCACGTAATTGAATGGTTCCTTTATATGCTGTAGCCAGAACAGGCAAACCCACAGAGATAGCGTCTTAGCGGTTACCAGTGGGTGACAAGAGGGGGCAATGATCACTTAAGTGTGTGAATGTTTATGGGTGTTTGTAATGAAAAAGTATTGAAACAAGAGAGGAGTGGTAGTTACACAACCCTGTGCATACACTAAATACCATGGAATTGTACACTTCATAACGGTTAATTCTGTGACATGTGAGTTTCACTTCAATAAAAAATAAATACACAGGCCAACACTAGATATCGCCTTTTGCTGGTGAGATGGATTACTTTTTGAGAACATGTAAGCAGTTCTGATATTTACTCACCTTGGCAATGAAACAGGGGATTTGTCTGCAATTTACAGGCAAAGCTGTGACATGTCCAAGTGTCTGCTTCAAAGAGGGAAAGTGTTGTCTTTTCATAACCTCTCTTGGGGCAACAATTATGGACTGCGGTAACAATTCAGTTGTAATTCTAGTACTTGAGTTACATAGAAGAACAAGCCTAATGGTCAGGCTCTTCTTTCATAGCGACATTAAATAACAAAAATGAGTAGCTTCTGAATAAAGAAAAGCTTCTTAAATATTTGGCAAAATTTACCCTGTTCCTATCTCATTTTCAAATATATATGATTTATCTTCTGGAAGAAGGGACCACACACATCTTCTTGGGCAAGATATTTCATGGCTAATTTTTCTGGGCTCAGTGATCTTCAATTTTTCACAGGTGATTTTAGATACACAGTCACTGCCCTTCTGTCCCAAGCACTGCTCCTGCCTGGCACAGAGCCCCCCGAAGAAACCTGCCCAGACCTATGAGGAGTGGAAGTTGGAGATATTTGCAAGGGTTTCCTGGTATATTAGTTAGCTTTGCTGCATCCCAAATCATCCCAAAGCTCAGTGGCTTAAAATAACATCCAGTTATTCAGCTCACAACTCTGTGGGTCAGCAATTTGGACTGGGCTCAGTGGGCAGTTAGTTCTTCTACGGCCCAGTTCATGCATCTGTAGTCAGCTGCTGGATATGCAGTCATTTGGCTGGTCTGCTTGGGTTCGGCTGGTCCTGAATGGCCTCACTTGCACATCTGACAGGTGGCTGGCTATCAAACTGTAGCACCTTGGTCCTTCTCTGTGTGATCTCTCATCTTGCAACAGGCTAGCCAAGGCTTGCTCACATGGTAGCAGTGTTTGGAACTCACATAGTGTTGCTTCCCTCGCATTCTTTTGGTCAAAGAAAGTCAGCCCGGTTTCAAGGGGTGGAGAAATAGATACCATCTCTTGGTGGGAGAGGTATTGTGACCGTTTTTGCAATCTGTTGCACCTAAAGTCACTATTCCTGCTATAGTAACCCATTACTCCCCATACCAGTTTGCCCTAGATACCTTTCTGGCCCGACAGCCTCTAGGCATGAGGCCCACTTGGTTACTAATCCTTTGTGATCACACTGTCTCTTACCTCAATCGTGTTCTGGGTCACTACTTCCCTCTCACGCCTGATTCCATGTGTACTCAGTCTCAGAACACCCTCTAAATTCCTGATCCTCTGAGAATGTCTTTCTTATTTTTGAGCCTGGCTGGGGTCACCTAGAGCTAGTGTAACCATAGGATTTGTCATTTGAGTTGGGCCTTCTGAAGATGAAATGGGGAGCCATGAATAATTATGCTAGCACACCAAGCATAAACTGGGATGTCCCTACTTAAAGCCCCAGGGGTTAGAGGCACAGGCTTTTAGAATCACCTTACTTCGGTTTGAATACCGGGTCTGACAATTGTTTGCCACTTACTTAAACTCTTAGTAATGTCTCCTTATCTATTAAATGGAGATTATAAGTACCCACTTAACAGGGACTTTTGTGAAGTTTGAATGAGCTAACTTATATAAAATACTTAGCCATTGTTATTAAATTATTTCTAAGCTCTGCAGTGGATGGGTGAATTGCCTTCTTCATTTGTTATATTGCACATATAGTATGCACATATGCTAAAGTTATTTCAGGAGCACCTGGGTGTCTCAGTCAGTTAAGCATGTGACTCTTGATTTCAGTCAGGTCATGATTTCACATCCTGGGATGGAGCCCCGTATCAGGCTCTGTGCTGGCAGCATGGAGCCTGCTTGGCATTCTCTGACTCTCTCTCTTTCTCAAAATAAATAAACTTTAAAAATTATTTTAAATTAAAAAATAAAGTTATTTCAAAATCTTTGTATCTATCACTTTCAATGGGTATTTATAATTTCAGTAATTAAAGTTTCAATAATTCAGGGTGCCTGGATGGCTCAGTTGGTTAAGTGCCCAACTTCAGCTCAGGTCATGATCTCACAGTTCATGGGTTCAAGCCCTGCATTGGGCTCTCTGCTGACACCTCAGAGCCTGGAGTCCACTTCCGATTGTGTGTCTTCCTCTCTGTCTCTCTGCCCCTCCCCCACTTGTAGTCTGCCTCTTTCTCAAAAGTAAACATTTAAAAAAAATTTTTAAGCTCCATAATTTACCTTAAAACTCTATTATTATTAAGTATTTAGATCATTTCCAGCTTTTCTCTCTTAGAAATGATTAACCAACAAACTTCAATATGGATAAATGTTTTTTGTAATAAATTATTTCTTTACATTAGTTCTAGAAGTAAAAATGTTGGATTAAAGAATATGAAAATAGGGGCACCTGGGTGGCTCAGTCGGTTGAGCGACCGACTTTGGCTCAGGTCATGATCTCATGGCTCGTAAGTTCTAGCCTCGCATCAGGCTCTGTGCTGAGAGCTCAGAGCCTGGAGCCTGCTTCATGTTCTATGTCTCCCTCTCTCTCTGCCCCTCCCCCCGTTCATGCTGTCTCTCTCTGTCTCTCAATAATAAACATTAAAAAAATGGTTTTTTTTTAAATATGAATATTTTAAGGAGCTTGGCATATATTGCCAAGTTGCTTTCCCAAAGGATCACATTAATTAACCCTTTCTTGAAGAAGTATTAACCTTATTTTTCTTTAAAGAATTTTAATCATTTTTTTTCCTTCAAGACATGTGGAATATTGAATATATACTGTAAGACATTTTTGTCTTTTTTTTAAGTAAATTCTGTATTCCATGTGGGCTTGAACTTCACAACTCCAAGATGAAGAGTCACATGGTCTACCCACTGAGCCAGCCAGAAACCCCAGGAAGTATTAACTTTAAGACAACCTCATTAACGCTGTGTATTATCGGTAAAAAATAAAATTTGCCTGGCGCCGGTGTGGCTCAGTTGACTGAGTATCCAACTTCAGCTCGGGTCCTAATCTCATGGCTTGTGAGTTGGAGCCCCTCATCTCACTCTCTGCTGTCAGGGCGGGGCCCACTTCAGATCCTCTGCCCCCCCCCCCCATCTTGGCACCTCCCCCGCTCACACTCTCTCTTTGAAAAATAAACATTTAAAATAAATAAATGAATAAAATTTTTCAATTTATTGTACCCACTTAAAACAGTTCTGACAAACTTGTTTTCTGGTTTCCCAGCCCTGTGAAATTGGAAGCAAAAAGTTAAAGGTGAAGAATATTGAAAAAGATACTTGGACATGTTTGCTGAGAGCTTGAGGGTGAGAGAAAAGACAAAAATAAAGAAATATGAGGAAAAAAAATGCCTAGACATCTAGAATTATTTAAGAGAAACATGTCTTTGATCCTCAATAGTCCATGATACTATTGTTTGTTGTAGGACACGACAGTTAATTTTTATTATAATAACATGAGATGATAAAGAAAAATCCAGAACGTACTAAATTTGTTTTAGAATGATTTCCGGGTTGCCTGGGAACCTCAGTTGGTTAAGCTTTAAGCTTCGAACTTCAGCTCAGGTCATGACCTCACGGTCCGTGCTCAGAGCCTGGAGCCTGCTTCAGATTCTAGGTCTCTGTCTCTCTCTTCCCCTCCCCCATATGCACTCTGTTTCTCTCTCAAAAGTAAATAAACATTAAAAAAAGAAAAAGGAATGATTTCCATTAAAAAGTAAAAAGAAAACATGTATGCTGAAAGGGGACATCATCTATTTCTTTATTTTATTTTTAGGCCTTGAGGTGCTGCAAAGGGTCATATGACTTTGCTAAAGGTAGAGTGAGAAAATGGGGAGGGTATGAGCTCCCTGCTCAGGAATAAAAATGGAGGATAAGAGGGGCGCCTGGGTGGCTCAGTCGGTTAAGTGGCCAACTTCGGCTCAGGTCATGATCTCGCAGTCTGTGAGTTCAAGCCCTGCGTCGGGCTCTGTGCTGACAGTTCAGAGCCTGTTTCAGATTCTCCCTCTCTCTGACCCTCCCCCGTTCATGCTCTGTCTCTCTCTGTCTCAAAAATAAATAAATGTTAAAAAAAAGAAAAAAATTAAAAAAAAAAAAAAAAGGAGGATAAGAGACCAGGGGCCAGGACAGAAAGGCTTTTCTAAATTTTGGAATTCCTGCCAATTTCCCAGATTGGTTATCATTTGTATCCCCTTCCTGTTTTCCTTGAAGACAAAAAGGACTTCTCTATCATCTTCCCAAGCATCAAGGAAGCAGGAAACAGAGGAGCACATTTCCCTTCTGCACTTCTTCAGGTATGCTAAGGGTAAAGAGGAGGGTAGAGCGGCTGGCTATGTACCCAGGGAGAAAAAGTAAGTCCTATTCCCTTAGCTCTGCAGCAAAGAGAAAACTGGGGCATCCATCTCAGTCCGGAGAAAAGGCCATGATTCTCTAACTTTATCAAGCAGTAAATTGCCAGGAGAGCTTGTTAAAAACACAGGTTGTTCTCTCCAGAGTCTATGATTTAGTAGGGTGGGACTCGAGAATTTGCATTTCTAACAAGTTCCCAGGTGACACGGATGACCGTGAGTTCAGGGACCAGACTTTGACAACTCCGGCAGAAATGGGCCCTGGGCCTGACTAATCATCAGAATCACCTGGGAGGTTTAAAACAAAAACAAAAACAAAAACATTCCCAGGAGCTTCAGACCAGAACGTACCTATTAGAATCTTCAGAACTGGGACTGCAGGCATCTGCTTATTTCCTAAAGCTCTCCATTAGATCTTGGTGTTCTGTCACTGTGGTGTTTCACAGCTCCTGAGTACCCACAAGTATGCTAAGCACTTAGTCAGTGTTTAATAAAGCCTTCACTGATGGATTGATTTAGACCCAAGAACACTTTCGGCAGTTAAATATGAATCCTTTAGTATGCTAATTTTATTTGATTCGTGATGATGATATTCTTCGGAGAATATCTGTATTGGCCTCTTAGCCACATAAAAATGAACACTTTTGTAAAGGAAGTCTGTTCTAATAGACGAATGAAAAAGCTCTGACACAGTCATGTAAATTATCAGAATATTTCCATGGCAAAAACGTGACTTTTTTTAATGCCCGAATGGAGCTATTGTGAGATTCTCTCAGATTTTTCCTTTAAAAATAGTTGTCTTTTATCAGAATATCTTAACAGTGTCACCAAACTGGTAGCTCATGTACCAATCAAAATTCAGGTTAGATTTTCCCAGGCAGCATTACTTCTTTCCTGATATTCTCTATCGATTGGTTCTTACAACCTATTTTTCTTGGGAATAGTCTAAATATTGAGCAGAACTTAAAAACAGAACAAATATTATTCCCATTTTTTAGGTCTTCTGTTAAACAAGAATTAGGACAGTCACTTCGATGATCTTCTCCAACCATAAATCAGAGACTGGATAATGTGGTCTAAACTGTAACTTCCGGGGCGCCTGGGTGGCGCAGTCGGTTAAGCGTCCGACTTCAGCCAGGTCACGATCTCACAGTCCGTGAGTTCGAGCCCCGCGTCGGGCTCTGGGCTGATGGCTCAGGGCCTGGAGCCTGTTTCCGATTCTGTGTCTCCCTCTCTCTCTGCCCCTCCCCCGTTCATGCTCTGTCTCTCTCTGTCCCAAAAATAAATAAACGTTGAAAAAAAAAATTAAAAAAAAAAAAATAAACTGTAACTTCCTCTTTTCTTCATTTCTGTGATGACCTATCTCGCTTCTGGGTCAGACTTTTTGCTAATGAACATCTAAATTCTGTCCAACCTATTTAGTTGAAGTAGATCATTAAGCTTTGGCTTCTTACAGATAGGCAAAAATACAGGAAAAGTGGCTTGTGAGCCTCATTCTGACTTGTGGTTAATTTGGAGAAATTGGTTACTATGTAATTTGTAGATTGAGTATTGAACTCATCTCTGAAATGAGATAATAATGAGCTATTATTGACCCAAATGGAAAAACACACCCCATATTCATGAAAAATATGCAAAACAGAATTTTATCATTCTACATGTGATGACAAAGAACACAAAAGCAACGTGAAAATTAACTTAATTGGAAATATTGTCAAATTATTTTCAACATCATATGTTAAATTAAGGAGTTGCTTTGATTGCTAAGTAGATAATAGAGAAAACCAAAGCAGCGAGCCTGGTTAGAATTTGTGCAAATGCTTTACAAATTGCTTGTTTTCTAGTACTATCACAACACTTAATGGTGGTCCATTTAATAAGAAGACAGTTCAAGTTGAAATTGATAGACAGTTAAGTAGATGATTTCAGGCAAGACTACAAGTTGTTTAAAAACTTCTCAAAATGATACATCTTTTCTATCCAGAGAGCCAAAAAATACACTCCCCAGGATCTAGTCCTTTCCCCTTGGCACATAGCTGGCAATCAGTAAGTATCTGAGAAAGGAGGGAAGGAATACCAGAGGAAAAGGTTTAAATCTATTTTCCCCATCTCCTGGGCTCTGGAGAAGTCTGGGTAGTAGAGAGAAACTGGAAATCAACTGTCATTCTTATCCTAGGATTAATTAATTTCATCTTTGAAATCTCTTCTGCCAGCCCATTCCTCTCCCGAGAAGTCCAGACAGACCTCAGCTCTTACATGTTACCTCCACAGGAGGCAGTGCAGCAGACTGTGCTCAAATGAACTACGGAAAGTATTGATGAGCTCAGAGCAGTCCCTAAGCCCTGGGCTACCCCAAAACACAGGGACCTAGCAGAAGGGGAGGGGCTGGCAAAGGGGTTGAGAAGCAGGAACCAGAGAAATGAGATGAGCTACTGTCACCCAGGGAACTCTGCAAAACCATCTGAAGTTGAATAAACGCTCTGGGGTGGGGCCAGTAGAGAAACCTAGACATGACTGAGGTTATTAGGCTTCATACCTGGGCTGAATGAGGGCTCGGAGTGAGAAATTTTCCTGTGATAGAAAAATTTGTAAGTTATAGTTCTTACCTAGCTGAGCTTAGGGAGTAAGATCCCTACTCACTACTCATAAAGTGATTACATTCAATTTTACATTTACATAATTAACTAGATTATATATATGTGTTTATATGAATGTTGCAAAGTAATTAGTGTTCTGAAGGCAAAGAGAGGACCAGGAAAGAGAATGAGAAGGGACTCACCTGAGATGCCGCCTTCATAAAGAGAAAATGATTCAAAAGCCTGAGGTCTAGTGATCCCAAAGCGACAAGGAATTCTTTGGCTGAAGGGTGAGAGAGCAGAGATGAAATCTGTTGTAGGTTTGACAGCCCAATTCAAAGCTTGAGAAACAGAGGTATGTTAGAATGCCCAACACCCCCCCACACACACACACGCACATAATTTCTGAGAAGGTTGGGGGGAAACTAAGTCTTTAGAGGAAAGAAGTAAATTACTCATTATTGGAAAAGGTTAAGAAAAAGTTAAGGATATGGGTAGACTGTAGACTTTCTCAGCTGGAGTTCCTCATCCGAACCCACGAACAAGCTTGGAGTAACTGTTTCCCGATCCTTCCAAGAGAATCGGGAATGGGTGGCCCGGTTCTAAAATATCAGGAAGAAGTTAAAGAACCTCATGCAACGGACGACAGAAGGCACTGGGGCTTAATTGTTCTCAGAATCTCTGTGGAGAAAGACTCAAAAAACAGTAACAATAACAGATAACAAGAGTTAGACCTAACACAGAATAAAAATGGAGCTCTCACCTAATGGCATTTCAGGCCTCACGGAACCAAAGCGGTGTGTTTCTGGAGTGGGGAGAAAGCTGTTCCCTTACCCTGATATCCTGTTATTCTAGGTTGACGGCCAATATGCTCTCAGCTGCTCATTAAAGTAACTGCACCCACCTAGCTGATGGCAGTTGCACTCGGGCACCTGGCCTCTATTTCAGGACAAGCCCATCCCCATCACTATCAGTGAGCTCAGCTCTGGAACAGCATCTCCTACCACCAACCCTGGCCTTCAGAGCTCTGGAGAGTAGCTACAAGACATATTCAGTGAGGGGAGTGATAACATTGATGGTATTCGAGGGTACAAACGCGTAAGGAATAGTAAATAAGCCACAGGGACCTAATGCACAGTATAATGAATATGGGTAATAATACTGTACTGTAATTATGTAATGTGATCGATATTACTACAAGAACAATCATATTACAACATATAAATGCATCAGAGTAACATGCTGTATACCTTAAACTTACATGTTATATGTCAAGTTTATTCAATAAAAAAATAAAAATTTTTTAAAAGAACTTTTCATCGATACTGTTACCTTCTCACCAGGCCATGCTTCTAAGAGGCAAATTTACAGTATATTAGCGCCATCTCCTGGGGCCCTTGCCAACGTGTAAATCCTGTGCCAGGAGAGAAGCTCTCAGATAACTCTCCCTCTCCGGATGTTATATTCTGGGCACCCTCGGGATCCAGTTCCATACATACACTCCAGCTTCTTGATGCCATGTGTGGACCAGGTCCTAAACTACTTCAGGGTGTAGTCCTTTTCTCCCTTAGCAGGCCCGGTACTTCTCGGCCAGGTTGTGTTGTGACTTGACCCTAGTTAGGGGCCTCATGGCCAACAGAGGAGATAGAGGTGCATCCTGAACAGAGCACAGTGTTCTTGCAAGGCGAGGTCCTCTGCATCTTCTACAAATAAACAAGAGGCACTAGTCTTTAAACAGGAAGGAGTGGGTCATGTCTGAAGGCCCAGAAGGTCCAAGGGAACTAAGGATTCAAAATTTTTTAGTGCACCACTCCAATGTTTATAGCAGCACTATCAACAACAGCCAAATTATGGAAAGAGCCCAAATATCCATTGACCAATGAGTGGATAAAGAAGATGTGGTTTATATATACAATGGCATATTACTCAGTGATCAAAAAGAATGAAATCTTGCCATTTGCAACAACGTGGATGGAACTAGAGGGTATTATGGCAAGCGAAATAAGTCAAAGAAAGACAAACATCATATGACTTCACTCATATGTAGAATTTAAGAAACAAAACAGATGAACACAGGGGAAGGGAAGCAAAAATAAGAAAAACAGAGAGGGAGACAAACCACAAGAGACTCTTTTTTTTTTTTTTTTTTTTTTAAATTTTTTTTTTTTCAACGTTTATTTATTTTTGGGACAGAGAGAGACAGAGCATGAACGGGGGAGGGCATAGAGAGAGGGAGACACAGAATCGGAAACAGGCTCCAGGCTCCGAGCCATCAGCCCAGAGCCTGACGCGGGGCTCGAACTCCCGGACCGCGAGATCGTGACCTGGCTGAAGTCGGACGCTCAACCGACTGCGCCACCCAGGCGCCCCACAAGAGACTCTTAAATACAGAGAACAACTGAGGGTTACTGGAGGGAGGTAATTAGGAGGATCAGCTAAATGGGTGATGGGCATTAATGAGGGCACTTGGGAGGAGCACTGGGTGTCCTATGTAAGTAATGAATCACTAAGTTCTATTCCTGAAATCATTATTACACTATGTGTTAACCAACTTGGATTTAAATTAAAATTTTTTTTTAGTGCATCAACCCAGAGATCCCCATCAAAAGTCTCATTCCTTCCAGGGGCACCTGGGTGGCTCAGTCAGTTAAGTGTCTGACTTCGGCTCAGGTCATGATCTCACAGTTCGCGGGTTCGAGCCCCGCATTGGACTCTGTGCTGACAGCTCAGAGTCTGGAGCCTGTTTCAGATTCTGTGTCTCCCTCTCTCTGCCCCTCCCCCACTGGCGCTCTGTCTCCCCCTGTCTCAATAAAAAGTAAACATTAAAAAAAATAAAAAATAAAATAAAGTCTCATTCCTTCCAAATCAGGGCCCTGGCCTAACCACAGTCGAGAATTCCACATTCTCTGGAACCCTGCTACTCTTATCACTTATAAGCCTCCAGCTTTACTGCTCCCAGGCTACAGGAGATGGGAACGCATTCATATACAGCCAAAGAAGCACTCTGGTTTCACATTTCCCACTATATTGGTGAGTAATCCTCAACCCTTTATTGTCCCTCTCCAATGCATTGATGGCTCCCAGCAACAGCCATCTAATTCCAAAATTCTTACTTTTCCCTTGAAACTCTCAAATCACTGAGACATTGCACCTGCCAATGCCCTACCTCCCATCGGAAGCCCATCCTAGTTTTCACCTGTAGACGTTTTAACAATTGCACGGGAACTGCATGCCTGCGGTTGTGTTACTCTACTACCAGCGAGGCATCTTTATTACATTCAGCCAGGTGCAGCAACAAATTCCCATTTTAGACCTAGTTCCTTAGGACCACATCCAGGACCAACTGTCACAGGTTAGATTTACTGGGAAACAGATTCTAGACACTGAAGTTTCCGTGCAGAGGTTATTGGAGAATCCTTGCAGAAACAGCCCCTGTGAGTGGTGAAGAAAGACCCAGAAGACAAAAGAGCTGAACTGCAGCGCAGCTCAGGGGAGCTTTGAAGCGAGAATAGCTCTAACAAGATACCCCAAATCAAGGCAGGGTGGACAAGTCTTTGTCCGTCACAAGAACCAATCATCGGATGTACATAGTCTCAGGCTGAGGGTTGCGTAACCTTGGGTGAAGTGTATTTCTTTGGCTGAGGACAATTCCAGAAAGCAGTCCAGCTGAGAGGCAGCAGTCAATGACCCCACCCCCACCCCGGAACCCCAGAACTAGAAGAATGCGTACCTCAGCCCTGAATAGGAATCTGGGTAGCAAAGCACAGCATCCACGGTGCTCTGCAACACTGGGCATATCACTTCCCTTGCTGCAACTGTTCCCTGACCTGCAAAATAAGGGATAACACCTACCTCACAGGATATCCAAAAGAGCAAATGAAAAACAGTTTGCAAACTGTTAACAAGGTTATTCTTTTCAGCCTGAATTCTGTAGCAGTCTCATCCTCATCTCTCCATTGTGCCCCACACTCAATTCTCGTCTCAAAACAGTTGGTATGTCAGTTTTCTGCCAAGATTTACCTTTCAAGTCAACTTTATTCTCTAAAAAGTTGCAGCTATGGTGTTGCCACATAGCTAATTTATTATGTGTGTCTTTGGATTGTTTTTCGCTGTAACTTATTTCCAAAATAGGCCCTATAACAACAACAACAACAACAAATATATATATATGTGTATATATATATGCACACATTATATATGTATATATATATATGCACACATTATATATACACATATATACTATATATAGTATATAATTCAAGAATTTATAGTATATATATATATACATACTATATATACATATATGTATATATATGTATTTCAGATTTTTCTGGAACTCTATAAATAATATAATTCAAGAGTTTATAGTTCTTAAAAATTGAAAACTGCTCTTCAAAAACTTTTACGAGTTCAGACAGAAATGAACCATTCGATTTTAAATAATTCTCACTAGAGGGAGCTAGTTACAAATAAATTTTCACACATAGACTCAATTTCTGAGATTAAACATATTTCAGACATTTGTAAACTAATTTCAGACATGTGTACACTAAATTCATCTGGTCAGTGTGAGCATGTTTTTAAAACTCAAAGAGAGGGGCGTCTGGGTGGCGCAGTCGGTTAAGCGTCCGACTTCAGCTCAGGTCACGATCTCGCGGTCCGTGAGTTCGAGCCCCGCGTCAGGCTCTGGGCTGATGGCTCAGAGCCTGGAGCCTGTTTCCGATTCTGTGTCTCCCTCTCTCTCTGCCCCTCCCCCGTTCATGCTCTGTCTCTCTCTGTCTCAAAAATAAATAAACGTTAAAAAAAAAAAAAAAAAAAAAAAACTCAAAGAGAATTTTAATTGAGGATAGACGATTAGCCCTTACACAGAATTCTAAAGTGAGCTTAACAAAACTCCTTCTTACCTCTTTCCAAACATTTTGGAACAACTAAAATAAGTGTGCAGTAATTCTAGAGCATTCACAGATACGATGCCATGTTAGTATTTAGGAAGTGAAAACCAACTCTATGATCTCTAAGTTTCCCTCCAACCTTCACCTTCTGTGACCTATAAAATGATCAAGTTTGGTATATGATGTATAGGAGCATGATTTATATAGGCAATATTTAGAAATATGTTAGTTTAGAATGACTTTTTAAATTATTTTTTATGTTTATTTTTTATTTTGAGAGAGAGAGAGAGAAAGAGAGAGCGCAGGGGTGGGGCAGAGAGAGAGGGAGAGAGACTCCCAAGCAGGCTCCCCACTGTCAGCACAGAGCCCATCACAGGGCTCCATCTCATGAGCCATGAGATCATGACCCGAGCCAAGAGCAAGAGTCAGACACTTAACTGACTGAGGCATCCAGGAGTACCTGGAGCTAGTGTTAAAGGCTTTTTGTAATGAATGGAGCTACAACACAATGAACTGTATGAAATTTAGCATGTCTTGATTTGATTTGATTTATTAAAACAAGGTAACAACTTGAGAACAGAAGATACTTTATCAACACCATATTTAATTTTTTTTTTACATTTATTTATTTTTGAAAGACAGTGAGACAGAGCACAAATGGAGGCAGAGAGCGAAGGAGACACAGAATCTGAAGCAGGCTCCAGCCTCTGAGCAAGAGTTCAGCACAGAGCCCGATGCAGAGCTTGAACCCACGAACCGTGAGATCATGACCTGAGCTGAAGTCTAACATTTAACCAAGTGGGTCACCCAGGTGTCCCTATCAACGCCATATTTAAACATCATTTATCCTAGTGATTTCGTGCCCCTCTAAAGTGTCATTAGCTACAGAAAGCCCTTGCTTTCAAAAAGGAGCTGGGAGTGAGGGGCAGGGTGGGGAGAACTAGTTCCCAAAATTGGTCATGTGGAACTCTCAATTATTGCTGTTTTTCTGAACTATCTCAGAGTTATATCTGTTGCTTTTCTCCTCCTCTTCCTCCTCCTTATTAAAAACTGCATTGGTTTCTAAAATCTGAACATTTTCTAAATTTTTTTTAATGTGTATTCATTTTTGAGAGAGAGAGAGAGACAGAGCACGAGCAGGGGAGGGGAGAGAGAGAGGGAGACACAAAATCCGAAGCAGGCTCCAGGCTCCCAGCTGTCAGCACAGAGACCCACAGGGGCTGAAACCCACGAACCGTGAGATCATGACCTGAGCCGAACTCGGACACTCAGCGCTCAATTTCAAGGGGCCCAGAGTTCCTGTGATCCACACAAACCCTCCCAGGTCACTACAGTAACTGGCCACAGTGGATCGAGAGGAAAAGCCCTGGCCAGCAATAAGGGATGTTCATCACCCAGGATGGCCACTGTGAAGGCCTGAGGGCTCAACAACTGGGGTCATGGCTCCTCCTTCCCACAGGTTTTGTGTTCTAGAACCTTCACCTGTATCTTTCCATCGTATGTGCTGCTTATTGTGCACTCTGGCAAAAGAAACTGCTACTTTAGTTACATGTCAGCCCTTGAATCATGGATCCAAGATATTAGCTGTGGCACAAATTAGCTGATGTCAAAACGATCCTTTTTCCTAAGTCTTGGACTTTACACACTTTGTTCAATTTATTAAATGACATAAAACCTACATTCTCAAAATTGGTTGGTTTAACCTGGGACATATGGAAGTGGTACCAAATATGTGAATTAAATGACCCAAATGCAATGACTCATGTTGGTTTTCCCAAAATTCTTCTCTGGCATAATTTTGACAAACCATTTTTAGGGAGGGATGGAACAAAAAAGAGTTGTTCCACTATTTAAGAATGTAAAGAGAGAGGGAGTCGTGATCTGCATAGTGGGTGCTTCATTTGTTGTTGTTGTTTTTATTTTTAGTAAAATAATATTGAATCAAAAAGGAAAACAAATATATTAAACTATTTGTAAAATAATGAAAATGAGAATTATACATAGAAAAGTTAGTTTTGGAGTTGTAACCAAGCTATACTCAGTGGTAAATAACTATAAACTTAAAATGCTTTTTTTTCTTAAAAAAAAAAATTGGGGCGCCTGGGTGGCGCAGTCGGTTAAGCGTCCGACTTCAGCCAGGTCACGATCTCGCGGTCTGGGAGTTCGAGCCCCGCGTCAGGCTCTGGGCTGATGGCTCAGAGCCTGGAGCCTGTTTCCGATTCTGTGTCTCCCTCTCTCTCTGCCCCTCCCCCGTTCATGCTCTGTCTCTCTCTGTCCCAAAAAAATAAATAAAAAACGTTGAAAAAACAAAAAAAATTAAAAAAAAAAAATTAAGGGCGTCTGGGTGGATCAGTTGGTTAAGAGTCCAACTCTTGATCCAATAGGTGTTCTAGGGGAAAAGATAAACAAATAAAATAAACATTTCCTGCCAAATCAATACACACACACAATGAAGAACAAAACATAAACGAGGGGCACCTGGGTGACTCAGTCGGTTGAGCATCTGACTTCCGCTCAGGTCATCATCTCGCAGTTCCTGGGTTCGAGCCCCATGTTGGGCTCTGTGCTGACAACTCAGAGCCCGGAGCCTGCTTTGGATTCTATGTGTGTGTGTCTCTCTCTGCCCCTCCCCTGCTCACGCTCTGTCTCTCAAAAATAAATAAATATTTAAAAAAATTTTTAAACATAGGGGCGCCTGGGTGGCGCAGTCGGTTAAGCGTCCGACTTCAGCCAGGTCACGATCTCGCGGTCCGTGAGTTCGAGCCCCGCGTCAGGCTCTGGGCTGATGGCTCAGAGCCTGGAGCCTGTTTCCGATTCTGTGTCTCCCTCTCTCTCTGCCCCTCCCCCGTTCATGCTCTGTCTCTCTCTGTCCCCAGAATAAATAAACGTTGAAAAAAAAAAATTAAAAAAAAAATAAAAATAAAAAAAAAAATTTTTAAACATAAATGAGCAATATACTGAAAATTTTCTATTACAAAATAATAAACATCAGTATACGCAGATAAGCAGAAATCTCCGTATTGGTTGAATACTGATTGAATGATTAACAGAAAAACTGTAATGGCCAGAATCCGCCTCAAAAGTTGAAAAAACTAAAACTTATAACTGAAATATTGTTTAAATTATCAAAAGAATGTCAACAGAAGCTTTCCAATCTCAGTTACTTTTGCAGTTGAATTCTACTTTCCATAGTTTGACAAACATGCACAAAAATATGAAAACTAATTTACTGGCCAAACTTTGCTTATGCAGCAGAACTCATTTAAATGTCTAGGTTTGAATCATATCATGACCTCTTTCTTCCATTTACTCATGGAAGTCTATGACTCTCACCCAGGCTGCTAAAACACTTGATTGCACTTTTCATTTCTGTGGCTCTTAGAATGTTAAAATGTTTTTTTTTTTTTCTGGCCAGCTCCACAGACCTATAATCTTACAAAATTTTGCCCTCTTTCATATTCTTAGGTGAAAAGCCACCCAACTCTTCAACATTTTTGAATGGCATCAGGTTGCATTGTGGAAAGCTCTGCAGCTTTGAGAGGCCACGAGGTTATACTTAGTAAGGTCATTCTACTCACTAGACCTTCCAGTTACTAAAACATTATAAAGCACAATAATTAAAACAGAGTGCTATTGACACAAGAAGAGCTTTTCAGTGAAACAAGACAGACACAGAAACAGGCACTAGAATTTAAAAGAGCTTAATATATAAAAATCACTAAGTAACAGAAAAGAGGGAAATTGTTCTATTTCTTGCAGAGTGTTGTGGCATGCCTGGGTGGCTTAGTCAGTTAAGCGCCCGATTTCGGGTCAGGTCATGATCTCACGGTTCTTGGGTATGAGCCCCACATTGGGCTCTGTGCTGACAGTGTAGAGCTTGGAGCCTGCTTCAGATTCTGTGTTTCCCTCTCTCTCTCTGCACGTTTCCTGCGTGTGCTCTCTCTCTCTCTCTCTTTCAAAAATAAATAAATAAACTTAGAAAAAAAATAAAATAGCATTATAAAAATAGCTATTTGGTAATACAAAAACAAAACAAAAGAAAAACCTCCAATGAATTGAAGATCCAAGCATAAAAATCCAAAAACTATAACATGAACTATAACATAAACATTTACCTTTTCTATGAATAGGAAAGGACTTACTAAACTTAAACACAAAAGAAAATATCACATTCACTCCATTTTTAAAAATTGTAAACATCTGTGTATCATTAAACATAAAACCAAACAACAACAACCAGGTGAAGAACATAATAAATGATTAATATCTTTTATATATAAAGAGTTCATACAGCACCAAAATCCTTAAAATACCTAGGAATAAATCTAACCAAAGAGGTGAAAAATCTATATACTGAAAACTATAGAAAGCTTATGAAAGAGATTGAAGAAGACACACACACACAGAAAATGGAAAAATATTCCATGCTTCTGGATAGGAAGAACAAATATTGTTAAAATGTCAATACTACCCAAAGCAATCGACATATTCAATGCAATCCCTATCAAAATAACACCAGCATTCTTCACGGAGCTAGAACAAACAATCCTAAAATTTGTATGGAACCAGAAAAGACCCCGAAGAGCCAAAGCAATCTTGAAAAAGAAAACCAAAGCAGGAGGCATCAAAATCCCGGACTTCAAGCTATACTACAAAGCTAGAATCATCAAGACAGTATGGTACTGGCACAAGAACAGACACTCAGATCAATGGAACAGAATACAGAACCCAGAAATGGAGCCACAAACGTATGGCCAACTAATCTTTGACAAAGCAGGAAAGAATATCCAGTGGAATAAAGACAGTCTCTTTAGTGCTGGGAAAACTGGACAGCAACATGCAGGAGAATGAACCTGGACCACTTTCTTACACCATACACAAAAATAAACTCAAAATGGATGAAAGACCTCAGTGTAAGACAGGAAGCCATCAAAATCCTCGAGGAGAAAGCAGGCAAAAACCTCTTTGACTTTGCCCACAGCAACTTCTTACTCAACATGTCTCTGGAGGCAAGGGAAACAAAAGCAAAAATGAACTATTGGGACCTCGTCAAAATAAAAAACTTCTGCACGGCGAAGGAAATAATCAGCAAAACTAAAAGGCAACCGACAGAATGGGAGAAGATATTTGCAAAGGACATATCAGATAAAGGGTCAATATCCAAAATCTATAAAGAACTTATCAAACTCAACACCCAAAGTACAAATAATCCAGTGAAGAAATGGGCAAAGACATGAATAGACACTTCTCCAAAGAAGACATCCAGATGGCCAAACAACACATCACTCATCATCAGGGAAATACAAGTCAAAACCACAATGAGATACCACCTCACACCTGTTAGAGTGGCTAACATTAACAACTCAGGCAACGACAGGTGCGGAGGCAAGGATACAGAGAAAGAGGATCTCTTTTGCACTGCTGGTGGGAATGCAAACTGGTGCAGTCACTCTGGAAAATAGTATGGAGGTTCCTCAAAAAATTGAAAATAGAACTACCCTACAACCCAGCAATTGCATTACTAGGTATTTATCCAAGGGATACAGGTATGTTGTTTCAAAGGGGCACATGCACCCCAATGTTTATAGCACTATCAGCAATAGCCAAAGTGGAAAGAGCCCAAATGTCCATCGATGGAGGAATGGATAAAGAAGATGTGGAATATATATACAATGGAGTATTACTCGGCAATCAAAAAGAATGAAGTCTTGTCATTTGCAACTACGTGGATGGAACTGGAGGGTATTATGCTAAGCGAAATTAGTCAGAGAAAGACAAATATCATATGACTTTACTCATATGAGGAATTTAAGATACAAAACAGATGAACATAAGTGAAGGAAAGCAAAAATAATATAAAAACAGGGAGGGGGACAAAACATGAGACTCTTAAATATGGAGAACAAACAGAGGGTTACTGGAGGGGTTGTGGGAGGTGGGGTGGGCTAAATGGATAAGGGGCACTAAGGAATCTACTCCTGAAATCATTGTTGCACTATAAGCTAACTAACTTGAATGTAAATTTAAAAAAATAAATAAATAAAAACAGAGTTCATACAAATTACTAAGAAAAACACTAAGAGCCTAATAGGAGATGAAGCAAATTGTATATTAAAGAGGTTTCCCAGAAAAGAAAATACAAATGGAAAGGAAATATAAAAAAATTAACCCAGCACACCACCAAGAGTGAACCCTAATGTAATTTTTTTTTTTACTGTTTATTTATTTTTGAGAGAGACAGAGAGACAGCCCATGAGCAGGGGAGGGGGCTGGTTAGAGAGAGAGGGAGAAACAGAATATGAAGCAGGCTCTAGTCGCTGAGCTGTCAGCACAGAGCCCAAAGTGGGGCTCAAACTCACAAACTGTGAGATCATGACCTGAGCCAAAGTTGGTCGCTTAACTGACTGAGCCACCCAGGTGCCCCAAGTGAACCCTAATGTAAATATAGACTTTGGGTGATCATGATATATCAATGTAGATTTGTCAGTTGTAAAAAATGTACCACTCTGGGGGTGCCTGGGTGGCTCAGTCGGTTGAGCGTCTGACTTCAGCTCAGGTCATGATCTCACGGTCCGTGAGTTCGAGCCCCGCATCGCACTCTGTGCTGACAGCTCAGAGCCTGGAGCCTGCTTCGGATTCTGTGTCTCTCTCTCTGACCCTCTCCCGTTCATGCTCTGTCTCTCTCTGTCTCAAAAATAAACAAACATTAAAAAGAATTTTTTTTTTAAATTTTTTTTTTCAACGTTTATTTATTTTTGGGACAGAGAGAGACAGAGCATGAACAGGGGAGGGGCAGAGAGAGAGGGAGACACAGAATCGGAAACAGGCTCCAGGCTCCGAGCCATCAGCTCAGAGCCCGACGCGGGGCTCGAACTCACGGACCGCGAGATCGTGACCTGGCTGAAGTCGGACGCCCAACCGACTGCGCCACCCAGGCGCCCCAAAAAGAATTTTTTTTTAATAAAAAAAAAATGTACCACTCTGATGCGAGATGTTGACAATGGGAGAGGCTGTGCATGGGTGGGGACAGGGGACATATGTGAAATCTCTGCACCTTCCTCTCAATTTTTCTGTGAACCTAAAATTGCTCCAAAAAATAGGCTAAAAAAAGACTATAAGAAAAAAATATTAACCTCACTAGAGATCAAATAAAGGCAACTATTGTAAGTGGCAAAATGCCCACTTTTTTCTATGAAATTAACAAAGATTAAAAAACTGAACAGTCAGTGGTGATGAAGGCATTATTATATAAGGTATTATTATATAAGCACTCTCACATACTTCTGATGGCAGTTAATCAGTATGTCATCTCTGGAAAGCCATTTAACACTATCAAGCATGTTTAAATGTTCTATCTTTTAATCCAGTACAAAGTATCCCCAAATTTAACACTTATAACACAATAACATTTTTATTGAGATACATTTGACATATAATAGTGTACATTTAAGGTGTATAACATGTAAATTTGATACATTTATGAATTTTGTGCCATTTATATATGTAATTGCCATTATAGTGATAATTAGCACCTGTATCACATTATATAATTGTTTCTTTTTAGAGATTAGAATAATTAAGTTCTAGTCTCTTAGCAGGTTTGATGACTATAATACAGTATTATTATTTATGGACAATAACATTTATCTCACATAGTTTCTGCAGGTCAGACATCTGGGAGTAACTTGGGCTAGACGATTCTGTCTCAGGGTTTTTCTTTTTCCTTTTTCTTTTATTTATTTATTTATTTATTTTGAGAGAGAGGGACAGAGACAGAGCACGAGTGGGGGAGGGGCAGAGAGAGATGGAGACAGAATCCGAAGCAGGCTCCAGGCTCTGAGCTCTCAGGACAGATGCAGGGCTCGAACTCATGAACCATGAGATCATGACCTGAGCCAGAGTCAGATGCTTAACCAACTGAGCCACCCCGGCGCCCCAAGCGTTTTTCAACTGTTCACCATGGCTTCAGTTATCTGAAGGCTTGACAGAGGCTGGAAGATCTGCAAACAGGACAACTCATTCACATAACAGTTGGCCAGTAGCTTCAATTCCTTACCACACGGACCTCTCCATGGAGACGCTGAAGTGTCCTCACGACGTGTCAGCTGTCTGCTGCTACAGTGAGTGATCCCACAGAGGGGGGGAAAAAAGAATGATTTTTGTAGCCTAGCCTCAGAAGTCACACTTCATCATGGTTTCAATATCCTACTGGTTAAACAAAAAGGCTCTGTTTAGTGTGGGGTTGGAGGTGGAGAAGACTTTGACAAGGGCAAGAAAACCAGAATGGGATCACTGCAGTCATATTGGAGGCTGGTCACCACAGTCTACTTGTAGAAAACCACTTTAATCAAATAATCTGAAATGCAGAAAAGACTTTATGCATTAAGATAATCATCAAAACAATATTGATAATAGTAACAATTTGGAATCACAGTATTCCAACAACAGAGCTGGTCAAGTAAATTAGAG
Organism: Leopardus geoffroyi; assembly: GCF_018350155.1. Classification (NCBI taxonomy): domain Eukaryota; kingdom Metazoa; phylum Chordata; class Mammalia; order Carnivora; family Felidae; genus Leopardus; species Leopardus geoffroyi. The sequence goes on from NC_059341.1 coordinate 64,096,555, forward strand.
CATATCTATCCAATGGAACATGATACCCAATCATTCGTTCATAAAGATAAATGTTTTAAATTATTGTAGAAAATGCTTACGCCCTGGTGTTATGTGATAAAAATTATTTAAACTATAAATATAATACTGAGTATTTATTATGTGCCAGGAACTGTTCTAAGTGTTAACATGTATTAGTTAACTTAGGCCTCACAATAGCCCTACAAAGTAGATTACTGCTATTATTCCGTATTATAGCTCAGGAAACTTGAGTTACAACTGATAATAAGCAAATTGCCCAGATTACCATAATTAGAAAGTGTTAGAGCCACAATTCAAACCAAAATTCTCTGACAATGTTAACCACTATATTGCCTTAAAATATCATAGTTTCATGTAAAATATACAATTTTCATATTTCTATATATATTTTTTTATGTATAGAAAAAGGACAAGAAGAAAACACACTAAAATATTAATGACTACTACTTCTGGGTGATGGGATTATGAGTGATTATTTTTTGCACTTTTCTTCATGTTCAAAATTTTCTAACATAGGTGTGTATCATGCAGGTCATCAGAAATAGTACTTTCTGAGGCGCCTGGGTGACTCAGTCGGTTGAGCATCCGACTTTGGCTCAGGTCATGATCTCACGGCTCATGAGTTCAAGCCCCGGGTCAGGCTTTGTGAGGACAGTTCAGAGCCTGCAGCCTCCTTTGGATTCTGTGCCTCCCTCTCTCTCTGCCCCAACCCACTTGCATTCTGTCTCTGTCTCTCTCAAAAATAAATAAACATCAGGGGCGCCTGGGTGGCGCAGTCGGTTAAGCGTCCGACTTCAGCCAGGTCACGATCTCGCACTCCGTGAGTTTGAGCCCGGCGTCGGGCTCTGGGCTGATGGCTCAGAGCCTGGAGCCTGTTTCCGATTCTGTGTCTCCCTCTCTCTCTGCCCCTCCCCCGTCCATGCTCTGTCTCTCTCTGTCCCAAAAATAAAAATAAACGTTGAAAAAAAAAATTTTTTTTTTAAATAAATAAACATCAAAAAAAAAATTAAAAAGAAAAAGAAATCGTATTTTCAAGGAACTACTGCTGGAACACTGTGCCTCAATGCTAGTAGCAAGAAAGCACAATTTTAAAAGCCTCTTTGATCTTGGAAAAGCATTACCAAAATTATTTCATTTTCAGTCATTTTGTGGAAGGTGGAATGTGTTAGTCTATGTGCACGTATTATGTACACAAAACAAAAAGAATGACAATACTTTCGGAGTGTTTTGCGGAGTTTACAAAGCTCATTCACATAGTTATTCACTTGATAAACCAGCTTAATTCTGCAGTTAACACCCTTTCCAGCTATTTCTATCACTCTTGAGATGTTTGGAAAATGCCCTTTGTTAATTAGAACTGAACACAGCCAAATTCTTCTAGAGCATGAGGTTGTACAACATTCACCGAGGAAAGCAACCGATTGTATGTGAGTGCACCCCAGGCAGGATTTAAGAGAATTGAAGTATGTTTGAGTTGAATCTTTTCCTTCTCTGGCTAAGTGGTTATGTTAACTGTGTTCCTTTCAACGCTTTATTACGCAGCCACGAAAATACTGAGCTTTTAAGCCTGCTGATGGGAAGCACATAATCTTATTCTTTAAAGGGGCACTCACTCTTTCAGGTCAATAGGGTCATGTTGCAAGATCCTGAACGTTAGTGCCCAGTTGAATTAGAAAGTTTATGGTTGAATTTGCCTAGATAAGTATCTTAACAATTCAGTTGTCCCCAGCAGAACTTTGTTGAAGGGGAGGTATATTTTCATCATTTCTTGCCAAATTTTAAAGCATGGTATGTTTTATTGCAGAAACTAAGTTATTCTCCCATGGGGCAGGGGGTGTGTGGAGGAACAACTTCCATAGCACATATATGTTTCAGTTTACTTATGTAAGAAAACATAAAGAGGTATTGCCAGATGAGTGGAATGTTTTATTCTGAATCTAAATGATAAAGCAATCTTTTAGAGGGGGTATAATCAAGGAAAAGAAGGAAATTTGGGTATTTTTCTGACAGTTGATGGACTGGTTATGTGCATAGGGATAAAGGAAAGAGGCAGTAATTTAAATTGCAGATCTAAAGTCTTCGGGGCGCCTGGGTGGCGCAGTCGGTTAAGCGTCCGACTTCAGCCAGGTCACGATCTCGCGGTGAGTTCGAGCCCCGCGTCAGGCTCTGGACTGATGGCTCAGAGCCTGGAGCCTGTTTCTGATTCTGTGTCTCCCTCTCTCTCTGCCCCTCCCCCGTTCGTGCTCTGTCTCTCTCTGTCCGAAAAATAAATAAAAAACGTTGAAAAAAAAAATTTAAAGTCTTCAAAACAAAGGGCACAGTTGACAAGGTGTCTGGTTAATGTAATGGGAAAGCCGATAATTCAGGTTTCAAAGGGGTTTTTGTTGTTGTTGTTTTTAATGCTTGAATTAGCTGGTTTGTCTCATTTAACTACAGCTTTTTCCTTTATGTTAAAAAGTGACCTTTCCTTTATGTTAAAAAGTATCACAGAATGGCAGGGAAAGCCCCATATAACCCAAAATATGTCCAGTTGGGTTCCATTGGTGTGATCTTCTGACTAGCTGCAAACTGTCATATGCTGCACATTATGTTCAAACCATTGTAGTACAGGAGAAAAAAAGCAAAAGTGACTACAAATTCTTTGCAGAAACTTTATCAAGATGCTGATTCTAGGGGCACCTTGGTGGTTCAGTCAGTTAAGCGTCACTCTGGATTTCAGCTCAGGTCATGATGTCATGGTTCCTGAGACTGAGCCTGTGTCAGGCTCCACACTGAGCGTGGAACCTGCTTGGGATTCTGTCCCTCCCTCTCCCACTCTCTCTGCCCTTCCCCTGCTCTCTCATGTGTCCACACACTCTCTCGCCCTCAAAAAATAAAAAATAATTTAAAAAAACAATTAAGATATTGATTCTACTTCCCCACCTCTTGAACCTGGGCTGGCCTTATGACTTGCTTCGGACAATGATGGGACATTAGCAAATGTAATGCAAGAAGCAGCTTGAAAAACATTTATGCAGTGCGGCTGGTCCTTTCTTACTGTTTTTGGCAGTTGGTTTAGTCAAAATGTTCAAAATGTTTTTGATAAGAGATATTTATATTTACTCGACAAGGAACTATGCAAGATTTATGAAAGTCATGAAAATGAATACATTCCTATCTGTGGCCTGGAGGAAAATAAAGTAACTCAAAAAGAAATAAGGCAATAGTCCTAAAAATACTCAATAGGATCCCAACTAACAAATAGGTTATACTGTAACAATTATTTATAAGTCAGTTGTCAGAATCTTAGAATATGTATCCATGCATATATCACAGTGTCTGGCAAAAAAAGAACACAGTGTCTGGTGTTCAAGATATAGTTCTTGAATAAACAAATGAATTAATGCATGTATGAATGAACGCATGAATGAATGAATCAATGGAAAGTATAAATGGCTGTTATATTTCCTGACCTGTAGCAAGAAAGAAACTTGATGCGCCTTGTGATGGTTAATTTTATGTGTCAAACTGGCTTGGCCATAGTACTGAGTTATTCAACTTAACACTAACTGAGGTGTTTTTCTTTTTTCTTTTTTCTTTTTTCAATATATGAAATTTATTGTCAAATTAGTTTCCATACAACACCCAGTGCTCACCCCAAAAGGTGCCCTCCTCAATACCCATCACCCACCCTCCTGAGGTGTTTTTAAGATATGGGTTTGAAGATATGGTTAAGATTTAGTTAGTTGACTTTAAGTGAAAGAGATTATCCTGAGAATCTGGGTGGGCCTCATCCAATCAGTTCAAGGCCGTAAGAGCAAAACTATAAGAGAGGGATAGGGACAGAAATATCAAAAATTGGTGAATTTATATGAAGTTTATTGTACTGTTATTGTAACTCACTGAAAGATTTTTCAGAATTAAAAATTTTTGTAAAGATAGGAGGAAGGTAAATGGAGTAAAAGTGTTCAAAGACCTCACACTATCCATGAAGTGGTAAAAGTACTTACTCACATTAAAATTTTAATTAATCAAGGATTCATGTTATATAACCACTAAAAGAATAGTAAAAAAATAATAATAATAACTAACAAGCTAATGGGGAAAGGGGTGGACAGCAAAGAAAGAATAAAGAACAATTACTTCAAAAGAAAGGAAGAAGTGAGGGGGGAAAAATAGAACACACTGGATAAAATAGAAAACAAATAGTAAGATGTTATTTTTAAGTCCAAATGTATTAGTAATTACATTAATTGTAAACAGACTAAAAGAGAATGGTTGTCAGGCTAGATTTTTTAAAAAAATGATTGTTTTTATAATAAAAGTAAGACATTATTTGTCGTTTTCACTCTGTTGACACTTGCACTGACGGTGGAAAAGGCAGTGGTGGGAAAACTGCTGCTGGTCCCTTAGCCCAAGTCAAGGCGGCAACACCAAACTGTACTCACGCCATTGTACTTTGCCCTGCCAGGCACTCACCAAAACAAAAAGTCTGTTTCACTTAAGAATGCCCTTGATGAGGGGCGCCTGGGTGGCGCAGTCGGTTGAGCGTCCGACTTCAGCCAGGTCACGATCTCGCGGTCCGTGAGTTCGAGCCCCGCGTCGGGCTCTGGGCTGATGGCTCAGAGCCTGGAGCCTGTTTCCGATTCTGTGTCTCCCTCTCTCTCTGCCCCTCCCCCGTTCATGCTCTGTCTCTCTCTGTCCCCAAAAATATAAATAAACATTGAAGAATGCCCTTGATGAAGCATTAAACGTTATTCATTTTATGAATCCAATTCTCAAGTACAGTTCTTTCTACTTAGCAGTCTTTTCCGCTAGTCCTATTCTCACCTACAAATCACCACTTTGGGATTCTAATAAATGGCCGATTGGTTTTGGCTTGAATGCTGCAAGGTGAGAGGGAATGTGTTTCCTATAATAGTTTATTGAGCAGTCATCTATTCCTACTGTCACATCCCTGACCAGCCTCTTAGTACCCACCCCCCCCCCCCACCCCCAGGACACAGGTGCTCACTCCTCTGCAAAGCAAACGCGTGCCATCTTTAACTCTGCTAATTGCTGAAAGCAACATTTCAGCAACTTTGTAATAGCCTGGAAAATACTTGGTAACAAAGCTGGAGATTTCACAAACATTACAAAACAGATAATACCAAAAGAGCCAGGAGTTTACCATGTTTAAGATAATCAAATCCACATCTTGTGGGTTTATACATTTTATCTAACCTGACATTGAGCACATGCAAGTTAATAAACTATTATGGCTCATTCCAAATTTTACAAACACATATATTTGAACACACCTCCTAAATTTGTTTTTAGAGATATAATGGGCACATCACTAACTCTGAGAATTATAGGAACTACAATTACACATATAACAATAATTACCTTTAAGCTTAGAGTGCTGTGCCTTTCCTATAGACTCATAGTAACCTTCACTCTGCCCTGTTTCACTAAGAAGTAAACTAACTGCTTTCTTGACGAGTAACCACCCTGGCAAGGAGGAACTAGCATCTTATAGAAAACAAACTAAACAGAGCCAGGAATAAAATAACCGACACTGTTTAGGTTGACAAATAATGTGAAAATGCCAGCCATATTTAAAATGAGGCACAAAGACTCAAGGAGTCAAAATTGTATCTGATGGTCTTTACGGTTATATTTTTGGAGACAATATTTCTGACATTCCAACTAATTACCAAGGATGTTCAGGGCAAAAACCAGTCTAACCAACTTCTCTGATGGATATTATTCATAGTGTGTCCTACCATCAAAAAGAGACAGACTCATGCACACATTCATGGCAAACAAGCAGCGGTTATTTACATTGTTTAAATGTTGGATTTGCCTGTTGGATTTACCAAGAGGCACACAAGATTTCTAAAACCTCTGATGGCCAGTTCCATTCATCAGTACCTAGTAGGTGCTTCTAATATAGAAAATGATGGAAAACGACCTCAAATAAATGGTCAATAAGCTTGGGCATAACACAGAAAAATCTAACCTATCTAATCTCTTAGAAAATGTTAAAAGCTGAAGAAGCCTAAATTTGAATTGAGTAAGCTAACGGAGACAATATTTCTGGAAAATCTTTTGCAAAATAAAAATGCCTAGCTTAGCAAAAAAAAAAAAAAAAAAAAAAATAGTTGATAGATTTAAGCTACAGACCTGAGAATCTTAAAAAGCAGAACTTTTAAATGCTGACAAAGAAGAATTCTTATGGGGCAGAGGAAGCAGGTGAGTGGTTAAGAGAATACAACATAAAATATTTTAAAAATATTAAATAGGGTTGCCTGGGAAGCTCAGCCGGTTAGGCATCCAACTTCGGCTCAGGTCATGGTTTCACGGTTCGTGGGTTCAAATCCTGCACCAGACGGTGTGCTGACAGCTCAGAGCCTGGAGCCTGCTTCAGATCGTGCCCTCTCTCTCTCTTCACCCTGCGGCTCATGCTCTTGTCTCTCTCTCCCTCTCAAAAATAAATATTAAAAAAAAAATGTTTCAATGCATTAAATAAAACTTTCTGCCCTCAAAGAATATATTATGTTCACTTCATGCACACTTTATTCTCCTCTCTTTGTTCTATTGTCTTTAACTTCTTTGCCAAATGCTAGCCAATATTTAATTTTTTTCTTCACAGAAGGAAACCACACTAAAACTGTTATTAAAAGAAAAATGGAATCGGTATATATGCACTCATATTTATATACCAGTAAAAAAGGACGGTGAAAACCAAGTCAGGAATAAATGAGAAAACAGTGGTAACCAAAGCTAAAAACTCATTTTTAAGAATCAATCACATAGTGCCAGTAATATCAAACATTTATTGAGCACTTACTATGTGCCAGGTATCATCTAGCATCTGTCATGTACAACCCCACGTAAGGCTTACAACCAATCTGTGTGTCTGCTGGATCCTCTGAGAAGCACATGGAGCTCCACTGGGGGACAACGCTGGTGAGAAATTAAAAAGGAGGATTGGGCAGGCAGTCTTCAGATCACACTGCCATCTGACACTTATCAAAGGAAAGGGGGAGGCGACACTTTGGATAAGGGGAGCCTCACTGAGACCTCGCTGCAGTTTGACAAAGCCTTGACCATCAGGAACTCTTGAAGCAACATTTGCCCACCAGAGGGGTCTCATCCTGGGCTGAACTGCCTACACCCAACCCCCACGGAGCTCAGTCACTAGCTGGGGGCTATCCAGGAAGATCACGACTCAGCTTCAGAATCCAAGGTGGCTCCTGAAGGTGCTAGGAGCTAAAGCACTCCTTAGAGCTAAAGAGCAAGTCCCTTCCTGCAGGGAGATCTGAGCGAACTCACAGCCACCACCGTGAGGTAGGTTTTATCATGATCCCGTTTTCAGAAAGAAAAACAAAGGTTATGTAAATTTCCTGAAGTTACACAACGAGTAAAGAGCTAATAAATGTCTCTTCTGTTCCTTGTGGCTGATAGTAAAAATTACTTTATAGTTTATTTAAGTTTTTAGAAATGTTCAACTTTCATCAATAAGTCAATAAGTCAATAAGTCAAATGTTTACTTTCATCAATAAAAATGCCTATTCAGGGAGCGCCTGGGTGCCTCAGGCGGTTGAGTGTCTGACGTTGGCTTAGGTCATGATCTCACAGTTCGTGGGTTCAAACCCCGGGTCAGGCTCTGTGCTGACAGCTCAGAGCCTGGAGCCTGATTCAGATTCTGTGTTTCCCTCTCTCTCTGCCCCTCCCCTGTTCATGCTCTTTCTCTCTCTCTCTCAAAAATAAACAAACATTAACAAAAATTTTTAATGCCTTTTCAAAATATTAGATGTTTGATATTGTTTTTAAACCTGCTAACTAAACAAAAAGACTGCCATGTAACAGTTTTCATTAAAAAAAAAGCAAAATGATGTGGGAGAATATATTCCAAGGTCCAGAAATGTTTAAATCTTATTTTCCTTTTCTCCTCAGTCAAAAGGTAGTGTTGTTTTTAACAATTAAATCTCTGGGCTTCAGTCAAAGGTGATAAGTTTCAATGTGGATGAAGAGTTTACAAGATAGTTCTAAACATCTGAAAACTGGAATTGCAGGAAAGTGCTCAGAGACCCGTCATTACAGTAGCACTCCCAGGTGCTGTTATTACTATTTTAGGGCCAACACCCTGGTGTCTTGTCTCCTTCACAAGGGAGATAGGAAGGGCCAGAGGAAATAGTCAAGCAGCAGGCAGTCTAGCAGTGATAGGTACCATTTGCCTAATGACATTTTCTAAATCTATTTCTTTATTATCTAGAGACCCCTCTCCTCTCCCTTCAATTGTCAGGTTTTCTGGACTCTGAGGAAAACACTGCTTGGAGCAAGCAAGCTGGAGAGCCCAGGTGGCACGGGCCTTCAGAATTCCAGACTCCTCCACTCTTGCCCATGCTTTCACCACAATCTGTCATGGGAAAGAAGGGTAGAGGAAACCTAGAGAAGCAAATTTTAGACCTAGAGTTGGGATCACCTTTGCATGAAATGTATTTCTTCTGACTCTTTCGTTTTGTTTTTAACATAACTTTTTTTTTAAATGATTTTTAAAGTTTATTTATTTATTTTGAGAGAACGAGAGTGCAGAGGAGGGACAGAGAGAGAGACAGAGACAGAGAATCTCAAGCAGGCTCTACGCTGTCAGCACAGAACCCAACGTGGGGCTCAAACTTACAAAACGTGAGATCATGACCTGAGCTGAAGTCAGACGCTTAACCCGACTGAGCCACCAAGGCACCCCTATTTTTTTTTTAAACTTTTTTTTTAACGTTTATTTATTTTTGAGACAGAGAGAGACAGAGCATGAACGGGGGAGGGGCAGAGAGAAAGGGAGACACAGAATCCGAAACAGGCTCCAGGCTCTGAGCAGTCAGCACAGAGCCCGACGCGGGCTCGAACCCACGGACAGTGAGATCGTGACCTGAGCCGAAGTCGGACGCCTAACCGACTGAGCCACCCAGGCACCCCATAGGCACCCCTATTTTTAACATAACTTTTAAAAAACACATCCTAGGAGCATGTGGGTGGCTCAGTTGGTTGTGTCTGACTCTTGACTTAGGCTCAGGTCTCAGTCTGGTGGTTCGTGGGTTCGAGCCCCATGTCCGACTCAGCGCAGACAGTACAGAGCCTGCTTGGGATTCTGTGTCTCCCTCTCTCTCTCTGCCCCTTCCCCCTCTTGTATTTTTTTTTCTCTCTCTCTCTCTCCCAAACATAAAAACAAAACAACAACAAAAATACATCCTAAGTTTATTGTGGAAAAATCAGAGAATACTAGGAGGGAAGGAAGGAAGGAAGGAAGGAAGGAAGGAAGGAAGGAAGGAAGGAAGGGAGGGAGGGAAATGAGGAAAGGAAGAGAAAAAGGAAAAGAAATAAAAAACCACTACCCAGAGCTGTCTGACATGTTACTGTAACCCCTTCCAGTCTCACTCTTGTGTATTTTGTTGTTATTCCTCAAATATTATTTTGTAACTAGCTCTTCTTTACTCAATATCATGAACATCTTTTTACGTCAATAAATTAATTTCTACAAATTTATACATATGGCTTTAGCACAATGTATTCAAAGAACATCCCATCGTTGAACGTTTAAAACTTTCTCTTCCTTCTTTTGTTGTATTAAAAGTAACTAGTGAAAAAAACTAGTGAACATCCTTGTAGCCAAATTTTCTTGTATATTTTTTGAGATAAAATTCACGAATAAAATTTACCACTATAACTGTGTTAAGATGTACAATTCACAAGATTGTGCAACCGTCACCACAGTTCCAGAGCATTTCCATCACCCCAAAAAGAACCCCCATACTATTCACAATCACTTCCAATTCCCCTCTCCCCCCATCCCCTGGCGACCACTCATCTACTTACTGTCTCTATGCGTTTACCCATCCTGGACATTTCATACAAATGGAATTATGCTATAGGTAGCACTTTGTGCCTGGCTTCTTTCACTTAGCGACACGTTTCAAGATTCGCGCAGGTTGTAGCACTTCAGCGCCATAGGAATCATGGCGTGCCTCATTCCTTTTTACGGCTGAATAATATTTGGGTGACATTTGGGTTGGGTAAATGTCAGATAAAAAAAGATGTTGGGTAAAAAAAGATAAAACCATAGGGAAAAAGCTGCTGTAGCTCGTCTGCCACATGCTCATGTGGAAAATGGCTTATGTAGCAGGGAAACATAAACAGCCACTGGGAAAGAACAGGACTAGATCAGGAGCTCTGCAGCCGAGGACAAAGACAAGGCTATTGGAAGCTGGGGTTGGGAACGGAAAGTTGGATTGACAAGTGATTTTTTTAGTTTGTTTTTTAAAATGTTGTTTGGGGGCTCAGTCAGTGAAGCGTCCCACCCTTGATCTCAACTCATGATCTCGCAGTTCCTGAGATAAAGTTCCAGGTCAGGCTCTGTACTGACAGCACGGAGCCTGCTTGGGATTGATTCTCCCTCTCTCAAAATGAGCAAACATTAAAAAAAAAAAAAAAAAAAAAGCAAAAGTAAAAATAAAAATGTTGTTCCATTATCTTTACAATGAGAATACAGCTTGGCTTTGTAGCTCTGGTTATTTGTTCAGAGGCAAGGACAGTAATGTTCAACACACCAATTGCACCCTACATAACCTGAGGAGAATATCAGCAGTCAAGAAAAACTGTGTGGGGGCGCCTGGGTGGCTCAGTCGGTTAAGCGTCGGACTTCAGCCAGGTCACGATCTCGTGGTCCGTGAGTTCGAGCCCCGCGTCAGGCTCTGGGCTGATGGCTCAGAGCCTGGAGCCTGTTTCAGATTCTGTGTCTCCCTCTTCTTCTGACCCTCCCCTGTTCATGCTCTCTCTCTCTCTGTCTCAAAAATAAATAAATGTTAAAAAAAAAAAATTAAAAAAGAAAAACTGTGTGAACTTATGCACCTAATACCTACATATATATTTTTAAATCAACAGAAGTAGAAACCTGTATCTAACCAAGTAATAACTGAGTTCTCTCACAATGTGAAAAAATAAATAACTAAAATGTGGGCTTTAAAGAAAGTTAAGGTTAGGGCGCCTGGATGGCTCAGTTGGTTAAGCATCTGACTTTGTCTCAGGTCATGATCTCATGGGTCATGAGTTCGAGCCCCACATCGGGCTCTCTGCTCTCAGCACAGAGCCCACTTCAGATTCTCTCTCTCCCCCTCTCCCCACTCAAACTTTTTTTATAGTTTAAAAATAAACGTAGTTAAGGTCTAAAAGCTCTCTTGCTCAGATGAGTAAAAATCAAGCAGCTTGGTTCTCTAAGCCGTCTGGCGAGGCTAATACCGGGAATATGCACAAGGGTCAAGTGGGCAGTATTTTCTGTAGAGTGCACTTTGCAGCTTCACTTCAGACCCTTTAAATCCCAAGCAGTGCTGCTTTCTGACCTCCTTTGACTGGAGAGAGACCACTTCACATGATACTGTTTTCCCCCTACTTCCAATCAATGGCAAGCCTCCTTTTCCATTACAAATAATGTCCATTTCACAGGATACCTTGTAGCAAAGATTTCTCAAACAGGACTTAAACAAAATAACCATGAAAGAAAAAGATGATAAAGTAGTTTGTATTAAAATGAAGATGATCTATGTTAATTAATCAATTGGGGAGTCCTTTTATATATATATAAATAAATGACATATATATAATATATATGTAAATAATATATATATAATATAAATATATATACTATATAAAACACTTTTATATAATGTATAATGTATGTATATATGTATATACATATATATATATATATATATATATATATATATATATATATATATATAACATTGTCTATTTTAAATATCTTACAATGCTACTTGTCAATTATACCTCAGTAAAGGTGGGGGAAAAAACCCACAGTATTCCTACCCTAGTTATGTATTTGAAAGAATTTGGAATTACTATAAAAACCCAACACGGGACACCTGGGTGGCTCAGTCAGTTAAGTGTCCAACTTTGGGTCATGATCTTGAGGTTTGTGAGTTCGAGCCCCACATCGGGCTCTGTGCTAATAGCTCAGAGTCTGGAGCCTGCTTCAGATTCAGTGTTTCCTTCTCTCTCTGTCCCTCCCTGCTCACACTCTGTGTCTCTCTCTCTCAAAAATAAATAAACATTAAAAAAAAAATTCTTGGGAAAAAAGTCAACAGTTCAAAAAAAACCCACAAAAAACAAAACAAAACAAAAAACAATAACAACAAAACAAACCTCAACAGTTCTACCTGGGTGGCTCAGTCAGTTAAGGGTCTGACTCTTTGACTTTAGCTCAGGTCATGATTTCATGGTTCATGGGTTCGAGCCCCACGTCAGGCTCTGTGCTGATAGTGTGGAGCCTGCTTGGGATTCTGTCTCCCTCTCTCTGCCTCTCCTCCGCTTGCTCTCTCTCTCCCTGTGTCTCTCAAAATAAATAAAAATAAAAACTTAAAAAAAAAAAAAAAAACTCAATAGTTCTTAGGTCTCAGTTCCTCTAAACCTGGAACTGACCAAGCCAGGCACACCTCCCTACACGAATTAAATTAAGAACATTCGAAAGATACCATTAAGGGGCGCCTGGGTGGCTCAGTCGGTTGGGCGGCCAACTTCGGCTCAGGTCATGATCTCGCGGTCCGTGAGTTCGAGCCCCGCGTCGGGCTCTGTGCTGACAGCTCAGAGCCTGGAGCCTGTTTCAGATTCTGTGTCTCCCTCTCTCTCTGACCCTCCCCCGTTCATGCTTTGTCTCTCTCTGTCTCAAAAATAAATAAACGTTAAAAAAAAATTAAAAAAAAAAAAAAAAGAAAGATACCATTAAGAGATCTAAAAGGCAACCTACAGAGTGGTAGAAAATATTTGCAATACATATATGTACACACACACACACACACACACACACACACACACACACACACACCTCTTACAAATCAATTTTTAAAAAGACAATCAGAGGCGCCTGGGTGGCGCAGTCGGTTAAGCGGCCGACTTCAGCCAGGTCACGATCTCACGGTCCGTGAGTTCGAGCCCCGCGTCAGGCGCTGGGCTGATGGCTAAGAGCCTGGAGCCTGTTTCCGATTCTGTGTCTCCCTCTCTCTCTGCCCCTCCCCCGTTCATGCTCTGTCTCTCTCTGTCCCAAAAATAAATTAAAAAAACGTTGAAAAAAAAGAAAAAAAAATTTTTTTAAAAGACAATCAAATAGAAAAAGAGAAGACATTGCAGATATGTCATTAGAGGATATACAAATGTCCAAAACACATCTGGAAAGTGCTCAACTCATCAGTCATCAAGGATATGTCGATTAAAGCTAACATGTGGCCAGAATGACGAAAATGATAAGATGCTAAATACCAATTGTTGGCAAGGATATGGAACAAATGGAATACTCATACACTTCTGGTGGAGTACAAAATGGTATACACACCTAGGGAAAGCATTTGCCAATATCTCTGAAAGGTGAACATATGCATATCGTATGATACATTAATTCCACTCCTACTATATACCCAACAGAAGTGCATCTATATGTTCACTAGAAGACACGTACTGCAATGTTCATCAAAGCTACCCAGCTATCTAAGAAAAAGTTAATGTACATTCAGATGATGAAGTATTACACTGTAAGGAAAATGAGTGATCTAAAACTATTGCAACAACATAGATGAATCTCACAAACAAGGTTTAGCAAAAAAAGCCAGATAGAAAAGAATACGTGCTATCCAATTCCATTTATATAAAGTACAAAAACAGGCAAAATTAATCTATACTGTTGGAAGTCAGGGGAAGGCAGTGACTAGGAAGGAGCACAGGGGGCTTCTGAAAAACTGGTAATGCTATGTTTCTTAAACTGGACACAAGTTACACGGTATGCTCAGTTATCAAAAGTCATTGAGCTTTACATTTAAGACAGTGCCCTTCTTTTCAGGTATTTTACTTTGATGAAAAGTTTGAAAATAAATGCACCTAAGGAAGCTTAAATTTTGGGGGGTTAACATGTTTCTTTTCTCTATAAAAGCTTTTCAAATTATTTTTTAGTTTTTCAGATTTCTACTTACAGAATTTTTGGTATTGGCATCGAAATTGTTTCTTACCAGTTGGACTTTCCAAGCCTCTGTTTTCTCATCTGTAAAATGAGGATAACAGTAGAATTTAAGAGCCAGTGCGAGGGCTCCTGAGTGGCTCAGTTGGGTAAGCATCCGACTTCAGCTCAGGTCATGATCTGAGAGTTCGTGAGTTTAAGCCCTGCATCGGGCTCTGTGCCAACAGCTCAGAGCCTGGATCCTGCTTCAGATTCTGTGTCTCCCTCTCTCTCTGCCCCTCTGCTTGCATTCTGTCTCTCTCTCTCTGTCTCTGTCTCTCAAAAATAAATAAACATTAAAAATAAAATAAAATCCAGTGTGATTTTTAGGGGTGCCTGGCTGGCTGGCTCAGAGGGAAGACATGTAACTCTTGATCTCTGGGTCGTGAGTTCAAGCCCCGTGTTGGGTGTAGAGATTACTAAAAAAGATAAATAAACTTTAAAAAAAAAAATAAATAAAAGCCAGTGTGATTATTGTTTTTTTTTTTTTTTTTTTAGGTTTTTTTTTTTTTGAAAGTAATCTCTACACCCTATGTGGGCTTCAACTCACAACCACGTGATCAAGAGTCACATGCTCTTCCCACTGAGCCAGCCAGGTGCCTCAGAGCCAGTGTGATTTTTAAAAGTGCTTAGCACAGGGCCTGGCACAAAATGTTCCATGGTAACTTAATACTTTCCTCTAAACCAGTGGGACTGGTTTAGAAACCCTTCCCATGTGGCTACTATAGCATCCTGTACTAATCCCTGTCTTAATATTTCTTACTGTTTAGTTTCCAAGACTGTGAGGCACTTGAGAGCAGGAATACTGTGCAATACACAATATTCCCAGAGTCTAGTTCAGCATCTGCACGGAATAAGCACTTATTATTTATTAAATAGATGATTGAATATAAATTTCGGACACGTCGCAACATCTATTTTATTGCTTAATTACAGAATCACATTCAGTTTCCTTGAAACAGCACTCTTGGTTTCTATCATCCACTAATAATTTCTCCCAAAATATTCTGACTTGATTCTATTCCAAGAGAACCTCTTTCTACTATTCCCTCATACTTTTCTATACCTGTCATATTAGGGCAGCCGTAGACCTTCATTTTTACAACTGCTAAATCTAAGTAACTTATTTCTACCCTTCACTCTCAATCTTCCTTAAAAACTTCTGCAAGTAGCAATTTTTTTTTTTTTTTTCTGTTCTGGCCTAAATGAATGAATAAGCCAGTTTGGTCATTCCCACTAATTTTTACAATGTTTCAACACGATTAAGAAAAAATAATCTGGGGCTAAGAATTGTAGGTATCCAATTGAATGGCAAAGGCAGAAACTAGAAGTCCCCAGGTAAAGCCAGGCTTTTGTTTCCTTTCCACTGATGAGACGGTATGCTTAATAACTTTACTCCTGCAGGATGTCCCATTCTGAAAAACACACAATTCTACGTGATAAAGGGAAGGGAGAAGAAACAACCATTTGATAAGCATGTATTATAAAACAGTTCTGGCAACTGTCATTCCTCCTTCCTCAAATCTAGGAAAGGTCCACAAACCTACTTTCATGAAGTGTCTCTTGGACTTGAAAATAAACAGCCCTCACCCCCAACCTTCCATGGCTCTATGGTTTCCAGAGCACTCATCTTCAAATACTTTTAAACTTCTTATTGACATGTAATACACATAGAGAAGCACACAACTCCCTAAACCTTTCTCATCTTTTTAGTTTTCATTAGTAAAAAAAAAATGAGTATGTACCTCTGTTTCATTTTTACATATTACACACATGTAGCACTGTGCTGATATTATGTGTACTATAAAACATAACACATATTAAAATTTATCAGAAGAAAAAAATTCTTGTAACTATGAAGGGTGACAGATGTTACCTAGACTTACTGTGGTGATCATTTTGCAATCTTTAGAAATATCGAATCCTTGTGTTGTACACCTGAAACCACTACACTGCATGTCAATTATACATCAATACAAAAAAGAATGAGACAAAAATAAATAGAAATGGCAGTCTTCTAGGACAAAGACATGTAGAGAAGGAGAACTTTCTTTCTCCCTTATAATAATTTAAAATTAATTGCAGAAAACAGTAGGGCTGGCTTTGAGTTCTTATTAAAGATGAAAATTGTCTTGGGTGGGGCACCTAGGTGGCACAGAGCCTGCTTGGGATTCTCTCTCTCTCTCTCTCTCTCTCTCTCTCTCTCTCTCTCTCTCCCTCCCTGCCCCTTCCTACCCCTCTCTCAAAATAAACATTTTAAAAAAAAACTGTCTTGGTAAAATAGATCTAGAATCTACAAATAGATTCTTCAAACATTTTAAATCTTACTAAGGCTTACATTTAACCTGAGTGACTACTTAGCTATGGATGATGCAATGGATTAACTCCAGTCTTAGTTCCAATAACTAACTACATTGGTGACCATTAGGCAAATTTTTTTCTTTTAACAATGTTTATTATTGAGAGGAAAGTGTGAGCAGGGGACGGGGAGAGAGGGAGACATGGAATCTGAAGCAGGCTCCAAGCTCTGAGCTGTCAGCACAAAGCCCGACACGGGGCTCGAACCCATGAACTGTGAGATCATGATCTGAGCCAAAGTCAAGACACTCAACCTACTGAGTGACCCAGGTGCCACAGGCAAATTTCTTCATTTGTAAAATGAGCATACAAAACTGGATGATCCTAAAACAGCCTCAGAGTATTATGTGTGACTAGCATCACCCCGTGGACCTTGATATGATAAGGGGAACTATATGGCCAGGATAGGAAAGCTGGTTAAAATAATAGTAAAGGGCTTAGTTCTTCCTGGCAGTTCTATATGGCAGCCTCCTCAATAATTCATAGTTTAGTAGGGATATAGGAATGGCTTTAGTGCTTCAGAAAAAAAATGAAAATTATAATTTTTAACTATGACAGGTTTCTTCCTTCTACCAATTGACAGACTGACACCCCCAGGATGCTCTAGAAACAGCCAAACACCTCCCTACTGCCTTCCTCCCTCATCACTGGCTTATTTGGAAAAGAAAGGATTACAAAGAAGTCTGACATCTGTCTAATGCAGAGTTTTAAGAAGCAGAGTCTTGAGCTGCAGGAGCTTAAAGCAGCTCTGAAATTCTGCACTCCAGTGCCATGGTCTTGGGCAGCAGAGTAACCAGGGGAAGAGGGCAGCATTTTGGTTACAATGTGAACGGTACTCCCTTGGAGTTATTCCAGCAGGCGAGGCTAGTGGAAGCAGGCAACTGGCCTGGCTTAAACTGTTCAGATTTGGGCCTCGAGGCTAAGAGGTATGCCGTATTATTTCAGCATGTTTTATGAATTGGTTCCACTGTTAAACACAGCCAAATTTTACCCTTCAAAAATCATCCCGAGAGCCTATCTTGGCCACTCCCTGCATTTCAGCACACTTTTGCACAGCTTAATTACTGTATATCTGGCACCACTTCATGCCCTCTATACACTTTCTCAATCCTGGGATTCATGGGCTGCCAAAGCATAATAATCTTGTAGCGAATACATTTTCTCCTTTAAGCACTGAAACTTAAGAAAGCTTTATAGAGATTTTTTTGAAGGGGTAGGTGTCTTGATGTGCAATGTTTAAGACCTTTCCTGTGTTCACCATAACTATAGATGATAAAAAGTTTTCATTCCTATTGTATCCACTTAGACCTCAAAGATTAAAATAACAAATGATGGCACAAACCTTCCACTGTACATGGGGCCAGGACTTTTATGATGCATTCTCTCATTTTATTCTTACTGAAATTCTGCTATATTTCCTCCAATTTACAGAGGAACAAATGAGCTCAGAGAAATGATCTGAGATCCTATAGCCAGAAAGCACCAAAATCAAGATTTGAATTCAAGTCTTCAGCCTCTAATTCCATTGTTTATTCATCTATGTCCTGGTGATATTTACTAATAAGCTCGTGTGCCAAACATAGCCCCTACACACCATGCACATCTTTACTTCTGAATGAAAACCACAGAAAAACCAAGAAAATAAAAGTTAAATGCAACTAAAGGGCAAGAATAAGCACAACACCTTCAGTGAGCTAAGATCCTCAAAGGACTTAAGGATTGCATGACTTCTCAAGTGTAAGGAACTATTTAGGATATTTAATAGGGTCTTGGGACATAGGTGCTCAATGAATACTTGAAAGTTTGTTTGAAAAGTCTCCAGGCACCTGGGTGGCTCAGCTGGTTAGGCATCCGACTCTTGGTTTTGGCTCAGGTCATGATCTCACAATTCTGTGGGTTCGAGCCCCTGTGTGGTGCTTTGTGCTGGTGGCACGGAGCTTGCTTGGGATTCTCTCTCCCTCTCTCTGTCCCTCCCCAACTAGCGCTTTCTCTGTCTCTCAAAAATAAACTTAAAAAAAAATTTTTTTTTTAAGTCTCACAGTACAGGGTGCCTGGGTGGCTCAGTTGACTGATTAAGGTCAAGGTTTCTACTCAGGTCATGCATGACTTCATGGCTTGTGTGGTTGAGCCCCACATGGGGCTCTCTGCTGTCCGCACAGAGCCCACTTTGAATCCTGTCTTCCCTCTCTCTCTGCCCCTTTCCCACTAGTGACACGTACTTTCTCAAAAATAAACACTGAATAAAAAACTCACAGTACCACCCCACAGACTGCTCATTTACAAAAGGAAAATAAAATGTATATTAAAATGGAAAAATCTGGCAGTCATCTTCTTAACCAAATGACCAATCTTAGCATCACCAAACAGTGCCAAGTTAACACTGTGTACATCTTCATGATACAGTAAGAGATAACCACACAGCCTGTTATACTCCTACCAAAAAGTATAACCCAAATCTACTAAAAAAGTCAGAAAAATATCCAGGATATGGGACATTGTATAATGGACTTGGACACTTCAAAAAGTTCAATGTCGTGGTGGGGGGCGGGGGGAACGCAGAGGACTTAGCAGATTAAAATGTATACAAAAACCTCATTGGCTAGATCCTGGATGAGGAAAAAGTTTAATAAGATATTCTGGAACAACAGGGGCAATTTATCTCCTACAAATCTATGTTAGATGTTATTCATTTATTGTTAATTGTCTCCGGTGGAGCAATGGCATTGTGGCTTCATGTATAAAATTCTTATTCCAAGGACATGAATACAGGAGATGAATAAGTATACAGGGAGGAAGTGCCGTTTTGTCACAACTTACTCTCAAATGATTCAGCAAGACAAATTAGATAAAATACATGTGGTAAAATGTTAACAACTGGTGGATCTAGGGAGAGGCTATACTCTCGTACTGCCCTTTCAAGTTTAAATATATTTTAAATTCTTGATATTCAGCAAGAACAATAGCATAAACTCAACTCTGAACAACTTCTGAAACTACAAAATTATAACCAATAAATATGTATTGTGCTCCTGTTATGTATTTATTCTGGTGCCTTCCACAACTTCACACCCTTTCTACATAGCCCATCTCCTGGTTCCACTTACCACTCCTCCCCCTCAACCTTTCAGACCTAAAGGTGGTAACAGCACCATTACCAGTCCCAGTGCAACCGGGCCTGAGAACTGCATTCCCCCCTGGGGTTTCCTTACCCTGTGCACACAGTTTTGTAAAGTCCCTTTACTAAAGTTTCCTTAAATTATTCCAATTGCAGTAAGTCATCTATTTCCTGCCAGCACCCTGATTGATAAAAAGCTCTGGAGATAGACTTGGAAGATGCCTGCATATTTTACATAGTGCATGGGATTGTAGGAATGGAGATGGTCTGGGAAGAGGGCCGAAGATGACCCTGGCCAATTGAGCATCCGAGGTAGGAGAATGTAGCAGCTGTAGTTATTAGCCAAGAATGTTTCAAAAAAGAACGTATCCATTACATCAAGTGCTGTTGAGAGGCTGGATGAAAAAAATGAGGGCTTTGGAGAATTCCCCATGGGAAAGCCATCAGTGATCCGTGGAGTGGTGGGGACAGAACCAACAATGGAGTGGATTATAAAGGCAGTTGTAGGTAAAGAATACACTTGTTACCTTAAAGGCGGGGAGGGATGCATAATTGTTCAGGCTCCTATTTTAATCATACCAATTACTTGCTGAGTAATCTTGAGATTTTTGAGACTTACTTTTTGATATTTAAAACAACCACTCCTTGTATGGAAATAAATTTCATGTTAAAAAAAAATACTCTTGGGGCACCTGGGTGGCTCAGTCAGTTAAGCACTTGACTCTCAATTTCAGCTCAGGTCACGATCTCATGGTTTTGTGAGTTCGAGCCACACGTCAGGCTCTGTGCTGACGGTGTGCAGCCTGCTTGGGATTGATTCTCTCTCTCTCTCTTCCTCTCTCCCTGCCCCTCCCTCACTCATGATGTCTCTCTCAAAATGAGTAAATAAACTTAAAAAAAATTTTTTTAAAAACCACCACTCTTTCTTGTCATTACAAAAATGCAGAAGCAAAAACCATGGATAATGTTAAAGCTAGTAAGCTGTTAAGTATAGAGAACTGAAGTTTTACAATGGAGTAAATGATTTTTCCCCTTTCAAGCACTGAGACAAAAGGACAGGCTTTGCCAAAATCTCTTCAGTTCTCTAAACTGAAAGATTAGGCTCTTTCAGACTAAAGCCTGCAACTATGTATGTCCAAGACTCCCTAACCCAGCATACAGTACCAAGCAGTTTCTAACCAGGGTGCAAGATATCTGAAAACTAAAGCATTCTCATGATCACAATGAGTAACCAAACTCCACAGCTCGAGAAACTGTTAGAACCCTCAGATCCCTTTGAGAACATGAGTCTGTGAAATTATCTTTGATCCAATTTGGCTTTTCCCCCCTTTCCCAGTTCACTGAACATCACACAAAATGACTGCCAGAAGTACCACAATGCTAAATCTGGAGCATTAGGAAGCTGTCATAGGGACGATGGATCAAGAGGCTCCCTGGGTACCTTCCATTCTTCACTGCAGAGCAAGCAGTTAGCTTTGGACACCTTCATTTATTTTTAGAATATCCAGTTGTCTCACTAAACTGCCTGAAGACTATTTTCTACACAAAAAGACAGTGTATTAATAGGTACATCAAAATTAAGAAACAAAACTTGAACAACTGATTTAGACCGTTAACAGCTAACCTCTCAGCCAGGGTAAAACTTGCCTCCCATTTTCATCCTTCAAGAGAGCAAGGTGACCACCTCCAAATGCAGGTTAAGACAGCGGAGACGGGGGCCGATTCAGACAGCAAAGGCTTTGGAATCAGGAAAGTTGATTTTATTTAAGTTACATGACCTTCTTGCACCTCTACTTACTCACCTGTGAACAGGTTTGTGTTTTTTTTCTAAACTTTGCAAAGTTGTTTAAACAATGTTTAAAAGTGCCTGACCCACCGTAGGGCAACTTTTTCTTTTTTTTTTGTACTTGCTACAGAAAGCACTTGTAATGTAGGGCAAAGAGGCCCAATTTCAAGTTAGAAAAGAAAATGAGGTGTTGTGGCAGGCAACACTCTAAGATGTCCCTCACCTCATGGTGTTCATTGTGTAACCCTCTTCATTAGAATGTGGGAAGGGATTCTGTGTCTCCCTCTCTCTCTGCCCCTCCCCCGTTCATGCTCTGTCTCTCTCTGTCCCAAAAATAAATAAACGTTGAAAAAAAAAAAAAAAAAAAAAAAAAAAAAGAATGTGGGAAGGACCTGAGGACACTCCGACTCACCAGCAAACTGGCTCTGGAGACCTGCTGGCTCCATACACCAAACAGCCAAGTCAGGAGAACCCAGGTGGTAATGAGCCAAGGGGCCCTACAGCCAATAAGGAATCTGAACTCTCCATCCTAAAGCCACAGGACACAGATGCTGCTGACAACCTGAGCTTAACTTCAGGGTAACTTGGTAACTTCACCGTTAACTAAATTAGGTACTGGCAAATCATCTGCAAGATCCCAAAGCAAATTTAAGCCCTAACAATAGTACAGAAAGTTTGGCCCACAGGATCCACTTTTCCCAACTAATAAGCAATCTGTTTTTAAAACTTTGATATGGATTACATACATCCCTTTAGATTCCTCATAATTCTATAAAGTAAATAATTCTGGAAAGTAAATTATTTTACAGAAGTTTGGAAGCTCACAAATGCAAAGAGACTCAAATGGCTAATAAAGGGGCAAAGCCAGACATCAGAGACCAGGTCTGACCCCAATGCCCAAATCCAGCTTTCCCTATAACCAATTTTTATAATTTCTTTAAAGTCTCAATGACGATTCCCACTATGCCCATAGACAGTAATAATAAAACCACAACACAGACCTTAAAACACTGGAAACATTTAAAAAGTAATAAAATTAAGTTAAAATAAAATAGAAACGAAATCAACCAACCAACCGTTGAAGAGACTTTATCCTTCATTGTTAAAATCATCTTACCTACTAGGTCAATTATTGGGCATGTCAATTAAAACGTCTTTTAAAGTATCTCTTGGTAGGGGCGCCTGGGTGGCGCAGTCGGTTAAGCGTCCGACTTCAGCCAGGTCACGATCTCGCGGTCCGTGAGTTCGAGCCCCGCGTCAGGCTCTGGGCTGGTGGCTCATGATGGCTCAGAGCCTGGAGCCTGTTTCCGATTCTGTGTCTCCCTCTCTCTCTGCCCCTCCCCCGTTCATGCTCTGTCTCTCTCTGTCCCAAAAATAAATAAACGTTGAAAAAAAAAAAATTTTTTTTAAATAAATAAATAAATAAATAAAGTATCTCTTGGTAAAGAGGCCTTTTTCTCTCAGGGCTTGTTATAATACGAAAGGGTTAAAACTGCATATCTGTGAAGGTCAAAAACATTCTTACCTAAGAACACCTTTTCAACAAAGCCACAAAACATCTTCTTTTATTTTCTAGTAAGACTAAATTTATTCAACACCCTAGTAAAAGTTTTGATTATAAGTATCCAACAGTATAAAAAGTACAAAACAGATTTGTAGATTTCTAATATATTAATACAAAGTGCATGACTACATACAGTACATCCTACAGGCAAAGAGGTGGAAGGGGAAAAAGAAGGCTGTGGTTGAGGTCTAGTAATAAATAAATAAATACAGAAGTAGAGATGATCCATATTATAGTATATTCTACCACCAATACTGTAGCCAAAATGTACAAAAAAAAAAAAAAAAAAAAAAAAAAACCATTTCAAAACAACAGGAGGAAGATGATAATGGCTGGGACTCTTGTAATTCACCTCAGCGGCTGTGGGAGAGCCAACCCAACTCACGGTGTAATCTGTGCACATGGTGGCTTGTAGTTTTTGCCATAAGGAAGAAATATAAAATTTTAAGTTTAGATTAAGAATTATAAAACTATATGGTGCCCGTAAAAAGTGGCTCACTCCTTACTGTTATTTATACTAATTTTTAAAATCCAGTTTTAAAAATAAGCACTGAGTCATGTTATTATAAGGTAGGCAAATGATCCTCCCTAATTATGAGAAGTCTGAACCGGTGATAGGTTATTCCTGAACGTTTAAAAAACAGGCAATGACAGTACTTTGGTTTGGGTTCAAGTAAAAAGGCTTCAAATGAAGATTTTGGAATCGAAGAGCTCCATGTTCAGGATGCATCATCTAACATCTCAATGTTCACAAAGCCTGACTAAAAGAAGTCAAACCTAAACCAGCCCACTCAGCATTAACACACACCTCTTTTCTTTTAGAATTTTACTTTAATATAGAGTGGAAAAAAAACAAACAAAAAAAAAAACCCCAAACCCTAATAGGTTAAAACCAGTCAAACAACCACTCTACACAGACAAAACCTTCACAAAGGTCAACTGAAGTAATCCAGAGCTAAAACTGAATTGCGCAGATTTTCAATGAAGTCACCAGTCATGTAACACAAACAAAAGTCAATTATTTACACACTAAGCAAGCCCTCTAAGAAATGTGCCCCAAGAAGCATTAACCTTTGTTTTTTTGTGTGTGCCATCCTGAAGACTTGTACATTTTTAAAGATAATTTAACATTTTTAATAGAATGTGATCTCTACCATGCGGTAATGCTTTGGTTCTCTTCATTTAGGATTGCTCATCCTAAAACTTGACATTTCCCCAGAGGAGCTTTGATTCTGCTTTAGAAGTTTCAATATAGATTAAAATCTTTATCAAAAATGAATATGGAGGGAGGTGACAGAGGATGCAACATATACACTCAAGTTACCTCTCTGTATGTTTAGAAACTACTCCTTCAAGGCATTTGCACCAGAGAGCTTAGTCTGTCCTGCTTAATATTCAGTAGTACAGGTTTGAATCATCAGAACCTTGGCAAGACCTTAAATTATTAACAACTACCTCTTGGGGCAAGTCCACGTTACTGAGTTATGACAAATTTATTATCATGAAGGAAAACAAGTATAGCCAGCCATCTTAAAAATGCCCCAACCACTGCTTCTCAATATAGAAAGACTAAAACTACATACGTTTATCATACAACAAATCCCATCTCTGTCCCCTGAAATTCCCCTAGATTCATTCATTAGAAGGGGATTAAAAAAAAAAAAAAAAAAGACTTAAAGAGCACTTTACAGCAGCATTCAGCTTTCCTATGAAATACTCAGCATCTTAAATATTATGTACACTTTTTTTCTTTTAGTAAGCTAGACACTGGCTTCAGAGTTTGTGGAACTGGAGGAGAAATAACAACCCATTCAAAACTATTCTAGAAAGTGTCTTTTGGCAGAATAGCAGGTATCCAAGTTAAAAATAGGAGGGTTTTGTTGATTTGTTTTCTTTCCAAAATTTAAATCGTTTTTTTGTTCCCCTTCTACCTAAACCTCAGTCACCACTCCTGAGTGGAGATGGGCAGAGGCTCTGGCCCCTGCTCCTCCGGCTTCTCAGCAGCTGCTTTCTTATTGCTGCAGCAAGGCTTGAATAGATGTGTGTCAATGAGAACTTCTCCAAAACGGCCTTTATAGATAATCCCACAACATATTTTCTGTCTAAAAGAAAAAAATGGGAGAGGAATAGATTAATAAGGTAGAAAACTAGCAATACAAGGAAACAAAAAAAAAGAAAAAATCTACATAATTATAACTAGTACAACATGATCAAAAGGTTCTACTTTTACAGTCTTACCACATTCCAACTGAAAGGCTCCTAGAGAGACCCCAATTAACTGGGTAATGGGAATTACCCAGGTCCCTTAAATTCCACACTGGAACCTTATCAAAGATTAAGGTGTGGGGATCATTCTGAGACAGCAGTTTCAGAGGCTGCTCCTGAAGTTGTAAACTGTTTCAAATATACAAATAGGCATTAAAAATGACTACCAAACACCCACGGATCACATACTCTAAGGGAATAATCATTTCCTGTGAAGTCCCCCTGTATGTTTCTCTCCAGTCCCATCCTGCCCAATCTCATTCACTCCAACTTCAATTTAAGCCTATCAGTGCCTTTTTTCTTTACACTTCACAGTTTTAAAACAAGTCTACATCTCTTCATATATTGCTCAACTATCTCCTATTTAAAAGAAACACATGTATGGAATCATACTCTACTGCTGCAATTTTCTCAACATTAATTGAGGTTCAAACCCATTGTCAAAGTTTTATTTCGTTTTGTGTATAGTATTCCACCATGTGAATTTATTCACACTCCTTTTGATGGGACTTTTGCTACCATAAATATGCTGTACACATCAATGTGCGTCTAACATTTTTTTCTTCTAGGTTATGTGGCTGGTATATAGGAATTGAAACATGTTCATGTTTCTTCGAAAATGCCAATTATTTATTAATACAGTTCCCTTCTATCCCTATTTACTAAAGGTTTTATTTTAAACCTTGAAGGAACATTCAAATATATCAAACATCTTCAAAGAACTGCTAAGATGACAGGCATTTTTTTCCTTCCTTTACAAACTGTCAGTGTGGCAAATTCTATCAGTTGACTTTTAATGTTTAGAGCAATCTTACACCCCTAGAATAAATCCAATCTGGTCATGATATACTCTTTTGGTATCAAAGTTATATATATTAGCCTCATAGAATGCTTAGGGCCTATGCCCTCTTTTATTCATAATCTGAAAACATTATGCAAGATCAGAATCATGTGTTTCTGATTGTTCGGGAGAACGTGCCTAAGATGAGCCTGGGATTTTTGGAGAGAAGACTTTGGCCACTGAATCAACTTCTCTATTGTAACACTATACAGGTTTTCTATTTTGTCTTGAGACAGTTTTGGAAAACTGTCTTCTTCTACTAATGTATCCACTTCATCTCTATGTTCAAATTTACTAGCATACAGTTGTTTTAATGTCCTACTGTCTTTTACATTTGTCTTAATTATAGATAAATCTCCCTGTTTTGTCTAAGGTGCTTATGAATATGATCTCTTTTTATCTGCTTCATCTCTACTAATTTTTTTGGTCAGGTCTTTTTCAAGATCCAACTCTTAGCTTTACAGATCCTGTTCATTGCTTACCAGTTTTCTACTCCATTTATTTCTACTTGTATCTTTAGGACTTCATTGCTTTTATTTTTCCTTGTATTGGGCTTCATTATCTTTAAACTGAATGCTTATCATTTCACAAATTTTTAGTTTTTTCTTTTCTAAGCATTGAAAGCATTAATTTTTCCTCCAATTCTTTTTAATTTCATACCATGTTTTGATTTGTGGTATTTTTCAGTTATTTTTTTAGTTATA
The DNA here is from genome assembly GCF_018350155.1 of Leopardus geoffroyi. Lineage (NCBI taxonomy): Eukaryota > Metazoa > Chordata > Mammalia > Carnivora > Felidae > Leopardus > Leopardus geoffroyi. Next base: position 64,123,226 of record NC_059341.1, read on the forward strand.
AAGATTTTCTAATTTTTATTCTACTGTCTTCTTGGACCCATGGTTTCTATTTTCATTTTGTTTTGCTAGGTATATTTTTTTTTTTTTTAATTTTTTTTTTTCAACGTTTATTTATTTTGGGGACAGAGAGAGACAGAGCATGAACGGGGGAGGGGCAGAGAGAGAGGGAGACACAGAATCGGAAACAGGCTCCAGGCTCCGAGCCATCAGCCCAGAGCCCGACGCGGGGCTCGAACTCACGGACCGCGAGATCGTGACCTGGCTGAAGTCGGACGCTTAGCCGACTGCGCCACCCAGGCGCCCCTTGCTAGGTATATTTTTAAGCATATTTTTACATTTTCTGCCCTTCCTTCTGGACTCTGGAGGTATTCACTTTTTTTATTTAATTCTATGAGTGGGGACACAGTTACTCAAGTCCCAAAGTTATTCAACATATTTATATTTAACAAGGCAAAGGATGTTAGGATACCTTAACTCCTATCCCTTTTATTCCCTTGATTTATATGCTACTGTTTCGTAACTCTGTTTTTACCCCCACAACTATTATTATTTTAAGCAATTTGTTTAAATTTACCTAAATATTTGCTACTTTATCTATCCTTCTCAGAATTTTAATCTAGGATCTCTTTTTCTGCCTGTAGAACTTTGTTATTTAGGATCAGTCTGATGACAAATTCTCAACCTTTTTCCTAGTCAAAGTCTTATGCCCTTGTTCATAAAAGGTAAGTTTGTTTAAGTAATCTCTACACCCAATGTGGGGATCAAACTCCATACCTCAAGAGTCACATGCTCTTCCCACGAGCCAGCCAAGCACACCCCCCCAAAGGATATTTTTGCTACACATATATATATAATTCTAGGTTGAGAGTTACTACCTCTTGGCCCACTGAAGATATTAATCTATTATTTTTTCGCTTCCTTTGTCCATACTGAGAACTCAGCTTTTAGTGCTGTTCCTTTGAAAATAGTCTTTATTTTCTCACTGTTAAAGAACTATTTTGTCTTTCATGTTCCATAGTTTCATATAATCATCTGTGCGTGAATTCTATCATAAAATAAATGCTTACTATCTCACTTTTAATTTGTTAGTCTTCTCGAATCTGTGAAATAGAAAATAAAATCCTTAGCTGCTTTTCTCTTTCCAAATCTACTACCTCTTTTCGACTTTGGGGTTCCACATTTACTTAGCATTTGGTCTGGTCTCTGATTATTCCTTACTAATTTGCTCACTTACCAATGCTACTTTTAAAGACTTAAAAATATGTATTTCTAGCTTTTACTTTTTTCAGTGAGAGTTGGTCAGAAAGAATACCCAGTCTACTCCATTACAGGAAACATACATTCCCTAACATGATTTTTATTTTAAATCAATTTTAATAGGAAAAGCACATAAATCACAGCTCTCGGCTCAATTCTTGCTTATCCACCTCCAACCATGTGTGCTACCAGCTATATGCCAAATGCCATTTAACTGCTAAGGAAGTGGGAAACCATCGCCTGTAATTAAGAAGGTTTGCTGGTTAGAGAGATATTTTGTTGCTTTTACCTTTTCCAGTACGTGAGATCTAAAAAGGAAAAAACTGGCGTTCTGTTAGAGCCAGAAGCCATCTCTGTATCTGAGCCATCATCTGACTGGTTACTATAACAAGGAGACTGAGCTGGGGAGGCACTTGAGGTGGTACTGTGAGCATCAGAATCTGCAATAAAGAGGGAAAAAAATTATAATTTAATTTCATTATATGTAACTAAGGCTCAGCATAAAAAACTGTGAGTTAGTAGAAAGAAAAAAAGGATTTATTTTCTATTCACTACTGATATTTGAAGATATTTATACAAGTGTTTGTAAAAAGAAAATGAGGCCGTAAGCTTCCAGGAAGATAGGAGTAGACATACCTTTCCCCATTCCTCCTGCTAATAAATAAGTACAACTAAAAACCCAGGATATTGCATATAAAACAAACCTAATGACTCTGAAAGTTGGCAACAGCTAGAGAGAGAGCTCGACCTAAGGAAGGACATGGTGGTGCGTTCTCTAGTTTTTATGGGTTTTCTTTTTTGCCTCATAAATCCAGTCTTCGAGCTAGAGAAGCCAGCAGCACAGAAATACCGATGGGTATAGACAAAAAAAAAAAAAAAAGAAAGAAAAAAAACCCAACAAAACCCTGCCCTCTAGTCAAAGGGGCAGAAAAGTGGCAGCCTAAGCAAGACAGGAAACTTTTATCAGAGTAATAATTTTATCAGAGTAATAATCACTCTACTCCAGCCAAACACCACAGAAAACAGAGGCCGCAATCCCACCCACTCCAGCAGAGGCCAAGTGGGGAGCCTAAGATTTCCATCCTCATAAGACTGTTACAAAGCACCAACACATCCACCAGGGTGTCAGAGGAAGCCTGTTGAGAAGTCAGGACTTTAGCCATGGCCCACCACAAATGAGTATCCCCACCATGTAGGAACTTCAACTCCCACCCCCATACCACAGCAATGAGGAGCTCCTCCCACCTCAGGTGTCAATGAAGGTTAACTGGGGAACCTTTTAACACCACCACACAGTGACAAAGTGATGCCTCTGTCTCATTGCCCCTGATAAAAGGGTGTCCAAAAAAAGACAGTAAAACCAAAGTTTTAAAGAAGATCCATAACATAATTTTTAAAAATCCAAGTTTCAATTAAAAAAAAAAAGTCCCTCAAATCTAGAACCAAAATCTCAAACTGAGTGAAAAGGGAAGTAGATGTTAACACCAAGAGGACAGAGATGTTAGAATGATCTAACAAAGATTTTAACATAATCATGACAAAAATGCTTCAGTGAGCCATTATGAACATGCCTGAAACAAAAATATTATCAGCGAATAGGTCTCAATGTATTTTTTTTTTAATATTTATTTACTTTTGAGAGAGAGAGAGAGCGAGCGAGCACGGGAGAGGGCAGAGAGAGAGGGAGACATAGAATCTCCAGGCTCTGACCTGTCAGCACAGAGCCCAACACAGGGCTCGAACTCACGGACCGCGAGATCATGACCTGAGCTCAAGTCAGACGCTTAACCAACCGAGCCACCCAGGCCCCCCAAACACGTCTCAATTTAAAAAAATAAATAAAAGTTATAAAGAAGAACCAAGTGGAACTGAAATTTGAGCTGCGAAAAAAAAAAAAGAAAGAAAGAAATGCAATAAAAAGCTCAGTGGATGGAGCTCAACAGCAGAATGGAGGGGACAGAGGAAACAATCAATGAACTGGAAGAAAGAACAACAGAAATTACCCAACCTGAACAACACAGAGAAAACAAATGAATAGAGCCTTAGAGACCTCTGGGACTATGACAAAAAAATCTACATTCGTGTCATTGCAGTCCTGGAATAAGAAAGAGGGCGGAGGTGAAAATATACTCAAGGAAATATAATGGCCGAAAACTTGCCAAATTTGGCAAGAGACAAACCTATAGAGAGATTCAAGAAGCTGAGCAAACCCCAAACAGGATATACTCAAAGAAATCAATGCCAAGACACATTGATAATTAAATTTCTGAAAACTAAAGATAAAGGAAAAAATCTTAAAAGCAACCAAAAACAACACCCTACAGATAAAGGGAAAACAACAGATCCTGATTTAATAAGGAATAAAGGCAATTCTTCAGATACAAGCTAAACATTAAACATGATTTAGTACTTTTGCCCTTAGAAGACTCCATATAAATTTACTAGCCAGAAAATGAGTCTTTTGGTGGATGGTCACCATGCTCTAAGGCTATCAAACTGCTATTCTACAGTGACAGCAGTATCACAAATAGGGGTTGAGATTACCACACACACACACACACACACACACACACACACACACACACACACACCACACCCGCCCCCAGGATAGGTGGATAGAGCAACCCTCCAATTCAAAGAAGCAATTAAGTATTTATGAAGTACTTATCTACTAGACCTCAAACCCCATGTCATACTCTACATGGGAAGAAATAGACCAAAGAAAACCTACGAATAGACCGTAGAATGCTTTGTATTAACAAAATTTTACATATAAAATCCTCAAGAATAGCAGGCTTTAAAGAAATAAGTCTATTGGAATGTTTAAAAGGCTTCCCAAACAATTAGCAGCAGCAGCAGTCAGCTCTATGCTGGAGAAGAAAACTCACTATCCAAGGAAGTGCTTAATAGCTATGGAACATTTGAAGCAGCAGTTATTAGATCATTTTCTACCTATAAAAATGGCCGTTTCTTATGGTTTAATCTAACACTTGAGACACTAGAATACAACTATATAAAAAGCAGTTAGGAAGAAAACTCTTCTGGAATGCAGGCCTGGAAATTCTTCAAAGAATTTTTAGATTTTAAAAATTGTGGGATTTGAAAAGGCACAAAAGAGTAATTAGCTAAGCATGGGGTAGTGGAAGCAGAACACACTATGCACAGGAAGGGAATGGACTCAGCCCAAATATTCTTTGCCTAAAATAGGACCTCCAAAGACTCACTAGGGATTTTCAGCTTTATTCCATAGCAACAAGAATTCATTGTAGATTTTAGGAAGAATGACAAAAAGAAGAAACTAACATTTATACAGGAATTTGTTTTGTTTTACAAAATCTTTTTAGTTGATTATCCCCTTTTCTCGGATAAGAAAATTATGGTTCTATGTTAAGTTAAATTTCATGAACGGTAACTCAAATCCTGATCTTCAAGCTCTAGGTCTAATGCCTTTGCAGTACACCACCCAAAGGAAAGAATATCTCAGGAAAAAAGTCAGGTAAATGCAGGATGCAGGGAAGCAAATATATAACAAGAGACAGGGACACCATTTAGTGGGTGATGTATATAAAAATTGAAGTATATCAAAACTGTTGTGTTGCACACAGGTGCTAGCAATTCACAATGCACATGGGAAAACCCAGTTTCAACCTAAGCCTCCAAAGCCCACACACCTTTTTCAAAGGGATCTATCTTCAGTCTCCAATCCCTCCTTCCACAACACAGCTTTATAATAAAAATCTAAAATTACACTGGACATATTCCCTTAGGTAAGGTGAAATTTAGTTAGGTTTCACTTTTCCCATAATTAAAGGGAGGAGCTAAGAACATACATATGAATAATCAATTCCTCTAACCTTCAAGTGGTAGAAGAAAATTACTATTTCTCAAATGTTCATTAAAACACTTAGTGAGATGGAGGGTTGGCTCAGTCTTTTTCTTTTCCCCTGGTGATAGCTGGTTAAGAAAGGAACATGTATAAACAATCCAGTTACAAAATGGGTAGAGGATGTTAATAGACATTTATCCAAAAAAGATAAAAAAGGACAAGAAATAAGTGTTGGCAAGGATGTGGAGAAAAAGGAACCCTCATGCATTGTTGGTAGGAATGCAAACTGGTGCAACTACTGTTGAAAACAGTATGGAGGTTCCTCAAAAAACTAAAAATAGAACTACCCTACAACCCAGCAATTGCACTGCTAGGTATTTATCCAAGGGATACAGGTGCGCTGTTTCGAAGGGGCACATGCCCCCCACTGTTTATATCAGCACTATCAACAATATCCAAAGTATGGAAAGATCCCAAATGTCCATTAATGGATGAATGGATAAAGAAGATGTGGTATATATACATAAAATGGAGTATTACTCGGCAATCAAAAAGAATGAAATCTTGGGGCGCCTGGGTGGCGCAGTCGGTTAAGCGTCCGACTTCAGCCAGGTCACGATCTCGCGGTCTGTGAGTTCGAGCCCCGCGTCGGGCTCTGGGCTGATGGCTCGGAGCCTGGAGCCTGTTTCCGATTCTGTGTCTCCCTCTCTCTCTGCCCCTCCCCCGTTCATGCTCTGTCTCTCTCTGTCCCAAAAATAAATAAACGTTGAAAAAAAAAATTTAAAAAAAAAAAGAATGAAATCTTGCCATTTGCAACTACGTGGATGGAACTAGAGGGTATTATGCTAAGTAAAATTAGAGAAAGACAAGTATCATATGACTTCACTCATATGAGGACTTTAAGAGACAAAACAGATGAACATAAGGGAAGGGAAACAAAAATAATATAAAAACAGGGAGGGGGACAAACAGAAGAGACTTATAAATATGGAAAACAAACTAGAGGGGGTGTGGGAGGAAGGATGGGCTAAATGGGTAAGGAGCACTAAGGAATCTACTCCTGAAATCATTGTTGCACTATATGCTAACAAATTTGGATGTAAATTTTAAAAAATAAAATAAATAAATAAATTTCAAAAAAAAAAATTAAAACTAGAATGATTATTTGATCATATTATTACCCTAATTTTTTGATAAGATATATGCAACCGTGTTTACTGCTGTGTTACTTACAATAGCCAAGATATGGAAGCAACCCAAATGTCCATCTATATAGATGAATGGATAAAGATGTGGGGGTGGGGAGTGTCTGCAATGGAATACTACACAGCCATTTAAAAAGGAGATTCAAAAAGAAAAAGGTTTCCAATGAAGTAGATGGAGCTAGAGAGGATTATGCCTAATGAATAAGTCAGAGAAAGACAAATACCATGTAATTTCACTCATGTGGAATTTAAGAAACAAAACATGAACATAGGGAAAATAAAAAGACTCAACTATAGAGAACAAACTGAGGGTTAATGGAGGACACTTGTTGTGATGAGCAGCGGGTACTGTACGTAAGTGATCAATCACTGAATTCTCCACCTGAAACTATTATTACACTGTTAACTGGAATGTAAAGAAAAACTTGAAAAAAACTTTTAAAGAACATGTATAGTTAAAATACATACCTATTTCATATCACCTAAATATTTTACTATAAAGTATTGAAATATTTTAGTCGAAGATTAAATATATCATCAGAATAACTATGGACTGGTAACACCTACTTAAAAGAGCAGAAAGTTAGCAGATGATCTGCAAAGGCTTCAGAGTCATGGGCACTGGTTATATACTACCTCAAGGAGCAGGGTGGTGTTGCAGAAAGAGCAAACAGCTTTGAAGCTAGACAAACCTGAGGTCAAACTCATCTCTATCATCTTTACTAAGTAACCTGGCTCAAGGTTAAATCACCACTCTACTTCCTATCCTAATCTCTAAAACAAATTACTGAGATAACTATGTATGTAAAATGCTTGGTACATCTACCAAAATGTCCCAAGAGATGACAGTTTTCCTTTCCTCACTCTACCTTATCAGTGTATTTAACTCTCTTTTACCATTTTTCTAAAACAAGCATTGATGATATTTTGTCTAACAGCGTCCTACAAATTGTTTTTATAATCCTGAAAACTCTCTGACCAGTCCACAACCTCATCTACAGTTTTGAAAAAGCTCTGAAAACAGAGTCTATTCCTAACCCATTTGGCCACAAAATCTGGCCTGACATGAACTATAACATTAGGGTAGCCAAACCTGACTAGCCCATGCAAGTTTTATTTATTCCACCTTTGTGAATATGACTACATTTCTACGGCAGAAATACTAATGTGTTTGATTTCAGTTGTTTTGCCTCAGAAACCCTCCCCTCATTGTGTTACATATAACAAACAACATTATATGCACTGCAATTCCTTTTCAAAAGCTGAAATCTAAATTCCGAAATACAGAAGTACCACTACAGGTGCTCTCCCCCTCAACAACTTCCTTTAAGAGTAGATGAACCTGATATTAATTTATCATTCCTTTCCCATTCCATCACTCCACACAACACACACTGTCCCAGAAACCTGAAAGTCCTGAGGCTAGCTTTACCGCAATATGTAAGTTATGATTTCTAAAGTTACTTTCCAGAAAACCTGGGCTTTAGTCTCAGACTGTCCACTAATATTATTTACATACTTTCTGCACATCTCCAGACCTCTATTTCCTTATGTATAAAAATCAAGTAAACAAGCTTGAAAAATTCATCTTCTAGAACTTAACATGTCAATAAACTGATCAGAGTGGTCAGAGCGATCTCCATACAATCTGAAGAAGTGGTCAGCTAGTCAAATTACTTTTATGTCATCAGGACTAAAGATAGAGTTTCAAGGGGCACCTGGGTGGCTCAGTCAGTTAAGCACCCAGCTTAGCTCAGGTCATGATCTCTCAGTTGGTGGGTTTGAGCCTCATGTTGGGCTCTGTGCTGACAGCTCAGAGCCTGGAGCCTCCTTCAAATTCTGTGTCCCCCTCTCTCTGCCCCTCTCCTCCCCTTCATGCTCTCTCAAAAATAAACATTAAAAATAAAACAAAACAAAATAAACATTAAAAAATTTAAAAGATTTCATAGAAATATCTCTACCACGTTGACAATGCCTTGCAACACTTTAAAGAAAATAACTTTAAAAATCTATACATACCATATGCCACCCCCAGGTAAAAATAAAAACCAAACAACTATTCTTAACTACTCTTGTTTCAGTATCAAAACCTCAAACTTACTGTGACGTTTGAATTCCTTCTGTAGTTTACTGATCTGGTTGCTTTTTATCCTGTTTCCAGATAAAGTTTTCACTTTCTTTGGTTTCAATGTTGTCTTCAGACTGGGTCCTGCCCTTGCATCTACCACCTGGAAGAAAATACTGAATATTTAATACCACTTAAAAAATGACACCTCTTGTATTCCTTTAGTTCAGACAAATGCCTATTTGAAGGAGCCTAAACTGAGAAGCAGTTTTCTACTTAAGAGTGTTTGAAAGCCCATGTGCACTTTTAATCATCACATGGTATTAAAGAATAATTTATCTCGTGGGGTTTTTTTCTTCAAAGCAGGCAATAGTAACAATATACTGTACAAAAAATTTAAATAGATTTATATATGGTAAGAATGACCCAAAAGGTTAAAGAAAATCAAGACTTACAACAACTAACATTTCTATCAGACAGTGTTTAAGTCTGCAAAAAGCTTTCATACTTTTTTTTTTTTTTTTTTTTAAATAGAGAGTAGACACACGCTCCCAGGAGGGGCAGAGACAGAATCCCAAGCAGGCTCTACGCTGTCACACTGTCAGTGCTATGCCAGAGGCAGGGCTTGAACCCACAAATGGTGAGATCATGACCTGAGCCAAAACCAGGAGTCAGATGCTTAACCAACTAAGCCACCCAGGCTCCCCTTTCATACACTGTTGAGTTTACTTTCACTACAAAGCAGTAAGGGGACTATTTGTTAACTCCAATTTAGGGTGAAAGAAAACAAGAAATTATCTTTTGCCTTATTTCACTAAACTAGTAAGTGGGCAAGAATGGGTAGAGAGGGATACAAGACTCAAATTAACGTCTTCACAACTATGCTTTATGTTCTTTTCACCATACACTTTAATCCCTAAGGTCATTTACATGATGGCAATGGCATGTTCTCCCATAGTCTATCATGGCCATTGGTCTAGAACTACATGGTACTATTTCTTACAAATTTATTCACATTTACTATTTGCAGATTTGTACCCTTAAAAAGGTTGTCATCACCTTCAAAATCACAATTTTCAACTTCTCCAGACAAACTATTAAAGAAAATTCTCTTTTTTATAAATTAACAGACCGACAAAAACCTATCAAAATAATGTAACGCAGTAACCAAAGGAAAATGTAAGGCTAATACTAGTGTTAGGGGGAAAAAAGATAAAGAATAAATGCATGCTGGCTTAAAAACAAGTATTTTGTATAAATGCCATAAATGTTTTAAAAGCTAGCATAAGACTTAACAGTGCTGTTCTGATCACTGAAAACCAATGACAAAGGGCAAACAGAATACACATTTACATGCCACTACAAATCTCAACTAGATTTAAATATACAGAGTAAGAATAGCTTCCACATAACTGATCACTATGTGTTATATTTTATATATAAATCTCATTCAGTTCTCACAACAGCTCTGTGGGATAGCTACTATGTTTCCATTTTATAAGTAAATGGAACTTGCCCAAAATTCACAACTAGTAAGGCAGGATTCAAATCCAGTTCTGGTGCTAAACCCTATGTGCTCATTATACTACCTCCAGGAATTAGGATAAATGTTCCCCTGAGATGAAAAAAGGATCCATGTCTAATTAACCTTAGGAAATACATGAAATGTACACTGTGAATCTCTAAAATGGGGATACTGGATACAGCCTTAGGGAAATGATACACTACTCAAAATTTTGCTTCTAAACATGCCAAAATGTTAAGTAATTATATCTGAGCAGCAACTTGTGTTTTTCTTTATTCTTTTCACTTTTCCATCTGAGGAACGTACTACTTCCTAAATTGGGAGAAAACTAATGTTACTTTAAATGTAATAGAAGTTATCTGGGCACTCAGGTGGCTCAGTCAGTTAAGCACCCAAATCTTGATTTCAGTTTAAGTCATGATCTCATGGTTCATGGGATTGAACACTGTGTCTGTTAGTGCAGAGCCTGCTTAGGATTCACTCTCTCCCTCTCTCTCTCTCTCTCAAAACAAATAAATGTAATAGAGGTATAAGTGAGAAAGACAAAAGATGAACTAACATGATTCCAGTTTTTTTTTGATCCTGCCGGCAATTTCTTCCATCTTTTCACAAGCAGGACACAGGCATTACAGATGTCTCCTGAACGAGTCTCATGCAACCTAGTAAGAAAACAATCAAACTTTTATTAGACTCATTTATATTTAAGAATTCATGCAAGTGTATTTCTTTTGGAAAAAAAATCCACTTACAGTTGATAGATGCTATTGCTAATTGTCCTGGATGACACAGTTACATAGTTTCTATAGTACATTTTAGAAATATAATTAACTCCTAGATCCAATGAACCAATTCTATGTACTGCAATTTGGTCATTTTAAAATAAAATAATAATAAAATTTAAGACCTAGAGGAGATCCTGGTCACTATGGTTTAAAACAAGTTTGTCCACTTAATCTTTTTTGAAGTGTGTAGATATTTCCATAAGCAACAAAACGCCACTCTTTACATAAAATAATGTGTCATGATATTCTGGTTTTACAACACACAAAATCCAAGAGGCACTGTAATTTTTAAAAAATGATTATATCTGCATAAGGGGAAGAAATCTGTAACACTAGTCAACCAAGCTCTTTATAAATTATATCTTTGAAGAACTTTCATTACTACACTTTTCCTGTATTATAAATACATACAGAAAAATTCTGGTAACTTTTATCATGTATACCATTGGAAATGAAGACATTAAGTGACAAATGTAATTTAAAAAGGCAAAGTTGGCAGAAACTCTTTTTGACAACCTTCAAAATAAGCACAAAATCCAGGATTAACAATAAGTAATCAACAAGTATTTTGATAAGAGAAACAAAGTGGTAAAAATAACTTCTAACATGGGAAATGGTTCAACATGAACTATTCTATTTTATCCAAGTATTTGTTGGAAAGTAAATTCCACTTTACTAAGCAGGTTTATTGTCAAAAGATAAATAAAGAACAAAATTATAAAATGAAATGTACCCTGACAGATCTCAGGGCAGAACATTAAGTCTTATTAGCATCCTCAGCAGGATGGGTTAAAATACATTTCCATAATTTAGAAAAACAATGCAAAGAACAGAAAACTACCAGAGGACAACTAGTATAAGAGAGAATAAGAGTAATTTCTTAAAAGTCTTTTATATCTTGATGTTAAAAACAAAAGAGTTTGATTAGAACTACAAGGGGCTTCACAATTTGTAGTTCCTTATAATCTGGAAAAGGGTAGGCTGTCAGTATTGATTTGTTTTAAAAGCAAGAACCTTAAAATAGCCTAGATGAGAATGTAAGTGATTTTAATTTATTAGCACATTGCTCCAACTGCCTGCCTCGCCTGGAAGGATTTCCGTAAGCTATGATCTTTTTCACTCTAAGAATGGTAAAAACATCAGATGATCTTACCCAAAACAGCTCTGGAAGTCCTTTTCATAGCGTTTACTGTCAGTGAATCGAGAACTGGAGGACTTAGCTCTGCAAATACAGCAGCCCTCTATACTTCGGTACATCTTTGGCTTGTGAAAACCAAACATCTTTTCTTCTGGGCAATAGTCTGTAAAGCCAGGGGAATTGACACAGCTTTATGAGGGCTATAACAAGAAACCATTAAAAGAGAGTTGTCTGCTCCACCCCAACCCTGGCAACTTGATATTACATGACCAAGCCAGACAGAAGGGCTGTGGGGAAGTCCTCCTGGATCTCCCTCCATTCTTGGCACTACCCTGGCAAGTGTATAAAACACAAAAAATAACTCAGTTTTTTAACAAGGTCGGTCTCTATCACACCTCCTTCTACCCTCCTGGCCACACTCATTCTAAAACTGAGAGGAGGGAGGCATTTTTAAAAATCAACTTTTTAAGCAAAAAATGTAACAAAGTCTCCCCACTATAAAATGATGGAATCATGCACAACAAAGGGCACATCCTAAAATGTAAAGTAAGGCACCCCCTTTCTATTCTGCACCTTTACACTGAAGTGATTCCCAGCTGGGGAAGTTTTGAACATTTACCATGACCACTATTTGACATTAAGCACACAAGTAGCTCAATAGTCATCAACCCATAATACCTTGCCCTATGGGAAGTTTAGAGGGGATTTCTTCTGTGATAAAGAGAGGTTCTAAACTGGCAAGTTGACTGAAAGGAGGATATAAAATTCACAAAAATCCAAAGTCAGGATTTAAGAATAATAATTTTATAAAATCATTAAAACGGATTAAAAACGAGCTCATATTTCCTGACCATTGGTCTGTTCAGTTGTTACAAAGGTTTTTAGAGCTCTTCTATGAAGTCCTGTGCCTGAGCAGTGAGAGGCAGATATCCAAGAAATGTAGGGTGAGATAAACTATTGATTCTCATGATCAAAAAAAAAAAAAAAAAAAAATCTCAACATCATGCAAGGAAGGAAGAAACAGTCCTAGAGCTAGACGTATAAAAAAAATGTATTTGGCAGTAAATACACGCCTTAGAAGAAATTTAGAATATCCAAACTGGGGGTACTTTGGTGGCTCAGTCGGTTAAGCATCCGACTTCGGCTCAGGTCATGACCTCATGGTTCATGAGTTGGAGCGAGTCTCACATGGGCTCCCTATTGTCAGTGCAGAGCCCGCTCTGGATCCTCTGTCCCTGGCCCCTCTTTTTCTGCCCCTCCTCCACTCTCTCTCTCAAAAATAAATTAAAAATATTAAGAAAAAAATCCAAACCAAGGGCCATTTTCACCAGAACATCTGGACTAAGAGAGGGAATAAAAAGGCAATGAATATACAAACTAAACCCCAACGGACAAGTGTATGTAAGGATCCAACTAAAAATCATCATAAAAGCATCACATACAGCATCAATAAGTTCTAATACCAATTAGATTGGTGCTTATAGTGTTAGGAGTTATAACCACAGAACACTATCCTTTTAAAGTTCTTTTAGAAATACACTGAAATACAGGAGTAAGACAAAAACTTTAGTACTTTGGGGGCGCCTGGGTGGCGCAGTCGGTTAAGCGTCCGACTTCAGCCAGGTCACGATTCCGACTTCAGCCAGGTCACGATCTCGCAGTCCGTGAGTTCGAGCCCCGCGTCAGGCTCTGGGCTGATGGCTCAGAGCCTGGAGCCTGTTTCCGATTCTGTGTCTCCCTCTCTCTCTGCCCCTCCCCCGTTCATGCTCTGTCTCTCTCTGTCCCAAAAATAAATAAATGTTGAAAAAAAAATTAAAAAAAAAATATAAAAAAAACTTTAGTACTTTGGATGATCTCTCGTCTGATCCCATTTCACCTCAGTTCTGGTTAGTATACCAGAGCAAGTACTTATGAAAGCAATTCAGAGAAATAATGTAATATCCAGGCTGTGTGTATGTATCTCTGAGATGGAGGAATTCTGAAATATGGGCAAGGACTTTTGATTTGTTTTTAAGAAAATATTTTATTAGCAAACAATCAGCTAAACACTGAAGCTTTCATTTTAAACAAGGGCTATTGTTTATCAAATGTTCTTTAATGTTTTTGTTGGTGAGAGAAGCAGGGAAAGAAGGGAGATGGGTGGGGCAGAAGTCCACTGATGCATTTCAAAAATTAAGTTTAAAGTTTCTTCAATTTAAGAATTGTTAAAACAAGAAAATATTCTTAGTTGATTATTTTGTTCAATGGAGTACTTGCGAACTTGATTTTGAGAGAAAAAAAAATAATGAAGACACTCCATAGTAGGAAAAGGTGTGGGGAGGCCTGTGAAATGAAACAGTTTTTGTTTTTGTTTTCAAATAAACCCAAGTGATAAATGAAAATGGTTATGTGTTGCTTTGGAAAAAAGTAATGTCAAATGACACAGGATAATTAATACAAATTAAAAAAAAAAGTGGTAGAAAAGTAGAAGTTATTGCTTCAATTTGTATATTCCCATTTTGAGGCCAAAATGTTCCATAACTCTTTCCAGTCCTCGCACTAATATGGGGGCTCCCCAAACTCCCCTAACATTCTCCATTACCATCCAGAAGGTCAAAAGTCCACACTTCCTCTTACAGCTTCATCAATGACTCTAGAAAACTTCAGCCTCCCTTCTCAGCAAGGACAAAGGAAGTACAGCAAGAAAGGCCAGTTCATTCCATTAATACACAGACCAAATCCTATTACAACAGATAGATTCCTATCTCTCCCCTCACAATCCCCTACCGTTTCCACAAATAAACATGCCAACAAAACCAAACAGTATTTGAAAAACAAAACAAAACAAAAAACACAGCATTCGAGTAGGAACTACTGCCTGGATTGACCAAGAAACCAGTTTGTGCCAGTCATTATGCTTGGGTTAATCGTAACCCTAAGAAATGTTAGGGTTATAGCTAAATACTGAGACTTTCCTTTTTATAATCAGCTACTGTGAATCAAGTGTTCATCTTCAATATGATTTTTTTAAATTTACTTTAATACTTTTTTTTTTTAGTTTATTTATTTTTGAGGGGCGGGGGGGAAGGGCAGAGAGGGAGAGAGAGCAAGAATCAAAAGCAGGCTTGGCACCATCAGTACTCAAACTCCCGATCCAGGAGATCACGACCTGAGCCCAAGAGCCCCTTCAGTATGATTTCTTTGTTGGTGGGGATCTCCACAAAACTTACCCAACAGCCCTGCAAGACATCCCATTCTTCAGATTTAATAATATTCGTCTTTACATACCAGGCAAAATAAAATAGCCTGGTATCTTCTGACTGATCCTTTATGCAGCTCTGTGACTTTACGTTCGTCCTAATAAAATTCAGCTTAAATATCTGAAAGTGGTCTAAATCCTAGGTCCACACTCTTCCAAGCAGTGTTAAATGCAGTAAGGTGCAAGGCACTTGCCCTGATGCAACACACAAGTAGCATATGAACCTTTTAATGGATGATTACTTAATAAACTTATTAAACCTTTTCTGAGCTTATTCCTGCACTCGAGAGGCACCTGGGAATCTGCAGCAAATACACAGGGGTTTCATTTTGGGCTTTGTTTACAGCAACCCAGTTAAGCAGTGGTTGGTGTTTAACCATTTTGAGCTTTGCGGAGCCCAGAGACTAATGAAAGCATTTTCACAGAATCTATAGACCTACATGTGTTAAAAACTAACAAACAAGAAAAAACCCTACCTAATCTCCAGAGGAAAATTAAGGGCACAAAATGACTCTGAAAGCAAGTGATTTTTAGTATTTTTTTAATGTTTATTTTTGAGAGAGAGAGCATGAGCAGGGAGGGGCAGAGAGAGGAAGACAGAATCCCGAGCAGAATCCGTGCTGTCAGCAGAGCCTGATGTGGGGCTCGAACTCACGTACTGTGAGAACATGACCTGAACCAAAGACAAGAGTCAGACACATAACCAACTCAGGCACCCAGGCACCCCCTAACTTACTTTTTATATCGAGAAGGAAGTAGGTAAGCAAGACACAATTTGATTTTAAACTTGGGATTTCGTTATTTCAACAAACCTGGTGGTTCTTTAGAATACTTCTTTCCTAGTTCCACAGATGTACAATATTAAATGATTCCTCCAGAACAATTTATTTGTTCAAATGACACTGTAAACTGTTAAAGTATTTGTGACTTTAAAAAAAAAATTTTTTTTAATGTTTGTTTATTTTTGAGGCAGAGACAGAGCATGAACGGGGGAGGGCCAGAGACACAGAATCTGAAACAGGCTCCAGGCTCTGAGCTGTCAGCACAGAGCCCCATGCAGGGCTTGAACTCAGGGACCACAAGATCATGACCTGAGCCAAAGTCAGACGCCTAATGGACTGAGCCACCCAGGCGCCCCTATTTGTGACTTTTGTATCTATTCTCATAGGCATCACATTAATTCAGCAGTTTAAAAAAATTTTTTTTTAATGTTTGTTTATTTCTGAGAGAGAGTGAGGAGAGCACAAGTGGGGGAGGGGCAGAGAGGGAGGGTTACAAAGAATCCCAAGCAGGCTCCAGGCTCTGAGCTGTCAGCACAGAGCCCGACGCCAGGCTCGAACCCACGAACCGCGAGATCATGACCTGAGCCGAAGTTAGACTCTTAACCAAATGAGCCACCCAGGCGCCCCTAATTCAGCAGTTTTAATAGAAGGAAGCTATTACCATCTGCTCCCTAATTGATGAATAATTATAGAAGAGAGTGGACACATACAATCTCGCTCTTAAGCATGTGGGGAAAACAGAAGAAAATTAAGTTTTGAGATAGAGCCAAAAATGAGTAAAGACTTAAAATGATTATTAAAAACTGCCATTTGTCTTCTAAAATTAGATAATGGTGATGGATGCAAAACTCTGTAAATATACTAAAAACCACTGAATTGCATACTTTAAAAGTGAATTTTACAGTGTGTGAATTATATCTCAGTAAGCTTGTTTTTAAAAATGAAAATAGGGATGCCTAGGTGGCTCAGTCAGTTAAGCATCTGACTTCAACTCAGGTCATGATTTCAAGGTTTTTGAGTTTAAGCCCCGCACTGGGCTCTGTGCTGACAGCTCAGAGCATGGAGCCTGCTTTGGATTCTGTGTCTCCCTCTCACTATGCCTCTCCCCCACTCACTCTAGGACTCTCTCTCTCAAAAATAAATAAACATTAGGGGCGCCTGGGTGGCACAGTCGGTTAAGCGTCCGACTTCAGCCAGGTCGCGATCTCGCGGTCCGTGAGTTCGAGCCCCGCGTCAGGCTCTGGGCTGATGGCTCAGAGCCGAGCCTGTTTCCGATTCTGTGTCTCCCTCTCTCTCTGCCCCTCCCCCGTTCATGCTCTGTCTCTCTCTGTCCCAAAAATAAATAAACGTTGAAAAAAAATTAAAAAATAAATAAATAAATAAAATAAATAAACATTAAAAAAAAAAGTCTCTAGCGGGTGAGGATGGAGGTTGTGGAGAAATGGGAACCCTCTTGCGCTGCCAGTAGGAATGCAAACTGGGGCAGTTGCTCTGGAAAACAGTATGAAGGTTCCTCAAAAAATTAAAAATAGAACTACCCTATGACCCAGCAATAGCACTACTAGGAATTTACGCAAGGAATACAGGAGTGCTGATACACAACAGCATATGTACCCCCAAACTTTGTAGCAGCACTTTCAACAACAGCCAAATTATGGAAAGAGCCTAAATGTCCATCAACTGATGAATGGATGATAAAGATGTGGTTTATATATACAAAGGAATTTTACTTGGCAATGAGAAAGAATGAAATCATGCCATTTGCAGCAATACGGATGGAACTGGAAGGTATTATGCTGAGTGAATTAAGTCAATAAGAGAAGGACAGATATCATAAGTTTTCACTCATGTGTGTCTTGAGAAACTTAACAGAAGTCCATGGGGGAAGGGAAGGGGAAAGAAAGTTATAAACAGAGAGGGAGGGAGGCAAACCACAAGAGACTCTTAAATACAGAGAAGAAACTGAGGGTGGATAGGGGGGTGGGGGAGAGGGAAAATGGGTGATGGCACGGAGGCGGGCACTTGTTAGGATGAGCACTGGGTGTTGTATGGAAGCCAATTTGACAATGAATTATATTAAAAATAATGATAAAAATAAAAAATCTTTAAAAAAAGACCTAATCTCTCTAAATTAATTAATTAATAAGAAAAGATGAAAAGAAAGAAAAGAAAATAGACTAGGGCACCTGGGTAGCTCAGTGGGTTTCAGCTCAGGTCATGATCTCATGGGTTCATGGGTTTGAGCCCCAAATCAGGCTCTGTGCTGACAGTTCAGAGCCTGCTTTGGATTCTACCCTGTGTCTCTGTCTCTCTCAAAATAAATGAATAAACTTTAAAAACAGAAATGAAAACAGACTGGGTTACGAATTCTCATGTCTTTATATATCTTTGCAACCTCAATATCTAGAATAATGCCAGTCACTTAGTAGGTACTCAATAAACGTGCTGATTCAACTTTTTTAAAAAGTTGTTTTTTAAAAAAGTTGTTTATACAACATTTCATGTTTTACAAGGCACTTTCATTAACATTATTTCTTTGGCTGCTATCAGCAAACAACCACAAATTTTAAAAAACAGTCAGGAGCACCTGGGTGGCTCAATCAGGTAAGCATCTGACTCCCTATTTCGACTCAGGTCATGATCTCATGGTTTGTGGGTTCAAGCTCCACATCATGGGGGGCTGTGCGCTGACAGGGCAGAGCCTGCTTGGGATTCTCTCTCTGCCCCCTCTCCTGCTCGCATGCACACTCTCAATATTAAAAAAAAAAAAAAAAAAAACTGTAACAAACACGAGTCAACCAGCTAAATTACTGTTCTGTCCAAATTAATTCAATCTCCCAAAGTTAACAAGATTAAATGGTTAAGTCAGCAAAAACTAGAAGAGAAATAACTGTAATTATATGGGCAAATATTGTAACATAGACAACAAAAAGTGAATTTTTGAAAATGCAATCATTAATTCTAAAATATGATTAATTGGTTGGTTTTTTTTTCACTTTAAAGCTGTACATTTCATATAAATCTAATGATCAAATTAACGAAAGGATGGGGAATGCAACCTTAGTGTTAAAACAAGGAAAGTGTGGGGGCAAACTGTTTAAAAAAAAAAAAAAGGAGCAAATCTATTCTTTATTTATTTATAAAGTAATCTGTAGGCCCTACATGGGGGGCTTGAACTCATGCTCTTGCCAATTGACTGAGCCAGCCAGCAGCCCCATCGAAAGGACCAATTCTAGTGTGATTTGGCAGCACATATACTAAAACTGGAACAATACAGAGAAGATTAGCACGGGCCCTGCGCAAGGATGACACGCAAATTTGTGAAGCGTCGCATATTTTTTGGAAACAAATTTGACAATATATATTAAAAAAAAATGATAAAGGAGAAAAAAAAGGACCAATTCTAAAGAGATTATGAAGCCAAAGAGCAGGGATGATATATTTTACACTTAATTCAACACACATAGGTTTACTAAGTGCAATGTAATATAAATGGAAACAAAAGGAATCTTCACAGCAATAGCTAATATTGAAGGTATAATATTTAATTCTAAGTTTAAAGATGATCTTTTAACAACACTAAATTCACTTTAAGCCTGACTTTAATCAGGAAACAGTATCAAGAGGGGGACCTGAGTGGCTCAGTCAGAAGAGCATGCAACTCTTGATCATAGGGTCAGGAGTTCGAGCCCCATGTTGGGTGTAGAGATTACGTAAATAAATAAAACTTTTTTTAACAAGGAAACAGTATGAAGAGTAGTAAAATGCAAATTTTAAAGTTTTTAAGTACCCTTTTAAATATGGAATTGGAGACAGGGAGGTGAAGAACTTAATTCTGCAGAGTATTGTCTTATCTTTTAAATCTTACAAGGGTGATAATTTAACATCAAGGAAAACAGATTTATTTTGTTATGATAAATACAACATCCAATAGGCTCACCTTTTCTGGTACACTTTGAAGGACACCAATAGTTCCTCCTAAATATAATAACTTCCCAATTCCACTTTCTAGATTCCTTTCAGGATGTAAAGTTTTTCTTACTTTCAAAAATACCTTTCAAAACTCAAAATGCAAGGGGCGCCCGGGTGGCTCAGTCGGTTGAGCGTCCGACTTCGGTTCAGGTCATGACCTCACGGTTGGTGGGTTCGAGCCCCGCGTCGGGCTCTGTGCTGACAGCTCAGAGCCTGGAGTCTGCTTTGGAGTCTGTGTCTCCCTCTCTCTGTGCCCCTCCCCCACTTGTGCTCTGTCTCTGTCTCTCTCAAAAATAAACATTTAAAAAAAGTTAAAAAAAGAAAAAAGAATGTAATAGATATGTAACGTGTGCACATGGGAACTATCCAAGATATCTTGTCTGTAATATTAAGCAAGTTGAGTAACAACTATACAGTACAATCCCATAATGGGTTTTTTAAATGGGACTTTAAGTACATAAACTGACTTTCTAAAATGTATTTTTAAAAACGAATAACTAGTGGTTGCCTCTGAGGGAAGCAAGAATGAAGGAAGATTACTTTCACTTTACTCCCTTCTAGCACCATGCCCCAAAACCTTAGTTATCATCGCACACCTTGACTTAACCAAAGTGGTAGTAGCTGAAATAGCTCAGAGAGCTTAAACAAACTTCCTCAAAGACATACAGATGGAGAGATACCCAGTGGGAAACATAGTCCACAGCAGAGAGTACAAAATAGACATAGAGTAGAATGGGAAGGAAGCTGCAAAGAGACAAGCAAAAGATTTGTAAAGTGGGAAGGAAGCAGCAGTGAACAAAGACAAAAGGAACCAAGCAACCAAAGACAACTTTGAAGTGAAGGAGATGGCATTTCTTTAGAGCTGAACTTTAAATGACAGGATGATGGGAAAGGAAGAGATATAAACACGAAAAAAACACCCATGATCAAAAGTTATGAGCAACCCTTAGTTGCTGTAATTTTTAATGCCACCCGCGACACCATTTTTAGTCAGTGGTATGCTATCTTTAATCACCTGTAAGTACAGGATCCAGTAAACACTAACAGTGTAACTGGAGCAACACTTCACATAAAGAGTCAAACAGGACTAAGTGTGTTTTGTGTTCTGCTGCTAGGCCACTTGGTTGCAATGTGCCCTAACAATAAGACCTGTGTCATCAGCGCTTAAGGAACGTCATGGAGCTATTGAACACGATTATTTCCTCTTACCTGTTTCCAGACACTAGTCCACATCCCAGCATCAGAAGTTCTGAATTTACTTTTCTCACTTTTAAGGGACAAATTTTAACTTGCCTAGAGGAAAACTGAGAAAGGATGGTAGACCCCACCTGTTTGCCAATGGCTTCTCCAAAAATGCACCTAGTCTCTGAGAAATTATACGGTAAAGTATTTATTATGGCTGTCTACGAAACCCACACTTAGCAGAAGAATGTAGAACTCATCCTACAGGAAAGAGGTCAAACTCAGAAATAAAGTCTTCAACTGAAATAGCATAGGTTAAAAATTAAAAAATCACAAATCCAGGTCTCTGGAGTTTCAGACAGTGTAAAAAAAATACTAGGTCCTCCCATTTTGATAGTGTGAAAAAACACTGGATATGCCGATTCTAGATTAAGAGTGATTCCAGTGGATGAAAAAACTGTAAAGGTTGGGGAGATAGTATTAATCTTCTCTTAGATGATTAAGCAAATAATCAGTTAAGAAATGTAACTACAGTTGAGTCTGGTGAAAAAAGCACTATAATGAGTCAAGTTGGGAGTCTAAGTCTGCGTTTGTCTTTACAACTGACTAGGAAGTCACTTCTAATTTTATTTGCCCCTCTGCAATATTAGGGTGAAATCTCACTTCCACTTTCCAGGGATGCTGTGAATCAAGAATATGAAAATACCGGTGTCTATATACCACTTATTCCCTTGAACTTATAGGACACACAGAAATACAAACTCAAGGCACCAGGGTGGCTCAGTCAGTTAGGTGTCCAATTATTGATTTCGGCTCAGGTCATGATTTCACAGTTCATGGAATCAATCCCTGCGTCAGGCTCTTCACTGACAGCACGGGGCCTGCTTGGGATTCTCCCTCCCTGTCTCTCTACCTCTCCCACAATCACACTCTCTCTCTCTCTCTCAAAATAAATAAATAAACATTTTTAAAAAATATATAAACACTATCCCAGGATATGTCCAACAAATTAAACTAAGGGTAGAATCCTGATTTCTGAAGGCTTTCTTTTAAGTTCCGGTTTGTGCGAAGAGAAACTTGGGTCTTTTCTAGGAGATTTTAACATCATGAAATTGGACTATATTCATTCTGTGAAGCTGTTCTCCTTTCTGAACTTGAGAAAAATGTTAAGAAAGGGGGTATAGCCATACATATCTGGTCTGACCCAAACCGCAGAAAATTTCCTTAAGCTGTCTGACCCTTCCATTTCCTCACCTATAAAATAAGGATAAATCCCAACTCTTCTGAGTACGATCTGTAAAGCACCAACACAAGGACTGGCAAGTCCCAACCTTTAAACACTCTAAATTAATTACATAATCTTCTCTCCCAAACATGTTCCTCCAGTGTTCACCTAACCTTGGTCATCACATATACAGTCACACAAAAAATCTGGAAGTCAACTGGGCTCTCCTTTCTCATCTTCTGCATGACCCTCAACATGTCCACTATGAAATCCTTAAAAATTCTGTTTCTTCCTTCACTTCTCTGGTCCATGTCTCTTCTGTCCCTGCTGCCTATTTGTCCTTCATCGTGGTGCTGGAGCCTCATAACCGACTTCCTCAGAACCTTCAAACAGGGGATCCCTTCTTAAAGCTCAAACAATCATCTCTTCCAAAGTATCAACATGGGCTTCAGGATAATATCTAAACTTCTTGGCAAGAAATGCAAAGCTTTTCAGGATCTGGCCCTGCCTACCAGCTGCTCCGAACTTGGAATCCTGATATTCCAGGATTGCCAAACCAACTTTATTAACTAGCCACATCTCTACTCAGGTTGTTTTACCTGAGATGGTTTCTCCCTCGTCCCCTTAACTCAGGAATTAAGAATTTTTAACAAAATCTGTCTATATGTGTATTGTAACACCTAACACAAGATTTTCACATACTTGTTTGCTCTATTATCTCCTCTACTCAATGGTAAACTGTTGCAAGGCAGGAACTAAGTCTTATATTACAACCAGGTGCTGACTGTACATGGTATACAGACACTGGCAGAACTTGTTAATACCTGAAGACTGGGATAGGCAAAACAGATCTGAATAGTATATTTAATGCACAGAATGGGAAACTGTCCACAATAAAGAGGTGTATTTAAAAACTAGTGTTTTTAATTTAATGGAGTCATTTTTCTTTAACATTTAGTCTAGAGACTTTTGTATAAAAAAAATTGTGAGGTTCAAAGCTTTACAGGAAATGTAAACCAAGTGAATTACTTTAATTAGAGAAGATTAATAATAAATAACTCAATGCTTTCATAACAACTGGTAGAAAAATACTTATTGCTTATTTGAAGCAAGTATGTGGGGAGGAAAAGATCAGGGGCAAAATAAATCTCCAAACGAGAGCTGTTTAAACTCACCATACATTAACATGAACCAAATTAAAATAACATTAAAACAAATCAAACTTATAATAGGTGGAAACAATACAAAGCTAGAAACGCATCATTTTAGATTAACTGCAACTTTCGTACTTCTGGTGCAAAAAGAAAACCTCCCTTGAAAACAAACTGCCTTCTCTTGGACTAGATGCATTTCCAGATCATTTCCATAATACAGAAAATCTTAGTTGCAGACTCAACTAAAACAGAAACTGAAGAGCTAAAAGACAATGAAATATTTTCAATTTATAACCTCCCAGAGTCAAAATTAAGTATGGGAAATCCAGGTCTCTTGTGGACAAGAGAAATCAGGAAAACAGAAAACGGCATCCTCTCCATTTCCACAAGAGTTTTTGATGTAAAATGGTCGAATCAGAATAATGTCTTCCCAGAACCAGTTTCTGAAGGTGGGGAAGAGGGCCAAAGATACTCATTCTTTCCACTCAACATTTACTGAATATTTCCCCCAGCAATGTCACTGGCCCCAGGCCTCAGTTTTGTCTCCTGTAAAATGTCTATTCCCAAAGTTGTGAGAACAGCCAGTATTTACCAAGCATATTACCTGCTTAATTATTTACAACCTTATGAAGTAGGTATTGCTATTTTGCAGATGACCACAAAGTGACTTATTTAACATGAGCACAGCCTTGCAACCTAGGCATTTTAACTCAAGACTTCCAAACTAACTAGTACTTCAACGAAGGTGTTCCCTTCTTTCTCAGCCAATTATATTCCCAGCACCAGTAAGGAAGAAAAAAAGTTATATTTTTGAAGCAACCTACTATGTGTTGGCATGGTAAATTAACTAACTTGTCCTAGTAAAGCTTATGAAGTTGGTTTAGATTTCAAATTAAGCTTAAGCTTTCACCAGTGAAAAACTGATTTTACATGGAAAATCATTATCAAATTGCTTTTTCACATAAATCTGCTAGAGTCTGAGCCCCATGAGCCAGCTTTTTCTAGGGCCTCATGACAACTCGGGGAAAAAAAAACGAGCCATCCAGGTTCCAGATCTACAGTTAAGAAAACTATGCAACAGCAGTCTTGAGGCCTGCTGCCCACCAAGGTTCTAGAATATACTACCTATTGAACTTTTCATCACCGAACTCCCGCAAAAAGTAATGCAAGAAGGAAAACAGTAGACCTTGTCTATTGGTCTTTCCCACTCTCAACTCATTCACCTTGATAAACTAAATCTCTGTTGCACATATCATGTGATATTTAAAACAAAAATTAAGCTCTATTGTATTTGAAATTTCCCAGGATATTGAAATTCTAGCTGTAAACCCAGGTATAAAATACTGATTAAGAAAACAAATGAACGAATCTTAGTGTGCTTACAAAACATCTCTAATGCATCTTAAATAATCACAGAGAAATAAATGCCCAAAGGGAAAGCCATACAAAGTTTTTCACTTTCTTGACATGTTCTTTCTATCCACTGCAGATATGTACTGTTACTATAGTATTAAAAGTTGCCTTTAAGTATTTGTACTTTGGTCACCAAAACATGGGAGAAACATGTCTGTTTAATAACAAAACAATGAGAAGCACAATCTGTACAGATTTTTGGTCTGGGTGTGGCATCTAAAGATACTATTTTCTGGTAACGACCACTTTTAGATTCTAACCCTTAAACATGATCCAAATGCAGGAGAAATCAGGAAAGCAGCAGCAGATACAGTGCTGCTTATCGGATGTCTAGACTGCAGGCAAACCCCAAATACCAAAGAAGCATCCATGTGTCAAACCAGCATAATTTTTGAGCTATGCCTGGGGCCACATACCAAAAAAAAAAAAAAAAAAAAAAAAGATTGGCTTGAAAAGAAAATCTAATAGGGGTAACCAGAAGGTCAACCCCAGTTTATAGGAACTAGGAAGAAGCTAGCAGGGACATCCAGCCTTTTACCCTGTCACCCCCCGCCCCCCCCCCCGCAGCTTCCTTCCCAACCCCCATATAAAATCTCCAAGGCCCAATTCTCCACGTGCTAGCTTCTTCAAGGTCATCCTAAGATAAAGCAGTGAACAATCACCAAACATTGAGCCGGCATACCTTTAGGGCAAAGGGGCGATTTTCCCCTTCCTCAAATCATTATATAAATATTTTAAATGCCATCAGGCTTTTCTCCAACTCCTACGGAAACAAACTCCCAGACTTTAATTTAATTTAGATTGAGCAACTAAAAAAACGTGTTCGGTTTTGCGACATACATTATTAAAAGGCTTTTCAAGTCTGGCAAACTCCAGTACAAAAACAGGTGCTTTCAGTGTACTTCTAATGACAAGGTCAAACTCATATTTTTAATTACTAAAATTAAAAGGAAGAAAAAAGTTTTTTTCTTTTTAATCTTCCTTAGGACAACCCGAGGTGTGGGGGCAGGGGGAGTATTGCTGGGGTAAAGCTGTCTCGCACAGGATCCGTGTTGTTCTAATCACTAATTCCTAGTCTTCCCAGTTGTCTGTAGTTACCCAAGGTTAGACGAGAAAATAAAAACAAAGAAATCTACTAGGTCTCGTTACCAGAACAAACTCTGCACCGCCCTGCCACCGCAATAAACCAACCCCACCCGCAACCAAAACAAACCTCGCCCCTCCCGGATCCCCCTCCCACACGTAAACACACAAAGAAAACAGCGGCACGCACAATTCAGCCACAGTCCTCACTTCCCTTTGTAGGACAACGGGGAGCACCGAAACTTCCCCACGGTGGTTTTTTCGTGTGTCGTCGGGGCTGGGTCCCCTGAAAGCGCGAGCCACGGCTCGGCTACGAGGGTTTGGGGGTGCTCGCCGCATGCGCCGGCTTCCACGAAAGCAGCAAAATGCCTCTCCCCAGTCCTCCTGCGGCCCTCGCCGCCCCCCCACCCCCAACGCGCTTCCCCCTCGGGCAAGCGATGACGGCCGAGAGAGGCACCACGGCAGCAAATAGAAACGCTCCCCGGTGGGTTTGTTGGTAAATAGAACAACTTGGGTCGGGAAGAAAGTTCCTGCGGAGAGCCGCTCGCCTGGGCGAGGGCGGCAGGAGGTGACCCGCGTCCCTCGCCGCCTCCTCCCTCACCTGCGCCGGAACAACGGGCCCCCGCGCACGCCCGCCCGCCCGCCCGGCGCCTCCCGCAGGCCGCGCCTCCCGCACGCCGCGCTGCCGGGGCTTGTTCCTCCTCATGGCTTTGCCCTGACGTAATTCAAACATGGCAACAGTTCGACTTCAAAGGCGAATCCATAGACCTCCCAGACACAAGCTCCGGACCACGGGTAACGGGCCAAGAAGTCGGGGCCACAATCTCCCGGCCCCTCGGCTGTCGCGGCCCTCGACGACCGTGCTGAAGAGCGGGGGTCCCGAGACCGCCGCCCCCCCGCCCGCCCGGAGCGCAGAGCACGCCGCTCTCCGCGCACCAGCATGGCACCTCATGCGAGCACCGCCGCCAAAGTTTCCCCGCGAGGGGCTGAGGGACAAAAGCCCCTCTCGAAACTCGCCCGAAGTTAGGGGGGCCTGGCCCACACGGCCCTCCGCCCGGCGGCCGCCCCGAGAGCCGGCGGGGCCCGCACGGGCACATGCAGCTCTTTGTTTTCTGTCCAGCCGGGCGCTGCCTACGTGCAGCATCAGGGATGTCGGATTGTTTCTCAGAGGCGAGACACTTGACGATCACCCCGGGGAGAGGTCCAGACCCCGCGCCCCGAGAGTCCGGAGCCTCTCACCCCGTCCTCCCCTCAGCAGCAGGCCCATTTAATCAAAGTTTTGCAGTGTCCTTGATGAGAAACACCGATTGCCCGCCCCGCATCAGCGGAGAGTTGGCGACTTTCACTCTGCTTTTTAAACTGGCAAGACGCCATCATCAGCAAATCACATTGTCCTGCCGGCCGGCCCCGACAGCGCCCGCATCTCGCTGCCGGCCCGGATCTGGACACTCACACAGACCTCCGGCGAAAACCAGGGTCGCAGCCCCAAGCACGTGGTCTGTCATGTAGAGCACAAAAAGCAGTGCCCTCCGGAGTTCTCTCACTCCTTCGGCGCAGACAACGCCGTTGCCTCCATCCCCAAGTCAACTTGGCTATGACTGGCCATCTTAAGCCGCACGCAGTCGCCTCAGAAAGCCCTCACCGTGGCGCCCACATCTACGCTACAGGTGACTAAATTGCGAACAAAACTTGAGGCTCCACAGACACATCGGGCCCCCGCGCTGCCTGGGCGCGGTCCGGGGGGTGGGGGTGGGGGGGAGGCGTTTGGGAGCCGGGCTGCTTCAGAGCGGCCGCGTGTTGCTCTCATTGTCGCATCCGCATCCCTCCGGAGTTCAGCAAACAACGCCACGCCGCGTGCACTCCGGCCACCCCCGGCGCTGACCCAAAAGGCCGATTTAAACCCTCTCACGCCCGCCGGCTCGCAAGTAGACGGCAACTTAAGTTTCCGAGCCTACGGCGCTCATTGTCCACCCTTCTCAAACAGGCGCAGGGGGGCTGCAACGAAACTAAACCACGAGGTTCAACCACGGCGCCCGACCACTCCCGAGGCGCGCGCCCACGCGGATGCACCGGCCCCGGGCCCCTTCGCGATTGCCAGCAAGTCGTTTTCCTCTTGGGCCTTCCAGCCACCCGCCTCCTTTTCGCCAGAGAACACTACGGCTAAGAAAAGTCATTGTCACCTTCAACGTGGATCCCTCAACTCCGGCGACTCCTCAGTCGTTTGCAGCCTCCACTCACTTCCCCCACCCCAAGACTTTCGGTTTGCCTCCACTACCCTACCCAATTAGAAAAGGCAAACTAAACGTGTATACAAAAGAACTCGGGGTCTGAAGATCACGAGAACATTGCTCCCAGCAATGCCATCTCCAAGACAAAACTTCCTGTGCGTGCGTGTGTATGTGTGCGTGTGTGTGTGGAAGGACTGGGGGGTGGGGGGGGAGGTGAAAAGAGAAAAAAAAAAAACACTCTGAAATCAAAGCCTCGTGAGACAGTTTTGCACCAGAGTAATGGTTAGAGTCACTCACCTTCCAAAATCAGCCGTTCCACGCACAATAACGTTCCCGAGGTCTGGAGTGCACGCCAAGCCAGCCCCCCCCCCCCTTCTAATCGCTCCCTCCTCCTCAACTGCCTTGTCTAGAAAGATTGTCTCCTGCAGTTCTGCAGTTGCTACCGCTGGCCGGGAAGGTGTAGATTCCGCTTTCCCTCTGCGCACGCGCGTCTCCTGGTACAAAATTCTCCTGAATCGAACTTATTTGCATACGGGCGCGCGCGCGTTGAGGGCTGGGAGGGGAGAAGGCCCGGCGGCCGCGCGCGCTCCCGGGGCCTCTATTGTCCTTTTAAGGGGAGAAACGCCGCGGCGCGGGAAACGAGGCGGCCAGAGGGAAACGGGGGCGGGGACTGCTTACTACGGCTGACGTCACGTAAACAAACGCCCCCTGGCTGGAGGCTGCGGCGAAGGGGGAGTGGCGGGGTGGGAAAGGCGGAAAGGTTAGCAGTCTAGGGAGAACGTTCGGCTGCTTGACTTGCTCTCCACCCTGAAGTTCTTGGGGCGCACCATTTCGCATCGAAAAATAGTTTTGGAAGCTGTTTTTGCAAAATTCTCACACCTATGCCCAGTTTTTGGCTTGAGGCGACAGGGGAGGTGGTCTTGCAAGCACCCAGACGGAATTTATGCCTCCTACATTTCCTAAATTTTGTTTGAAGTTGGGTTTTTGAAGCTTTTTTTTTTTTAATCCTTTGGGACCAGAGGAGGCTCATTTTTCGTGCAGTTTTAATGAGTCGTTTAATAAAGTCCCATTTTGACATTTTATCCATTCACAAACTCCCGCCTGCCCTCCTCAAGCAGTAACCCAACCCATAACGATCCAATTTCCCACCCCCCCCCCCCAACTTTGGCCTCAAGATTTCAAGCCAGTCCGAGTTGAATGGTTGTTAATTTCCGTGGGAACAGTGTAGCTTTCCTAAAAGACTAGTCAGTGGAAAGCCAGTAATCTAGGAACATGCACACCTCCTCCAGCTGCTTGTAAAGGGTGTTCTATTCAACCAGAAATAATACCACTAACTGGTGGTCTTGGGAATGGAAAAAGTAGCCAAGGAAGTGCAGATTTTCCCTGGTGGAATATATAATAAACCAACAATCTAAACGCTTCCTGTCCCAGGAGGAAAGAAAAAAAACAAAAAAAAACAAAAAAAACCTGAAGTAACTCTTCTCATATAAAGTGGAAAATGAAAAAAGAATGATTTTGATACATCTTTATTTGGAGAACACAACTAACACCAATAGGCTGAGACCCTGATTTAATATGATAGAGGGAGGGTGGGGAGAGAGGAAGGATGTTTTTCCCAGAAACTTGATATTGTTCCCAAGCTACAAAAGTGTGGACATCAACCATAAAACTTAATCATCTGCTGACAGGTTTCACTGCTTTCACTGTAATGTCAACAATATGGATTTAAATAGATACTTCTGAACCACTAATTTAATTCAACAACCAATTCATAATACATGCACGACAAACCCACTTCTAGAGTCTGCAACTAATGTTTCTTCTTTTTCTTTGGGTCCTGTAACACAATATTTCTGTATCTGTATATGAAAACCATATATTAAATACCTGCAAAAGAGAAAAAAACAACACCCTCACTAAAATGTGAGCTCCCTCAGGGCAAGAATTTTATACTATATTCATTTTTGTACTCCAGTGCCTAAAACAGAGCACAGCAGATAATGAACTCTGAATAATTGCTTGTAAAGTAATAAATACATGGACATTTCCAAATTTATTATAGATTTATCTCAAATCAAAACAGCTTTACTTTAGTGTAGAATTTTTGTATTTAACCTAAAATGAGTTTGGAAGTTATAGTGCTCACCTCAATTAACATGATGTCTATGATGCCTGTTCCTATCATAATAAATAAAATGGAGTAGGCTTACTAGCTGTTGCTAGGCTTTCATTGGTAACAAGTTGGACCCGCAACATAAACACCTACCTTCATTTTGAAGAAAATTTTAGGAAGTTGTCCTGGGTTGTCTCACGTACTTATTTGGTTTATGACAGATCTTCTGAAAATAATTTCAAATTAGCACATGCTTTTTGCAAATATGAAAATTGCAAGTGTGATAATATTTTTCAAACTTCAATTATTGCTTATAGGATATATCCATGGGGCGCCTGGGTGGCGCAGTCGGTTAAGCGTCCAACTTCAGCCAGGTCACGATCTCGCGGTCCGTGAGTTCGAGCCCCGCGTCGGGCTCTGGGCTGATGGCTCGGAGCCTGGAGCCTGTTTCCGATTCTGTGTCTCCCTCTCTCTCTGCCCCTCCCCCGTTCATGCTCTGTCTCTCTCTGTCCCAAAAATAAATAAACGTTGAAAAAAAAAATTAAAAAAAAAAAAAAAAGGATATATCCATATATTTTATATAGACAGATAGATAATATAAAATTGTATCATGAATGCCTTTTCTCTTGAAAGTTTATGTAAAGAATATATACTGTAATTCAGGGATGGAATAGATTTAAATGTGTAAGCAATACAGGAATTACAGTATTTAGGATATAATGTTCAGATAAAAAAGTACCTGTAAGCGTCAGAGCTACTAAGTCAATATTGTACAGCAAGACTTCCTCAAAGTAGAGGTCTCAAAGTAGAGGTCAAGAAGTAATCTGGTAGTTTTTGTAGGAAAGGTAGCAAAAAAGTCCTTAAAAAAAAAGTTGAGTTTCTTAGAATCTTTAAAAAAAAAAAAAAAAGGAAAAGAACGTGTTATTTTTTAACAACCAGGTGCATTCCAAAGGTTCTTTTGTTCATTTTGTTACTTGAACATGTTGTTATGGCTGTCTCTATCCTGGGCCAAGAGCTCATTTATGGGCTACTTTAAAATACTGTTATATAAATAGCCCAAGTGAATTTTTCAAAAGAAAGAAAGAGAGAGAGCAGGAGGAAGGAAAGGAAAGGAAAGGAAAGGAAAGGAAAGGAAAGGAAAGGAAAGGAAAGGAAAGAAGGAAGGAAGGAAGGAAGGAAGGAAGGAAGGAAGGAAGGAAGGAAGGAAGGAAGGAAGAGAAATGAGGAAAGGAAGGAAGAGAAAAAGGAAAAGAAATAAAAAACCACTACCCAGAGCTGTCTGACATGTTACTGTATCCTCTTCCAGTCTCTCACTCTTGTGTATTTTGTTGTTATTCCTTAAATATTATTTTGTAACTAGCTCTTCTTTACTCAATATCATGAACATCTTTTTACGTCAATAAATTAATTTCTACAAATTTGTACATATGGCTCTAGCACAATTTATTCAAAGAACATCCCATCGTTGAACATTTAAAACTTTTTCTCTTCCTTCTTTTTTTTATATTAAAAGTAACAAGTGAAAAATATAATACATAAATTTGGATTATACTAGATTGAATTGCACAATGTTAAAAGTATTTGAGTATTTTTTTAACGACTATAGTGCTATGTTAAACTCACACTGAGTTCTCAAAAATAATGAAACTGAAAATATAGAAAAATTGAAATTGAAAATAAGTTACCAGATACTCTGGTTAAGCCAACCACCTTCCTTATAGTATATTATCCCCACTGTAGAATTATCCCTAGTGCCTAAACATTTTTATTCATTTAGCAAACATTTAAAAATCATAACTATGTGCCAGATAGTAAAACCATTTCAGAAGTAGAGGAGCTCAAGCCCTCCTTACCTCTTCTGACTTATTTCTGTATCATTCTATTTGCTACTTTTTCTTTGGTAACATTTATTGCCTTCTTTTGAGACTTAACTATTGAGCAACTTTACAATTTCTTATAATATTCTTTGCATTGATGATAAATCATATATAAGGGACTGAAAATGTCAATTTTTACCTGGTAATGATGGATATTATCAGCAATTTAGTAACGTTTCTAATGCTAACTCCAACTAATGATTGTTTTTTAAATGAAGGCTAATACCCTCATCAGAAGCTGGTACCAACCACATCAAAACATTTTGTTGAGTGCAGGAAAGAGCTGATTATTATTATTAAACCTTGGGTTTGGTTCCTTAGCAGATAATAGCCATAGGACTAAATTTTTTCCTCACACCAAAACAAGCACAATATTTGGTTACTTATTTGTTTAAAACCTTTTTAAGTTCAACTAGCAAGTGGTCAGAGCAAGTCAGATAATTTTAAGCTGTAAGAATAGAATTGGTTATGTGATCTAAGCAATCTTCCAACAACCATTTGACAGCTTCTAGGAAAAGGTGTCTATTACTTAATTAAAATTAACTTTTCAAATTTTTGAACTTGAAGACCTAATGAATTGTCACAAATTTATTTTTAGAAAAAGGAACCTCTAAATTTATAGAAATTTTAAAGTCTTATACTATCTCATGACATTTGAATAGCAAACTTTAAAAAAATAAAATTACTGGTAACAAAATTAATTTTATTTTAAGAAGGACATTGACAAACTCGAATAAATTCATAAGAGAATAAATCAGGCTGATGAAAGAGGCTGAAAACCACAGCATAATAGCAATAATTGAAGGAGGAGTTGTGTTTTGATTGTGCAAGAGAGCAATCTTTGACTATCTGAAGGACCATATTTAGAAAAACAAATGGTCTCATTTGTTTATGCCTAGGAACCAAATTTTTTGTGAAAATCACAAAACAGATTTGTGCTAAACATGAGAAAAAATCTCTACACATACAAATAATCCAAAGATTGTTCAAAATATTTCAGAAGTCAACCCTCCACCACTAATGATGGTATTCACAAAAATAAAAGCAAAATTTTATTTCAATGAATTGCAGTATTTACAATATAAAGATTGCTACTTCTAAATTCCTATAGAACTCTATGAATCTAGGATTTCATGGGGAAAATGAGTGGTACCATCAATAAGTGCCTCAAAATCATGAGAGGGATTTATCACTGTGGCTGAAGAGGTTAGGAATGTCTTTTTGGAGAGGATGGGATTTGAGCTTGGACTTCATTCATTCATTCATTCATTCAACAAATACTGAGTCTCTACTAAATATCAGTCTCTGACAATAAAATGATAAGCTAATGCAGAAACCAGAAACTGTCGCTCATGGAATGTGGGAGGCAGCCTTTCCAAATAACCACACAAATATAATTATGACCTGTGAGAAATAAAAGAAAAAAAAGTACTGTGAGCCTACTCATGTATGGCAAGAGAATCTGATCTAAACTGGAAGTGAGAAAAAGTGTCTTTGAGGAAGTAAAGTTGAATTATCATCAGGATTAAGATGGAGAATTGGAGAGTGGAAAGAGTACTGAACCAGGGGCAACATCAGGAATAAGTTCTTAGAGATGGTACTTGGGGTGGTGGGGAAAGACATGATTACAAGAGGCATGTCTGTGATTGAATAAAAGTCATACATGAATCCTGTTAAAGGAAAAAACAAGTGTCAGGTATTGGAGACCAAGAGAAATCATGGTTTAAGCCCTATGGATTTGGAAGTACCTACACTAAATTAGAAGCAGTTGCATGCCAAAAGTATTCAAGAGACAAATCCTACATGATTAGATTGCAATCAGTTTAATCAATATATTTTTCTTCTATGAAAATTTGTTTTTCTAAATGTCAGTAAGAAATTGGGGCGCCTGGGTGGCGAAGTCGGTTAAGCGTCCGACTTCAGCCAGGTCACCATCTCGCGGTCCGTGAGTTCGAGCCCCGCGTCAGGCTCTGGGCTCATGGCTCAGAGCCTGGAGCCTGTTTCCAATTCTGTGTCTCCCTCTCTCTCTGCCCCTCCCCCGTTCATGCTCTGTCTCTCTCTGTCCCAAAAATAAATAAACGTTGAAAAAAAAAAAAAAAAAAGAAATTGATCCTCCTGCCATAGAGTCCACTTCCTGGGAAAACCTCTGTTCTAATAATTTAAATCATTACTGAAGGTAAGCATGCCACATCATCAACAGATAAGAGAGAAAGCAGACACATGGTACAGAAAGTCAGAGAAACATGCTGGGTTGCCATTTCTAAGAGCTTTGGGAACAAAATATCCAGGAATCTAGAAGAATTTAATATTTTGCTTATAGTTAATTTTAAAAATTTTAATATGTATTTTTAAGAATTTGAATTCTTGGGGTGCCTGGGTGGCTCTGTTAAGCGTCTGACTCTTGGTTTTGGCTCAGGTCGTGATCTCACGATTTGTGAGTTTGAGTCCCGCATCTGGCTCAGCACTGACAGTATGGAGCCTGCTTGGAATTCTTTCTCTCTCCCTCTCTCTGCCCCTCCACTGCTGTTTCTCTCTCTGTATCTCAAAATAAAATTAAAAAAATAGAGGGGCGCCTGGGTGGCTCAGTCAGTTAAGCATCCAACTTCAGCTCAGGTCATGATCTCACAGTCTGTGAGTTCAAGCCCCTCGTCAGGCTCTGTGCTGACAGCTCAGAGCCTGGAGCTTGCTTCAGATTCTGTGTCTCCCTCTCTCTCTGCCCCTCCCCTGCTCATGCTCTGTCTCTGTCTCAAAAATAAATAAAAACTTAAAAAAAAAAAAAAATAAAATGCAGGGGTGCCTGGGTGGCCCAGTTTGTTGGGTATCCAGCTCTTTTTTATTTTAATTTTTAAATGTGAATTTATTTTTGAGACAGAGAGAGACAGAGTGTGAGTGGGGGAGGGGCAGAGAAAGAGGGAGACACAGAATCTGAAGCAGGCGCCAGTCTCCGAGCCGTCAGCACAGAGCCTCTGAGGGCCTTGAACTCATGAACCATGAGATTCAGGTTGTGATCTTAAGGTTCATAGGTTTGGGCTGCGACGGGTTCTGTGCTGACAGCTCGGAGCCTGAAGCCTGCTTCTGATTCTGTGTCTCCCTCTCTCTCTGACCCTCCCCTATTCATACTCTGTCCCTTTCTCTCTGTCTCTTTCTCTCTCAAAATTAAATAAACATTAAAAAAAAGTTATTCATTCCAGTATTATTTGCAATGGAAATAATCCAAATGCATCAATAGAGGACTGGTTAAATTAATGAGGGAACATTCATAAAATGGAATTCTATGCTGCTATTACATAGAATGAGGTTGCTTTTTACATACTGGCATAGAAAGATATTAACACTCTGTTATGTGGATAAAAAGAAATTTCCAGAACAGTAGGCTAAGTATGATTTCATTTGAAGACCAAAAAAGAATATATAGAGTGTATATGTATATACATGTACATATATAGAGACATTTATAGATATAGATGTCATGTGTTTGTACATGCATAAAAAATGATTGGAGACATACTACAATGTTAATCACAGTTACCTCTGAAGACAGAAATTAGAAAGAAAGTGGGAGGAGTGATTTTTATTTTATGTATTTTTTATTTTATATTATATAACTTTTTCCTTTTTGGTCTTTTATGAGCATCAATTACTTTTATAATGTAAAATTTTAAGGTAGAAAAACACCTATTAAAACACATGTAGCACATTAGGAATATAAAA
Organism: Leopardus geoffroyi; assembly: GCF_018350155.1. Lineage (NCBI taxonomy): Eukaryota > Metazoa > Chordata > Mammalia > Carnivora > Felidae > Leopardus > Leopardus geoffroyi. The sequence continues at coordinate 64,159,002 of NC_059341.1, forward strand.
AGTGTTGGGATCCCTGGATGGCTCAGTCGGTTAAGCATCTGACTTGGGCTCAGGTCACGATTTTGCAGTTCATGAGTTTGAGCCCTACATCGGGCTCTGTGCTGACTGCTCAGTCTGCTTTGGATTCTGTGTCTCCCTCTCTCTCTGCCTCTCCCCCACTTGCACTCTGTCTCTCTGTCTCTCTCTGTCTCTCTATGTCTCTCTCTCTCTCAAAAATAAACATTAAAAATTAAAAAAAGAAAAAAGAAAAAGTGCCTATATTAGTTTGACAATTACTGAGGTAACTGTTAGCTTCTTGAACTCAAGAGCCATATCCTGTTCGGCTTTAAAGCTTCCAAAATATTTTTTATGATGTGTGCATATAAATAGCTATAAAACCATACAGGCCATAAATGCTCTTTATTTTTTCTATCCAAATTCTCTGCACCCCTCATCTCTGAATGTTTAAATCCTACCCATCCTTCAAGGCCTGACTCAATGCCAGCTCACGTTCAGACATAATTATCATTTATTGATTGCCAGCTCTGATCTAGTATCACTCTTTGTGCATGTTTCATCTCTCTTCATTGTTTAAAGTCTTCATGATAATCCTGTGACATAGATGTCAGTCCTCCTCATTTACTTATGAAAAAATGGGCCTGAGCAGTTATGAGGCTTAATCAGTGTCACATGTCATAGTAAGTGGTGGAGGTGCAAGGAAACCAGGTCTTTTGAGTTCGAATTCCAGATTCATTGTCCTGTACTCTTCTATGGACTTTGCCCTGATTCCATTAACAGAAAATAGTATTTTCCTCCTCTCAATTCCTCTAATATGTTGTCAGTACATCTTAAGACACACATCAATTTCTGCTTTATATTTCAGTGATTCGTGTGCAGCCTGGATCTCTATATGATGAGAATTAAGTCTAATAGTTTTAGTCCTTGGAGGGCATGAAAATCACCTGTGAAGTTCTTTTTTCCAATATTTTTATTGTGGTAAAATACATATAACATAATGAGTGTTATCTTAATGCTTGTAAGTGTACAACTGAATGGTAATAAATACCTTTATTATGTTGTACAAATCATCACTATCAATCTCTGTAACTCTTTTTGTGTTGTAAAATTGAAATTCGACCCATTGACAAATAACTTTCCATTCTCGCCTTCCCCCAGCCCCTGGGAACCACCATTCTATTTTCTGTCTCTATGATTTTGACTACTCTAGGTATCTCATGCAAGTAGAATCATACAGTATTTATCTTTTTGTGACTGCCTTATTTAACATGTGTGATATCCTCAAAGTTCATTCATGTTGTAGAATATGTGAAATTTTCTTCCTTTGTAAGGCTGAACAATATTCTATTGTATGTATATACCACGTTTAGCTTATCAACAGATATTTGGGTTGCTTTGTGTTTTAGCAATTGTGAAGAGTGCTGCTATGAAGATGGTATACAACTATCTCTTCAAGACCCTGTTTTCCGGGCACCTGGGTGGCTCAGTAGGTTAAGTATTCAACTCTTGGTTTCAGCTCAGATCATGATCTCACAGTTTGTGAGTTCAAGCCCCAAGTGGAGCTCTGTACTGCTGGTGTGGAGCTGGCTTGGAATTCTCTCTCCTCTCTTTGCCTTCCCCCACTCATTTTCTCTCTCTCTTTTATCTCTCACTCTCTCTCAAAATAAATAAATAAAACTTAAAAAAAAAAAAAAAGATCCCGTTTTCAATTTGGGGAGGTATATACCCAAAAGTAGAATTGCTAAACCATACGGTAATTCTGTTTTTAATTTTTTGAGGAACGACTATACTATTATCCAACTATATTATTTTACAATCTCAACAACAGTGCATGAGATTTCCAATTTCTCCACATCTTAACCAACATTTGTTATTTTCTGCCTTTTTGATAGTAGCCATTGTAATGGATGTGAGTTGGTATCTCATTGTAGTTTTGATTTGCATTTTCCTGAAGATTAGTGAAACTGAGCATCTTTTCATGTGCTTATTGACCACCTGTGTATCTTCTTTGGAAAAATATCTATTTAAATTCTTTAGAATCAGGTTGTTTGTTTTTTGTTGCTGAGTTTTAGAAATTCCTTATATATTATATTAATCCTTTATCAGATACATGATTTGCAAATATTTTCTCCTATTCTCAAGGTTGCCTTTTTACTCTGTTGATATTGTCTTTTGATACAGAAAATGTTTTAATTTTTTATGAAGTCCAATTTGCCTATGTCTTCTTTTGTTGCCTATGCCTTCGTTGTCATAGCCAAGAAACCATTGCTAAACCCAATGTCATGAAGATTTGCCCTATGTTTTCTTCCTAAGAGTTTTATAGGTTTAGGTCTTAAATTTAAATTAAAAAAACATTTTTTTTAACATTTATTCACTTTTGACAGTGAAAGAGACAGAGCATGAGCAGGGGTGGGGCAGAGAGAGGGAGACACAGAATCCGAAGCAGGCTCCAAGCTCTGAGCTGTCAGCACAGGACCTGACGCGGGGCTCAAACTCACAGACTGCAAGATCATGACCTGAGCTGAAGTCGGATGCTCAACTGACTGAGCCACCCAGGAGCCTCTTAAATTTAAATTTTTGATCCATTTTGAGTTTTCTGCATATGGTGTTAGGAAAGGGTCCAACTTAATTCTTTTGCATGTGGATATCTAGTTTTCCCAGCACCATTTGTTGTAAAGGTTGTCATTTTCCTATTGAATGGTCTTGACACTCTTGTTAAAAATCAGTTGACCAAATACGTGAGGGTTCATTTCTGTGCTGTCATTTCTATTTCACTGGTCTAAATATCTGTCTTTATGCCAGTACTACACTGTTTTGATTACTGTAACCTTGTAGTAAATTTTGGAATCAGGAAATTTGGGTCCTTCAGCTTTCAAGGTTTCAAGATTGTTTTAGCTATTTGGGGTCCTTTATGATTTCAGATGAATTTTAGGATGGGTTTTTCTATTTCTGAAAAATTGGGATTTTAGTCAGGATTGCATTGAATTTGTAGATCACTTTGGTAGTATTGACATCTTAACAACAATATTAAGTCTTCCAATCCATGAACATGGGATGTATTTCTATTTATTTATATCTTCTTTAATTTCTTTCAACAATGTTTTGCAGTTTTTATTACAGGTCTTTCACTTCACTGATTAACTTAGTTCATGAGTACTTTATTATTTTTTTTAGTGTTGATTTTTTTAAGACAAAGAAAAAGCACATGCATGTACAAGCAGGGGAGGGGCAGAGAGAGGGAGACAGAGGATCAGAGGCAGGCTCTATGCTGATAGCAGAGAGCCCAATACAGGGCTCAGACTCACAAACTGTGAGATCATGATCTGAGCTGAAGTATGACACTTAACCAACTGAACCATGTAGGTGCCCTGATAAGTATTTTATTCTTTTTGATGCTATTGTAAGTGGAAATCTTTTTGTAATTTCCTTTTCAGATTGTTTATTGTTAGTGTATAGAAATGCAATCGATTTTTGCAGGTTGACTTTGTATACTGCTGCTTTGCTGAGTTCATTTATTAGCTCTAACTAATAAATAACTCTTTTTGTGGAGACTTTTCTACATATAAGATCATATAATCTATGATGAAATTTAAGGCCCACTGCCCCAAATATGGCACTTTGGCATATTGAATATTTCAAGCTAAAGGAATTTGATAGAATGGCAGAAGCAGGAAGGTCACTCTGGTCTTCTTCCCATCCTTCTCCCCTGAAAGAGATCATAAAACTCTCATGTGAGAGATGCCATTCCTATTACCAGAGGAAAGGAACATCCTTATTTCCAAAGATAAAGAGATGCTAAGAAGAATCTGAACAAGCAGACCTTGCTAAGTTTACTACACTTACCTTGTATTCTTTGACCTATCATATTTCTTCATGACTGTCCATTCTTCATCAAACTTAGCATAAAATATTCAGATTTAACTGTTTTTTGGGGTCTTCTTATGAAAGTTCTCATGTTGCATAACAAATAACTTTGTATGCTTTCTCCCCTTAATCTTTGTTCATTCAATTTTCAAATGCAGCTAGGAACCCTAGGAGGGGCAAGGGAAATCTTTTTCTTCCCTATATCTACAAATAGAGATAATTATACTTCTTCCCTTTCCAATTTGGATGTTTTTTATTTTTCTTGCCTATTCGCTCTAGCTAGATCTTCCCTTGCCATGTTGAATGGAAATGGCAAAAGTGGGGCATCCTTGCCTTGTTCCTGATCTTAGAGGAAAAACATTCAGTCTTTTGCATTGAGTATGATGCTCACTGTGGGTTTTTCACATATGGCTGTCATTATGTTGAGGTAATTGCCTTCTATTCCTAGTTTGTTGAGTGTTTTATCATTAAAAAAACAGTTGAACTTTATCAAAATGCTTTTTCTGCATCAATTGAGATAATCATGTGTTTTGCTTTGCTATTTATTTATTTATAAATTTTAAAAATGTTAATATTTATTTATTTTTGAGAGAGAGAGAGAGAGAATGAGAGCATGAGAGCGTGCTCAAGCAGGGGAGGGGCAGAGAGAGAGGGAGACACAGAATCTGAAGCAAGCTCCCAGCTCCACACTGTCAGTGCAGAGCCTGATATGGGGCTCAAACCCACGAATGGCAAGATCATGACCTGAGCCGAAGTTGGTCGCCTAACCAACTGAGCCACCCAGGCGTCCCTTTATTTATTTTAAATAAATGTTTGTTTATTTTTGAGATACAGTGTGTAAGTGGGAGAGGGGCAAAGAGAGAGGGGAACAGAGAATCCCAAGCAGGCTCTGTGCTAACAGCAGTGAGGCCAATGTGGGGCTTGAACATATGAACCATGAGATCATGGCCTGAGTGGAAGTCAGATGCTCAACTGACTGAGCCACCCAGGTGCCCCTCTGTTTTGTTTTTTAAAATGATTTTGAACCATCCTTGCATTCCAGGAATAAACCCCACTAGATCACGGTGCATAATACTTTTGAATGTGCTGCTGAATTTAGTTTTCTAGAGTTTTGTTGAGAATTTTTGCATCAATGTTCATAAGGGATGCTTCGCTGTAGTTTTCTTTACTTATAGTGTCTTTGTCTAACGTCGGTATCGACATACCTATGAACTTTTAAAAAATGTTCATACCACGAGCCAATTGAATCAGAATTTCTGCAGTTGATATCTAGTTAACTGCATGTTTTAAAACCTGCATCGGGGGGCGCCTGGGTGGCTCAGTCCGTTGAGCGGCCGACTTCGGCTCAGGTCACGATCTCGCGGTCCGGAGTTTGAGCCCCGCGTCGGGCTCTGTGCTGACAGCTTCGAGCCTGGAGCCTGGAGCCTGTTTCGGATTCTGTGTCTCCCTCTCTCTGACCCTCCCCCGTTCATGCTCTGTCTCTCTCTGTCTCAAAAATAAATAAATGTTAAAAAAAAAAAAAAACAAAAACCTGCATCGGTCATTCTGATTCACACCAAGAGTTGAGGACTGCTATGCTCAGCCACACCTGATTCATCTTTGAATGTTCATAGTGCCTTGTGAAAAACAGATATCCAATAAATTTTTGTCAAATTACTCATAATCGTTAATGATTTTTTTAAATCCAAATGTAGAATCAGAGCTGTCTTTACCGGAAGACAACTCCAAGTGGTTGGGTGAAGAGAGGACACTGCAAGAATCAGGTAGCATAAGCTCAAGGGAAGTAGTGTAGTATGAGGATAAAAGGTAAAACAATTGGGGCAGAGAGGTGTGCTCAAACACACCCTAGATGTTAACATAAAAACAGCCAAAACAGCCATAAGGAGTGAAGACAACAGGCTTTTAGGTCATTCCCTCAGGTTACATATTGCTTCTTCATGATGGCTTTGCTCTTTCTTTTCCTTTGAAAGACATCCTCATTTTATCCATATCACGCTTTAATAAAACTGATTGTACTGTGGTGGAAAAATAAAGAATTTGTCTTGGCTCCTCCAAATTCCCTTGAATTTATAAGATAGCAAAAGAGGACTAGCTAGTGCTGGGAGTGATTTGAAAAAGGATAAATTTATCTGGGATGGGGAAAAGGACTTAAGGGGACTACACCAGGAATGTGGTCAAACAGGACTGACTACATATGCCTCATAAAATATGGTGTTCCTCACCCAAGGAATTGCCCACTAAGGGAAACTATTTTTGTTAATATATCTGCCCCTTGGCCAGACAGTTTTATAATTACAGCGACGACAACAACAACAACAACAACAACAACAACAACAACAACAAAAATCTACATGTATTATATTAACTATCAGTATAAGCATTTAGAAATCTTGTTGGAATTTGTTGTAATTAGATTTGGCCAGAAATGGGCTGTTGTTATTACACAGGGATGATAGAGCTGACCCACAATCAACAAAGTGTATGCTTGAGTTATTTTTCATCACGTTCACCATAATAATCATTAGTAAATACCTTCATGCATATAATCTGCTATATGATAAGGGTACACAATGTTATACAATATACTTCCTACTCTTAATGGGCTTCCAGCCCCGTAAGGGAGACATAACAGTGACATAAAAAGTAAATACCCACTCAAAATAAAGTAATACAAGTTCAATATTACATGACATATACTTGCTGTTATTACTATATGAGTTCAGATGGTCTGTGCCCTCAAGTTAAGGAAACAGATAGGTTAATAGATTTCAGCATAACATGATAAAGTATGTGCAAGGTCCTAAGGGCACACAAGGCTGGAGCATTTAGTCCAGTCTGGTGTTCAGAGAAAGCATGTTGCTTGAGTGGATCTGGAAGGATGGATATGAGGTTGACAGGTGAGCAAACATGGGCAGGGCTTTCCACACTGCAGACCAGCACAAGCAAAAGCCCATAAGTGGAAAAAAGCATGCCATGTTGAAGGAACACGCAGAATTATTACAGCGGCAAGTGCATGGTTGGGATTTATGGGGAATAAGTCTGGTCAGGTTATGGAGGGCCTGTGAGCCATGTTAATAAACAGTTTGGACTTAGGCTGTAGGCAATGGGAACCATTAAAAGCATTTAAGCAGGGGAGTGACATGATTAGATTTATGTTTTTAAGTATCCAATTCTAGGTGCAGTGTGGAGGATGGATTAAAAGAAATAAGACTGGAGGCGGGCTGATCACTTAAGATTTTAACACTGTAGTTTAGGCAAAATTCAGTAAGGGCCATAATTGGATAGGAATGAACAAAAAAAGGACAGATTTGGGAGATTCCAAGGAGGGAAAACAAGTACTTGGTTATTGACTGGATGTATATGAAGGAGAGCACAAAGTCTAGAATAAGTCCCCTGTTTCTAATTTGAATGATGGTCACAAGAACTGGGAAATGAACAGGTTTAGAGCATAAGATAATCAGATCTGATCTGAGAAGGGGAAGGAGGAGTAGAAGCTAGAGGGGGATGAAAAGTCAAGGGAAGCTTTTTGTTTATATGTTTTGTTTTGTTTTGTTTTGTTTTGTTTTGTTTTGTTGTGTGAATAACTTGATCATGTTCATAGGCTAACATCCAAGGACCAGTGAGTTGAGAAGAAGAACCTGGAGATAAAGAGAGAGGATGTCTGATAAAGTAAGGTCCTGGGGAAAACAACAGGGACTTGAATCAGGAGCAAAGGTGGATGAGTGAGTCTGCAGCAGGAGAATGATATCTCATTCTCTGAGACTTGTGGAATGGTTGAAGCCACGCTGGAAAACGAAGCCACATGTTTAGGAATGGGTGAAATCAAATATCTGTTGCTTAATGACCTTGATTTCTCTCCATGAAATGGAAGCCAGTTAGTCTGTGTAAGATCCAAAGTCGTGTACTTGAGTAGATTGAGAAGAATGGTGAGGGAGCCATCACTGGGTGGAGTGGAGAGAGTGCTTTCAAAGGGTTGTTGAGGAGATTGAGGATTCAGCTGAGTTGGGACATCATAAATTGGTAGTGGTGATGATCTGTAGTTGCCTAATTTTCCCCTTCTGGCAGGATTCAGGAGTTCTAGAGACAATAAGTTACTAGGCTAGACAGGAGAGAAAACAGGGATACAAAGAAGTGGAGGATGTTGGAGCGACAGCAACAATCAGCCATGCTGGCTGGAGTTAAGGAAGTAGAAAGGATAGATAGGCTGAATAATGGTCCTCAGAGATATCCTATGCCAAAGAACCTGTGAATGATACTATATATGGCAAAGGGAACTTTGTAGATGAGATTAAATTATGGACTTTAAGATGAGAGATATGGGGTGCCTGGCTAGTTCAGTCAGTGAAGCATGTGGCTCTTGATCTCGGGGTTATGAGTTCAGGCCCCACATTGGTAATAGAGTTTACTTTAAAAAAAAAAAAAAAAAGACAGAGTGATTATTCTGGGTTATCTGGTTGGGCCCTATGTGTCATCACAAGTGTCCTCATAAGACAGAGGCAGAAGGAGATTTTACCATAGGAGAGAGTGAGAAGGCCATGTGACAACAACAGAAGCAGAACTTGGAGTGATGCACTTTGAAGATGGAAGAAGGGACCACAAGCCAAGGAATATAGGTGGCCACAAGAAGCTGAAAAAGGCAAGTTAATAGATTCCCCCTCAGAGCCTCCAGAAAGAACAAGCCCTGTTGACACCTTGATCTTAGCCCAGAGAAACTGATTTTTGACTTCTGACCTCCAGATCTATAAAAGAATAAATCTGTGTTGTTTTAAGCCACTATGTTTGTGGTAATTTATTACAAGAGCAAGTGGAAACTAATACAAGCAGTGAAAGATTTGCCAGAAAATCTGGCCCTTAGAAGAATGGTAGGACATGTACAAGCAAAGATGAGGGGATGGGACAATGGGTGATAAAAAATGGAGATAGGGAGAGGATGACAATGTCCACAGCATACTCAGGAGCCAGGAAACTAGCTTTCTAGAACAAAAGATCATGCTGGGAAATGAGGCTGGATCGGTAGGGTGCACCAAAATGCTGAGTGACTAGATTACCTCCTTTGTGAGTTGGGCCATGTCCTGCAGGCTTTGGGGAGTAGCCAAAGGAAGAGGAACTTAAAGTTGATTTGTAAGACTTGGAGCAGAGAAACACTTCAAATACAGAGACTAGATCAGTTTCCAATAGTCTTTGACTAAGGATAGTGGCAATGTGTATCTTTCAGGGTTCTTCATAGAAACAGAAGCAATAGGAGATGAGACACAGATGATAGATAAATAGATAGATAGATAGATGATAGAAATGATAGCGACAGAGGACTGAGACCTCTCTCTTTTCCTCTCTCTCTCTCTCTCTCTCTCACTTATGTACCTACAGAGAAGGACACAGATAGTTATTTTAAGGCACTGGCCCAGCACGTGTGGGGCTGACAAGTCTGAAGTTTGTAAGGCAGGCAGGCTGGAGACTCAGAACTTACGTGGCGGTTGACACTGCAGTCTTGAGGCAGAATTACTTCCTTTCTGGGAAACTTCAGTTTTTGCTCTTACAGTCTTCTGTGGGGACCCATTTGGAATCCTAGAGTTGGTATAAAGATGATCATAAGCTGAAGATACTTGAGATTCGAGAGACAAAGAAAAAGCTTTCTCAGAGTTCCCCCTATCTAACACCAGCAACTTTTGGGAAATAAAAAGCTACCATGAATTCCTCTTCAGGGCAAATCTATTCCCAGAAGGGAAAATGTGAATAAAAACCTACCACAAACCCCTTGTACAGAGATTTTTTATGGCCCTGAAGGAGACAGAAAGACTACTCATACCTGTAGAGACAAACATTATCACAAACTTTCTTATCTCCTGTTTATTCTTCTGAAAACACATTTATCTTTCCAAAAAGTCATTTTTTTTTCCCCATAAGTGCCTTTCTCCCAATCCTCTTCACCCCCATCATGGTATATAAGCCCCAAATTCTAACCACTCCTATGAATTACTCATCAATGAGGTCTCATCATTGTGCTATATGCACATTGAGTGGGTAATTAAACCCCATTTTTTCCCTCCTGTTAACCTGTCTTTTGTCAGTTTAATTCGCAGCTCCCATATACAAGCCCTAAGAGGGTTGGGAAAATTTTTTCCCTCTCCTACACTTTAAAGTGATTAGATAAGGGGTGCCTGTGTGATTCAGTCAGTTAAGTGTTCAACTTCAGCTCAGGTCATGATCTTGTGGTTCATGAGAGTGGTGTCAGCTCAGAGCCTGGGGCCTGCTTCAGATTCTGTGTCTCCCTCTCTCTCTGTCCTTCCCCCCACTTACACACTCTCTCTCTCAAAAATAAACATCAAAAAAAATTTTTTTTTAATTAACCTGATTGGATGAAGTCCACCCACATTATCAAAGATAATCTTTACTTAAGTCACCTGATTGTAGAGGTTAACCACATCTACAAAATATCTTCACGGCAACACAAACTTAGATTAGTGTTTGATTAAATAACTGGGTACCACAGCCTAGCCAAGTTGACACATAAAACTAACCATCACACCAGAGAAAGGAAGGATGGATAATATCAAAAAAAAAAAAAAAAAAAAAAGATTAAGAAAATATTAGCAGGATTTGGTTACTGGCTGGGTATGGGAGTAAAAGAAGTCCAAAATTTTAGGCTTGGAGTCAATGGTTAACAACTATACATCTCACTTCTGTCCTATCCTTAACAACGGGACACACATTTCCAACGACTAGTTGGGGTTAGGGATGCAATGTGTGGCAAGGTAACAAAGGTCTACATGGGGATGGTCAATGGCCTTGGTCCTGTATGTGCAATGCTTTAGGTAAAATTAAGTCCCAATAGAAGTATTAACCTGGTTGTTATAGAAAAAGAGTCTGTTACTGAAGAACTGAATAATCAGACAAAAGAAAAAAAAGCAAGAAATGATGTGGAAAGATTTTCTGAAACATGAAAAAAAATTGTCACGTTCCCCTGGGCATCACCATGCCGACTGGTCAATGCACTTGCTTTAATCCATTGAAATTTAAACAATTGGTGTAACCTTGAGCACAGGTCTACAAGCTTTCTACATTTGACATAAGATTTATTTATCTGGGTTGGTGTTTTCCTGAGTTTCATTTCTATTTTTAGGTTTGGGTTTCTTTCTAAGTGACACATGGGTACTACTTGTAAATTACAAGCTTGGCGTTTTGGCAACTGTAATAACGAAAACCTGAAGTATGAAGATTAAAAATCCTGCCTGGCCAGGTTTTCAATTGAGTCTGGATGCACTTCACTTACTCTATTAGACCGGTAACTTGTTGCCAACAGAAACTTAAAGAAGCTCTTTCTGCAATTAATATGTTAACTATCGTTAATGGTTTTGTTTTCTCCAGAGGAGCTAACAGCACAGGCATTAGTCTTTAGTCTTGATAAACTGGTTCCGAGAAATGAGAAGCACATGAGTTCAGGAAAGAGAACACAACTAGGCAATGAATCGAGCTGCAAAATGCTTTGCCCTCCAAGGTGAATTAAAACCTTGAACTTAGAAGCCAATATGACAGACTTTATTTAATGTGTCAGAAATGATTGGTGACACAAGCTTCATGGCCTCTAGTCTAAACTTTACTAAACCAGCAAGCATATGGCTTTCTACAGCCCCAAGGGCACCAAGCCCCCAGTACACCCACTACGTCCCAGTTCTCCAGACCAGCGTGCTTTATCTGCTCTGGAGAAACTGTTTTCAACACCTCACTTGACTCCTCAACCTTTCCTCAGGGTGTTTAAATTGCGCCTGTAGATGGTGGCTAAACTAGGGGTGAAGGAGGGAGGGAATTAATGTTTGATATTAGCCCCCATTACGGAAGGCCGCAGGCACCTTTCATCTACATCATCCCTTTCATCTGCTTTATCTCTTTACTTATCCCCGTGAGCTAAGCATTATTATTATCATACCCATCTTATCACCGAGCAAAATAAACTTAAGAGAAATGAAGTTAAAGTCTCGCAGCTAGTAAGTGATGGAAATGAGATTGTACTCTGCTCCTTTTGAATCCAAATATTGATCCTTTAATCACGCTGGATTACAAACCTTCATTTTGTCTAGTTTATCAGGGCAATTTCCTGCGAAAGGAACGCCTCTTCTTGGTTTACCTATCACTAAGTGTGGAGTCTTCCTACAGTTTACCTACACAGTGGACATTTCCCCAAACATTTGTTCACTTACTACAAACAAGGAAGAATCAACTTGGGCCTCCGGGCTGTTTTTACCGCTTTCTGTTTGAATGTTCTTGGTGTGGTGGAAGAGGATTGGGTCATTTGGCAAGCGGAGCTCTGCAGCTGGGGGATGCGGGAGCCACAACATCCCCGTCACCTTCTGTAGGAGACAGAGTCACTGGCTCACAAGGTCCTAACTCTGAGATCGTACAATGAGCTGCCAGATCCCTTCCAACACCACCAAGACTGCATCATGCAGCAATGTTGTGGTATCATTTTCAAGGAGGTTTCATATCCATTATCTCATCCCAACTTCAAACCCCATTCTCAGAAAATTAAGTTGCAGAAGATTTTTATTCTGCCCTCCGCCCTATGTGCTGGAACAAGAAGAGGAATAACATAAGCCTGTCCTGGTTAATTGCAGTTAATAAATGCATGAGTTCAGTCTGATTGTCCACAGGAACCAAGTTGTTTCTCAGTCTCATTTTGACTTGTGAGGACATGAGCTGAATTATGTGAAATGACAGTGGATCCATGAAAGATTCCCAAGTGATGAATTCAGGGCACGTGAAAGTGCCTTTCAGAGCAGATTAAAAAATAATAATAATTTATTTATTTACATAATCCCTACACCCAACATGGGGCTTGAACTCAAAACCCTGAGATCAAGAGTCACAGGCTCTTCTGACTGAGCCAGCTGAACTTTAGATTTGTGCTTTCTTGCTTCCATTTTCCCTCCCTACTCCTGCTCCTAGTGGCTCAGGGCTGAGGAATGTGGCCGGAACATCTGTGGATTATCTCACCTTCTACATCAATCTCAAGGTCCATGAGATCTATATAGGTCTCATGTATGTAAAGGTCTATATATATAAAGATCCAACTAGAGCTTTTCTTAAAACTTTGGGTGTCGACTACCCAAGATCTGCCATTTATTAACTCTGAAATCTTGCAAATCACTTAACATCTCGTAGTGTCAGTTTCTTCATTTCTAAATGGAGATAACAAAACCTACCTTACAACTCTTATGAAGATTAAATGAGGTAATATCTATGAAATTAAGACGCTTTTTAAAGGTAAGTCCTATCCTTAAATTAATTATTATTAATTCTTACTGAGTGATACTCTGGGGCAAGAATAAACTTTACTAGGTTATTCCAATCATGCCACTTAGGCAATCACCTATGGAATAGAGTTGGTACATTGGGACAGAACACTTTTTATCAATATAGTACCTAAGAAAGATGGAAATACTTTCCAAGGAGCTAAACTATAAAATCAACACGCAATGGAATGAATGTAAAGATATGCTGTCTCCTTTGAAGATCCTGACTCACAGCTTAAATAAAGAAAATGAAAAATATTAATGCAAGTGAAGCATTCTTATGTCAATCTGAAGGAGTCAGTGAAGAGGGAAGGTTGTGGATCAGCAATAAAAGTAGAGTGAAACTGGAGGTAGATGTTGCCCACCTTAGCCCTGGAGGAGAGTGTGTCCTCTTCAGTCTCTTGTATCTTATTCCCTTACTCAATTGAAATTATCCCCATCTGTAGTCACATATGTGGTAGTAACTCCCATCTTTAAATCTGCCCTTCTCGACCTCACATTCCCTTTAGAGTTTCTGTCCCATTGTTCTACTCCCCACAGTAAATACAGATTTTGAAAGCATTATCTACCCATGCTGACTCCATTGCCCACCTCCCATTCACTTTTCATCCCATCCAGTCTAGCTTATGCCCTCAAGGCTCCATTGGGGAAACTCTCGATGAGGTCCATCAAAAGTCCTTCTGTTTGCCAATACACATTTCCATCCTCATCCTACTGGACTTCTCAGCCACTGATACATGTGACTAGTGGCTCCTTCTAACATTCTCTTTTTGGAATCTGTGGCACTACGCTCTTGGTGTTTCTGCCACTGCCTGGTGGTAGCTTTTCAGTCTCCACTGTTAACACGTTGGCTTGTACCAAACAATTAAGTGTAAGGAGTTCCTCTGATCTCAGTCCCTAGGCCCCCTTCTTAGGTAGTCTCATCCTATTGTTTTTCAAGTGGTTCACAGATTTATATACCACCAGCCCCCATCTTTCATATATCATGGGAGACTCACATATCTGACCGGCACTTAGTATCTCCACTTGGAAGTGCTACAGGCATCTTCTACCTAACATGTTAAAACCAAAACCACTCTTTGATCTTCCTTGCCCTTCTCCTTGCAACATCCTTCTTCATTATTTCTCAATTCAGTTAATGGCAATACCAACTGCCTGAAGCTCAGGCCAGTAAACTGAAAGTCATTCTTGATGGCTCCCTCTCCAGCACCTACTGTGCCCACACCAGGCCTGGTGCCTTCAGTTCTACCTCCCATGTGTAGCTCAAATCCAGACCTCTCTACCACCACCTACTCCAAGCTGCCATCTCCTCTCCTCTGAACTACTGCAAATCACCTCCTAACTGGTCTCTCTTTTCTCTCTTGTCCTTCTTCAATTAATTCTTTTTTTCTTTTAAGGTAATTTGGAACATTAATTAAAGCTTTTCAGTGGCTTTCTGTTGTGGAAAGGTTTTCTGTCCTATAGTGGAAGTTAGGATAGAATCTGGAACCCTTACATAGGCCTGTTGTCTATGTCTCTGGGTTCTTTTCAAGCCACTCTCTTCCCTCTCTTATTACTCTTCAGCTATACTTTGCCTTCCTTTCTAGTCAAGCTCTTTCTGGCTATAGGGTCTTTGCATCTACTATTTCCCTTGCATGGAATTCTCTTTCCTTCCCTTGCCTTGCCTTTCATTCCTCTCACCATACATTTGTTGTCTGACAAACTTCTACTCAACCTGCAAGTCTTGATACTTTCTCCTCAGGCCTTTTTAAACCTTCTGATGTAAAGTAGGTTTCTTGGGGTATCTGGCTCGCCCAATTGGTAGAGCATGCGACTCTTGATCTCAGGGTTGTGAGTTTGAGCCCCACATTGGGTGTAGAGATTACTTAAAAATAAAATCTCTGCTGACTCACAGCTGTTCACTCTGGCCGAGGAACAAGTCGGTCAGGAAGCCAGGCCGCAGCCATGGCTTTTAAAGACACCAGGAAGACACCTGTGGAACCAAAGATGGAGATTCACTGAATTAGAATTACTCTAACCAGTCACAACATAAAATCTTTGGAGAAGGTATGTGTTGACTTTATCAGAGGCACAAAAGAAAAGAATCTCAGAGTGAAAGGACCAGTTTGGATGCCTACCGAGATTCTGAGAATCACTACAAGCAAAACTCCTTGTGGTGAAGGTTCTAAGACTTGGGATCGTTTTTAGATGAGCATCCACAAGCGACTCATTGATTTGCACAGTCCTTCTGAGATTGTCAAACAGATTACTTCCATCAGTATTGAGTCAGGAGTTGAGGTTGAAGTCACCATTGCAGATACTTAAATCAACCTTTTTAATAAATTATCAGTTAAAAAAATTAAAATAAAATCTTAAAAAATTTGGGGCGCCTGGGTGGCTCAGTCGGTTAAGCAGCCGACTTTGGCTCAGGTCATGATCTCACGGTCCATGAGTTCGAGCCCTGCGTCGGGCTCTGTGCTGACAGCTCGGAGCCTGGAGCCTGTTTCAGATTCTGTGTCTCCCTCTCTCTGACCCTCCCCCGTTCATGCTCTGTCTCTCTCTGTCTCAAAAATAAATAAATGTTTAAAAAAAAAAAAAGTAGTGTAGGTCTCTCATAATTTCTTCCCATAACTTTCCTTTATAATACTATAATTGGTAGTTATACATTTACTAGAGTATTTATTTGTTGTTGAATATATGTTCCCCCATAGACTGAAAGCTCCATGGGAGCAGAAATTACATGTCTTTTGTGTACCACTACTCATCCTTACAATGCACCTGAGACATAATAGGCCCTTAATAAATATTTGTTGAATGATGAATAAATTAATATCTTCCTGATAGGCATATTACACTGTGAAAACAGACATCAGAGCCTGACACCAGTAAATATTTATGTCATATAGCTTGTGTAGGTCCACCTTGCTAGGATTCTAGACTCGTCAACTAGTCTTTTTCTTTTCTTTCTTTTTTTTTTCAATGTTTTTTCAAAAAAAAATTTTTTTTTTTTTTTAGAAAGAGAGAGAGAGAGAATGCATGCATGAGTGAGGGGCAGAGGGAGAGAGAGAATCTTAAGCAGGCTCCGTGCCCAGCATGTAGCCCAATGCAGGGCTCGGTCTCACAACCATGAGATCATGACCTGATCCAAAACCAAGAGCTGGATGCTCAACTGACTGAGACGGCCAGGCACCCCATGTCAACTAGTCTTTTGATAGTCCTCTCATTTCTAATGGAAATCTCTTCAGGTCCCCAGGGGCATAACAAAGTCCAGCTGAGCTTTAACACCAAAATTCCTGATTGAGTGGCTCCTCTATAGAGATACATGCCTCAGCCCCCCAAAGTGTCACCAAGTATTTTTCAGAGTCCACTTCTCTTCTCCACCCAGCCCCACTGCTCCTCTGGGAGGATGTCATCCTCCTTGGGGGCTCTCAGGGGGTTCCCACAAGGTAAAGCCCTCAAGGTTCCCTTAATGCTCTGTCTCTTTTATCTTCACTATATTGCATGAATCTCCTAGGACTCCTTTCCTTCCAAGTCATAGAACCAACTCCAACTTGTCCGAACACAAAGTGGGCATGATTAGTGTCGTGACCCTGGAAGAGCTGGGGCTGAGCGCTGGGAAAAGCTAGAAGCAAGAACCTCTAAGCTATCTGGCCTTGGCTCTCTGTCCCTCGTCTCAGCTCTTTTCTTCCTCTTGGCTTCATTTTCACCTCCTGCAGACAAGTTCTCTCCATGTATTTGGAGACATAGCTGCAGCAGGTCTGGGGTTTCATGCACAAACCCCACATCCCAGAGAGTAAGGGCTTTCCCTCTATTAGCTCTATGTAGAAAAATCTACGGGAGGACATTACTTGCCCTGCTTGAGTGACATCTCAGTCCTGTGCAGCCGGGGGTATGGAGTCACAGGTGTAAAGGGCTGGGCAATAATACTCTCCCACGGGAGGAAACGAGCAAGGAATACTACCAGAAGAGGGGGGAAAAGTGTATGAGGTGACATTAGAATGTCTATTACCCTATGTTTTATGTGTACAGCAGTGAGGCTTCCTGTTATGGGTCGAATGGCTATGGGTTGAATTGAAAAAGACATGTTGAGGGAGTGCCTGGCTGCCTCAGTCAGTAGAGCATGTGACTCTTGATCTCAGGGTTGTTGAGTTCAAAACCCACATTGGGCATGGAGTGTATTAAAAAAAAAAAAAAAAAAAAAAAAAGATATGTTGTGGTCCTAATCCCCCAGCACCTCAAAATGGATTTTTAAAGTAGGCTTTACACCCAGCACACAGCCCAACACAGGGTGTGAACTCATGACCCTGAGATCAAGACCTGAGCTGAGATCAAGAGTCCAATGCTGGGGCACCTGGGTGGCTCAGTCAGTTAAGTGTCCGACTCTTGCTTACAGCTCAGGTCATGATCTGACAGCTTCATGGGTTTGAGCCCTGCATCGGGCTCTGTACTGACAGTGCAGAGTCTACTTGGGATTCTCTCTCTCCCTCTCTCTCTGCCCCTGCCCAACTTGCGCTCTGTTTCTCTCAAAATAAATAAATAAACAAATGAAAAAGAGTCTCTAAAAAAAGAGAGAGAGAGAGAGAGTCCAATGCTTAAGTGACTGAGTCACCCAGGCACCCATTAAAATGTGATCTTATTTGGAAATAAGGGCATTGCAGATATAATTAGTTAAGATGGGGTCACACTGGAGTAGTGTGAGCCAGTAATCTAATATAACTGGTGTCCTTATAAGAAAATATTAGTCATGATACTTGTTAAACAATAATAGGAAGGGAGATTTCATTCCGGGGTATTATGGCAGTAGGTGTAGAGACCACTGCAATGGGGTTTTGGCAGGAGAGAGATTAATCTTGACCCGGAACACAAGGCAAAGTGGGAATTTATAGCCAGGGAGCAGGGTGGGGGTCAGTGGATGGACAATTACTAGGAAAAAACATCAGAGGTAAGGAGGGAATTTTTTGCTAGGCTAACCTAACAGGATTCTTGCTGCAGGCGGCCCAGTGGAGGCAGACATCACCTGGGGGGGTGACGGAGGATGACAGACCCAATCAGATGTTGAGGGTGAAAATTCTGGCTAAAATGGGGTGACCCACAGAAGGACATGGAACTCGGAAGTTGAGGCCCTGTTGAGAAGAAAGTTGGGAGCCTGACTAGAGTGTGGTCAGGGAGAACACTGTGTAAAGAAGGAGGCACAGAGATTGGAGTGACGCATCTATAAGCCAAGGGATGCCAAGGATTGCCACCTGTCACCAGCAGCAAGGAGAGAGGCGTGGAACAGATCGTTCCACCGTGCCTCAAAAGGAACCACCCCTGCCAATGCCCTGATTTTGAATTTCTAGACTCCAGAATTGTGAGAAAATAAATTTGTGTTTTCTTAAGCCACCCAGTTTGTGGTACTTTGTTACAGAGCCCCAGGAAGCGAACACAGGGCCTCTTTTCTAACTCTGAATGGCCTTTTGTCAGAATCACATAGAGTTTCTCATAAAACCTCCCTATACCTTTTGACCAGCTTCGGACTATACCTGACTCCCTGTGGGAGTTCAAAACCAATTCCGGGGGGCACCTGGGTGGCTCAGTTGGTTGAGCGTCCGACTTCGGCTAGGGTCATGATCTCACAGCTTGTGAGTTCGAGCCCTGCGTCAGGCTCTGGGCTGACAGCTCGGAGCCCAGAGCCTGCTTCGGATTCTGCGTCTCCCTCTCTCTCTCTGACCCTTCCCCACTCACGCTATGTCTCTCTCTTTCTCAAAAGTAAATAAACGTTAAAGAAAAAAATTAAAAAACAAAAGACACAAAAAAAAACCAAAACCAATTCCGGGACTCTGAAAGTGGTTAATGCTACTCCCATTGTATCAGCTCCACTGTGGCCACTTCTCTCCTCTACCCAGCAACCACCATCCCCCAAGGCGCATGCCCACCGTAAGCTTTGGCTCACACAGGAATGTTCTGCTATGGGTCTCTTTTACTGGCAGGGGGAGAATTCTTTGATTAGGCTGACTCAATACCTGTAAAGTTGGGCAGTTGTATTTTTCATTGGAAATGAATAATGTGGCATTCTCTTTTATATATTCCTATCTTTGAGCTTCGTTAGTGAGTTAGTATCTGAGTCCTGTTTGGGCTACTGATTAAGATTCTGCATCTGCGAAGGTGAGAACTAAACTTCCTGGCCCTGACTGAAGGCCAGGTGGCACCCACCTCCATGATATCCCATTGTTTCTTCCCATTGAAGTGTCCTCGCGGATGAGATGGACTCTGGTTATAGAACTCTTTCCTGTCAGAGGACCATGCCCCTCAGTCCTAACTGAGGATTAGAACTAAATGCGGCTGTTTATCTACATTATCCCTGAAAGCTGCTGTGATTTTATTTCATCTCAAATTTATTTTTATACTATAGAAAATAAAACACCCCCAATAGATTAACTCTACTGTTATTTAGTGGTAGCTTCAAATCCCCAAGAAGACTTGTCCTTGGGCATAATGTTTTTATACACTAGTTATGAGCGTCTGTGTGCATGCATGGATGTTTGGCTTCAAATGAGTGGCTTTTACAACGTGATAACCTTGTGCCATATGTTGGGCAAATATCTTGGCCATAATTCACAGGCAACTGACAGATTAATAGATCCTCTGCCGTTCTCATTGTGGAGACTTTGTGTTAGTGGCCTTTGTCTACCATGGATCTGACAGAGGGGAAGGATTAGCTCACTGACGCTGGGAACACAGTTGACAAGGGATTTTGTGAAAACAAAGCCAAACAAACGAGGCAGCGTCCATAGGCACCTGGCTGAATAAATTAAACTTGATTGAATCCTCTATTATAATGATGACAGGAAAGGAGGTAAAATATGCCTTTCCTAACGAGCTTCTTTAAAATCATTTACTATTTAAAACTTGCTTTTCCAGGAAAGCAGAAACTTACTTAGCAAGACACCTTCAACTGGGTCTTTAAGGCTCTTCAACTGGCACTGGGCCCCCAGAAGTATAGTGCACACTTCCTGAAAGCATAGTCACTGGAAGTCGTTGCTTCAAAGCCAATGCTACAAACGAACTCAGTGCTCTTCTCCCCTTGGCCTGCCCTGGCTTCTGAGTGGCCACATGGGGATGGGCTCCATGCAGGAGAAATTAAATGTATCCAGAAGGGAAAAGACTGATTTGAAGTAACAGTCTAAAAAGGACTATGAAAATAGAGACAAAATAAGTCTAGATTCTATGAGAAAGATGAAGAAAAAAAAAAAATAGCACCAAGGTTTACTACTAAGCTTGGTGTAAATAAATACTGTACCGTTGAATTTAACATTATCTTGGGGCTTTTCCTTTGCTACAAGTTGGCATGACTAGCCAGCATGAGGCACCCAAATGGAAAAGTACAAAGGAAGAACATTTTTCGTTTTGTCAAAATGAACACGTATGTGATTACACAAGTGCCCTGTGAAAAGGTGAGAGTCTGCATAGTGTGATTTTAATAGAGTCACACTTGTCCAAATAGAAATTCCCATCAACCCGCCATTGTGTTCTCTTCCCACAGAGAGCGTCCGCCAACAGAGAGACCCCGGCAAAAGCCAGCGGTGTAGGTTCCAGAAGGATAGTGTTGAAATACGCTGGGACTGGGGCGCCTGGGTGGCGCAGTCGGTTGAGCGTCCGACTTCAGCCAGGTCACGATCTCGCGGTCCGTGAGTTCGAGCCCCGCGTCAGGCTCTGGGCTGATGGCTCAGAGCCTGGAGCCTGTTTCCGATTCTGTGTCTCCCTCTCTCTCTGCCCCTCCCCCGTTCATGCTCTGTCTCTCTCTGTCCCAAAAATAAATAAACGTTGAAAAAAAAAAAAAATTAAAAAAAAAAAAAAAAGAAATACGCTGGGATTAAAATGCTACCTAGGAGTGGAAGGAGTAGCTGAGGTTAGCTTTTACCCTTCAGTGAATTAGAGTCGACCAGAGAATTAGCTATTCATCTTGGTAGACAGGGGACTGATGTTTGATTTCCGTGCGGGATTGGGGTGCACACCCCAAACAGGAAGTGACCAAGGGTCATACAGAATAGAATAAACAAAGCCAGAGAGGCAGAGAGAGGCAGCGTGTGTGGTGAGGATACTTACTGAAACTGCTTCAGAAAACTTATTACTGCCATTTCCCAAGCTATATAATTTTTTGGCAAATTACCTAAATTTTATGGGCTTTAGGGTCCTCATCTGTAAAACTAGGGTCATAATACCACTGTCATAGGACTGCTGTGGAAATTAAATAAGATAAACATAAACCTGAACATATGAGACCAGGTTTGCATTTGGAAATATCAACTTCATACTTGCTTTGCTACAGGATAAGCTGCAGTTGTAAAGGAGAACCAGTTAGGAAGTGTAATGGGGCACCTAAGGAAGGTTCTGAACTGTGGCCAAAGGTGGAGACTGCTAGGTTAACTGATTAATAAAAGTCTTGCTCCATATAACTCTTATGATCACTGCTGGACCTCAACTGGAGCTTTTGGCAAACTTGTTTATTTTTTTTTTTTTAACGTTTATTCAGTTTTGAGAGACAGAGGACGGAGTGCAAGTGGGGGTGGGGCAGAGAGGGAGGGAGACACAGAATTGGAAGCAAGCTCCAGGCTCTGAGTTGACACCACTCTCATGAACCGCAAGATCATGACCTGAGTTGAAGTTGAACGCTTAACCGACTGAGCCACCCAGGCGCCCCTTGGCAAATTTGTTCTGTAAAGGGTCAGATAGCAAATATTTTAAGCTTTGCAGTTCATACCCTGTTGCAACTACTCATCCCAGAAAAGCACAAAAGCATCCGTGGACAATGAATGAATGAGCTTGACAGTGTTCCAATAAAACTTTTTTTTTTGAACACTTACATTTGAATTTCATATAATTTTCAGGTGTCACAAAATTTTATTCTTTCAAAAGTTTTTGAACTATTTAAAAATGTGAAAACATTTCTTAGCTCATGGGTCATACAAAACCAGGTGGCAGGGGGAGGCAGGTAGGAGCAGGGTTGAAGTAGACAAAGGGATCAAGAGTACACTTACTATGGGGTACCTGGGAGGCTTTGTTGGTTAGGGGTCTGGCTCTTGATTTCAGCTCAAGTCATGATCTCAGTGTTTGTGGGATCGAGCCCCGTGTCGGGCTCCATAGCATGGAGCCTGCTTTGGATTCTCTCTCTCCCCCTCCCTCTGCCTCTGCCTCTTCCCTGCTCGCACATTCGCTCTCTCTCTCTCTCTCAAAATACATAAACTTAAAAAGAATATACTTATCATGATGTGAGCACTGAGAAATGTATAGAAATGTTGAATCACTGTATTGTACACCTGAAACTAATATAACACTGTATGTGAACTATACTTCAATTAAAAAAATAAAAGAAATAACCAGGTGGCAGGGCTGGATTTGTCCTAGGGGCTGAATGAAGTTTGCTGACCTCTATTCTGGACACTGGATTATTTTCTTTATATTCATTATCTCCTTTAATTCACATATCAACCTGATGAGATAATGTCAGGAAGGGAACTCATGACGGGGGCACTTTGCTCTCCACGGTGACAGCCAGAGCAGAGGCACAGAGACTGGAACACAAGCATGACAAACACCTTACCACCTGGGAGTCAGTGGCAGGTTCAGGCACATCCATTCCTCGGGCATTTGAGCAGCTGGTTTCCACAGCATTTCTCCACAACAGCAGCAGAGTCCGATCAAAAACCAGGAAGCCAGCGGTCCCCTAACATTGCCCTCAACTTTCTCCTACTCTATCTCCTGCCAAAAAGACAAATAAAACGAATGTAGCACTTTTTCAACTAGACATTAACAATCTTTAGCTTTCTGCATTTTCAAGGAAAAATTACAAAGATTGTTGAGGTCTTTTTTTGAAATGTACAAGAACTTGGGCCGCCTGGGTGGCTCAGTCGGTTGAGCGTCTGGCTCTGGACTTCGGCTCAGGTCATGACGGTTCATGAGTTTGAGCCTTGCATCAGCTCTACACTGATAGTGTGGAGCCTGCTTAGGATTCTCTCTGTCTCTCTCTCTCTGTCTCTCTCTCTCTCCCTCTCTCTCTTCCCCTTTATTGCTTGTGCTGTCTCCAAATAAACTTAAAACACACACACACACACACACACACACACACACACACACACGAAGCCATTATTGAACACTTAACTACTCCTACTACATGCTTCGCACAGCTTATTTAATTTAATCTCAGAACAATAGAGGGAAACAGCTTATTAGTAGACCCAATCGGAGGACGAGGCCTAGTTTGGGTACCCAGCCAGGATCAAATACAGTAAGTGGCAGATCTGTCACCCCCAATCCGAGTCCTTCCTGTTATCATACTATGACACGTCTAGAGCAGAGTCGATGGGTATAACCTTGTTAGCGACATGAGCAGCTGAGCAGAAAGCAGTCACAGAAGGAAGGCCAAGAGGAAATCTGCCCCTGAGTGCCGGAGGAAGGCGGACAGGACAGAAGCACATGCCAGAGGTGCAATGTTATTAGAAACTTCTTAACTAGAAAGAGGTGTGTTCATACCCAGGCGTGTCTTTAAAAAATTTTATCCATCCAGCTTGGACACAACAGACACGTTGGTAGATTGGTTGAGGGGATGGGGGATGGAGGGTGGTAGGAAGAGTGCCTGGGGGGTCTGGGGCAGTTGCCGCCCTTGTATGTAGAGCTGACACAGGGTAACAGAAGGGCCACCAGGAGGCCAAGGGCACTGTTCTTTGTCTAACAAAGGGCAGGAGAGTGCACAAGAGCCCAGAGGACAGCGCTGTTATCTGCCCCAAGGGAGGTGCCACAGAGCACTCTGGGAACCCAGAGGTAGCACCTCATTCAGATCGCAGGGTTGAGTCAGATAGCGAGTGGCCTGTGGGTTGAGACACCAGAAAATGAAAGCAGCCAGAAGTACTTGCATTCCTTTTCTTTTTCTTTTTTTCCCCCAGGGGACTCACACCCGTGTCCTCCTAGAACAGTCCAGTTGGCTGCAAATAAAGGTGGAGAAACTGGGCAGTTCAAAGCAGAAGGTGGCTCTCCCTCCCACCTTTCATTCAGAAAACCCACAAAAGTGTAGCCTGAGGGTGTGTGTGTAAGGAGCAAGGAGTGACTCCACCCACTCTCGAGTAGAGGGCAGTGGGCCCGAAATGTGAGTGTGTGCGCGTGCACACAAGTGTCTCTGGGAGGAGAGGGCAGGGAGGCTTGGCTCCAGCGGGCCAGAGGGTCTTCCTGGGGTTACAGCTGCACTTCGGGGCTATCACTGTGGACACTGTGGCTGTACGAAAGCATGGCCAAAGCAGAGCAGGGATTCAGAGTCTTGAGAGGGAAAATAGTGACTTTCTTCCCTCTCTTCCTTTTCCTGGTAGAGCCCATAATCTAGGGGTGCAGACATGCATAGATCCCTAATTATAATACTAAGGGCTAAGTACTGGGGATGATAGGTGGTGATACCATTGGCCCTATAACTCAGACGGGCACTGAATTGGGTGTGGAGGAGAGGCAGGGGTCCAGAAGTCTATTTGTTATCTATTTCTGTGTAACAAATTAACAAAAACATAGCTGCTTAAGACAACAAACATTTATTATCTCACAGGTTTTTTTTTTTTTTTTTTTTGGGGTCAGGAATCCAGGCATGGCTTAACTGGCTGCCTCTCGTGGCGGAAGGTCTTCCATGAGGTTGCGGTTAATGCTGACTGCTGGGGCGGCCATCTCATCTGAAGGCCCAGCTGGGGGGGGGACCCCTGGGCCAAGCTCACTCACATCATTGCTGGAAGGATTCAGGTCCTCACAGGTTTTTGGCCGGAGGCTTCCCTCTGCTCCTTGTCACATGGCCTTCATCACAGAGCAGTTCACAACAAGGCAGCTTCTGCCACATTCCTTTCTTCAGAATCCCAAGGGCTGGATATGAGGAGCCAGGGATCAGTGGGGGCCAGCTCGGAAGCTGCCTGTCATAGTACCTGAGCTAAGACCTGCAAAGCAGACAGGAGTCAGCTAAGCAGGAGGGAAGGCGTGGAATGGCAGGTATGGGAAGCCTACAGCTATAATTCAGTGTGGCCTGAGGAGAGTGTGGCTCACCTGGGTGGAGATGAGTGATGGAAAGGCCAGTAGGGCCTAGAGGCTATAAAACCCTTTAACCCAGATTTGCAAAGAAAGACTATCTCCTGGAGGGATGGAAAGCCTAAAGCTAGAGGCTACAATTTAAGATTCAGCTCCCCACTGCTGTGGGGAGAATGGACTGGAGGGAGTAAGAGAAAGAGGGAGGCCATCAAGGGTTTGAACTAAGGTGGTGACTGGAGAGACAGAGTCTAGAGATATTAGAAGTTGGAATCTGGGGGTGCCTGCCTGGCTTAGTCGGTTGAGTGTCTGACTTCAGCTCCATTCATGATCGTGTGGCTTGTGAGTTCGAGCCCCACATCGGGCTCTCTGTTGTCAGCATAGAACCTGCTTCTGATCCTCTGTCCCCCCCTCTCTCTGCCCCTGCCCCACTTGCTCTTTCTCAAAAATAAATATTAAAAAAAAAAAAAAAAAGCTGGCTCACCTTTAAAAAAAATAATAAGTTGGAATATGTTAGATTTGGGGACTGATTGCTTACTCTCTGTCTTCCCCTTCTGGAATACAAGTTTTTGGAGGGCACGACTTTTTGTAGTTTCTGTTATCCCCAGTGCCTAGAATAGTGGTTTTAAATGAATGAATGGGGTTACCCCCACGTTTCTAGCTTGACTAATGTGGTAGAGCCCTTCACTGAGATAAAAAACACAAAGAACAGGGGCACCTATTTGGCACAGTAGGAAGAGTGTGTGACTCTTGATCTTAGGGTCATGAGTTCGAGCACCATGTTGGGTGAAATTACTAAAAAACAAAAAACAAACAAAAAAAAAAACAAAAAACACCAAAACAAACAAAAAACCTCACAGAAACAAACATAGCTAGGGATGTAATATTTGAGAAACACTGAGTCTGAGGTGTTTTGTGGGATATCTAAGAGTAAATGCTTGGTAGGTAGTTGAAATGTGGGGACCTGGAGACTTCCCAGAGAAATAGTGAGAGGTGAAGATCTGAGAGTCACAGCACCTTATGCCAGTTGTGGGAGCGGATTCTATGGCGCCTGGTCCGTTACCTCAAGTATCCAGGACACCTTGAAGAGCAGCAGGGCTTAAGAAAGCACAGGAAGAAAGGCCAACTGTCATTCACAAAAGAAAGCCCAAAATATGCTGCCACAGGGAGAAAGCAGGAATCTAGGAAAACCAGAGGGGACACCGATTGGTGAAAACAATGGCATCATCCGGCATCAAGTGTTAGGTAAGGAAGGACTGAAGGGTTCAGGAAGTTCAAGCCCTGGGTGGGTGGCGATGGAGGTGAAAAAAAAGAATTTTCCGGAAATGCAAAGCATTATTTAACATTTTGGAAGTTAAAGCTGCCATTTCCAAATTTCACTAAAAGACAAACAAAATAGGGGTGCCTGGGTGGTTTACTTGGTTAAACGTCCGACTCTTGGTTTTGGCTCAGGTCACGATTCCATAATTCATGGGTGAGAGCCCTGCTCTGAAAGCGTGGAGACTGCTTGAGATTCTCTACCCCCACCCCCAACCCCTTCCCTGCTTGCTCCACAAGCATGAGTTTCTTTAAATAAAAACAAACAAACAAACAAGACAGACAAAATAGATTTAGCATTTAGACAACAGTTTCCCAAAACTGGCTTTTATAGCAACAACTTAAGAATCACTGAGGAGGTTTTTCAAAAATACTAGTTTCTGAGTATGTCCCAGCCCTACAAAAATTAGTCTCCCAAGAGGGAGGGAAAACTAATTTTTTGAAGGCCGCCAAGTGATTTTGAAGTGTGACAAGGCTTTGAAATCATTCACTGAAACCTCTAAGAACCCCTGGTTCGCATTTGGCTTGAGCCCTTTTAGAAGAATTAAAGTGGCAGAAAAGTTCATAGATCGCTGTGAGAAGCTGATGGTTAAATTTAAGACTTTAATAGGAAATTTAAAGTAATCAAGAAAATAAACTACCCCACAGTTAAAAAAAAAAACAAACAAACATAAAACACATCCTGTATGTTTATTATCAGGAAAATGCTGAGGACTGTAATTAGGACTTTAAATTTAGTTGACAGTAAATGAGAGCTAGATTAGTAAATAAAACTGCCTGTAAACATTGGCAAATCAGTTATCCTCTCGGGTGTGGTTTATAAAAGAACCTAGCGGATATCGTAAGAGTTGGGGAGCGGCTCAGACTGGGGGAGAAGCGCCCACCGTTTCACAGCCCACAAAAGCTCTAGGGACCACCATCTCCCGTTGTCCGGGGAAAATGCCACAGGTACCTTCTCCCCATCCCCGGAGCACGGCCGGAGATGCAGTGGCCTCCATTTCCTCACAACCTTCCTTTGTCCCTGGCAATCTGACTTTGATCCTCAAAAGTCCATTAAACGCCCCTTCCAGGTCCCCAGGGACCACAGGCCTCATAAGCGCTACAAACACATAGCAGCCTTTCCAGAAGGAAGTCTCCAGAGCCCTGGGAAGCCTCTTGCTCACTCCCTCCCCGCCCCACTGCCAGCCCCATCTTCAGGGACTTCCCTCCCACCGCCTGGAAACAGGCTTCAAACTTCACCCCTCCCCCCTCCCCCTTTCCCATGACGTTAAAGTGAACTAGTTTTCCCACTTCTACTTTTTCTTGCTGTCCTTAAAGATAATTACACGGGGTTTTCATTTGCTTTATGAAACATTTACTCCTCATCAGGAAGTGAAAATAACAAAAAATAACAAACATAGGGAAGCTAGTAAGTCACAGCTTCCCCTCCCTTGCTCAGGGGAAGCCTCTGGAGCAAGGCTCAAATGTGTTTACATCTTCTGGTCAAATCACACCAGACCATTGGAGCCCTTTGGTTTCACCTCACTGGGCAGAATGTGCCTGCTGTCACGGTCTCCTTTTCCACACAGGATTTCTCGGTGCTCCTTAAGAATATTTCTTTAAAGTTAGTCCAATCTCCACCTAATTAGTCCACAAAGAAATGCAAATAAAATGGGATATCATTTTTATCTTATCAAGATGGCAAAGAAAAAAGAGAGAGAGAAATAAAAATGAAGGCCGATGATACCGAGTTTTGGCCAGCTTGCTGGGAAGCTGACTCACTCATTCTGGCGCGGCTGGAGGGACTCTGAATCAAGAGCCTTACATATGTGCATACCCTTCAACCCAGTAATCCCACTTCGAGGAAAATATCCTGAGGAAATAATCAAGAGATGCAGTCAAGGATTTATGCACAGAGGATATTCGTTGCAGAGCCATAATTGAGAAAAACTGGCAAGGACTTAGGTGCCTCCCAGGTGGGGCTTGGCTCCGCAAATCCTCCTACATCCCTATGATGGAACGGGGCTCATTCGGCTGTCCAGTCATCCGCTCGGCAAATATTTATTAAGTAACTACTCTGCATTAGGCACTTGGGCGGGTAAACAAAACAGGTAAGCTCCCAGCCCCCCCCTGGAAGATGCACCCCCTAAAATTCGGGATCTCGGAAAGCAATTTGAAATTGTTGACATTATGTTTTGGGGGCACGCAGGTTCCACACTGTATCACCCCCACTCTCTCACCGCCTGCCATAAGCAGTTACCGATTCCGAAGAGTATCTCGTTCAGCGGCTCTCCCAGGTCGACCTCTCCTCTTCAAAAGCAGGTCCCGAGGCGCTGGGTAACCTGATCACTGCGGAAAGAGCCGCGACGCGGAAGTCTTCCGATTGGTTTCCAGTTCCAGGAAGTTGCAGACTTCGGGCAAATCGCGTCGCCTCTGGGACTGTTTCTAATCAGAAGAATGAAAGAAAAGGCCGAACCAACCCTACAGGTTGTCTGGGTCTACTGATTTTTGGCCCGGGGACGGAGCCATTCGTGGGTGGGGGGAGTCCTAACCCGCGCTGGAGGGAGGGAAGGCGGTGGAGCCCTCCAGGGTGTCTGCGTTTGTCAGGGAGAGCTCTAGAACACAAAGAAGCCATCGACCACCTAGACTGGAGGGTGAAGGCGTCCGCACACAGCCGGGCTTCGGGGCGTGGGGTGGGGGCCGCAAGCTCAGAGCTCCCCCGTGCTCAGCTTTCCACCCCCCCGCAGCGACGCCAGCCCCGCGGCGTCCTTGGCCTGAGTTGCTCCTTAATGTTAACACCTAACCACTAATAATCACGGGCGCTTCTAGGTGCAACACATTGTGTAGGCGATTTGGTCACCTCTCCCTCGCGCAGGGAAAGTATGAGGTCTGTGCTACTACTCCCATACTTCCTAAGGCAAAACAGGCTTCGGACGGTTACAAGATTTATACGAAGTCACGTGGCTAGCCCCTGGGCCTGAGCGCTTCACCTCGTTACAGGACAGGACAGTCTTTCTTCCTGAAAGGGCAGTGGGACAGCCTCCCGTTTTATCCCTCGTTCCAGTTACAGAAGACAAGGAACAGGGGTCGTAATGGTAGTTAAGGCTTGTTGCTTACCGACTGGGAGCCTGAGAGAACTAAGTCACGAGCAGGGTTGCCACAGTTTACAAGTGATCTTAGAACCTACCAGAGCCCTCTGCTTCCATTTAGAAGCTCCCTTTCTCCCCCGCAGCGCCCTTCCCCCCGCCAGGGTGAGGGGTCGGCTCTGAAATGCGGCGGGGAAGAACAATAGGCGCCCTGGGCCCGAAGGGCGGAGGGCAATTTGCATCTCAGAGGAGCTCCGGTCGGGACGCCGGGTTTGGACTCTGACCCTTGCACTAAAGATCAGCGCTGGGAACTTCCTGTGACCTGTTGAGGTTTGCTGCTCGGAAGCAATAAGGAGTCTTTGACGTTAATATCCACTTAATTAAGGAATCTAAAATGGCAGTTTAGTGGCAGGATTCTGTGAGCTCCCTGAAATTGTACGGAAAAATCTGTGTTGTGTGTGCATAGGTGCGTTTTTCTGGGGAGAGTGTTCATAACTTTCCTTGGATTCTCAGAGGGGCTCACAGCTGCCCAAAGGTGAAGAACTTCTGGTCACACGTGAGCCACACTGAAGGAGAACAATGGTGCAAATCCTGTGGGAGGAGTGGGAGCAGGAAAGGGAGAGACTTAACTGAGGGGAGGTGGGGGTGGGAGGGAAGACTTTCAGGTAAAACTTCTCTGAGAGGCAGGATTTGGGTGACCAAAATATACGTTCAAAATGAAGAAATGGGCAAAGATTACTATAATAATTCAGAAGAGAAAATATGAATGATCATATTTTCCTGAGTTGTCAGTAAAACAGTCCATTTATTGCTTGCACAGTGAGGAAGAGTATAACTTTGAGTAGCCTTAGCGCGTATCAGAGGGCAAAAGGGCAAAGTCTGGATTTTTACTGGGGTTGGAAGACTGGTCTAAGGAGGGTTTTTCAGTGGTGGTTGGGGATTGTGATAAAATACTTTAGGTTTGATGGACACGGCCAGGCAAGGATTTGAGGAGAGGCCTTAAAAGAATCGTAATAATATGCCTTGTGGAAACCTAGAAGCTAAAATGCCAGTTGGCCTTCTTTGAAGGAGTGTGCCATGTGACTGCAGTCATGTGTGTTTCTTCTAGGCACTTGTTGGGTTTGTCCAGATTTACCCGACCTGCTTCCAATGTTTGGCACAGAGTGTACAACGTCTTAAGATGTCCAAAGTGCTTGTGGGTAACCAAGTGATGTACTAAGAAGCCCATTCAATGAGGTAGAAGGGAATGATGGGCACATCGTTATTGGGCTCCCCCCGCCTGTTTTTTTTTTGTTCCGTTTTAGTTTCCATGTACGTATTCTCAACTTTTCAAATAGATTTTTAAAAACTTTATTGAGCTATCATTGACAGTCAACAAATTTCACATACTGAAAGTGTGCAATTTTGTAAGTTTTGACACATGTATATGCCTGTGAAACTATCACCACAATCCAGATGATGAATATGTCTGTCCTTCCAAAGTTTCCTTGTGCCTCTTTATCATCCCATCTACTCAGTGGACCCTGTCTCCAAGAAACAACCCATTTGTCTTCTGTCACTGCAGATTCTTTACATTTTTTGTTTAATCTTATGCAAGTGTAATCCTATAGTATGTATTCATTTTTGCCCTTTTTAACTCAGAATAATTATTCTGAGATTCATCCATGTTGTTGCGTGTATCAATAGTTTATTTCTTTTTATTACTAGTAGTATTCCGTTGTGTGGATATACCACAAATTGTTTATCCACTCATCTGTTGGTAACAGCTGGGTTGATACCAGTTTTTGACTATTACAAATAAAACTGTGATGAACATTCATGTACAAGTATTTGTGTAGATACATGCTTTTACTTCTCTTTGGTAATTAATTACCTAGGAATAGAATGGCTTGATCATATGATAGGTGTATGTCAGACTTAAGAAACTGCTAAGCTGTTTTCCAAAGTGGTGGTCCCATTTTATATTCCTAGTAGCCATATATGAGATTTCTAGTTGCTTTGTATATCTTCACCAACATTTGCTGTAATCATTCCTTTCAAATTTAGCCATTCTTCGAGGTGTGTAGTAGGATCTCATTTTAGTTTTAATCTTTCCTTCCTTCCTTCCTTCCTTCCTTCCTTCCTTCCTTCCTTCCTTCCTTCCTTCCTTGCTTCATGCATGGAGCCCAATGTGGGGCTTGAACTCATTACCCTAAGATCAAGACCTGAGATGAGATCAAGAGTCAGATGCTTAGCCACCTGAGCTACCGAGGAGTCCCTTAATTTGCATTTCTGAGATAACTAATGGTGGTGAGCATCTTTTTGTGGGCTCTTTGATATCCATATATCTTCTTTGTGAAAGTGGCCATTCAAGTTATTTGCTCCTTTTTGTTGTTGGGCTGTTTATCTTATTACATTTTGAAGGTGTATGTATGTATATATACATACATATAAGTATGTATATATGCACACACACACACACACACTCACTCTGAGTACAAATTCTTTATCAGATTTGTGATTTGCTAATATTTTCTCCCAGTCTGTGGCTTAACTTTGCATTCTCCAAATAGTAGCTTTCAAAGAGTGTGCCTTTGGGCAGAGACTACTTAGTTAGGGCCTGGCTTTAGTGTCCTCTCCTTGCAGACCAGAGGCCTTTGCCACAAGATCTGCTCCCCTAGATCCTTGGTTAGGCCAAGAAGCCTTCAAGCTTGATTTCTCTCTTCATATTTATTGGGGCTGGAGGTACTGGAGCAGCAGTGTATGTCTTGTGTCTGGCATTGTTCAATCCAGATATCCATTGGGATGAAGAGAGTAACCCAGAATCCAGAATAAAGTGTGTCCTAATGATCAATGCAATGATCAATGAGTAATCTATAATTACTCGGTAATTATAGATTATAGCAAACTGAAGAAAGAGGACTCAGACTTCTAAATGAAATGTTTGACTATAAAGCTGCTTAGAATGAAGGTTTTCTGGAAGTCATTCGTATAATTTTCTACTTAACCAGGAACGATTTCCCCTGTAAACGCTCAAAATCATGTTGATGTACTGTGTTGGAGTTTACACTGATCAATAAATATCTCAAACTAGAAAAAAAAAAAACACATGCATTCTTAATTTTTATTAAGTCCAGTTTATCAGCTTTTTCTTTTATGGACCGTATCTTTTGTTGGTATGTCTAAGAAATCTTTGCTTCATCCAAAGCCATTTACCTTTGTTTTCTTTTTAAGTTTAACGATTTTAGGATTTACATTTGTATCTATGATGCATTTTGAGTTAATTTTTATGTATGGTATAAGGGGTGGATTGAAACTTCATTTCTTTTGCATGTGAACAGTCACTGCAAAGGCTATTCTTTTTGCCACTTAATTGCTCTTGAAACTTCTTCGAAGCATTGACCATATGTGTCTGGGTCTATTACCACCATTTCTATTCTGTTCAATTGATCCATTTGTCTAGATTTACCTCAATTTTTCTCACACTAAATTACTGTAGCTTTATTATAAGTGTTGAAATAGGTTAGTAGAAGTCTTCCAAGTTTGTCTCTTTTTCTCAAAGTTATTTAGACTCTTCTAGGTCCTTTGTTTTCATTATAAATTTTAGAATTGGTTTGTTAATTTCTACAAAAAAGATTATTAGGATTTGGGATGGGATTGCTTTGACTCTATAGGTCAATTTGGGGATAATTGACTCTTTTTTTAAAATTTTTTTAAACTTTTTTTTTTTTTTTTTTTCTCTGAGACAGGGAGAGACAGAGCATGAACAGGGGAGGGTCAGAGAGAGGGAGACACAGAATCTGAAACAGGCTCCAGGCTCCGAGCTGTCAGCACAGAGCCCGACGCAGGGCTCGAACTCATGGACCGCGAGATCATGACCTGAGCTGAAGT
This sequence comes from Leopardus geoffroyi, assembly GCF_018350155.1. Classification (NCBI taxonomy): domain Eukaryota; kingdom Metazoa; phylum Chordata; class Mammalia; order Carnivora; family Felidae; genus Leopardus; species Leopardus geoffroyi. Next base: position 64,192,405 of record NC_059341.1, read on the forward strand.
CGGCCGCTTAACCGACTGAGCCACCCAGGCGCCCCTAAATTGACTTCTAAATAATATTGACTATTCTATGAACACACCATATCTCTCCATGTATTTAGGGCCTCTTTATTTTATTTTTATTTTTTATTAAATATAATTTATTGTCAAATTGGTTTCTATGCAACACCCAGTGCTCATCCCAACAGGTGCCCTCCTTAATGCCCATCACCCACTTTCCCCTCTCCCCCACCCCTCCACCAACCCTCAGTTTGTTCACAGTCCTTAAGAGTCTCTTATAGTTTACCTCCTTCCCTCTCTGTAACTTTTTCCCCCCTCCTCCTCCCCCATGGTCTTCTGTTAAGTTTCTCAGGATCCACATATGGGTGAAAACATGGTATTTGTCTTTCTCTGCCTGACTTATTTCACTTAGCATAATACCCTCCAGTTCCATCCATGTTGCTGCAAATGGCCAGATTTCATTCTTTCTCATTGCCAACTGGTATTCCATTGTATATGTAATCCACGTCTTCTTTATCCATTCATCAGTTGAGGGACATTTAGGCTCTTTCCATAACTTAGCTATTGTTGAAAGTGCTGCTATAAACATTGGGGTACATGTGCCCTATGCATCAGCACTCCTGTATCTATTTAGGGCCTCTTTAATTTCCCTAGTTTTCAGTGAGCAGATCCTGCACATTTTTTGGTCAAATTTATTCCTAAGTATTTCAGGTTTATAATGCTATTGCATATAGAAGTACAACCGATTTTTGTACATTTAACTTTGTGTCCTGCAACCTTCTGAACTTTCTTTTTCAAAATAAAACTTTTTAAAAAAGTTGTTCATATTATTCCCCTTTCTTTTTCTTTCTTTCTTTTCTTTCTTTCTTTCTTCCTTGTTATTAATTTAATAGTTGTTTATTTTTTTTTCCAAATTTTTATTTAAATTCTAGTTAGTTAACATGTAATGTAATACTGGTTTCAGGAATAGAATTCAGTGATTCATCACTTACATATAAAACCCAGTGCTCATAACAAGCATGCTCCTCAATACCCATCACCCATCTAGCCCATCCCACCCCCGCCCCCCACCTCCCTCCATCAACCCTCAGTTTGTTCTCTATGGTTAAGGGCCTCTTATGGTTTCCTTTCCTTTTTTTTTTCCTTTTCCCATATGTTCATCTGTTTTGTTTCTTAAATTCCATATGAGTGAATTCATATGGTATTTGACTTTCTCTGACTTATTTCGCTAAGCATAATTCACTGTAGCTACATTGATGTTGTTGCAAATGGCAAGATTTCATTCTTTTTGATGGCTAAGTAGTATTCCATTGTATATACATGCCACATCTTCTTTATCCATTGTCCTTCCTTATTATCCTTTCAGTATGTGTAGAATCTATTTTTATGTCAACTCTGTCATTCTTGATATTGGCAATTTGTGTCTTTCTTCTTTTTTCTCTAAACAATCTGGCTGTAGGTTTAACAATTTTATTGATTTCTCAAAGAATTACCTTCTGGGGTGCCTGGGTAACTCAGTGGTTAAGCATCTGACTTTGGCTCAGGTCATGCCCTGCTTTGGATGAGCCCTGCTTCTCTCTCTGCCCCCGACCCCTCTGCCTCCCTCTGCCCCTCCTGAGATTCTCTCTCTCTCTACCCCTCACTCACTTGCGTCCTCTCTCAAAAAAAAAAAAAAAAAAAAAAAATTACCTTCTGGTTTCATTGATTTTTCTTTTTCTGTTTTGTTTTATTGATTTTGCTCTAATCTTTATTTTGTCTCTTTTGTTAGTTTTTAATTTTGTTTCTAAACTAATATATGTTAGATGGAACTTAGTAACATGTTACATATGTAGCACAGAAAACCTTTTTGTAGGGTAGGTGTTCAGTGCTAGCAATTTGTCTTTAAGAGCTGCTTTAGATGCTCTTTTTGCTTTCACTTTGATTCATTTTTTGACCTGTGTGGCTAGAGAACATACTTTACATGACTTGTATCTTTTTAAATTTATTGATACTTATTTTGTGGCCCCAAAGATTGTCAATCTTGGTAAATGTTCTTTGTGTTGTTGGAAAGAATTTGTATCTTGCCATTCGTGAAAATATTCTATAAATATCAATTTGGTCAAGTTGGTTGATGGTATTATCCAAGTCCTCTATGTCTCTACTGATTTCTATCTATGTGCACTTTTAATAATTGAGAAAAGTGCTTTTCCTACTATACTTGAGACTTTGTCTCTTTCTCGTTGATTCCATTAGTTTTTATTTCATGTATTTGGAAGCTCTGCTGTTTTTGAATAGGATGTCAGTGAGAAATCCAGAAGTTTTGAGGTCGTTTAAGAACACAAGGTATGGGTAGGTAAATGACAGACCTCAGGATTATGTTATGGGAGTTTTAGGAAACATCTGGCCCCACATGCTAGCTCTAACTAGAGTGATTTATTTTTAGGCTTTGCAGCCCAGAGATTAATTGCTCCATCTAGGTTACAGTATCTATTTTAATCAAATTATAACATGTCAAGATAAAGAACCAAAAGAATTATCATCACAAATATTAGGTTGAATCATATACAGTTGTTAACATTTGCCTTTGACCTACAAAAATGGTAGTTTCTCACAAAGCAAGGAATTTTGTTCATTATGGTATTCAGAATAGTGAAACACTGGGAGCTATGTACATGTTTTATATCATAGCATTTTACAGAATAGTGAAAACTTGGGAAGTAAACCTAAATGTCACATGATAAATCATGCCATATGCCTATCATGGAATTAAAGTGAATGTTTTGGGAGATGATTTAATAACTCCCTTTATATTCTCATCCAGTTTTAAGACATTAAATTTCATCTATGTATGTTGGCAACTCCCAAATTTGTATCTGAAGTCCAATTGCTCACAAAATCCAGACTCAGACATTCAATTTCCTGTTCATCATTTCCATGGATATCTAATCAATTTTTGAAATTTAACATGTCCAAACTTGAACTTCTGATCTTTCTCCAAAGCCTGTTCTTCCCACATCCTTACTTAACAGTATTTCTAGCTTCATCCTTCCAGTTGTTCAGGCCAAAATGCTTAGAGTTATTCTAGACTTTTCTTTCACTCATCCCCCACAATCCATCAGGAAATTCTCTGCCTTTAGTTTCAAAATACACCAAGTACCCAACACTTTCCATCACCTTCATTGCTACCCCTGTGGTCGTCTTTCCTTTAAACTGCAAAAGCCTCCTACCCTTCTTAACTGAAGTTATATATATATATATAAAATATATAATATATATAAAAATATGTATTATATATTTTTAATATGTATATATATATACACATACACACATATATTTTAAATTAAAGTCCATATTTTATTTATTTATTTATTTATTATTATTTTTTTTTTTAAATTTTTTTTTTTTTTCTTCAACGTTTATTTATTTTTGGGACAGAGAGAGACACAGCATGAACGGGGGAGGGGCAGAGAGAGAGGGAGACACAGAATCGGAAACAGGCTCCAGGCTCTGAGCCATCAGCCCAGAGCCCGATGCGGGGCTCGAACTCACGGACCGCGAGATCGTGACCTGGCTGAAGTCGGACGCTTAACCGACTGCGCCACCCAGGCGCCCCTTAAAGTCAATATTTTAAAGGGTAGTGATGTAAATCATACAGATACATGTGAACCACGTTCAAATGGACATGGCAGACAATTTCTGCTCTAAATCATTGCACCATAAAGTTTGGAGACATTGCTCTATTGTCTCTTTTCCTCCTGCATTTTCCTACTCCCCTCCTTTGTTTCCTCCACAACTGAATATAAGGACCTGGGGCAGTTATCAGTTTATTGCCTCTCAGCTCCAAATCTACCCTTTATTGCCCGTTCTGTGACAATGAAGCTAGACCCTTCTGTAAACATTTTTCCTTTGCCAGCTGGCACAATGTTAACCTTTGTCAGTAGAATGCACTGGAGAGAGGGCGCCTGGGTGACTCAGTCAGTTCAGTGTCAGACTCTAGTGCAGGTCATGATCTCGCGATTTGAGCTCGACCCATGTTGGGCTCTGTGCTGATAGCCCAGAGCCTGGAGTCCACTTTAGATTGTGTGTCTCCCTCTCTCTCTGCCCTTCCCCTGTTCACTCACTCTCTCTCAAATGAACATTAAAAAAAAAAGTGGCACTGGAGATGCACTGGAGGAGAGAGTTCTGCTTCCTGTTTCTGCTGTGCTCCCCTCTGCAAGCTTCTGCAGTGGGAAGCTCCTGGCTCACCTTGTACTCAGCAGCTCATCTCGTGTGGCATTCCCTTGGGTGCTCTGCACTGAGTTTTACTGGTATAGCACCTGTCCATGGATGGCTTCCCTGGCACCACCTTCAGTGGCTTCCCAGCAACTTCTGGGATATGGCATCTCCCCATGGATGCTTCCTTGGTACCTGAGGGCAGATTTCCAAGTGCCACTGGTGCATCAACTGAGTAAACTTCTTTGACAGCTAGTGGACCTTGGTGTTACCCTTTCTAACAAAATCTGGCTCTCAGCCTGAGGGAAAGGGCATTTTAAGCCTACGGTTAGTGGCTGCTTCCTATAGATGCTATTGTTTATTTATTTTTGCTATTCTTGTATTAAGAGTTCTTTTTGTTGCTTAGTAAATAAATCCTCTATTATTCTAATTTCTTGTTATAGTTTATGATGGTTAATTAATCAAACATATTTAATCAAACATTCTGAATATTTCTGTGAAAATGTGCTTTGGACAAGATTAATATTTACATTGGTGGCCTTCAAGTAATGCAGATTACCCTCCATAATGTGGGTAGGCTTCATCAAATCAGTTGAAGGCCTGAACAGAACACAGAGTGACCTTCTCTGAGCAAGAAAGAAGTCTGTCAGCAGATTGCCTTTGGACTTGAACTACAACGCTTCTCTGGCTGTCCAGCCTACCAGCCTACCCTGTAGATTTTGGATTTATCAAGTCTCTAAAATTGCATTAGCCAATTCCTTAAAATAAATCTGTGTGTGTGTGTGTGTGTGTGTATACACACACACACACACACACACACAACTTCTTGGTTCTTTTTCTCTAGAGAACTCTCATACATAGTTTTTTACATTCAACCCCCCCCCCCCGCCCCCCCTTCAGGGTGATGGGCTGGCTCAGTTGGTACAGCATTCAACTCTTGATCTTGGGGTCATGAGTTCAAGCCCCATGTTGGGCATGGATTTTACTTAAAAAAAAAAAAAAAAAAAAATCCATCCCTCTTCAAATAGCTTATGGTTTCTGTCTCTTGATTGGATCCTGACAAATATATCCTTGTTCTCCCCTGAACTCCTATTCATGCAAGTGCCTACTAAGCTTCTCTACTTGGATGTCTAATAGGCATTCCAAAGTTAGGTTCAAAAGTAATTTTTTTTTCAGTGTTTATTTATTTTTGAGAGAGAGAGTGCAGTAACAGGGAAGGAAGGGGCAGAGAGAGAGAGGAGGACAGAGGATCTGAAGCAGGCTCTGCACTGACAGCAGAGAGCCTGATGCTGGGCTTAAACTCATGAACCATGAGATCGTGACCTGAGCCGAAGTCAGACACTTCACCGTCTGAGCTGCACAGGCACCCCAAAAGTAAGCTCTTGATGTTGATCCTGCAGCCTTGTTTTCTCCTACACTTTTTCTAATCCCAGTTAAGGGCATCTCCATTTGCAGTGAGGCCTTCTCTAGCTAACCCATTTATAATTGCAGTCCTTCTCCAAGTGGCCCAATCATACTTTCAGTCTCTCTTCTTTGCTTGTTATTGTTATCTAAGTATAATGTGTATTACTTCTCCTGTTCACTATTTAACCCTTCATTAGAAAACAAATTCCAAAAAAAAAAAGAGAATATAAATCCCGTAACAGCAGGAATTTGATGTGTATGTATGTTTAAAATGCTATATGCAGGGGCGCCTGTGTGGCTCAATCAGTTAAGTGTCCAACTTCAGCTCAGGTCATGATCTCAAGGTTCATGAGTTTGAGCCCCGCATCGGGCTCTGTGCTGATGGCTTGGAGCCTGCTTCAGATTCTGTGTTTCCCTCTCTCTGCCCCTCCCCCAATCATTCTCTGTCTCTCACTCTCAAAAATAAACATTAAAATTTTTAAAAATGCTATATGCAAAAAAATAATTTAAAAAATAAATAAAATGCTGTATGCCCGTATCTTAAAGCAATGACTTAAGTAATGCTTACAATGGGTAGTCAATGAAACCTTGCCTTCTGTTATTTTTGAGTGTCTTAAGAATACTTCCCTTTCCTAAGTTCATAAATGCATTCTGTATTTTCCTCTAAAAATTTTGTTTCTCCTTTTTCGTTTAGGCTTTTACACCAAGAACGGATTTTTCTGTATGGTTTTCTTGAACCTTAAAAAAAACTGTTTTTTAAACCTCTTCTGGATAACCAGTTGCCCAGCAGGAGTATTTTTACTACTTACTTAATGGTTTTGGTTTATCCCTCTACTTTCTGAAATCACTTGCCACTCAGTATTAAGATTCTGTAATAACAAAGCAAAACAAAGTATCAACCCCACAGTTTTATTTGTAAAGAACAAAGCATGAAAAGTCATATTTAAATGTACTCCAAAACCTGAAAAACCCACGTCAGTTTCTCTGATATGTATGTTAAAGTGCTTGATATCACAATACTCTTTAAATTTTATATTATGTTCAGATGAGAAAAAAAAAATCCAGTTCTGATGCATTGTTAACAATACAAAGAAACACAATATAATTTAAATGCAGAAATGTTCATTTTTTAAAAAAAGATACACAGGGTACATTTACACACGGCTCAAGTGTAACATAGAAGGATTTTTCTATGTTTAACACCCTCAGCTGACTGACAACAGGAACTCCTTACCATACCTCTCTACTGTGAACAAGGTTTGGAACAGACTGGAGCCACACACAAATTCATTCAGGAAACTGGATCAAGCATGATTCCCTCCCACATAACCCAAGGATGCCCTGGATTCCTTTAGATGAGGAGAAATTTTTTGATATATATTTTTGTCCCTCTGGTGTCAACTGCTCAATGTGATACATTTCTGGAGCGAATCTTTACTCTGTCCTTGAGAGGATGATCAGCTCCAGGAAGATCTGGGACAATGCATTTCTTCTTGGATTCCTCTGATCATCAGTACCCTCTTCAAAACAGGTTGGAAATCCAAGAGATTTGTAAATGTATTTTAATAGGAATAAAGGACCTAGAAGTTTATTATTCGTTTCTGTCTCTTTTTAAAGCTAAATGGTAATGTAACAAATGCTTAGGAAAGAAACAGGGACTTCAAAAGAAACTGATGACTTGGAAACAGGATTCATTTTATAAAAGTAGAGAGGAGCCCACGACTCCATTCTCAATGAAGGCATGTTAATACTGAAATATAAATAGCTAAGGTTCAGATTGTCCCTTCAACATGTTGAAAAGGATAGCTTCTGTAAACCTCACAAAGAAAATACAATACTCAAAGTGAAAATCTACTGAAAAATCATAATTCTTAGCAGAAAGAAGATATTTCGATTAAGAGCTACACTTTCAATGCTGTCAAATAAATATTTCCCTGGGGATCTGAGGTCCACATCTGTTGCCTCCTGTTTCAAAATATCTTAGAGGCATCAACATATACTACACACGAACTGTTACGTATAGTTTCTACCTCTCTTCCACTTACATTTACATACAACAGTGCTTTATTCCAAAAAAAAGATACAAGCAATTCAGTATTTCCCCTGTATCATTCATCATTCATGTAGTGTGACAGAAGCTCATTAAAATGATTTTTTAAAAAGGCTTGTTAAAGTAAATATCACAGGGTCACAAAGATTCAAAAATGTCTGCAACATTTAAAATAAATTTTAGAGGGCAACTGCAGACTCTTGCAAGATTTAGGTTTCTTATATCAGATTCTTGCTCCCAGTGGGAAAGGGGAGGGAGAGGGCGCCTTGGGAAGCCTTGCTTTTGTTCTCTATGAGGCCGATTTTACCCCAGCTGGAATGGCACTTTATGCTACTCCACACTGAGCCTCAGTAGTTTTTATGGCATTGGTGAGCCCCAACCAGGCACCGCTTGCAGGGCCTCACACGTAATACCAACAAGTGTAATGCCGCTGTCAGAAAGGCTGACATTAGGAGTTTCAGGACATTTGGAAAACACTTGGAAATTAGATGTTTCAAGAGGTAATATTTTTGGCAATTTAGTTTTAAAATAATTTCCTCTTAAGCTATTATCATGTGAAAATACTAATTATGGTTCCAGGCATTACTTTTAATTTATTCTGAGGAAAAAAAAAATTACAAAGTTGATTTTTACTTAAACTTTGAGGTGTGATTATATAAAGCAATATACTGATTTAAAAAATTAATATAGCAAAAAGGATACCTCTAAATAGGTACGGTCCTTCCAAAAGTCGGTTATGTACATTTATTCTAAAGGTTCTGCTACTGTCCTGCTCAAAATATTCTGGTATTGGCTTAGGGAGAGTTATAAGCCACATAAGAGAGAAGTCTTATTTCTTTAGAATAATTTCCTTGCGGCCTCAAACTCTGCTTAAGCATCCTTTTTATTAATCAATTTGGATCGTAAGGACTTTTTGTTGTTTCCGAATATTAAATTTCTTCTGAAAGGTCAAGATTTACCATCACTGGCAATACTCAAAAGAATGGGCTGTAGGCCATTCAGATGGCTCAGAAGGAGGTCCCCACATGTTTGGAGTCCTGGCTGTATCACTGGAATAAGTATATGGGCTCCTGATGTGACCAATTCAAAGGGCCCAGCACTCTAGAAGATGTGTCATCTGGTGTGACTATTTCTTGTGAAAGCGGTCATTCCCATTGTTATGGTCCTATCACACAGAGTGGGATAAAACTTTACGTATAATTTATTTTTGGGTATTACTTTTAATGTAATGGTTTTATTCATAGGCCCCAAATCCAATTTTGCTCCCAGTTTTTATAACATGTAATTCTCAACCACTTCAGAACCATTTGTTAAAAAGAATGTTAATCCTTATAAATGCTTATTATAAATGGATAGTAATATTTATATCCTACTTGCTTGGGTGTATGAATAAAGATCCAGGGGTACAAAGACTTAATATGAATGCCTCGGAGCTCAGTGTCACGCAGTCTTGGTGTAATAAAAAACATGAATTCTAGACTCGTCACTGACCAGCTGTGGGGTAAGAATTTAACCTCTCCGATCCTCAAGTGTTCCCATCTGTAAAATGGTCACTCAATGCTAGCCTGCTCACCTAAGTCATCCTTCGGCTGCCCAGAGTGTGCCAGAAGCATGGTCTTATGAGGAAGGTAATAAGAATAAAACCCTGCCCTGATCATTCAGTGGTTTCTGATCACGGCAACACAAGAACCTGTGTGAAATGGGTTCTGGACGTCTCCCATAATAGACTTTCCATGATCCTGGAAGAGCTGCGTTGTCACGCAGACACACTTTAGACTCAGGTGAACAAATCTCCAGTCCACCAAGTCACCCAAAAACCTGTCCTTAAACCCTTCGTGGGTCTCTAAATGCGGCCTTCAACTCCCCGTTCCTCCTCAAATACTAAGTTAGATATTAAAAGGGGATGTGCCTTGGTCGCCTGGCTGAATACAGTGCTTGATAAGGGAGTGAGGCACTTGTTCATTAGTTTCTTCCTTCAGGAAAGAAGAGAAACAATACTGTTGGCTAAAGCCCAGGACCCTCAAGATCGTACGGGGGTCCTGAGAGGCCATGGCTTTGCTTCTCAGCCACAACTGGGAATAAAACCCGGCGCAGTGCTGGGGCAATTTCACTGCTAACAATGTGCAAATGCCTAACTGGTTACAGGACCTACCATAAACGAAGTCTTAAGGTAACTAGCTAATACCACATTTATTTAACTTCCTTATAAAATACCCAACTGGAAAGTTACTCACAATGTTTGGTCTTTCAAAACTGTCGCCTCTGGTTCTGCTCCCATTTTGTCAGTCTATGCTGTACTGGCTTTTACCTTCTCTGGGCCAGTTGTTTTACATTTATTACCCCTTCTTAGAAAAGGAACATAAAACTTGCCCTGAAACACCCAGAAAGGGTTCATTCTTTCTCTTTCCCTCTGTTATTTGCATTATCATGGTCAACAAATACTTTCACAAAAACATTCCAAGCTACACCAAGCCCTCCTCCTTCTTAGACATTCCTTCCATTTCCTGAGAGGGGGATGGGCACAGGAAGGGGGGGAGGTGACTGGAACCTAACAAAGACAGGGTTTGAGATTATCCTTGAGGTAAGAACTGCTGCAGGGTTTAGATGGCCAAATTATAAGTGCAGAATCAAACTGCCGTTTGCAGTTCTTATAACTGTAAGACCAACACTTTGAAATTCACATCTCCTCAAAGTACCTCACATAACAAGAATAAAAATGCCAAGAATGAAGTTAGTCTAGGCTAATCTTTCCAAAGTGTAAAGAAGTGATAATCCTACAATTTAACATACTTCTCAGGGCTTTGTGTGTTCTCTTTCCAGTTCAGCCAAGCTCCTGGGGTCCAGTATTTAAAATATTTGAACTGTATCTTTATCTTGTGCCGACGGAAAAAGATTTTCCAAAAGACTGGAGAAGTGACTCAATTCAAATGTATGAAACCAATTGTAACTTAAAATATAGAAGTGAGGACTATCACATACAGTAGGTAAAGCTGTTTACATTCACAATACAAAGGATCAGACACACCAGGATGGATGGCTACGACATAACAATGCATTCTGGGTTCCTTTGTGATACCTGGAGGGAAAAAAAAAGCCCGACTGGGTTGCACTGTAATAACGTGTTTACTGGCTTCTTCCTGGCTAGCACCACTCTTTCCCTCCCAACTCCCAATGTGGTTAAGCTACTTATGTTAAGTCACAGGAATATTCAATCTAAGAAAAGTATCTTATTAGAGTAATATAATTTCTTAAAGAAGATAGCATATTTACACACATCTAACACATGAAAATACTCTATTTTATACTAAATTCCAGGTTCAAATGAACTACAATACAGCATTTTGCCTTGTCTGTAGTGTGAGGATTGTTCAAATTGGGGAATATGGTGTGTTGCCCCCTGCAGTGACTCACTACCTTATCAGACAAGTCCAAATCGGTCCCCATAGTTGGGGAAGGTTCAGGAGCAAGGGGTCTGGACTGAGAGCTTCTAGCCAGTTGGGTTACACATCCACTCCTTTGATGAGTGATCCTTCCAAGACTATGGTGAAGTCCTGAATGGTCTGCAGAATGCGGATGAGAGAGTTGACAGTCATGCGGTCTCGCAGGAGGGCACTCTCCTCATACATTCGGGTAATGGCAGGACATTCGGCTAAGAGTGGGATCCACTGTGGGAGCAGGCGATCCCTACAGAGTCAAAGAGAAAGAAGTCCTGAGCCCTGCCCACCTTGCTGCAGAACACACGTTAGAACTTTCAATGGGAAGGTGTAGGACTGGATGGAGCAAAATCCAGCCAAGCTCTCAGGTCAGCAGAGGACCAAATTCAAGATTTTGGAAATTTGCTGGTTAAAAAGATACAGTAACGATACAGTGTTAATGGGAAAACCCAAGAGACTGAAAATAAGTTTGGGCAAATTGGCCATAAGGACCTACCCACATTAAAGAGATTCTCTATTCTGATTTAACACTTAAAAAAAAGAGGCAGAAAGTCATTTTGTATCTCTTTTTTACAGGGGTGTTACTCAGACATCTGTGGCAAGGCATGCCAAAGTATGCTGACCCTTTGGAAAGAAAGACTGCATTAAATAGTCAGAATTAGCATTAAAAAAAAAAAACAAAACTTATACAACGTAACAAGGAACAAAAGGAAAGTAAAACATTAAGTGGATTTTACAAACCAAAAGAGGGGTTGCATTGGTCTAATAAATCAGAACAAGAGATAAAAGGAGATAAGGATCATGTTTAAAAGGAATTTTAAAAGCATAGCTGAAACTGGGCCCTTTTATTAAGAAGAAATATAGAACTTAGTTTTATAAACCAGTTCTTTCAGGAGGACATCTCAACCTTCAGTGTGTCCTGATTAACCTCTAACATTAGTTACCTGCCACTAAATATCTAAGACATCCTTATCGAGCATCTCTCAATATGCCTTTTGTTTTTTTTAAAGTTTATTATTTTTTTTTGTAGTAATCTCTACACCCAACCTCAGGCTCAAACTCATGACCCCGAGATCAAGAGTCACATGCTCTTCTGACTGAGCTAGTAGCCAGGAGCCCCTCGATATGCCTTTCATGATAAAAGCAGTCATAACTAGGCCTGCCAATCTCCTGGTGGGGCTCTAGGTCTGTAGAAAAAAAAAAAAAACACATTACACAGATAACTTAAAAAAAATCTTGTTCTAAAGGCCTACATGTTTCATTTCTTATAATTCTGACAGCTGTTTAAAAATTAATGGATTGTAAAGCTCCTATGCATCATTTTCAAAAAATAAAGGGGTAGGGAACTGTCAAAGAGAAGACTTTATATACTTAAGAATTATTTATATCATATGAATTCTACAATGTTATTAAATTTAAAACAACATGGTGAAAAAATTAAAAAAAAAAAAGAAAAAAACCAACAACATGGTGCTATAGATACACAACACAAACCCTACACAGTAAATATACGTATGTGTGTCAAATTCCTTACCAAACTACCCATTACCTATCTACCCACCTTTGGAGCCAGTGTAGTGTAATGGCTGAGAGCTTGGGCACTCAAGTGAGACTGGGTATGAATCTTGGCTCTGCTTCTTTCTAGCTGTGTGACCTTGGGAAGCTTTGTTAACTCGGCTGTACCTTATACATCTGTACAGTGCTACTTCATGTATTGTGGTGGGGAAGTGATAGGAGGATTCAATGAGTACTTAGCATGGTGTCAATACACAGCAAGTACCCAATAAACATAGTTTCATAATAAAAATTGCAATGAAAGGAGCCCATGGGAAAGCTTTGCAAGGGGCATGATCTGAGGCAGCCCCTCCTGGACTTTTGTTCAAAACATAACAAAGATAGGGAAAGTCAAGAACTGGCTTTATACCGTGTTCCAAGGCAAACTAAAATCTGGAATTTGCCGTCCTTTCCAATGTTCCTGGGTGCGGTATTAATAGCATTTACATAGTGGCAGAAGGTTTTGCAGGATGATTTCTGAATAAGGACATCGTCTTCATTGTCTAGAATCTGGTCAGTGGTTTCAAAATAAGCAACCGCTTTCTCTGGGGAAGGAAGTCAGAATCATATCACAATACACATTAATACTTCATACACAGAAAGATTAATCACTTAGTTTATTCTGGAAACACTAATGGTGCTTTGCATTAGAGCCAGTCTGGAAACCAAAATCATTACTTTATCACTGATTTCACGATGAATTCTAGAGGTCCATGTTTCCTGGTGGAACGATATGCTCCGGGAGTTTATTTTCTAATCTAGACTGCATTCCAGAAGGGTGCAAAGTTTACTCTCTTTAGAATACCTTCAAACAATGGAAACTGGCAAAAAAGAAAAACAGATGGACTCCCCGGTCAAGACTGGAACCTTCTAGGAGTAGCTAGCAAATACATGGTAGCCATCGAGATGTGCCCTCTGTTCTAGTTATACAGTGGCTGGCTGACATTTTGCAATGAAATCCTTGAAATGGAACTGACTCAAGAAATCTGAGGAAGAGATATGTATACATATATTAGAAACAGGAGTAGTAAGATTCTGGGCATTCCAAAAGAAAAAAAAAAAATCACTCCTGGAAGGCCTAGCTCTGTTAACCTTCTTTTCTTTGTCTAAAAACTCTAAGTTGGATAAAACCAACCACTTCATCTAGACTATATTTACAAGACACAAAATGATTAATCACCCCTTTAAGAAAACTGGGAATTCTAGAAGAACCGCATACCAGAATAAAGATTACAAAGCTTATTTAGCAAGCTAGAGCGGTACACTGCAACAGAACTTTCTGTGATGGACGAAATGTTCTGTTTCTGCAAGGTTCCATTTGGTAGCTACTAGGTAAGGCAGGTGTGACTAACGAAGTGAATTTTAAATCTAATTTAAATTAAATAAATTTATTTATTTATTTATTTATTTTCAACGTTTATTTATTTTTGGGACAGAGAGAGACAGAGCATGAACGGGGGAGGGGCAGAGAGAGAGGGAGACACAGAATCGGAAACAGGCTCCAGGCTCTGAGCCATCAGCCCAGAGCCTGACGCGGGGCTCGAACTCACGGACCGCGAGATCGTGACCTGGCTGAAGTCGGACGCTTAACCGACTGCGCCACCCAGGCGCCCCTAAATTAAATAAATTTAAATAGCCACACGTAGCTATGGTAGTGGTTATCATACTGGATAACATAAAGCTAGAGTAATCCTTTTAAAACAAAACAGAAGTTATTTTATGTCATTTATTCCTTAGCTCAAAGCCTTCCGATGACTTCCTATTTCAATCATGATAAAGACCCAAGTCCTTGCAAAGGTCTAGAAGGCCCTGAAGCTCCTGGCTCTGGCAGTACACAGCCCTCTCCCCCAGTATCCTCTTACTCTGTCTCCCTCACTCTGCCCCACTCGCACTACACTTGCTATTCCATGCAATGGCCAAGCACACTCCCAGCTTGGGGCCTCTGCCCTGGCACTTCTCTCAGCCTGGAGTGCTCTTCTCCCAGATATTCACATGGCTCAATTCCTCACTTCCTTAAAGTCTTTGCTCAAATATCACCTGGTCCACAAAGCGTATAATCACCCCACTTAAAAAAGCACTCTTCACTCCATTTCCTTTCACTTTACTATTTTTTTTCCCAGATCAACCATCACTTTCTAACATACCAGCTGAACTGCATACTTGTTATGTTTTTGTGTTTTATCTGTGTTCCTGTCCTCACCAGAATGTAAGTTCACCAACCAAAGGAATTTCTGTTTTGTTTACTTATATCTCAACGTGTATCTTTTTTTTTTAAAGTAGGCTCCACACTCAATCTAGGCCTGAACTCATAACCCCGAGATCAGGAGCTGCATACTCTACCGCCTCAATGTGTATCTTGAGCATCTCGAACAGTGAGTGTCTGGAATATTACGGACACTATAATATTTGTCGACTGAATGAAAAGCAAAGAGCGTGCTAATTTGGTATTTTTTTTTTTAAAACATACTCCCTTGTCACTAACCCTTATTTGCTTAAATTCCTGGGTCTTCGAGTTTTCTAAGAAACATTTCAGTGCCTTTATAGTAACATACACCTGTTTTAATTTACCTATGAAATCCCAGATGAAGACATTCTTGTGAAAGATGCGGGCAGATTTGAAGCCATGGTGGAAGACTTGTTCAAGTGCCACAACCAGGCCATTTTCTCCACACAGCAACACCGTGAGGCTTCCTCTCTGTGGAACAAAACACACAGTGCCAAAGAATAATCTGCTGCACCTAAGTTTAAGAAATATACTAGAGAAGGAGCATCTGAGTGGCTCAATTGGATGTCCGACTTCGGCTCAGGTCATGATCTCTCGGCTCATGAGTTCGAGCCCCACATCAGGCTCTCTGCTGTCAATGTGGAGCCTGCTTCGAATCTTCTGTCCCTCCCCGCCCTCTCACTCATTCATTCATTCATAAACAAACAAATAAAGAAAGAAAAAAAGAAAAACACTAGAGAAAAGGGTGTTGAAGGTAGCTATGAAGTATGTTCTTGTAGCTACTAGAAAGCTTACAAATAAAAACATACCCTCTACTGTATGTATCATGTATAAAAGTGGCTTTAAAATCATATATATATATATATATATATATATATATAATTTTTTTTTAAGTAGAAGTAGACTTCATGCCCACTGTGGAGCCCAATGCAATGCTTAAACTCATGACCCAGAGATCAAACAGGAGTTGAGATCAGGAGTCAAATGCAACACTTCCATGACTGAGCCACCCAGGTGCCCCTAAGATCCTATACATTAAGTTTGACAGATGATCATACCTCTTTTTCAGGTTTATGAAAATGCTTCACAATATTGTTTACAGCTTCCCCAATTCCTTCTTGGATCTGTCCAGCATTGGGTTCTGAAAAAATAATGAACAGCGGCTGAATTCTCATGCAAGGGAAATACACCAAAGTACTATGGGATATCAACTGTGTCCACCCATGCAGGAAATGCTTCACCACAGAGGATGGCTTGTCAGGCGCTCCATGAAACTTGTCTCAGGTCAGTCTGGCCAAGGGGAGGCATCTTGGCACAAAGGAATTGTGATTCCTAGATTCCAATTCCAACCTTACCACTGCAATCTATAACCTTGGTTAAATGTCTAACTTCTGAGTTTGAATTTCCTCAATTTAAAATAGGGAAAACATATACCTCATGGGTCACTGGGAAAAGTGAATGAGATATTGCAGGTGTAAATAACCTGGCATGGTACTTGTCACAAAGTGCTAGCAAGCTCCTGGATCTGAGGAGTGAGGTGGAAAGACCCATGGCATCATTCCAGGTACTCCCTTATCCTACTTAACTCTTGAGTTCCTTAGTGGGCACAGACCAAGGTTTGTGAAGCTCTGAATGGCTAACCTGAAATCTGTGTTTTTGCTACTGTGTTTAAAGTAAAGGGAAGATGCCAGGTACACTGAGGCACCCAAAGCCCAGAACAGCTTCCCTTTCTGGCTATTTAGTCTACCTGGGTACTGCTTCATTCTCCCGGCCTGCACTTGCTCAGGTCTTGTTTTTAAGGGAGACCTTGGTGGGCTGCCTGAATGGGATCTAAACCGCCTTTGCCTCCCAAAACCCAAGAATGGTTAAAAAGAGATGTTAAACACATTTTATCTAGGGATAGAAGTAGGTAACGAAAAGTTTAAGTATTTGGTACTTTCTTGTGGTGGTTAACTCTTACGTTTACATATCACACCATAAAGGACAAACTACACATTCTATTGTTTAAGAATCTTTGAATTCAGGGTTCCTGGGTGGCTCAGTCAGTTAAGCAGCTGACTTCAGCTCAGGTCCTGATCTCTTGGTTCATGAGTTTGGGCCCCACGTCGGGCTCTGTGCTGACAGAGTAGAGCCTGGAGCCTGCTTTGGATTATGTGTCTTCCTCTCTCTCTCTCTCTCTCTCTCTGTCCCTCCACCGCTTGCACTCTCTTTCTCTCTCAAAATAAATAAGTAAACCTTATAAAAAAAAAAGGAATCTTGAATTCATACTGCTGGAGGATTTCTTGCATAAAACATTCTTCAGGTAAAACTCAAGTAAGTTTTTTTCTTTTTTTTTCTTTTTTAAGTTTATTTATTTATTTTTGAGAGAGAGAGAGTGGAAAGGGGCAGAGAGAAAGGGAGACAGAGGATCTGAAGTCTGCACTGACAGCAGGAAGCCTGATGCAAGGCTCAAACTCACAAATGGCAAGATCATGACCTGAGCCAAAGCTGGACGCTTAACTGACTGAGCCATCCAGGTGCCCCCTCAGGTAAGTTTTTTCTATACCAATGCATAGAAATTGTTAAAATGAAGGACTGATACTGTGGCCTCTTCAGTTGCTACTAATTTTTTTCCTTTCTCTGAATATTTTCTCTTTTTAAGAAAAAAATTTTGTTTTTATTTTTAAGTAACTCCTATGCCCAACATGGGGCTTGAACTCACAACCCGGAGATCAAGAGTCACATGCTTGGGGTGGCTAGGTGGCTCAGTAAGGTAAGCATTGGACTTCAGTTCAGGTCATGATCTCACTGTTCATGGGTTTGAGTCCCACATCGGGCTCTGTGCTGACAACTCAGAGCCCAGAGTCTGCTTCAGATTCTGTGTCTCCCTCTCTCTCTGGCCCTCTCCCGCTCACACTCTCTCTCTCAAAAATAAATAAAACATTAAAAAAAAAAGTCACTGGGGCGCCTGGGTGGCGCAGTCGGTTAAGCGTCCGACTTCAGCCAGGTCACGATCTCGCGGTCCGTGAGTTCGAGCCCCGCGTCAGGCTCTGGGCTGATGGCTCGGAGCCTGGAGCCTGTTTCCGATTCTGTGTCTCCCTCTCTCTCTGCCCCTCCCCCATTCATGCTCTGTCTCTCTCTGTCCCAAAAATAAATAAACGTTGAAAAAAAAATTAAAAAAAAAAAAAAAAAAGTCACATACTTTACTAAGCCAGCAAGGCACCCTGAGTATTTTCTCTTTTAAACATAAAAATCTAGGGGTGCCCTGGGTGGCTCAGTTAGTTAAGTGTCTGATTCGACTTCAGCTCACGTCATGATCTCACATCTGTGAGTTCAAGCCCCACAATGGACTCTGTGCTGATGGTGCAGAGCCTGCTTGGGATTCTCTTTCCCTCTCTCTGCCCCTCCTCCACCTACTCTCTCTTTCTCAAAATAAATAAAAATAAACTTAAAAAAAAAAAATGAAGATCTATTCTGAAAAGTTTTTAAAAAATAAATGAATTACATATATACTTTTTATTATTTTTACATATTTATTATTTATTTTACTTTTATTTATTATTTATTTATTTTGAGAAAGAGAATGAGCAGGGGAGGGGCAGAGAGAGAAGGAGGGAGAGAGAATCCCAAGTAGGCTTGGATTCTGCACTATCAGTGCAGAGCCCAATGCAGGGCTTAAACTCATTAACTGTGATCTCTGAAATGAATGGTGACTTTAGCTGAAATCAAGAGTCGGATGCTTAATTGACTGATCCACCCAGGTGCCCCTATTTTGAAAACTTTCATTCATTATAAAATAGCCCTGTACTAATCAATAGTATTTTATTTTTAAAGACTTTATTATTTTTAAGTTTATTTATTTGAGAGAGAGAGAGAAAGAGAGAGAGCTCACAAGCAAGGGAGGGGCTGAGAGGGAGGGAGAAAGGGAATCCCAAGCATGTTCCACACTGTCAGTGCAGAGCCCGATGCATGGCTTGAACCCACCAACCATGAGATCATGACCTGAACTGAAGTTGGGACACTTGATCAACTGAGCCACCCAGGTGCCCCATTTTATTTTATTTTTTTAAATGTTTATTTATTTCTTTTTGAGAGGGAGGGATAGAGAATCCCAAGCAGGCTCTGTACTATCAGCACAGAGCCTAACTCGGGGCTCAATCTCACGAACCATGAGATCATGATCTCAGCTGAAATCAAGAGAGGAATGCTTAAACAACTGAGCCACGCTGGGGCCCATAAAGATTTTATTTTTTAGTAATCTCTACACCCAACATGGGGCTGGAACTTACAACTCCAAGATCCAGAACTGCATGATACAATGACTGAACCAGCCAGGTGCCCCTATTCAGTAATATTTTAAAATTGATTTAAAACTTTTAGTTCTCTAGGGGCGCCTGGGTGGCGCAGTCGGTTAAGCGTCCGACTTCAGCCAGGTCACCATCTCGCGGTCCGTGAGTTCGAGCCCCGCGTCGGGCTCTGGGCTGATGGCTCAGAGCCTGGAGCCTGTTTCCGATTCTGTGTCTCCCTCTCTCTCTGCCCCTCCCCCGTTCATGCTCTGTCTCTCTCTGTCCCAAAAATAAATAAAACGTTGAAAAAAAAACAAAAAAACTTTTAGTTCTCTAAATATCACCTTGCACACACGGTGAGAAAATGCCAGTTTCCCATCTCTGAATTTCAGGTTATTTAAAATTTTCTACTTATTGAGTAAGGAAAAGAAAATATGACCAAAAGTAGAGGATAAGACCTCTCAAAACAGTAATACCCCATAAAACTGGGACTGTTTTAAACATTGTAATAATTAGGATGGGCTGAACTGAAATCTTTTTTTTTTTTTTTTTTTTTCAACGTTTATTTATTTTTGGGACAGAGAGAGACAGAGCATGAACGGGGGAGGGGCAGAGAGAGAGGGAGACACAGAATCGGATACAGGCTCCAGGCTCTGAGCCATCAGCCCAGAGCCCGACGCGGGGCTCGAACTCACGGACCGCGAGATCGTGACCTGGCTGAAGTCGGACGCTTAACCGACTGCGCCACCCAGGCGCCCCATGAACTGAAATCTTTTAAGATCAGTCTTTTAAGTCAATTTAAGATTACATACAATAAATTTGCCAATTTTAAGTGTGCAATTTGATGAGCTTTGACAGATGTATAGTCATGCAACCACCACAATCATAACGTAGAAAAGTTCCATCAACCCAAAAGGTTCCCCTGTGTCCTTTTCCATCAATCCCCTTCCCCAGCTCTTATCTCCTAGCAACTGCTGTTCTGCTTTCTATCATTATTATACTGCCTTTTCTAGAACTTAATATAAATGGAATCGTATAGGATCTAGCCTTTTGTGTCTGTTCTCTTTCACTTACTTAGTATAATGCTTCTGAGTTTTACCCATGTTGTTAGATGTATCAACAGTTTGCTCGTTTTTATATATTGCCAACTAGTACCCCACTGAATACATGTAGCACATTCTGCTTATCCATTCCCCAGGTGGTGGATTTTGGGGTTGTTTCCATCTTGGCTATTATGAATAAAGCTTCCAGGACATCTGAATACAAGTCTTAGTGTAGATACATGTATTCATTTCTCTCCAGGAAATATTCAGGAGTGGGATTCTGTGTCAAGTGTATGCTAAGTGTATGTATGTCTTTATGAGAAACTGCCAAACTGTTTTTCTTTTGCATTCTCACTAGCAATGTCCAGGAATTCCACTGCTCTCCATCCTCACCAATATTGGGTATTATCAGTCTTTGTAATTTTTGTTTTTCCAGTGTGTGTGGTGTGAATTTTACTTCTGAAGGCAACAAGGAATTATGAATCAGGGGAATAATTTGAGAAAGAATAAGGGGGATTTTTAGACTATATCATTCTAATATTAATATATCACTATGTGCTAATAAATGGATAGGGACTAAAAACATCTAGGGAAACTTCTTTGTTAAGTAAACTAAGGACCTCTCAGGTACCCTTGTTATTCTACTTATGGTTTTATTGTCTATGGCTAAAATAAAACCACTTCACTGATAAACTTCCGTAATTTTTCATTAAATCATACTGCCTCTGTATTAGTTTTTTGTGGCTCCTATAATAGATTATCGCAAACCTGGTGACTTAGAACAACAGAAATCTATTCTGTCATAGTTCTGGAGGTCCAGAAGTCAGAAATTATCACCAGGCAGAAATCAGGGCAGGGCCACACTCCCTCTGGAGGCTCTATGGAAGAGTATGCTCACGTCTTCAAGCTTCTGGTAGCTGCTGTCATTCTGTGGCTTGTGGCTGTTATCACTCCAATCTCTGCCGATACAGTCTTCTCTTGTGTGTTTCTAATTTCTGTCTGCCTCCCTCTTATAAGAATATATGTGACTGTACTTAGGGCCCATTCAGATAATCCAGAATAATCTTCCCATCCCAAGATCCTTAACTTAATAATTGAAAAGATTTTTTCAAAAAAAGTAACGTTACTGATTCTGGATTAGGATCTAATACCCTTGGGAGACATTATTCAGCCTAGTAAAGCCCACATTAGCATAAATTAGAAGTTTATGGTACTATTAAAAATGGCATATAAGCACAATCCTGTCCATAGAAGTCACTCCTTTACATATTTTATCATTTCTGTAGGACGATGGGGTAAGGAGAGGAATTTTTATATTTTTCTCTTAGAACAACGGGCTCTGGATAGCTAGATACGGCTCTCTGGGAATACTGTAATATAAGCTATCTTTATTCCTCATTTAGGGTTTTGTTTTGTTTTGTTTTTAAAATTTTTTTTTAATGTTTATTTATTTTTGAGACAGAGAGAGACAGAGCATGAACAGGGGAGGGGCAGAGAGAGAGGGAGACACAGAATCTGAAACAGGCTCCAGGCTCTGAGCTGTCAGCACAGAGCCCAACGCGGGGCTCGAACTCACGGACTGTGAGATCATGACCTGAGCCGAAGTCGGACGCTTAACCGACTGAGCCACCCAGGCGCCCCAGTTTTTTTGTTTTTTTTAAGCAGGCTTCATGCTCAGCTTTGAGCCCAGCTTGGAGCCTGAACTCACAACCATGAGATCAAGACCTGAGATGAGATCAAGAGTCAGATGCTTAACCAAATGAGCTACCCAGGTGCCCCAGCTACCTTTCTTTTTCCCAAAGTACAATCTACCCCCAACATAGGGCTTGAACTCCAAGATCAAGAGTCATATACTCTACTGACTGAGCCAGCCAGATGCCCCTCCTCCTTTAAGTTTCAGTAAAAATATTATTTATTCATATTTCTATAGCTTAATTAGAACAGAGCACGCAGTTTTTAAACGTAAATTCTTCAGGCCTTTAATTATTTATTAATTCTTCCCTTATTTTTTCCCTTTTCTCTCCCCTCCTGTCTTTTAAGTTCCATTCGCCCTAATTAATTTTCTTCAGCTTTCTTCTTTTTAATCTTACCACAATTCATTAATGCAACAGTTTCCTGCAAAATGGCCCCAGATGATGCCTGCAACACCTGAGGCACACTGAAAATTTAACAAGGACAGTACTTACTGGTGGTTTTTCCTGTCAGTGAAGTGATGCTCAGTCTCCGAGCTGAGGTGGGGGATTTCTGCTGGGGTGGAGTCCGACACTGCTTTACCAGATCCTCATCAGCCACTGAGGTCATTAATTCCCCAATAAGGATTCTCTCCAGGCTTCCGTCATCAATGCCTTTCCCTAACCATCGTCCACATGGGAACCTTGTAGGTCAGAAAAACAACTTCTCAATCACCAGTACTTTACTAGTTTAATCAGAATTCTTTAAATGGCATCATGGGTGAAACCCATCATTTTAGTGCCTATGGGTTGTTTTTTAAATTTATGTTTTAAGATTTCAAACACACAGAAAGGTAGAGAGAATAGTTAGTATAAGAGATACCCATATTCTTATCACCTAGACTTAATGATTGGCCATATGCTTCTTTTTATTTTTTGTTGAAGTATTTAAAAATGTTTATTTATTTTGAGACAGTGTGAGTGGGGGAGAGGCATAGAGAGAGAGGGAGACAGAATCCCAAGTAAGCTCCAGCCTCTGAGCTTCAGCGCAGAGCCTGATTCGGGGCTCTATGTGAGATCATGACCTGAGTGGAAGTCAGATGCTTAACTGACTGAGCCACCCAGGCGCCTCTATTTTTTTGTTGAAGTATTTTAAAGTACATTGTGCATATAAGGACATTTCATTCCTAAAAACACTTCAGTATGAATCTCTGAAAAATAAAGACATTCTCTCTTATATAGCCATAAATTGTTATTGCACTAAACCAAATTAAAATGATTCAATATTTTCGCATACCTAGTCTATATTAAAATCCTGTGCTTAGATCTTCTGAGAAGAATATTTTCAAACTAGAAGTTAATTTGGGAGTTCAGTTATAGGAGAAAAGAGGAGAGTACTTCCAAAGAGGAGTGCCAGCTGTAACTAGTAGAGTCGAAAAGATCCTTTCCTTTTTACTAAATGAATTACTTCAATCTTTTTTTTTTTTAAATTAGAGATCACTCTTTGCCAACACTTGTGGACTAAGCATTAACAGCAAACATAATCAATTTTTTTACAAGTTTTTTGGGGGGCAATTTTGTATTCCATAAACAAAAGCAAAACCAAACAACCCAAAAAACTAAACTAAAATTCAGAAGGCAGCGAGAAAGCTTTAGAAAGAAAACAATTCTTAAAAGTCTTCTTGTCTAAAGAATCTCAAAGAGTTCTGATCTCCCAAGGACATTTACTTACCTGTAAGTATGTCCTGTGATCTCATTTCTGACCATGACACAATCCACTAGCCATTTGGCTAACAGTCCTGAGTTATCGTGACCAATCTGAACAGTGGTCAGCTTCCCCAAGTTCTGGCACTGTAGGAACAGGACCACAGGTTATTCAGTGCCTGATCTTACCGCCGCTACCTCTTAGCTTCAGTGATGGCACTTTGGTCCCATCTAATTTAATAATTACAGAGGACCCATCCTGCATAATGGGCTCTGCTTTGCACTAGAGAAATATATTCACATCTAAGGTGTCCCATCTATTGAGAAAGGAGACATATGGACATTAACTATCAAATGAGGGGACTGTACAAGGTGCTAAACTAGAGATGTAAGCAAGTACTAGAAAAACACTGGAAAAGGAAAAATTATTCTAGCTGGGGAACTCAGAACTTGTGCCTTTAGGATGAGAAGAATTTCAAGAAGTGGCAAAAGTAGGGGCGCCTGGGTGGCTCAGTCGTTTGAGTGTCTGACTTCGGCTCAGGTCATGATCTCACAGTTCGTGGGTTCGAGCCCTGCATCGGGCTCTGAGCTGACAGCTCAGAGCCTGGAGCCTGTTTCAAGTTCTGTGTCTCCCTCTCTGCTCCTCCCCCATTCATGCTCTATCTCTCTCTGTCTCTCAAAAATAAATAAAAGTTAAAAAAAAAAAAAAGAAG
The DNA here is from genome assembly GCF_018350155.1 of Leopardus geoffroyi. Classification (NCBI taxonomy): domain Eukaryota; kingdom Metazoa; phylum Chordata; class Mammalia; order Carnivora; family Felidae; genus Leopardus; species Leopardus geoffroyi. The sequence continues at coordinate 64,216,654 of NC_059341.1, forward strand.
TGGCAAAAGGATGATATTTAGATTCAGTTACAGTGTGGTCAGGAAAACAACTATAGATATAAAAAAATCACTGACATGGCTATTTTTCTGTTTCTAACAAATACTAAGGCAGAACTGACTTCAAACCTCATCTGCTAGAAGTCTTTGAAGCTATCATAAAAAAAGTATAGTTATTAATGTCCTTCCTGGCCCTTAGTGGACAAGTACAAAAGAAAGCAATGAGGGGCGCCTGGGTGGCTCAGTCGGTTGAGACTTTGGCTCAGGTCATGATCTCATGGCTCCTGAGTTTGAGCCCCACGTCGGGCTCTGTGCTGACAGCTCAGAGCCTGGAGTCTGCTTCGGCTTCTGTGTCTCCTTCTCTCGCTGTGCCCCTCCCTCATTCATGCTCTTTCTCTCAAGAATAAATAAAACATTAAAAAAAAAAAAAAAAAAAAGAAAGCAATGATAACAGGACAGTAAAAATAAATGTCAATTAAAATCTGACTTTTAAACTCTGATAAAATATCACAGACCCCCCAACTGATTATGTATGGGTAGGAACAGCAGAGCTATGAGTTCTTAAAGCCCTTCACTTGTTTGTATCAAGGTGAGAGAGAAGGCATCATAGCAATCCAGGTGAGGGAGGATGGCATCCTGAATTAGTTGTGGCAGGATAGATGGAAAAGGAGACAGATATGAGACAGCGTCTGGAAACAATAATGATGGGACTTATATAGAGTTTATGTTCCACACCTGCTAGTCAAAGAAAAGACAAGGGTTTTAATCTTTTATATACAGGTGGCTGGCTGTGAGTCCATTAGATAAACAGGGCCAAAACAGGTTCTTGGGGGTGTTATGATGGAGTGGAAACTGCTATTCCATAAGGAATATAAAGAATAGAAGAGGACAGTCAGTTAGTGCTACTTCCCTCTTGAAACAAGAGCACATATTTGTCTTCTTCCTGCATGCCAGGATCAACCTGCATGTGGGCTCAGAGATAAGGGAATACTTCACCAGGTGAGACCTGAAAATGGACTACAATATTGAGAGGTATTTTTTATAGAATCAATCTATAAATGCCACCATGTGGTATACAAGCCAGAAGCATGGATGTATGTCAGCTCTCCTGTCCTTTTGTCCAGGTTCAGGCAGGGAGCACTTGACAGTCAGGAAGAGAGGAAAAGCATGGACTTGAATGCTCCCTACTTGCCCGGTTCTGTGCTAGGCACTGGGAATCATGGAATAGGACCTTGCAAAGTCCAAAAGTATTTCACTGAAAGTAGAAAAATACAGCCTAATAATTAAAATTAATCGCAGTAAAAATACAAAACAAATTATTGTGTTTAAAACTTTAGGTTTATACTCACAAAAATGATCCTGCATGCTTGAGTACTCCTTTGTATTATTTGATTTGAGGAAAAATAAAAAAGCAAAACTGGAATCCTTGTGTAGAACTATGTAAGACATTTTCTGCTAAGAAAGGTATTAGCTGAACTTACCTCAAAAGTCATTTCAAGGAGATTTTTTGGAATCTGCATTACTCCCGTGTCTCCTAGCTCCCCTGATACACAGATCCAAGGATTCGATGTGATGATTGCATTGCTCAGCTTTTTGATGGGGATGATCACTGACCTATAGGGAATCACTGAAAGAAATCATGCTGAAATTAATTAAAAATTACAATAAAATTCTCATGATACTGGGTCACCTAGGTGGCTCAGTTGGTTAAGCATCTGACTTCAGCTCAGGTCATGATCTCACAGTTCATGAGATCGAGCCCTGCATTGGGCTCTCTGCTCTCAGTACAGAGCCCACTTCAGATCCTCTGTGCCTCTCCCCAACTGGCGCATTCTCTCAAAAATAAACATTACAAAAAAAATCTCCTGATGCTATAATAAATATTTATTAAGGACTCTGTTGGCTTTCACAGATAGTTTGTTCTTTATGATCAAGAAGTACTTAAAAAGAGGAGATCACCTCTTCCAGTCTAGAAATAGGAGGTCCAGTTTATTTATTTTTATTTTTTTATTTTTTAACATTTTATTTATTTTTGAGACAGGGAGAGACAGAGCATGAGCAGGGGAGGGGCAGAGAGAGAGGGAGACACAGAATCTGAAACAGGCTCCAGGCTCTGAGCTGTCAGCACAGAGCCCGACACGGGGCTCGAACTCACGGACCGCGAGATCATGACCCGAGCGAAGTCGGCCGCTCAACCGACTGAGCCACCCAGGCGCCCCTAGGAGGTCCAGTTTATAAACCACAAGTCCAACACTTGTGATGGCTTCCATGGCGTATATGTCACCAGGTATGCACGGCGTGCAGAGTATTACCGTGGTGATGTATATAACCTTGCTTTTCTTTCCTTTTTCCTTTAAATGCTTATTTATTTTTGAGTGAGAGAGAGAACACAAGCAGGGCAGGGGCAGAGAGAGAAGGAGACAGAGGATCTGAAGCAGTCTGTGCGCTGACAGCAGTGAGCCGATGTAGGGCTTGAACCCACAAATGGTAAGATCATGACCTGAGCCGAAGTCAGATGCTTAATCGACTGAGCCACCCAGGTGCCCCCATAATCTTTACATTTATAAAAAACAATCTCAGGCATTAACACCAGAACTGACTGCTACATAGAATTTTTACTGCTTTAATATTTTATTTCGTTTGTCTTTTGGAAGATTTTATTTTTAAGTAGTCTCCATACCCAACATGGGGCTCAAACTCACGATCAAGAATCAGGTACCGGGGCGCCTGGGTGGCGCAGTCGGTTAAGCATCCGACTTCAGCCAGGTCACGATCTCGCGGTCCGTGAGTTCGAGCCCCGCGTCAGGCTCTGGGCTGATGGCTCGGAGCCTGGAGCCTGTTTCCGATTCTGTGTCTCCCTCTCTCTCTGACCCTCCCCCATTCATGCTCTGTCTCTCTCTGTCCCAAAAATAAATAAACGTTGAAAAAAAAAAATTAAAAAAAAAAAAAAGAATCAGGTACCTCACTGGCTGAGCCAGCCAGGCATCCCTGCTTTAATGTTTCAATTTTGTTCCAAAATCAAGTACACATGAGCATGGTTGCTGATTTGGTTTCACATGCAAAAGGGGGTGAATGTCTCTTTGTATCCCTTTGTTGCTAATCTTCTTGGACAATGCTTCAGAATGTTCCCATTCCAATTTTACAGCACAATATGCAAAGCCAAGAGTAATAAACAATGCCATTCTGGACATAAAGTCTATAAATCACAATTTGGAAAGCTATTAAGGTGACTCCTGTGCAAGGAGCCCTGGGGGAAAGAACCAAGAGGTGGAAAGAGATCTGTGTGAAACCTCTTCCTTCTGAAGGCTTTTCAAAAGGGACACCACTAGATGTCACTGTCCTATCACTGCCTTTTGCTCAAACAAGGTAGGACAATTCAAAATAGACATTACGCACTCCCTCCATTCTTTTAAAAAATGGGGATGGCTCAAACACACTAACACATTTTTATCCCTCAGAGCCATAGTTGTTTGTTTTTGTTTGTTTTTAAGCAAGGTACAATCAATTTTTGTTGACATCCTTGGGATTTCTACTCATTTAGTCATAAGAGGGGGTATTAGAACCCCTCCCTCCTTGAATGATCCACACACCCGATGACACACATTTATTGTACAAGGTGCCCAGATACAGCCTCAGAGAATGAGCTCACGGTTCAATGCACTCTTAGATGAGGAAAATGAATGGGATAAACGGTTCATTTGCCTAATTTTATATAGAAGACTTTCTTTAGGTTGGGCAAATAAAACCTCCCTTTCTGTCTTTTTATTTTAGCTGAAGGAAAGGAAAATGTCAGAGGAAAGGCCACACTTTCATGGTTTAGTAATCATCAGAATCAAATGAGTTTTGAAACTGAAAGCAGAAGAGGTTAGTGCAAGACTTTATTTTAGGTGCCAGAGGCTTCTCTCATTCCTTTCACTGAGAGGATTAGAAAAGCTACAAAAAAAAAAAAAAAAAAAAGGGGGGGGACTTAGGACCAGCAGTTCTGTGGCTGCAGAGACCACGGACTCACAACAGCGACTACATAAAGTATCAAAGGAGTAATATTATTAAACTTAAAATATTTCTTTTTAAAAAATGTTTGAGAAAGCAAACATGCAAGGGAGCACGTGCACATGCGCACTAGCAGGGGAGGGGCAGAGAGAGAGAGAGAGAGAGAGAAAGAAACCCAAGCAGGCTCCGTGCTGTCAGTGCAGAGCCTGATGTAGGGCTGGATCCCATGAACTGTGAGATCATAACCTGAACCAAAACCAAGAGTAGGACGCTTAACTGACTGAGCCACACAGGAGTCCCAAACTTAAAAATATTTCTTTAATGAAGATCTTAATTCCTCAAATTCAAAGAGTTACTTACATGAAATATATAGATACAAGTAGGATCTTAGGAGTCCTAACTACCTCTGCTATTTCTTCTCTTTTAAAACTGTATATACCTTGTTAGCTTCTTATACTAGCAGTAACTTACTAAACTGATTGAAAGTTTAGATACTAACAGACAGTTGACAGCTATTACTGGTTGGCTCAATACCCATTTCAACTCCATTTTTTCTTGTCTGCCTCTGTCAGACACTAGAAAGCCAAAACCTGTAAGTTTTTGGCTAGTGAAATGTTATAATTATTGGGATTTGGGGGGAAAATTGTTTTCCTAGCACAGATTCTACCCTTTTCTCCTTGGCACTCTTCCTTCTTCCTGTTAGAAGGTGGACTGAGAACAGCCATCTTACGACCATGAGATGGCTAGCACCCACTGAGAACGGTCTAGGAAGAGAGGGACAAAGACCCTGGGTCTGTGAACATACTGTGGACTATCCTGAAACTTCTCATTATGTAAGAAATATAAAACTACCAATTTGCTTAAAGCACTGTTTTCCAAGTTTCTGATTCTTGCAGCTAAACACAATTCCTAACTGACACAAAGTAAAAATTCTCCAAGTGGGGAAGGGGGGCCACTGCACATAAGAATTAGAAACAGTAGTGGCATGCCTGGGTGGCTGAGTTGGTTGAGTGCACCACTCTTGATTTCTGCTTAGGTCATGATCCCAGGGTTGTAAGACTGAGCCCCACACTTGGCTCCACACTTAGCATGGAGATTCTCTCCCTCTGCCTTTCTACCCCCACTGTGCTCTCTCTCTCTAAAATATTTTTTTTTTAAAAAAGAATTAGTAATGGTGAACAGAATAAATGTTATAATTCGACTTTCTATCAGAAACACATCTCCAGTTAGCATTTCCTCCCTCTATATACCTACATCATCCAGTAAGGTCCTGAAGTCTTTCTGAATCATCAAAGTTTAATGATGCTCACAGTTCTATACGTTTATTTCAGTATGCTGGTTTTTAAAAATTTTATGTGTTTTGTGTAAGATACTGGACCATTTGTTTAATTAAACATTCCTTTTTTTTTTTTAAAGAAAGCTCTAGATCCTACATGGGGCTTGAACTCATCACTCTGAGTTCAAAAGTTGCATGCTCCACTGACTGAGCCAGTCAGACATCCCTAATAAATCATTCCTTTTTAACATCCATCCCATTTCCTACTGCAGACTGGGCTTCCTGGGAAGCAGACTGTCAGAAATCTGCATGCAGGATGTTCCTCCTGGGATCACCACCCGAGGAAGAAAGCAGGATGGGCTGAGAGAGAAGTTAAGCTGTGATGCAGTCACAGTGAAGTCCTCAGCTGATCCTTGGTAATTTCCAGGGCAGCCCTATGATCATCCTAGGATGTTGGCTGACCAGCAAGGAGGGATCATCTTGGGGGTAAGGTAGTTTGTTCTGGTGAGGACTCCCCATGGGGGCTGACAGCTGAGGGCCACCCTCCCACAGCACCCCTGGAAGCTGGGGCACAACCTTCATTCCAACACAGAGGTCTGGGGCCCACCTCATCCACAGTGTCTACCTCACTGAACTACCATATATCTCACTTTTCAAAGTATAAACTCTTATTCCATTTGTCACCTGAGCAACTCTTCACCTAATACTAATAGCTAGTTCTCCAGACTTACTGATAGTGGTGAACACACTGGTGAAGCAGAAGTAGTCAACAGCATTGAGGGAAAGAAGATGGTAAAGAAACTGCTCTCTTTCTTCTTCACACCGTAGAAAAGCATAACGCTTATAAAGCTTCCTAGGAACGGGTAAGACAAGCACAAAATAATAGTATAGTTTTCATGCTTTTCATTATGTCTTGCATTAAAAATAAACACCTTCACTTAATCAGTATAGGTAGAAACTTTCACCTGGAAAGAAGACACAATTTACAAAAACGCACATACAAATGGTTAATGACACATTTGTAACTTAACTAGCAATTAAAGGAAAAAACCTCCATGAATCCATTTTTGCCTATCAAACTAATAAAGATTTAAAAAGTGCTAACCGGTACTGACCAGGTTGGAGTGTATGTGTGGGTACAATGAATAGCCATTCTTACAGCTGATGGGGCTGAAAATTTCAGGCAAGTAGTTTGTTGGTAATAATTGTTTTAAACCAGTCATACCCTCTGACACATTAATTTTACTTTTAGAACTCTGTCCTAAGAATATAATGTGAAATATGGGCAAAGATTTACTCAAGAATGACCACTAAAATGTTATTTTGTAGGGGCACTTGGGTGGCTCAGTCCATGATCTCACGGTTCATGAGGTCAAGCCCTTTGTCCGGCTGTGCACTGATACCAAGGACCCTGCTTGCGATTCTCTCTCCCTCTCTTTTTCTGTCCTTCCCCCACTGGCATGTGTGTGCATGTGCACGTGCTCTCTCTCTCTCTAAAGAAATAAGTAAACTTAAAAAAAAAAGTTATTTGTAAAAGGAAAGATACATTATGGCATATGCATACATTGGGATGCTATGTGAGCATTAAAAATAAAGTTTAGGAAGAGTTTTAACAACACAACTACTACTAAAAATAGTAAATAATTTTTACTAAGCACTTACATTTAAACACTTTTCCAAGTGTTTTATAGTTATTAATACATTTAATCCTCATGACTACCCCAATGAGGTAAGTCTATCAGCACTCTCACTTTATAGATGGGGAAAACAGAGACACAAAAAAGTTAAGTGTCTTGTCCAAAGTCATTAGAATAGTGAACAGTAAAGGCAGTATTTGAACAAAGGCATTCAGTCTTCAGAGCTTATGCTCTTAGAATATAGTGAAATGTTTATAAAATGCTAAGCAAAAATAGGAGGATACTGAATTGTACATATAGTATGATCTTTTTTTTTTTTTTTTAATTTTTATTTTTTAAGTAGGCTCCAAACCCAGTGTGGAGCTCAACAAAGGACCTGAATGCACAACCCTGAGATCAAGAGTTAGACACTTAACCAACCGAGCCACCTAGGTGGCCCTCAAAACCCTTCTTAATCCCCTTGCCCTATTTGACTTTTCATCATAACGATCACCATTTATGTGATGTTATTATGTGTCTCCCTCACATGATAAATATAAGCTTCATGAAAGCAAGAACAATATTTGATTCAAAACTATCCCTGGCACCTAGGATAGAGCCTGATGCTCAAATATTTACTCTTTGAATGATATTGACTGAATGAGAATTTGAAGGTAAGTCTTTATTTACATTCACAGTATCTGGTCATTTGTCTTCTTCATTTCTTTAGTCTTTCATTTTTTTTTTTTTTGGTATATTAAATACATATAGTATAATATTAAGTAAGAGAACATGCATAGAAGTACAGAAGAAAACATGTGAAATACTTGAAATTTACCTTTATGCAGTAGGAATTTATTCTTTTTTAAAATTTTTTAAAATTTTATTTTTTTTATTTAAACTATAGAAAATGTTTATTTATTTATTTTGAAAGAGAGAGAGAGAGAAAGATAGAGGGAGGGAGAGGGGCAGAGAGAGAATCCCAAGCAGGCTCTGTGCTGTCAGCATGGAGCCCTACACGGGGCTTGATTTCAGGAACGGTGAGATCATAACCTGAGCCGAGATCAAGAGTCACACGCTCTACCAACTGAGTCAGCCAGGCACGCAACATACATATATACATACATACGTACATATATAATGTATAATACATATACATTACATATACATGTATAACATGTATACATACTAAACATGTATAATGTATATGTATGTACGTATGTAAAGTAAACTTAAACTCTATGCCATATGCCACATATGTGGCTTGAACTCATGACCCTGAGATCTAGAATCACATGCTATACCTATTAAGCCAGCCAGGCACCCCCAGGTGCCCAACCTTTACGTAGTAGGATTTTAAATGATCATTATAATTTTCTTCTTTGTACTTTGGCAACAGTGGCCATGAATGATTTATAATGGGAGGGGATGGGTGAGGGGAGTAATCAGTTTTAGAGTACAAGATCAGGTTCACAGGCTATAATTCACTTTGCATTCTTTATTAAATCTATTCTTTGGACATTAAAACTCATCTTAAGATCCCCTAGGGGGTAAGTAGTCCAATGCTGATGTGTACAAATGCAAAACTACAGAATGAATTGTTACCATAAGATTCCAACACACTGTCAAGTTTGAGATCGTTGTTGAATTTTTTGCATACCTTTGCTCTAGAGAACTACGTCCTCAGCCTTCAAATTAACTCTAACGTGTATCTTATATGGATGATGTATTTCATCTAAGGTTTCTTGATGCAGTAAAGGGAAACCTATCAAAACAGTTAACAATTAACTAACATGTACTCAATTGGTTTTCCTGGCTCTAAACTATTGAATGTAAGCACTGGCATGACTCTCAGAAGAAACCCGTTAATGTGGACTTTTTTTTCCCACTACTTCAGGTTTTGTTGTGATCTTTATAATATGTTATAAATGGTTTACATAGATTCAACCTGTCTTTTGGATGTTACTGTCAGCCTGTGTGGATTAGTTAGTTTTCTGATTGAGAACAGAGCAATCTAGCCTTTGGCTGTGATGTCTGGTGTGCCCTCTCAGGTAAAATCAAACCATGGAGTGTCCAAAACACATGCCTGTTAGAAAGAAAGAATGCAGGTGCACAGAAATCAACAATTCATGCTGAAAAAGCCAGTTTGTCAGCTAATGCAATCTGCTTTGCAGACACACAGGTCACAGAAGCAGAAATGTCTAAGAGGCTATCACTTACTTGGTGAGTGGCTGGTTGGAGAGCAACTGCTTGAGATGCTGGGACAAGAGCTTCTTTTCTAGAGACAGTCTTATCCATGCCCGAGCTCGTCCGACGTCAGTCTTGATCTCACTCATGTTTTGAATATGCCTAAAGAACAGTAGCAACAGCAAAGATGTAGATCTTAAGGATAACCTTCAGCCGGAAAAGAACTAAAGAATTACAGCATTTTTCACAGAATACTTCTTTCAAACTTAGCAGAAGCAATGGCAATACGCACTTTATATTGATTAAATCCTTCAAAGGTTCCGTCTGAATCATGAATTCATTATGACATCAGAATCACCATTACAACACAAGCATGCACAGACATCACCCTCAGATAAAGCATTTAACACTCATTTATTCAGATTTTATTATTTTCTTGTTTCAGCCTCATGGACCCCTATAAGCCTGCAGTTGGTTATTCCTGACCCTCAGGAAAATAAAAGTAATAAAAAAGGCTGAATATTTAAGTTTTTATTCAAAATAATTGGTCTCTAGTTTAACTAAATATCTGTCACAACTTTAATCCATTGAATTAGTTCAAGGTCCAAGTAATTTCTGGAAACGTATGGAAAATACTAAATCTTACTTTCCATAGCCCTTGAGGACAAGCTGTACTGCACTTATAAATTCAAAATTTGTAAAAGACTTTGAAAATTGTATGGTCAAATTCCAACTGAATGTCACATGTATGTATAGAAGTCAATGCTATACTCAGAGGGACGTGAGTTTATTTTCCTAAATGGTTTTTCTCCTAAAGGGGAAGAAGTTTGGGCAGGAAGGGCAGGCCTAAGGGGCAGGGTAATTGTAAAACCACTACAGTGAGTCACTAAATTAAAGTTTTTGTGATTGTGACCCACCATCCTTTCCCTTGATTTTTTTTAATGTCCAGAATGACTCATCTTACCTATAATAAATATTTCAATGAACCCCTTTCTCTAATGATTCTAATAATTCAAAATAAGGAATATTCTCCCTATAAAACACACATATTCTTTCTCTCCCTCTCTTTTTTAAAGATTTCATTTTAAAGTCATTTCTACACCCAACATGGGGCTCAAACTCACAACCCAGAAATCAAGAGTCACATGCTCCACCGACCAACCTAGCCAGGCACCCCCTCTTTTTTTCATCTTTCCCCTCTCTCTCTCTCCTTCCCTTCCTCTCTCTTAATCCCTGGATCTGAAGATTTAGGCCCTCAAGCCGGAGTGCTGATATATGATCAAAGACTCTTGATAAGATATAAAGCATTATAGTCACATTACACAGACATACTGAAGAGGTGGCTTAAAAACAAGTCAAAACGAAGAGTTAAAAGAAAATTCTGTTGCCATCTTTTTAGGGCTTAGCCAACCTCACCTCGTCTCTAAGAAGTTTTTTCAGAATGTATGACACACTTATTTTATTTTTAAAGGGCTAATACCAGTATACATGGTCATGAATGGAGAAAGCTGTCATTAGGCAAGTCCCCTCTTAGACCCTGGTTCTTACTGATGGTAGTGGCAGTGGTGGGACACCTGACAACCCAGTAGGGGCCTAATGAAGCAGCACTGGCTGTTCCTCCACCCTGACATTTCCCAAATGATGACACAGCTGACCAAAAGCAACAAAGGGAAAACGCTCAGGCATTTACCACTCAAAGTTCTAAAGTATTTTCAAGGCACCCCCGTTGAGTGCAGTGTCAACTCAGAGCTCACATAAGTGAGGAAAGTTGATTCAAAGTGTAGTAACTGAAAATGAATCCACATTAGATCTGATAAGCACTTATGTGGTCTAATCTTTTCCTTAGTATTCTTTCTATTCTAAAACAGTAAAATTTACTAAAATAAGCTTTATGTTGGCCTTAAACAAGAATCTGGAGACATGGTAGGTTAAGAATGATAAAATGAAAATAATTGTAATTTGGAAAACAATCTATGTTTAAGGAAAATGAGAAGGATTGGAATATATAACATGCAATCTATCTTAGGTGGCTATCAGCATTCCCATCATTAAAGAATTTGTGCTAGTTTTTTTCTTGGGAGGAGGCATGGGGGTTGGGAGACAAGGCCACCAGACTCTTCTTTGCAAGCCCATCTTATTCACTGGCACCAGGGAAACAGCTGTCTAAAATACTGAATCCATAATATAATTCCTTTGTTCCAGAACCTTCAAAAACTCACAGGATATAGTCTGAACTGTGCAGACTATACTTACTACCCCTCAGTCTCAATATATCCTCTTATTCAAAAAAGTTCCATTCCAGACAACTGACTCATAAGACTTTGCATTCCATTACCTGCTTCCCTATTTGATTCTATTCATGTTTGAGATCCCAGCTCCTTCTAGATTACTTTCCATGACCATCACAGCCTTCAATGACCTCTTTAATTTATGAAACACTATAGTCTAACTTGCATTTACCATGTACTGCTTATTATTACTTTTATCATTTTCTCTTGGTATACATGTTTCTCAGCTTACAAAAGCTCCTGGGAAAAGGAGGCCCACGATTCCTTAGCAGCCTTGTGGTCTTCTTTGTACCCCATAGGGCCTAGCACATAGGAGCTCAAAAACTCTGCTGCTTTGTGAATCTATATCTAACTCTATGCTTTAAAACAATTTATATGCATTTTGTTATTAAACTGTAATCTGAATCTATTAAAAATTTACTGTGTAGTTATATGCCATTTGGATCTACTTTTAATTGGAATAATTTATTATAGATGACTATAATGGAATTCAGCATAGTATTACACAAGTATTACTTCCAAAATAGATCCTGTTAATTCACAGAAAAGCACATATGGTATGGTTTAAATAACTTATTTACTTGATTTATTCCTAACTCTACTACAAAGCTTTCTAATTTAGAAAAGTTTCTGTGTACCTTGTCTTATCTGACTGTCACAAAAACTAGTCAGAGGGAGATCATCATTATTTCACTTTAAGGGTGAGAAAATGGAGACTAATTGAGACTAAGTGATCCAGTCAAGGTCACAGAGATAATAAGTATTATTCTAGACATGTCACCCATTTTCTATCAATTACTTCTTTCTCACACTCACATTCTTGGAGAAGCTCCCCTTCCATAGACCCAGAAGACACAACTCCACTTACCACTATGATCCTAATCCTTCACTAAAATGGACTGAGTAAGAGGAACATCCCTGATCTAAACTGAGTTCACTGGATTTTCTCTCAGAAACTAGGAATTTGTATACTGGAAAACCAGGTTAGTTTTTGTTGAATGCTAAAAATAAGAAAGGATGTTAAAGCCAGGGCTTGGGCCTGTGCACAATAAAACAGAAAAAAAAAGGCAAGGCAAAGGAGGGACAGGGAGGGGAAGATGAGCAGATGTGAAGGGAGAAACAGAGATGATTTGCTTCCAGTGAGACAGTGACAGTAACTTGTGACAAGATTTAGCAGTCACAGTTCCTATTCTTGGATTCTGGAAAACACTTTTATATATCTCCAATAAATCCATTCCTTTTTACTGAAGCTAGTTTGAATGGGCTTCTGTTCTCTAAAACCAAATGATTTCTAAGAGTGGTAGCAGCTACATTTTAATCCACATTTCCTGAGTCTAAAACCAGTGTTTACTTCCACTGTATCATTAACAAAACCCAGTTTTATTTGTTATTTTTAAACCCAGCATTATTTTTTAGATAAATCAAGGATTGGCCAATTTTAATTTAAGCTCACATTCTGTACAGACATAAAAAATTACTCAAAATATTCCTTCCTGGGGTAATGAAATCAATAACCACTTAATTTTAGTGTAGAATAAAGCAAGAGGCTCACAGGGACCTATGCACATATTATTAGTAAAAAATGATAAAGGAAATAGCTAATTTGCCCTCAGATAATTTATTCCCATCTTTTCATATAAACAGAATTTTTCTAGGATTCACTCAGACAGCCGGTTCATTTGTTTACATAGTCAGAATACCCAGACTTGGATTACAGAACTTACAGTCTCCTTGGTCATGTAATGTTCTACGGTGCTCCTCAACATTAATTACCTTGTCATCAAGAATAAAAGTATTTGAGTAGCTGGATGACATGTACATGGTTACTCTGGAAAGAAATTTTTAATACTGGTAACATCATAATAATACTTCTCTTTTCTATGTAGATAATCTATACACTTCTTTACTATCCCCAGCCTTTCTCTATGGAACAAAAAATCATCCTACAATTGACAGTGTGGCGATACTTGGCATCCATGATGGTCTTGCAGAATTGTCTAAGATACCAAGACAAACTGGATAGCCTTCAGATGACTCTATCCTGGACTCATGCCAGCTACTAAGCAATTTGGTGCCAAGATTCTTGACAACTAGGAGGACTCAAAGTGTCAATGTCTTTGCCTCAAGAGATAAACCTGGAAAGACAGGAGGTACCAACAGAGACATGTGCCCAATAGAGAACACAGACTCAGAGAGGTACACTAATCTTGGAAAATATGTTTTTTCTTTAATTGTCTAGACTGAAAGAAATCAAAGTTTAGAATATTACTTGGGTGTTTTTCCTGAAGGAAAAACATCTATGTCAGCTATCTAGGTAATGATTAGGGACTAAAATGAAGCACTTGCCAAGAACCTGGAAACAGGGAAATAATCCTGTCCACTAAGAGTTAAACTCTAAAGTAAATATATCATGAAAAAGAACAACAGTGTATAAAACGTCATTTAAAGGAGGCAGAATGGAAGCAGAGAAGAGGGAGAGACAGCCATGGGTAGTGTTTTCTCAGGGGCTTCCTGAGATGCTATCAGTCCCATGAGCATGAGGATCAGTAGCACGGAGCTGGATGATTAGGCTTCCACACCTCTTCTTTTGAAGAGAGCAAGCAGTCTTCTGATTTTTATCTAGCTTTCAGGCAGAGAATACCCATATTGGTGAAAGAGCATCAAGTCATCTGGTTGGGGAAATAATGCTCTCGTTTCACAGGCAGAAAACCTGGCACCCTGGTGTATTGCTGGCAGGAACGTAAAATGGTACAGCCACTGTGGAAAACAGAATGAATGGTGGTTCTTCAAAAAATTAAACACAGAATTACCATGTGACCAAGCAATTCTACTTCTGAGTATATACCCAAAAGAATTAAAAGCAGGACCTGAACAGGTAACTGAATACCCAATATTTATAGTATTCACAATAGCCAAAAGGTGGAAACAATCCAATGTTTACTGTTAAAAAAATGTGGTATATATATATATAGAAGATGGAATATTAATCTTTAAAAAAGAAGGAAATTCTGATACAGGTTATAACATAGATTTAAACATTTTGATAATGAACATTAAAAAGAATGTTTAAGGGTACCTGGGTGGCTCAGTCAGCTGAGTGTCTGACTTCAGCTCAGGTCATGATCATGAGTTTGAGCCCTGCACCAGGCTCTCTATTGGCACAAAGCCTGCTTCAGATCCTCTGTCTCTCTGCCCTTCACCCCCCAAAAAATATATTAATAAAACACTTTAAAAATATTCATTTTTGAGAGAGAGAGTGAGTGCACGCATGTGTGTGCATGCATAAAAGGGAGAGGGGCAGAGAGGAGAGAGAGAATCCCAAGCAGGTTGCATGCTGTCAGCACACACCCCAATGTGGGGACTGAACCCATGAACTGTGAGATCATGACCTGAGCCAAAATCAAGAGTCAGATGCTGAACTGACTGAGCCACCCAGGTGCCCTCATGATGAACATTTCAAAAAATATACGAAGTGAAACAAACCAGATGCAAAAAGCATGATTTGACTTAAATGAGGTACCTAGAATAGTCAAATTCACAGAGACAGAAAATGAAATAGGAGTGGGCCGCCTAGATGGCTCAGTCAGTCATTTGAGCGTCCCACTTCGGCTCAGGTCATAATCTCGCGGTTCATGAATTTGAGCCCCACACGGGGCTCTGTGCTGACAGCTCGGAGCCAGGAGCCTACTTCGGATTCTGTATGTCTCTCTCTCTCTCAATAATAAACAGACATTAAAAAAAAAAAAAAAAAAAAAAAGAAAGAAAGAAAAGAAAATGAAAACATGGTTACCAGGAGCTTGGGGAGAACCAAGAATGGGGAATCATTTATTGTTCAATGGGTACAGAGTTTCAGTTTGGGATGACAACAGAATTCTGGAGATGGATAGTGGTGATGGCTGCACAATAATGTGAATGTACTTAATGGGTGTGTGTGTGTGTGTGTGTATATTCATACATATAGTCTTTCTTGTGATTAAAAAAAATTAATTCCAGTAAAACACACAGTGTTATATTAATTTCAGTGTACAATATAGTGATTCAACAATTCTATACTCGGTGCTCTTCATAAGTGTACTCTTAATCCCCTTCACCTGTTTCACCCATCTTCCCACCCACCTCCCCTCTGGTGACCATCAGTTTCTTCTCTATAGTTGAGTCTGTATTTTTCTGGTTTGTCTCCCCCCCCTGCCTTTGTTCATTGGTTTTATTTCTTAAATTCTCCATATGAGAGAAATCATATGGTATTTGTCTTTTTCTGACTGACTCATTTCACTTAGCATTATACCCTCTAGCTCCATCCTTGCTGCAAATGGCAAGATTTCATTCTTCTTTATTATTACCTCAACACTTATCTATTTATTTTTAATAAAGATTTTATTTTTTTCAGTTATTTATTTGTTTTGAGAGAGAGTGAGTAAGAGAGAGAGCGCACACAAGCAGGGTTAGGGGCAGAAAGGAAAGACAGAATCCCAAGCAGGCTCCATGCCATCAGCACAGAGCCTGATGTGGGGCTCGAACTCACGAACTGCGAGATCATGACCTGAGCCGAAGTCAGATGCCCAACCAACTGAGCCACCCAGGTGCCCCCAATTGTTTTTTCTTTTTAAAGTAAACTCTAAGCCCATGATGGGGCTCAAACTCAGGACCCCAAGATCAAGAATCTAATGCTCAACCAACTGAACCAGCCAGGCACCCTGCCAACCAATCAAGTTTTATTAAAAGCATCTATCATTTTGTCAAAACATCACTTTAGGATACTCGGGGGTCTTTTTTAGACTTTTTGTAAGACAAAGACTAAAAATTAAAAGTCAAATTTTAATTTGTTGTGTGTTAAGTCACAGGACATCAGTTTTTCGGCTGAGTACCGTGAACAAATATAGATTTAGTCAGAGTTATACTAAATTATATTTAAACTGATATACACCCTTACACTACTGCCAACTTATTTGTGTCTAGTCACAGTAGATATTTTCCTGGTGATGTGGCAAAGGCTGAGAACTTGCATCTAGTTAGACAGAGACCTGACCTACGGTCAGGATACCTTAGTTCTAGTTCCACTTCTGCTGTTAATTGGTAATATGGTCTTAGACTTGACCACCTGGGCCTGAGCTTTCACATCTGTAAAAAGAAGCTAAGCAATAGGACTTACATTTCTTGTATACTCTCACATTTAAACCGATTAGTAAAAAGTATCTCAGCAATCACCACCTTTTTTTTTTTCTTATTTATTTTACAGGCATCTGAAGAATTTATTGTTTTTAATTTTATTTTTTAAATTTACATCCAAATTAGCATATAGTGCAACAATGATTTCAGGAGTAGATTCCTTAGTGTCCCTTACCCATTTAGCCCATCCCTGCTCCCACAACCCCTCCAGTAACCCTGTTTGTTCTCCATATTTAAGAGTCTCTTCTGTTTTGTCCCCCTTCCTGTTTTTATATTATTTTTGTTTCCCTTCCCTGATGTTCATCTGTTTTGTCTCTCAGAGTCCTCATATGAGTGGAGTCATATGATATTTGTCTTTCTCTGACTAATTTCATTTAGCATAATACCCTCCAGTTCCATCCATGTAGTTGCAAATGGCAAGATTTCATTCTTATTGATTGCTGAGTAATACTCCATTGTATCTATGTACATATATATACATGTACATTGTATGTATGTGTGTGTGTATACATATATATATATGTATATATATATATACACACATCTTTTTTTTTTTTTTTTGACTTTTTCAAATATATGCACTTTTTATTTTTTGGACTTACTATATTGTCTGGAATCTCCAGTAAGATATTGCTCAATGATAACACTAGTTGTTTGTTATCTTTAATGTGTTCCTGAGATTAGTGTAATTTTATTTTATTTACTTATTTTTAATTTTATTTATTTATTTTTGAAACTTACCTCCAAATTAGTTAACATGTAGTGCAACAATGATTTCAGGAGTAGATTCCTTAGTGCCCCTTACCCATTTAGCCCATCCCGCCTTCAGTAACCCTCAGTTTGTTCTCCATATTTATGAGTCTCTTCTGTTTTGTCCCCCTCCCTGTTTTTGTATTATTTTTGTTTCCCTTCCCTTATGTTCATCTGTTTTGTCTCTTAAAGTCCTCATAGGAGTGAAGTCATATGATTTTCATCTTTCTCTGACTGACTCATTTCACTTAGCCTAATACCCTCCAGTTCCATCCACGTAGCTGCAAATGGCAAGATTTCATTCTTTTTGATTGCTGAGTAATACTCCATTGTGCATATATACCACATCTTCTTTACACATTCATCCATACATGGACATTTGGGCTCTTTCCATACTTTGGCTATTGTTGATAGTGCTGCTATAAACATGGGGGGTGCATGTGTCCCTTTGGAAACAGCACACCTGTATCACTTGGATAAATACCTAGTAGTGCAATTGCTGAGTTGTAGGGTAGTACTATTTATAATTTTTTGACGAACCTCCATACTGTTTTCCAGAGTGGCTGTACCAGCATGCATTCCCACCAACAATGCAAAAGAGATCCTCTTTCTCCACATCCTCATCAACATCTGTTGTTGCCTGAGTTGTAATGTTAGCCATTCTGATAGGTGTAAGGTGGTATCTCATTGTGGTTTTGATTTGTATTTCCCTGATGATAAGTGATGTTGAGCATTTTCTCCTGTGTCAGTTGGCCATCTGGATGTCTTCTTTGAAGAAGTGTCTATTCATGTCTTTTGCCCATTTCTTCACTGGATTATTTGTACTTTGGGTGTTGAGTTTGATAAGTTCTTTACAGATTTTGGATACTGACCCTTTATCTGCTATGTTGTTTGCAAATACTTATCCCATTCCGTCTCCCATTGCCTTTTAGTTTTGCTGATGGTTTCCTTTGCTGTGCAGAAGTTTTTTATTTTGATGAGGTCCCAGTAGTTCATTTTTGCTTTTGTTTCCCTTGCCTCCAGAGATGTGTTGAGTAAGAAGTTGCTGCGGCCAAGATCAAAGAGGTTTTTGCCTGCTTTCTCCTTGAGGATTTTGATGGCTTTCTGTCTTACATTTCGGTCTTTCATCCATTTTGAATTATTTTTGTGCATGGTGTAAGAAAGTGGTCCAGGTTCATTCTTCTGCAGGTTGCTGTCCAGTTTTCCCAGAACCACTTGCTGAAGAGACTGTCTTTACGCCATTGGGTATTCTTTCCTGCTTTGTCAAAGATTAGTTGGCCATATGTTTGTGGGTCCATTTCCGGGTTCTCTATTCTGTTCCACTGATATGAGTGTCTGTTCTTGTGCCAGTACCATACTGTCTTGATGATTACAGCTTTGTAGTATAGCTTGAAGTCCGGAATTGTGATGCTCCTGCTTTGGTTTTCTTTTCCAAGACTGCTTTGGCTATTCGGGGTCTTTTCTGGTTCCATACAAATTTTAGGATTGTTTGTTCTAGCTCTGTGCAGAATGCTGGTGTTATTTTGAGAGGGATTGCACTGAATATGTCGATTGCTTTGGGTAGTATTGACATTTTAACAATATTTGTTCTTCCTATCCAGGAGCATGGAATCTTATTCCATTTTTTTTGTGTGTGTGTCTTCTTCAAGGGCTTTCATAAGCTTTCTATAGTTTTCAGTGTATAGATTTTTCACCTCTTTGGTTAGATTTATTCCTAGGTATCTGATGGTTTTTGGTGCAATTGTAAATGGGATCGATTCCTTGATTTCTCTTTCTGTTGTTTCATTGTTGGTGTATAGGAATGCAACCGATTTCTGTGCATTGATTTTATATCCTGCAACTTTGCTGAATTCATGAATCAATTCTAGCAGTTCTTTTGTGGAATTTTTTGGGTTTTCCATATAGAGTATCATGTCATCTGCAAAGAGTGAAAGTTTGACCTCCTCCTGGCTGATTTGGATGCCTTTTCTTTATGTTGTATGATTGCAGTGGCTAAGACTTCCAATACTATGTTGAATAACAGTGGTGAGAATGGACATCCCTGTCTTGTTCCTGACCTTAGGGGGAAAGGTCTCAGTTTTTCCCCATTGAGGATGATATTAGTGTTGGGTGGTTCATATATGGCTTTTATGAACTTGAGGTATGCTCCTTCTATCCCTACTTTCTTGAGGGTTTTTATCAAGAAAGGATGCTGTATTTTGTCAAATGCTTTCTCTGCATCTATTGAGAGGATCATATGGTTCTTGTCCTTTCTTCTATTGATGTGATGAATCACGTTAATTGTTTTGCAGATATTGAACCAGCCCTGCATCCCAGGTATAAATCCCACTTGGTCGTGGTGAATAATTTTTTTAGTGTATTGTTGGAGCCGGTTGGTTAATATCTTGTTGAGGATTTCTGCATCCATGTTCATCAGGGAAATTGGTCTATAGTTCTTTTTAGTGGGGTCTCTGTCTGGTTTTGGAATCAAGGTAATGCTAGCCTCATAGAAAGAGTCTGGAAGTTTCCTTCCATTTCTATTTTTTGCAACAGCTTCAAGAGAATAGGTATTACCTCTTCCTTAAATGTTTGGTAAAATTCCCCTAGAAAGCCATCTGGCCCTGGACTCTTGTTTTTTGGGAGATTTTTGATTACTAATTCGATTTCTTTACTGGTTATGGGTCTGTTCAAATTTTCTATTTCTTCCTGTTTCAGTTTTGGTAGTGTATGTTTCTAGGAATTTGTCCATTTCTTCCAGATTGCCCATTTTATTGGCATATAATTATTCATAATATTCTCTTACTGTTTTTATTTCTGCTGTGTTGGTTGTGATCTCTTTCATTCTTGATTTTATTTACTTGGGTCCTTTTCTTTGTCTTTTTGGTCAAACTTGCTAGTGGCTTATCAATTTTGTTATTTCTTTCAAAGAACCAACTTCTGGTTTCATTGATCTGTTCTACTATTTTTTTGGTTTCTATAGCATTAATTTCTGCTCTAATCTTTATTATTTCCAGCAATCACCACCTTTCTAAGCTTCAAAACTTGAACCAAAATAGTTCAATAGCAGTTTGGCCAGTAGAATCAGGTAAAGATATAAAGGCATATGCGAAAATATTAGCACACACACACACACACACACACTCATGTACGCTCACAGAGCTTAAAGTAGGCAAATCCTTCATTTAACAAATATTAATTGAGCACCAATTACATGTTGAACTCCATCAACATTTAGTAGTAATTCAAAAGTTTTACATGTCAGACAGATTGACCTCTCTCATGAAGGTTGTTAGAACAAACAAACTCAAATAACTGCTACGGAGAGGACACACAGGGGTGTGAAAGAGAGTGACTGGGTGGCTAGCAGATGGTCTAACAGGTGGTCTGGGCAGGCTTTTTAGACAAAGCAACATTTGAACTAATATACAAATGACAAGAAGGAGCTTAGCCTTTGCTTTCTAATGATTTCTAAGACCAGTAACTGCAACTAATAATTCTCAGATTTGCATTTGCTTCAAATTAAACCTACCTAATAGCAGTTTTTTTGCCAAGTAACCTGGCATTATGTGCAGATATTTTTGGTCTGTGACTGTGGGCAGGAGGTATTTAAGGAGGTTTTAAAAAACTGAATAAACTGGAAAATAATTTCACTACTTTAAAACTCTTTTCAGTTGTATTTTCCCTTTGGATTTAATGTCAGGGAAAAAAACAGTAAAGTAAGCAAGATTATAAAAAATGTTTTCTTCAGAATACATACGCAAAAAATACATATAACCATAATTATTTGAGCAATATAAGTGAAAGCCACGAATATTTAACAGTTATCATCAAATATTAGCACATATACCTCATGTCTTGGATAAGAGAGACCCTGAGTGTTGGCAACATAACTCCTGAGTCAGATTTTCTTCTTTCTGGTCCAAGGGCAACTATATAAAAAAATACCAGCAAAGTATTAGAAAAATAATAGCAAGGACACAAAAATATATACATGGTTCACATCCTATAAATAAATACTTTCAAATTACTTTGATAAGAACAAATTTTTTTTTAAATGTTTATTTTTGACAGAGAGATTGAGAGAGAGAGAGAGACAGAGCATGAGTGGGGGAGGGGCAGAGAGAGAGAGGGAGAAACAGAATGGGAAACAGGCTCCAGGCTCCGAGCTGTCAGCACAGAGCCCGCCGTGGGACTCGAACTCACAGACCATGAGATCATGACCTGAGCCAAAGTCGCTCAACCAACTGAGCCACCCAGCCGCCCCGATAGGAACAAATTTTAAAGACAACAGAAAAGCTAGAAATTTTTTCCCTGAATGTTGCTACTTTATTAATACAGAAAAACAGCTATTTTCTTTCTAATTAATCTGAAGCTGCATTTGGAAATTTAAAATGAATCATAAAAGCCTACTTTAGCAAATAATAAATAAACTTTTGGTCATAAGGACCAGTCATTGGCTAAAGTTATTCATTCTAATAGCTCAGGATAATTACAAGAAAGCAATGTCTATAAATTAAGCTACTAAGTGTGTGATTCATGTCTGGGCTCATAAATTGCAATCACATAATTTCCTTATGCTGTGAAAGAGTGCTTAGTAAGGAAAATCCAGGGGCACCTGGGTAGCTCTGTTGGTTAAGTGTCTGACTTCGGCTCAGGTCATGATCTCACAGTTCAAGAGTTTAAGTCCTGCATTGGGCTTTGCACTGACAGCATGAAGACTGGGATTCTCTCTCTCCCTCTCTCTGCCCCTCTCCCACTCTCTCTCAAAATAAACAAACTTAAAACAAAATAAAATAAAAAGGAAAATCTAGGGGTGCCTGGGTGGCTCAATCAATTGAGTGTCTTGACTCTTGATTTCGGCTCCCGTCATGATCTCACAGTTCATGAACGCAGAGCCTGAGATTCTCTCTCCCTCTCTGTTCCTACCTTGCGCTCTCTCTCTAAAAATAAATAAATAAATAAACATTTTCCTTTTTCAAAAAAAGGAAAATCTAAGAGTCTAGACTCTCTAGTCTGATAAGTTTCTACTTCAAAGTTCAGAATCCAAACTACAGTATATCAGGCAAAGTGAGTAATTGTCATGGACAGTTAGAAGTTTAATGTCCATGAGTCATTCTCTTTGGAGCTTGAATGGTTAACATTTATAAAAGAAGGAAAGATTATTCTCTTATATAGCAATAGCTAAGCAAGCAATTGTTGGCTAATGTAGCTGGAGTGCTCAATCTCACTTTAAATGGGATGCTGTGGAGTTTTGTGCCCTTTATTTCCATTTTACTATCTGTAAACGAAAACTAAATTGCAGCATCACACTTAGCAAACACATGGATAACATTAGAATTTAAGATGTGGGTTTTACTGTATATTAAACGTCCATTTTCCCAGTTTTTAGATCAATTCTAGTTTGTGGGGACTAGGGTACAATGCGGAAACACATAGATATATTTGAAGCTGGCAGTGAACATTTTGTTGTATTTGGATCTACATGTTTTGGCATCTAGTAAAAGAGGCTAGGCTGATACTTGGCAGGTATGAATGAGCACTGATGAGGCTGCCAGGATAAAGAGACGGTGGCCAGGCCAACCTAAAGGCAGTTCTTTTCAGGGCCTTCCATTACTAGGTCATTTGTCGTGGCAGTTTCGGGAGGGAGTTTTCAATGGGTCACTGAAAATGCCACTTTATCTGGATACCTAGGAGGTAACAGACACCCAGGAAACTGTTCCAGAGACTTGCAGGGAATGTGCTATGTTAGTCTTCCTGTCTGAGACTATCACGATTTAAGTGTGTTGTTAATGAAAGCACACCTTAGAGAACGCCTCTACGTGCTAGATGATTAGACAGCATGAAAGAAGGCCACACCAGTGGTAAGAAATAGGTTGAAAAGAGAGAGAAAAAAAAAAAAAAAAAGATCACAAGGCAGGAAAAAGGAGCTGAAACCGTAATCAGCAACTTGGCTAGAGGGAGACATGACAACAAGAAAGAATCATGCCTCTGGAAGCAGAGAAGAGGGGAGAGACTTAATAAAAAAGGAGGCTGACATTTAAAAAAGCAGCAGCATCCACAATAAGAGCATTCACAGGCCTAAGCTTTTTTCTAGGAATCCTATTTTGGAACCCTATATCCTCCACTCTTTGCTAATCAATGTTTCTTAAACATACGATGTATTTTTTCATGTCTCCATGCAATCTGTTAGTCTTTAGCTCGCCCTTTAACACTTCTGTATCCTTCTCCATGTTTATAGCCTATTTAGCATTTTTTTTAAGAGAAAGAGCTCACACATAAGCAGGGGAGAGGGGTGGAGAGAGAGAGGGAGGGAGGGAGAGTGAGAGTGGGAGGGAAGGGGAGAGGGAGAGAGAGAGAGAGAGAGAGAGAGAGAGAGAGAGAGAGAGAGATAATCCCAAGCAGCACACGATTAGCACAGAACCTGAAGTAGGGCTTGATCCCATGGCACTGGGATCAGGACCTGAGCTGAAATCAAGAGTTGGATGTTCAACTGACTGAGCCAGCCAGGTGTCCCCAGCCTATTTAGCATTTTAGGTTGAGAGGACTATAGTTTAACAGCTAAGAACATGGCTTTCTCAAACCCTACAGAGAACTTAACAGCTCCCTGACTTTGGTGAGTAATTTTACCTCTCTATGGTTTGTTTTGTCATCTGCAAACAGGTCAGTAACAATACCTACCTTAGAATACCTTAGCACTTAGAATACTGCCTGGAACAAAATAAGTTCTCAATAAATAAAATAAAATTTAGCTTTAATTTTGTCTCTTTGTGAAATCTTTCCTGAATATTCTCTCTAAGGTACACTGTTAGATGTGGTTCCCTCTAGCAGGACCTATAAAACTGAACATGTAACATAAACTTAGCATAATCTAACATTTCTATTACTGTTAAACTATATGCCTCGAGGCTCAGTCATATCTTTTTCTTAGGATACTCAAAGGGCCTAGCAGAGGCCCAACATACAGGCTCAACAAATACTCAAGGAGGAAGATGAGACTATTTCGGGCCAGATGGCAGAGCCTTGAATGACAAATTAGAAATCTGCAGAACTCCTAGGAAAGGGGGGAAGGATTGTGAAAAGAATTCTATGCTCCCGAGGGCTTTTTATTAGTTAGTTAACCACAGTGAGAGTGTGATGGTATAAGAGAAGTAAGGGAGATGAGCTACAAGTTATTCCAAAGGCCAGCTTATGGATAAAGAGTGGCAGCCAGTGAGAACAAAGAGGAGAAACGTGCAGTGGCAGCAAACACAGAACTTAACGACTTGATGTAGAAAGTGAACAAGACTTATCCACTGCTGCCAACAAGAACTTGAAAACTGCAGATTTTCAGTTTTGGAGGGGGCCACGGTGTGTGAGGCATAAGAATCCGGTCAAGGTCAATTACTCATGGTTTCAGGACTCTGACAGCGATGATGACTTTATTTCTGCAACTACACCTTTAAATGAGAAACCCAGAACACCACCAAAGGAGTTAAAACTAGAAACAAGGAAACCTAAACTGAAGAATCTCCAGAAAGGAGATATCCCACTGCAAGAGAAAACCCTAAAAATAGGATGGCTTTAGGTGATAAGCTATACCAGCAAGACTTAGAAGTTGCACTAGCTTTATCAGTGAAGGAACTTCCAACAGTCACCATTGATGCAGAAGAGGCTGGAGATAAAAGCATTGAAAAATGTGACAGTAGTGAAACCAAAACAATGAGTAAGGACCCTTATATCTCCAATCGCAGTGTAGCCAGTGATTATTTAGATTTGGATAAGATTACTGAGGAAGATGGTTTTCCTGGTGTGCAAGGGAAAAGAGAAGCCGCATCAAAGACTGTGGTACAACAGAGGAAGATTCTTCTGGAAGGCAGTGATGGCGACAGTGCTAATCACTCTGAACCATGCTTTGCAACTGGTGAAGAGTCTGAGGATGACTCTGATTTTAGTGAGAGTGAAGACAATGATGAATACTTCACCATGAGAAAAAATAAGGTGAAAGAAATTAAAAAGAAAGAAGTGAAGATCAAATCCCCAGTTGAAAAGAAGAAGAAACCTAAATCCAAATGTAATACTCTGGAAGCGACTTCAGGAGGCTGGTCAAGTCGCTATGAAATCAGAACCTCAGCCTTCACCAAAAAAGGTCCCTGTTTCTTCAGAGGACACTAGGAAACCACTACAAATAAGCAGTCCTTCAGCTGAAAACAAAAAACCTAAGTGGGTTCCACCAGCGGTATCTGGAAGCAGCAGCAGCAGGAGCCCACTGGAGAGTCTCCGCCTTGGTTTGTCCAGATTAAACTTTGCATCCAAATGCTGCTAGTAGCTGAGTGTGGTAGTAAACCCGTTTGATTAAGAGAATCACAGTTTTACAAGTGTGTTTATATTTGATTTGTGTTTATATTTAAGGAGGGTATCAAAATATAAAGGAATCTTTTAATGTCCTATAAATCGCCTCTACCCATTCTGTGATGTTCTCTGAAGCTATTCAAGACTTCAGTAAAAGGTGGGGCGCCTGGGTGGCGCAGTCGGTTAGGCGTCCGACTTCAGCCAGGTCACGATCTCGCGGTCCGGGAGTTCGAGCCCCGCGTCAGGCTCTGGGCTGATGGCTCAGAGCCTGGAGCCTGTTTCCGATTCTGTGTCTCCCTCTCTCTCTGCCCCTCCCCCGTTCATGCTCTGTCTCTCTCTGTCCCAAAAATAAATAAACGTTGAAAAAAAAAATTTAAATAAAAAAGACTTCAGTAAAAGGTTTATCAGAATTATCTTGCAATATCATTTCCTTCTGAAGAACATATGCTACTTTTCCCGTGTATAATAAGTCATTGTCATTAAGTGGTTGTCAGTTTGACATGGAGGAAGTCCATGTTGCATGCTGTTCTTTCCTAGAAACATGATGTTCCTTTCTAGCTTTGTCTAATTTATGCACCTTAACTGTAACTGTTCAGAGTTTATCTGGCAAAAGGAAACATTCCCACGTTTTCCAGGAGACATTTCTGATATTTTACCAAAGCCACACTGTCAGTTTTATTGCAAAGATGTTTCTTATTTTAGCCAAATACTTATAGTAAGAATTCAGAATTCTTTTACACATTAAAATGGTTGCTATAATGACATATGTCTCCTACTCAGAAGTAGATGTTTACTGTATAGCAAATAGAATTTCATGACATTTTATGAAGTTCTCATCAAAGCCTTTAATAAAAGTGAAAAAGTTAAAAAAAAAAAGTGAAGACTTAAGAATCAAAAATATTAAGTATGAATATAAAATGATTTAATGTATATTATCTCATCAAATTACTACTTTCCTTTGGATTTGTTAATCTTAATTTTGCAAATGAAGAAACTGAGGCTCAAAGAGGTCAAGAAACCTGCTCAGGTTGTATGCATTCATCAAAAGGGGCAGAATACTCTGATGTCACATCCACTGGGTTTTCTGTTACATTACAGATGACTTTCTAGCTGCTAAGCTTGATTGAGAGAAGAGTGCTGATGCCATTAAATAATACGGAGAGAAGGGAGAAAGCCAGATAGAGACAGGAGGGAAAGGTGCTGAGATAATTAGTTTGTTTTAAGATGTCCTGAGTTTGAGATCCCACTGGGCCATCAAAGATGTATGTGTAGGAACTAGGGCTGGAGAAAGAGATTTGTGAATAATCTTGCCAATCAGATAGAGGATGACATGGGAAGTCAGCAACAGTAGCTGTTATGTTTTGAATTATGCCCCCAAGAAGATGTAGAAGTCCTAACTCCTAGGACCTGTGAATTTGACCTTATTTGGAAGTAGGGTCTTTGTAGCTGATCAATTTGAGGTTATTAGGATGTGCCCTAAACCAATGTGAACAGTGTCCTTATCAAAGGGAAATTTGGATAAAGAGATAGACACAAGTAGAGAAAAGATGATGTAAAGACACATGGAATATACCATTTAAAGGCCAAGAGATTTCTGAGATGACCAGAAGCTAGAAGAGGGGCATGGGATCGATTTCCCTTCATAACGCAGGGACCACCACAGCTAACACGTTGATTTGGGACTGTTTGTTCTGGACTCCAGAACTGTGAGACTGTTAGCCAGTTTGTGGTACTTTACTGCGGCAGCCCCAGGAAGCCAATACAATAATTTATTAGTGGCTTTAGAGGAAAGAGTTAAGAAGCTTGTGCAAAGAAAACAGACAGGAGTTAATGAGCGAAGCCACACATTTTACCTAGAGATCTAAACTCTAAGAGGGTTTCTGTGAAGTCTACTCCAGAAGAGAAATTTATATACTATTTAAATGTATACATCTATTACTATTTCTTAATTCACCACATTCAAATATAATAGGCCACTTTTTCCTTCAATATAAACACTGTGGATTTAACATTCAGCCATAGGAATTTCTTTCGTATATCTGCCTGAATCAAAGCTGCTACATAGGCAGCAAGTTTGTAGAGGGCAGAGACTGTATATATTATTTCTACAGAACCATCTACAGTCTACAGGCAAGTAAGTAGTTAATAGAGAACTTCAAAACAATTTTTTTTAATGTTTATTTATTTTTGATAGAGGGAGAGACAGAGTGTGAGCAGAGGAGGGGTAGAAAGAGAGGGAAACACAGAATCTGAAGCAGGCTCCAGGCTCCCAGCTGTCAGCACAGAGCCCACTGCAGGATCATGACCTGAGCTGAAGTTGGATGCTTAACTGACTGAGCCACCCAGGTGTCCTAAAAACTTTTTTTTTTTTTTAAAGTGAGCTCTACGCCCAACTTGGGGCTTGAACTCATGACCCTGAGATCAAGAGCAACACGCTCTACTGACTGAGCCAGCCAGGTGCCCCTAATAGAGAACTTTTGATGAAGATAAGATGATTGAAGAGTGACTCAAAATTCTTGGGCTAGACCCAGAATGACCATTTAAAAGCAGTATTTTCACCCTCTTCTGCATCCGACTCTACTACTTGCCAACTGATTAAAAAATCCACTGAAAGTTTAGTGGAATCTTGTCTAAGGATGCAAAGTTTAAGAATACCATGTATGTCTAAACTGGCCAACATTAAAAAAATTTTTTTTTTTTAATTTTAGAGAGAGAGGAGGAGCACAAGCACAGGAGAGGAGAGGAGAGGGGGTGAGGGGTTAAGAGAGAGAGAGAAGGTGGGGGGGGGGAGAAAGAGAGAGAGAGAGAGAGAGAGAGAGAGAATCTCAAGCAGGCTCCACACGCAGTGTAGAGCCCAATGCAGGGCTTGATCCCATGACTCCGGGATCATGATATGAGCCGAAATGAAGAGTTGGACACTCAACTGACTGGGCCACCCAGGCACCCCTAAGCTGGCCAACATTTTTTTTTTAATTTTAATTGGCCAATATTTTTAAAGGTAGAAACTTTTGAGTAATATGTCAAGAACAGTCTTTCTAGGATTGATTGCATCCTAAGATCCCTTCTCTGAAATAGGACCTCAAACTACTAGGTGCAGTGACTTGGCACTGCAGAATTTAACTAAGTCAAAATTAAGACAGTCTGAAAGACGTGAAAGAAACTTAAATGCACATTACTAAGTGAAAGAAGCCAATCTGAAAAGGCTATATACTACATGACACTTAACTACATGGCATTCTGGAAAAGGCAAAACTATGGAGAAAATAAAAAGGCCAGTGGTTGCCAGCAGTTAGGTAAGGAAACAGAGGAATAAATAAATAAGTGGAGTACAGAAAATATTAGGATAAATAAAGCGACACTACATGATCCTATAATGGTGGATCCACGTCACTCTACATTTGTTTAAACCCATAATATGTACAAAATCAAGAGTGAACCTAAACTATGGACTTAGGGTAATGATCTGTCAATGTAGGTTCATCAACTATAAGAAATGTACCACTATGTTAGGGGATGCTGATAATGGGGGAGGCTGTGCATATGTGGGGGTGGAGAGTATATGGGAAATCTTGTATTGTGTGCTCAATATTGCCATGAACCTAAAACTGATAAAAAAAATAAAGTCTGTTTTTAAAAAATTAAGACAATCTACCCTGCTGTGGTCTTCTCGCTAAGACAGACTTTCCATTCTTCTGCAACCCTTAAAATGTCTGACTCCTGTTCAGTGTTGCTTCTGAAGGAAAAATAATGATCTATCATCTAGTCTCATCCTGGCTCAATGCTAGTAACAGTGGTGTTCAAACCTACTGTTTGAACTCTAAGTACACAGAGGATCACTCCTTAATATGAAAACGTAGCCTGTTTATTGCCATTAATTAGGATGCTTCACAGTTGGTAAACAAAAAGTAATTTTGGGGGAAAAAAAACTCACCCAGATTTAAAAGCAAGTCAAGAAACTGCTAATTTCTGTATAATTAGAACACACTGCTTCTCAATAAAGAAGTATTTTATTTTTTAACTAATGTTTTTATATATATTTCACACTGTCATGTTTTAAAATTCTAACATCATGGGCTGAATCATCAGAAGTGTTACAGAAATATTTATAATAAAATCTACCCCTCCTAACAGATAATAAGTTTGATTTCAAAAGCTACAAGGCTTACATTAGTCCTACTTAGGATCAGTAAAAATATTTAGATTTTGTTCATTCTCTTATGACTAGCCCCTTATCAACACTTGACACTGCAGCAAAAATAGTGACTACATGAGGCTTGGACACGTTTGATACTTTTTAGCCTTGACTTGAGAGTTTTGCTGGCCCCACTACTGACTAACAAAAGGCCACTGCAAACAGCTGAGTCTCTGGTCTCCACCTCAACCACCCATCATTTGAGCAGCCAAAGCCATGAAGCTGCTGGTGTTGCCAGGCAGCTGCTCGCTTTAACAGCTGGACATTCTCACATGCCTCATCTGGCAAAAGAGTCAAATGCTTCCATCTCTCTGCTCAGTTCTCCAACATTTCATCCTATAAAGGGTTTATTTCTTCGTAGGAATTTATTTTTTCTAAGTAGGGTAAGCTACCTTGGTTATGGTTTTATGGTCCGAACAGCTAAATTTTCTAGGAACGCAGGTAAATGTTAGAGATTGTTTCAGGGCATACATGCATTTTTACTTTTTATTATTTTTGTTTTAATTAAAAAAAAATTTTTTTTTACATTTATTCATTTTTGAGAGAGCACAAGAGGGGGAAGGGCATACAGAGAGGGAGACAGAATTCGAAGCAGGCTGCAGGCTCCGAGCTGTTGGCACAGAGCCCGATGCGGGGCTCAAAGTAGCAAACTGCAAGATCGTGACCTGAGCTGAAGTCGGACTCTTAACTCACTGAGCCACCCGGGTGCCCCCTTTTTATTTTTTTTAGTATTTATTTTTGAGAGACAGAGACAGAGTATGAGAGGGGGAGGGGCAGAGAGAGAGGGAGACACAGAATCAGAAGCAGGCCCCAGGCTCTGAGCTGTCAGCACGGTGCCCAACACAGGGCTTGAATCCACTAACTGTGAGATCATGACCAGAGCTGAAGTTGGACGCTCAACTGACTTAAGCCACCCAACCGCCCTGCATTTTTACTTTTTCAAGAGAGAAAAGGGCAAAGGAGATGGACACTAGAGAACGCTTTTAAACTTGATCTCAATTTTTACAAATACAGTTACATCTTGGGACATCAGAACCTTGGCATTCTATTTAGTGGAGCTCCAGGATAACATATAGTATCAATTCATATTCTTAGCTGTCTGATTAAACACATTTAAAAACTAGGTTTCTGGGGTGCCTGGGTGGCTCAGTCAGTTAAGCATCCAACTTCGGCTCAGGTCATGGTCTCACGGTTAATGAGTTCGAGCCCCACACTGGGCTCTGTGCTGACAGCTCAAAGTCTGGAACCTGCTTTGGGTTCTGTGTCTCCCTCTCTCTCTGTCCTTCCCCCGTTGTGCGCATACGCACGCGCTCTCTTTCCCTCTCTCTCAAAAATAAATAACATTAAAAAAACAAAACAAAACAAAAAAACCCCTAGGTTTCCAACAATAAACACATTTAGGGTAGTACTGCAATGAAGGGAATGGAAGGGTATGCTTCAATTATATTTGCAATGCCTTCTTAAGCTGCTGGTTGGCTTATTTTTTCAAATCTATTTTTTTTAACATTTCTGAATGTGCAAAGTAATCTGTAACTTTATTTTTTATTTAAAAATTTTTATGCTTATTTTTGAGAGAGAGAGAGAGAGAAAGAACATGAGCAGGGGAGAGGCAAAGGGACAGGGGGACAGAGATCTGAAGCAGGCTCTGTGCTAATAGCAGAGAGCCCCACGCAGGGCTTGAACCCATGAACTGCAAGATCATGACCTGAAGTCAGATGCTTAACTGACTGAGCCACCCAGGCATCCTGGGGAATCTATAATTTTAGAAAAGGTTCCCAAATAGCTGATTTAATATAAAACATTTTATCTCTACTAGATTTCCACTATTACTTCTACTTTTTGTGAAATAGATGGTTATTTTACATAAAGAAAAATACGTATCTACGAACCCTATATAACTCTAGCTAGCTAAAGTATAACAACACTTCTAACAAGTGATGTCTTGCTGTAAACTGAAGAAGAAATATGACTCCTGAAGACTTTTGAGGCATATATACATATACATGTTTTTTCTCTGAAAGATTATTAATGATGGGTGTATAAAACTTTAAGGAAAAAAAACCCAGGATACACTACAGCCTAACAGTGGTGAGAGTAAGGTATACTTGTATGATCCTTTACAATTCATTAGGGGTTTTCACATGTTATCTCATTTAATCAACATTACAGTCTTATATAGCATAACATTATTTTCCCTGTCTTGTGGATGAAGATCAGAAAGGTCAAGTGACTATTGCTCCTTCTGCCTTACCCCACTACTGGCAAGATGGGTAAGTTTCAGCCTGAGAGAGAGAGAGGAGGTATAGACAAAGCCATATCCTACTGATTCTTCCCATGGTCCAATGCCACCAGTTCCGCAGAAACAAACCAATGAACTCTCACCTGGTGATTCTGCAAGATGCTCTTGTTTCTCTTCTCTGTCCTGAAACTGAATTAAATGTGACCACAAAGCTGACTTCCCCTGAAATTACAAGGCACAAAAAATTTTTCATCTTATAAGAACTAATTAATCAAAAAATAATTTCTTATCAAAACCATTCATGTTGAAATGGCCATTTTGATGTTTGGAGATCCAAGCTCATCCATTCTCAGCTGTGTAATATTCTGAGCAACTCACTCCTTGTGAAAGGAGGGTCATCCTTTGCCTCACTGAGAAGATTAGCAATAGCCTGGGGAAGGGCAGCTAAAGAGACCGCCAGAAGTACGCATGGACTTCTGAACTTCAGCTCAGTTGTTATTTAATTGTATGTTTAGGACTGTCTACGCTGGCCACACTAGTAACCACAGAATTAAAAGGCTCTAGCAGCACAGAGTGTATTTGTGTATATCCACATGCAAAATATGTTTGTGTGTATGGAATGCCAACTATGGAAGAAAAAAAGCCAGAGGAGAAAGAGAAAAGGGGAGGAAGAAAGAACATGCTCACAACAGAAAACAATCAGAACAGGAGATAAGAGGGACAAAAACAAAGAAACCATTTGATTTTTTGCACACTGAATAACTAGATACCTTAAAATGGTAAAGAAGGTTAATTCTGGCTAACAGATTTTTTTCCCTGGACAGTGACCAAAGTAGACACTCAACAGGGGATATGGCCTCTGCAGTAAATGTGCTGTTTTATCCTTTTCTGTTTACCAGGAAAAGAGCCCCAAACCACCTCTTAATCATGGGTTTTATTTTCTTTTTCTGGAATTAAAAAGCCTATGGTGCATTTCCCGTTATCCTGTGACAAAGAAACATACCCTTTAATGTTTATCTTTTTCTCTTTGTGACATTTCTTGACAGGGTTCCTAACGAGCCACATCACCAGGACCTCCTGAGACTATTACCTGCTTAATCTGCAAGCCGTGGCTCCATATCCTTTCCAGCAGGTCACAGAGACTGGCGATCAAGGTGTTCTCCTCCAAGCCGGTTATGTTTGCTTCTCCATGGCCCAGTTCCACTGCTTCATGTCCCATCTTCTCCACCAACATGCGTTTTGTCTGAGAACATCACATGTGGTCACAAGTGTTATCCCAGTAGTGAAGTAAAAAAGCCAACAAGTCAACTACTAGATCAGAGACCTGGGTTCCTTTCATTACACCTTTTTTAAATTTTATTTATTTATTTATTAAAAAAAAATTTTTTTTAAACGTTTATTTATTTTTGAGACAGAGAGAGATGGAGCATGAACGGGGGAGGGTCAGAGAGAGGGAGACACAGAGTCCGAAACAGGCTCCAGGCTCCGAGCTGTCACCACAGAGCCCAATGCAGGGCTCGAACTCACGGACTGCGAGATCGTGACCTGAGCCGAAGTCGGCCGCTCAACCAACTGAGCCACCCAGGCGCCCCTACACCTTTTTTTTAAAGATTATTATTATTATTTTTTTAGTAAGCTCTACACCCCATGTGGGGCTTGAATCCACAACCCCGAGATAAAGAGTGGCACACTCCACCTACTGAGCCAGTCCCCCATCCCTTCATTATACTTCTAATTGTAGATTTTTCATCACTTTGGGAAAAGTATCTTAATTTCTGTGGTCAAATAACTGCAGTAATATCACATATAATTTTATTATTTTGTCAGACAAATACGGGGTCACTAGTGGGAGAATATGATACTATATGAAAGTATCCTCAAGTAAACATTTATGATGGACGGTTTTCAGAACACTAGCTTGAATAACTGGGGAATCACACCAGACCCAGGAAATGGGAAGAATGTGAAACCCTTCCTGCCACTGCAACTAAGCCTCCACTGCCCCTGCACGTTGGCAGACTGAAGGTACCTGCAGTTAGCTTTGACTACACTTAGGCAAAAACGACAACACAAACAGCTCTAAATTTTTTCGAACTCCCTAATCTGTGAGTGAACCAGGTCTCTTTTTCCTTCCTCTTTTCCTCTTTTATCTTGTCTCTGCTCATGAGTATGCACCAGAAAATAAAAAGGAAATAGAAATTAGTTTCAAGTAGGCAACTTACAGCAGTCTTAGCTGCACTTATCAAATGTAAAGTGAGAGAGAATCTAGTTCTTTAAGGTCGAGACCATCTCTCTGATTCAACACTGTATGCTGACACTGAAACCAGTGTATATACTGAATACACAGAAGGTACTCCAGAAGTGACTGTCAAATAAAAGAATGGAATTACTGGCTAAAATGATGTCCTGAATTTTGTCAGTTTGTATTATCACCTTTGATGAACACAGCTATCTGAGAAGAAGACTAGTGTGTTAATATATACAAACCTAACCTATAGCTAAGGTCTTCCTCATGGGTATACATACATGATGGGCATGGACAAGGTTCTACACAAAAACCATGTTGCCTTTCGCATAAGATGACCACATTCCTGACACAACTTCTGACTGGCTTACTATCCTGTTCATGTTGGAGAAAAAGACAGCAATGGCTGAAGAGATGAGAGAAATTGTGCAGGGCTCCCATGTCACTGATTCTATGAGCAACAGAGAACCCGTGAAAATTCATGACCTCAGTAAAGAGTACGTGAGGTTTATACCCCAGGAAAAGTTTTCTTCAAGGAAAGCTGCAGGCCCAGATGGGAGCTGATTCAGCTCATCTTAGCCTCACAAATGGAATTAACATGATAGCACACCGTCTTCCATCAGTGAGTAATACGTACCTTCATTCTACATTCTTTTAATAAGCCTTCTACAAATTTGCAGTTGGTCTGTGCAATCACTGCAGGAGAAAGGTCTGACAATTTGGGTTGCCTCAGGTTTTTTCCTAAACTTCGCGCCTCTTGCATATATTTCTAAAAATTAAAGAGTATTTTTAAATACGTAAACATCAGATACTCTCCTTTCTTAACATTACACAAATAAGTGCAGAAACAACAAGATGCAGAGAAGGCCGTAAGTGTATTCATGCAATAGCAATTCAAGTTTTAGCGCCACCTAAAGGCAGAGGGCATTCGTACTCTCCTCACTTCCCAATTGTTAACCCCTGTGAAAATTAGGGTGACAGAAACCTCATCAGGTTAAAACACATTCAAAATACGATGGAATCTAATCTCATCTAGTTTAATCTTTTTACTGGGAATACCCGAGGTTGTGATTAGTCAGGAGCATGATGGGGATGAAAAAAATTGGGGTTTCTGGATTACTAATCCAAGGTTCTACAAGAAACCAGTGATTCTCAGATCACTGGTTTCCTCCTCTCCCCACAGATCGAGACTGAACACACTCCTACCCTCTTGGGCAGTGCTCTCCAACCCAACCCTTTGCTTTTAATCAAGTCACAACAGTGAAATCAGGAGCTCTAAAACCTGGTTGCAACTAATTTTATAACCTCAGGCATATCTGCTTACTTGTAAAATGGGCATAAAACATGCCCCCATACCTCACAAGAAAGACCATGAACTCACTCTGAACTTGTTTGCTACATTCCCCCCTTCCTTGCCTTGTTCCACAATCAAGAGAAAGTGGAAACATATTACTTTCAGAGAAAGTGATGGCTCAGAGAGTACCACAGAAATCCAGTCCACTGCTCTTGAGCTTTAGTTAGTGAATGTGCAGGAGAAAAAAAATCACTATGGGTGATTACCACAGGACGCTGGTTGTCCCTCTTCTTTCTGTGCCACCTGCAAAAGCTCATCTACATACTTTACGTTTGCATCAGGACCACGGGGCAGAATCTCCGCAAAGTCCAAGTGTCTTAGGACCATTTTTAGAGAATAACTACTCTAAGTGATATAGTAAAACTAGCAGTTTGTTGAGGGGAGAGAGAGATTGTAAGCCAGCACATCCTCCCACAGGCACATATGTGAAATCTATCTTTACTATCTTAAGGGAAGAATTTGATATTGTAAGGGAAGATGTGTAAAATCCTTTGCATTCTTTAAATAAAAGGGAGTTTGTACATTTAAAATATTTCCCTTTGGAAGACAAATAATCTGCTAAATCTTGTACAAATTTCTAAAAAATCCCACTGATTAGGGATTTGGCTGATCAGTGTAACTGCTACTGCATAAACAGAAAATGTTTCCTTTCTAGTGCAATCATTTTAAGGAAAGATTTTTAAAAAATCAACGCTACAAATACTTAGTTTCCATTATATTTGTGTCTATATTTTTGGCTTCAAATCTTTTTTAGAGGGTCAAAGAAAGAGGGAAAATTGAAAATGAGAGACAACTATCACCACCAGGGAAGCTAAGGGTAACAAGGTCTATCAAAACATCCTGAAGGTTAGTTTTCAAATAAATAAACTCAGGAAATGAAAAGCTTCAGCAAAACCCACCTGAGATACAAGGCAGAGATCCTATATGAGAATGATAACACCTGCATTTCCTAACATTTCAGGTGGTATAGATATTATCTGGATTATTACAAATCAGAGATAAAAGGCTGGTAAAAACAAATGTTAACTGGCAAATGTTAAAGGGGTTGTTTCTCCCCTGTGTCTGTTCTTCCACCTTTAGGACTTGTGCAAATGCAGAGAGAACTACTGTGACTCAGTCCTCCAGAAGAGGGAAGACTCAGTCTTAGCTTAGGAAGAAACACTGGCTAGAAGGAGTGAGGAACACTGTCAGGCTAGAGACTAGAAACAGGTCTTGGCATTTCTGTTTTTTCAAAAATATATGAACAATTAGGTTATTAAGTAAATAACTGGATTAAGAATAAAGCCCTGTTAAAGTGTACGTTCTATTTTATAAATGAAAACAAGCTAGAATGGGGTTATCCTTTGACTGGTCATATTTACCAAGTACACAGCACATATGGGGCAATATGATTATCAGCCAACAGCGAATGCCATAGGGCCCAGTCTTCTCCTGAGCATCTCTGGTGAAGCCATGGAATGAGCAACATTCCTCGGACATGCACACAGAGGATAGAGGGGGTGGCAGGAGGCCCTTCCTCACAAGAAGTGAGGTTACCTATGTACATTGCAAGAAATAGAGCACTTGCCTTTATAGTAAACAAGTGATGATAAAAATGTAATTTTCTTTGGGGCAGTTGGAGGAAAAGGTGTACTTTAAGGTGAAAAATGGAGAAGAAAGAGAAATCTTTCACAAGGAATGTCTTTATAAGAAGTTCATTTTACTACTAAAAGGAAGTGACCCCAGATTTCTTCTGAGATTTCTACTATGCTCTTCTTCATTTCTGTCAAAGACAAAAATAACAAACCAGGAGTCCTAAGTTCCTCTTGTCCTCAGGTGAGGAGCTGTTGAGTGCAACCTGGTAAACAGGGTTACTGGGAAGAGGACCAGTTTGGCTATCAGCAGTCCTGGGCTATAGGCCCAGCTCTGCCTTGTGTGTCCATTTAACTTTGGGCAAGTCTCTTGGACTTCATGTAATGTTGGACAAGGTGACCTCAAGGGTTCCTCTTAGAACTAAAATTCTATACTGATGATCTGCTTTTCTTACCACATAAAATACAAACCAGGAAGAGAGGAAACACATTTCAAACTAAAACAATAAAAAACCAAACCAAAACAACAACAACAAAAACCCTCAAAAAACAGATCAGGAAGTTCATTAAAATACTGTGGAGTAAAACCCAGCCAGAAAAGAAAAACTGTCCAAAAATGAATTATTTCTGCATTTCTGCAAAATACTTAAAGGGAGTTTGAACATTTAATATATTTCTCCTTTGAAAGAACACAAGTGCTACGTCTGGTCCCTCCACAACTCCCCCCTTACCTTCAAAATACCACTAATAAGGAATCTGAATAATTAGTTTTACCTGCCAAGAGTTCAGAATTACTTGTATTAGCACACACCACCAAGAAAAGGTATCAAACATAACAGGAAGTGGAGAGCAAAATTGAGGGGCTGACAATTCACGTCACAAGGTGATGTGAGGCTCTACAGCTATATGCACACACACACATGTGGATAATTCAAGGACACCAAAGACAAGATTCAGGAACATCTGCAAAGCACTTTCAGGCAAAGAACATACCAGGCAGCACTCAGAGAAGGATTTTTTAGGAAGTCGTGCAGGAGGAGGTAGACCCTGATCCCACTCCCAGAATGCCATGGAGTTCTGACAGACCAAAAGTTCCCCGGAAGGCTAAGAGGATGGAGAAGTGCCAATGACAGAAAAGCGAAAAAAAAAAAAAAAAAAAAAAAAAAAAGGACAGGGAGAAAAAGACCAGCAAAATGTGCATGCATATGATATAAAGTCACAGCAAAAGGGAGGGGAAAGAAGAAAATATGATAGCACAAAGAAAAGCACTAGACAGATTATGCTTCAATTTTTAAGAAAATGTTTAAAATCATAAATGTATGAACATTTCAACCAAAAAGCAATAGATACTTGGAATGATGTTTTCTGCTTTATTTTACACATCTGAGTTTAGAAAATAGTTAATAGATCTTCCGATTGCATTTTTCTTTGATTATAATAACCAAAACTTACTTATAATTATTTAAATGTATAACTATGCTTGTATTTTTAAGTAGTACAAATAAAGCATAAAGATCTTAATTCAAAAATAATTTCTAAACACTTTAAAAAATGGTGTCCACAATCCAAGGATAAAGCACAAGCAAATGCATCTTTATTCTAAGTTTAAATTATGCTTGAAACTTAAAATATGTTTCTTGTATACTTTTCCCCCCACAGGAGACATACTGACCAAAAATGTATCCTAAACTTAGCCTTTACTTGATGTGGTACACAGGGAGACTTGTTTTAGGGCCGTATTTTAGGTGTATTAAAATTACAAA
This sequence comes from Leopardus geoffroyi, assembly GCF_018350155.1. NCBI lineage: Eukaryota > Metazoa > Chordata > Mammalia > Carnivora > Felidae > Leopardus > Leopardus geoffroyi. The sequence continues at coordinate 64,255,595 of NC_059341.1, forward strand.
AAGGTGTTCTTTTAAAGTCAGTACAAAAGGATTACTATTTTAAAGTAAAACAAAACCATTCTGTAAAGAAATCGGAAGAACTTGCACCATGACAACTGCTGAGCTGAGTAAGCCTAGTTCATGGCTCTTGTATGGAGGCGTCCTGGGAAGGCGGCCCACATACCTCCCTCAGGTCGTTGTCCAATCCAATGTGCTCGGAATGTTGGCGAAGGCGGTCTTTCCTGCGCTGCGCAGTGGCGCTGCGACTCACCCAGCGACTGGAAAAATAGCCATACCCAAGAAGGTGCAGGTTAAAACAAACAACAAGAAAGCGATCACTTACCTCCAAAATAGAAAAAATGTACTGTTTAAAAGACTAACAATACTTATTTTTCAACCAATTCTTTAAATATGTAATGTCTTTATTGTAATGTAATTAAATACCACACAATACACCTATTTAAAGCATACAATTCCAGCGGTTTTTATTATATTCAGAGACATGTAACCATCACTAAAATCAGTACTTTTTAAAACTGAGGTTAAAAAAATACATAGTATCACCTCATAATGATTCTCTCCTTTCCACCCTACTGTCCAACAGAGCCCCAAACCCTGAATACTATCCTGTAACTTCTCATATCTATGTAGATTAGTGGTTGATTTGTCATGCCCTTTATCACCTCTCTCCCATTCCCCTCAAAAACTGTTCCAAACCGGGGCGCCTGGGTGGCGCAGTCGGTTAAGCGTCCAACTTCAGCCAGGTCACGATCTCGCGGTCCGTGAGTTCGAGCCCCGCGTCGGGCTCTGGGCTGATGGCTCAGAGCCTGGAGCCGGTTTCCGATTCTGTGTCTCCCTCCTCTCTCTGCCCCTCCCCCGTTCATGCTCTGTCTCTCTCTGTCCCAAAAATAAATAAACGTTGAAAAAAAAATTAAAAAAAAAAAAAAAAACAAAAAAAAAACTGTTCCAAACCTTTCGCTTTATCCTGAAGGGCCTCCCCTCAATTGCCTGCCTTCTGCTTAAACGATGTATACACAGACATTTCATCTTTCTTCTAATCCCAAAGTATAAAATATACTGGCCATAGCTCAAAACTATTACTGCCACCTGTAAGAAACTCCTTGACTAATTCTCTCTTGCTTTCTTCAACCTGCCACACTAACTATCTCTTTCTTTTATTGTTTTAAGTTTATTCATTTTGAGAGGGAGAGAGAGTGTACAAATGGGGGAGGGACACACACACACACAGAGAGAGAGAGAGAGAGAGAGAGAGAGAGAGAGAGAAAGAGGGAGAGAGAAAGAGAGAATCCCAAGCAGGCTCTGCATGGTCAGGTCAGTGTGGGGCCCGATGTGGGGCTTGAACTCACCAACCATGAGATCATAACCTGAGCTGAAGTTGGACGCTTAAGCAACTGAGCCACCCAGGTGACCCTAGTCATCTTTTTCTGAATCTCCAATTTTTCTTTCTCAACTGAATAATTTCCCTTCAGCTTGACCCTCTACAGTTATGTGTAAGTTTCTTGCTTCACTCTTTCCTGTAAAAATTCTTAAAAGATTACATATAAGGCTTCTACTTAGTTACCTTTGGATGTTCGGTTTATCTCAAATAAGCTTCCCCCAACAATGCTCTTGAAGACATTTATATCCTTAACTGTCATATCCAATGGCTATCATTCAATTCTTAGCTCAACCAATCTCTCTGCTACACTTAGTACCATCTTATAACTCCAGCTATTTTCAACTAAGTCAGTGTTTCCAATGGGGTCAGTTCTGTCACCTTTGAGCCTTTGTCCCTGAAGTTTCCTCCCAATTTCTATTCTTTCAGATAGCTTCAATGTTACACAGAAAATGTTCTTTAATTCTTCCAATTCTAAACTGTCTACCCTTCTTATACTCCCCAATTTTATTACCTATCACATTGTGTTACAATCACTTATCTCTATTCCTATAAAATCCTCTCTACTATAAACTCTCGAAGAGCTGGTATGTCTGTCACTGTTTTTTTGGCAGTCTATATATCACCTGGACTTTCTATAAATACACTCTAAATACATAATCAGAAATCCAGTCTAACATTTAGGCTTACAGACATTCCTCACAACATGTATGTAATAACAAACTGTTTCCTTAATCCAAGACTCATAGTTTGGCCTTTAAATGTTCCTAAAATTAATGTGTCTTCTATTCCATATACATGTTTAATGTATAAATTTTCTAAAAAGCTTTTGAGTTAATAACAGATCTTACAACCAAGAGTTAATCAGGATCAAGTAAATGTGCTCAAAACAACTTAACTGTTCAACAGTAGGGGGTGCTATATAATGAAATGTGTAATCATTAAAAAAGTTGCTAGGAATATTAAGATAGGAGAATGTTCATGGTACAATAATGAATGGGGAAAACAAACAAGATAAAACATTGTATAAATAATCTCCTAATTTTGTGAAAAAGTAAACATGGACATGCACACCATGATCTATGCAATGGAAAAGCATGACAAGAAATGTTGACATCTCATGGTGATGGCATTATGGGCGTTTTAAAATTTACCCTATCACTTTCAAGTATTCTAAATTTTCTAGTGAGCGTATATTATTTTAAATCAAACCATTTTTAAAAATTTCTCAAATCTTGAGTTATCATCCCCATGACTATGTATTCATCACACTTTTCTAAGAATATCTAGTATATTCTTGATAGCACAGAGCTATATAAATTTTAAAAAATGAATTTATACTTTGGCACTCAGGAAAAGTCATATTGTATTACTGACAGTTCATTATTTTTATTTTTTATTTAATAAAGTATGCAATTTACAAAAAGCTTAAAATGAGAATGCAGCTTCTTTTGTTGCTTTTAAAATAATTTATGCATGCCTTTGGTTTCAAGCTTCTGAATCATTTCATTTCAGTCTGCTATTTAGAGGAACACTGAATAATTATGATAAAAATGACATCAAGAAAGGTAGTCCCTCTTAAAATAGTTTAAAAAAATAGGTTTTAAAATTAAAAAAATAAAATAAAAAAATTAAAAAATAGGTTTATATTGGGACAAAAAATACCAAGTCCTAGTGATAAATCGTTGAAGTGGAGACCTTGGAAATGTCCCAATAACAAAGTATTAAAGTAAGACTGTAAAAAGGATACAAAGAAAACTGGGGTGACTGAGAAGGAAGATCCAGAAAAAAAGAATATTAGGCACTGACAAAGAAAGATTATTCGCTTGATCAAACCTTAGTTAGGCTTCTGAACCTTCTCCTAGGTCACTCTGTGCACTTCCTTATAAAATCCAGTTTTGACAAGAACGTTGCTAAGTCAGTTTAGCAGGAGAGCCCCCATCCTCAGTATTTGATCATTCTCAATGCCTGATCAGTTTTTTTTTCTTTTTAATTTTTTCAATATATGAAATTTATTGTCAAATTGGTTTCCATACAACACCCAGTGCTCATCCCAAAAGGTGCCCTCCTCAATACCCATCACCCACCCTCCCCTCCCTCCCACCACCATCAACCCTCAGTTTGTTCTCAGTTTTGAAGAGTCTCTTATGCTTTGGCTCTCTCCCACTCTTTTTTTTTCTTTTTTCCTTCCCCTCCCCCATGGGTTTCTGTTAAGTTTCTCAGGATCCACTTAAGATTGAAACCATATGGTATCTGTCTTTCTCTGTATGGCTTATTTCACTTAGCATCACACTCTCCAGTTCCATCCACGTTGCTACAAAGGGCCATATTTCGTTCTTTCTCATTGCCCTGTAGTACTCCATTGTGTATATAAACCACAATTTCTTTATCCATTCATCAGTTGATGGACATTTAGGCTCTTTCCATCATTTGGCTATTGTTGAGAGTGCTGCTATAAACATTGGGGTACAAGTGCCCCTATGCATCAGTACTCCTGTATCCCTTGGGTAAATTCCTAGCAGTGCTATTGCTGGGTCATAGGGTAGGTCTATTTTTAATTTTCTGAGGAACCTCCACACTGTTTTCCAGAGCGGCTGCACCAGTTTGCATTCCCACCAACAGTGCAAGAGGGTTCCCATTTCTCCACATCCTTTCCAGCATCTATAATCTCCTGATTTGTTCATTTTGGCCACTCTGACTGGTGTGAGGTGATATCTGAGTGTGGTTCTGATTTGTATTTCCCTGATAAGGAGCGACGTTGAGCATCTTTTCATGTGCCTGTTGGCCATCCGGATGTCTTCTTTAGAGAAGTATCTATTCATGTTTTCTGCCCATTTCTTCACTGGGTTATTTGTTTTTCGGGTGTGGAGTTTGGTGAGCTCTTTATAGATTTTGGATATTAGCCCTTTGTCCGATATGTCATTTGCAAATATCTTTTCCCATTCCATTGGTTGCCTTTTAGTTTTGTTGGTTGTTTCCTTTGCTGTGCAGAAGCTTTTTATCTTCATAAGGTCCCAGTAATTCATTTTTGCTTTTAATTCCCTTGCCTTTGGGGATGTGTCGAGTAAGAGATTGCTACAGCTGAGGTCAGAGAGGTCTTTTCCTGCTTTCTCCTCTAGGGTTTTGATGGTTTCCTGTCTCACATTCAGGTCCTTTATCCATTTTGAGTTTATTTTTGTGAATGGTGTGAGAAAGTGATCTACTTTCAACCTTCTGCATGTTGCTGTCCAGTTCTCCCAGCACCATTTGTTAAAGAGACTGTCTTTTTTCCATTGGATGTTCTTTCCTGCTTTGTCAAAGATTAGTTGGCCATATGTTTGTGGGTCTAGTTCTGGGGTTTCTATTCTATTCCATTGGTCTATGTGTCTGTTTTTGTGCCAGTCTGATCAGTTTCTACATCATCCATAACCCCCCAGGTGATGTCTGATCACCCAGGCCTGCCTTCAGCAAGAATCCTGTTAGGTTGGTTTAGTAAAAATCCACCCCTCACCTTACTTTTGATGTTTCCTCTTAGTAAGTTTTTTTCCACTCTGCTACTTGACTATAAATTCCTACTTACCACATATTGTATTTGGAATAAAGTTCAATCTCCCTCTCTCCCACTGCAAGCCCTCAGTGCAACGGTCCCTACATGGCCCCCCTTGAATAAAGTGTGTCTCAAATCTTCAACAGGTACCATGAATATTGTTTTTCTTTCACAACTCTGAAGCAGAATATAAACACCAGATGATAAATTTATATAATAAACAAAGGGGAAGTATAAGTAACAAAATGTATAAAGGGCTGGGGGCTTTGGAAATAGCCCTGTAGCAAAAAAGGTCAGTAAAACATAGTAATATTTGTTCAGGAATTTAAAAAACTAGGGTTACTGCACAGAGTGGGTCAAATAAATAGTAAAAATAGACTATAAAAACAAGCCAATGAATTTATATAATAAATAAAGAAAAGGAGAATACAAATGGCAGAACAGTTTCCTTGGCAGGCAAAAGTGGAAAAGGCTTTAGGTAAAGAAAAGGGTAAATATTAATTTACATGATATAACTAGCATCTCACTATACACTCCTGTGGGACAAAAATTTTTAATTTTGTTTCTATTTTATTTTCAAAACAAGGAAATGATCATCTGCTTGAGAAAATTATGATGAACTATACCCATTCCTGGTCTTGTCAAGGAATTATTTTGTTCTTTTCATTATTAAGTCTCATTTACTAAGCATATTGTTGTCAAAGATGATCACATTCGCTGAAATACTAATGATTGCTTATTTGCTTTTGTTTCATAAGCAGCCTATGAAATTCTAATAGTTGGTCAGCCATTTGCAGTGGCATGGTTATAAATCTCTTTATCCTGCCATGAGTTCTTAGACCTTTTCTCTTTCAGACTACAATATACCTGAAAATGTAATGCTTAGGGCTCAACCTTGGGATTATACACAAGATTAAAAGCAAGAGAATACTGCAGTAAGATTTTAAAGTTGAAATCTTCCCTATTTAACACTTCCTACTTCCCTTTTCTGCTTTATTTTTCTTCACAAATCTTATCACTACCTGATAGGTTATTTATTTTACAAATTAAGTTCCTTTGTCTCCTCCTCCTTGAAAGCAGGGACTTCTGTTGTTTTGTTCACTGCTAAATTCCCAGTGAACAGGACACTGTCTCACATACAGTAGGGGTTCCATAAATATTTGCTAAATAAATGAATGAACAACCTAATGCTATTAAAAGGAAACACTATTTAAATGAAATGAAAACGATTCAAATTAATAGTCCACTAATATAAAAGTAATTCATACAATTAGGATATTTTACAAGCGTAGGAAAAAATAAGTAAGCTGATGACTAGTCTGTTCTGATGGAAAATTCTCATTCATTTCTGAAAAATAGAATATTATATCTAGTACAATCATCTGGAAGGTTTGAACCCCCATACTGGTCAATATGTCTTAGCACGCTTTTAAGTTCAGTGTTTAAAAAAGCAGGAATAGGGGCACCTGGGTGACTTTGTCAGTTAAGCATCTGACTCTTGACTTTGGCTCAGATCATGATCTTACAGTTTGTGAGTTCAAGCCTCGCACTGGGCTCTGTGCAGAGCCTGCTTGGGATTCTCTCTTCACCCCCCTCTCTCTCTGCCCCCACACCCTCAAAATATATAAATAAACTTAAAAAAGGGTTAAAAGAGCAGAAACACTTCTTTAATGGAGGGCAAACCCCTGCAAATTAACGAAGTAAGGTAACATTTTCAGTCATTAGCTATTTATTTCTGTCTTGTAAGCAGCACATCAAATTATCTCCACAATCTTCCTTTCCAAGATCTTAGTATAAATACTTGCATTTTCTATAGGAGGGTAAGATTTCATTGTGAATACATAACTTTTCCACCTTCCTCATGAATCATCTTCCACTACTGACTTCATTGAAGTTTAGACAATCTATTTAAATAAAAGAGTTTAAACCAAAGTTTTTAAAATTCTTATTTTTTTAAGATTTTATTTTTAAGTAATCCCTATACCTAAAGTGGGGCATGAACTCACAATCCCAACATCAAAAGTCGCATACTCCACCGACATAATTTTTTACTTCACTGTACAGCACTCCTTTTCCAAATATGTAAAAGGATACTGGACTGAAGACTTTCCAGACCTCCAGGCTTTATGAATGAGAATTCCGAACTCGGTCCCTGAAGTAAGGAGAACTGAGTTCTTCTTTTTTTAAAAAAAAATTTTTTTTTTCAACATTTATTTATTTTTGGGACAGAGAGAGACAGAGCATGAACGGGGGAGGGGCAGAGAGAGAGGGAGACACAGAATCGGAAACAGGCTCCAGGCTCTGAGCCATCAGCCCAGAGCCTGACGCGGGGCTCGAACTCACGGACCGCGAGATCGTGACCTGGCTGAAGTCGGACGCTTAACCGACTGCGCCACCCAGGCGCCCCAAGGAGAACTGAGTTCTAATCCTAACTTTGCCAGTAACCCAATCTCAGACTTCTACCAACACATTATAATGCACTGTCTTCAGGGTTAGGCCATTTGATCTCAACCACTGCTTCATGTAGTTCTTCCCTAGGAAAGATGGCGCTTAACATGTACCTTGCTCCTCAGAGTATTATCTTATCTTCTTTGGCGCCACCCCTCCTAATAGAGTCCATTTTAAGGTAGAAGTGAGGTATCTGAGGGCTCTTTCATTGTGGAAGATCTTGTTACACTGGGTACACAAAATGTAAGTGGCAGTGAGCCACCTGAATTTTCAGAAGAGGCAAGCAGAGAATTCAGTGAAGGGAATAAAAAAGAAGTAGAATTATGCCTTTTGACTAAATGGCCCAAACTAAATAAGTAAATAATATGAAGGTTCTTGAAAGATGGCTTAAAAGTAAGATGTTTCTTTCGGACGATTTGCAAAACTATGTATGTTACAAAATTTTTGGTACTTACCTTTTTTCCTCATAGTGCACCTTTATGTTCAATATTTTAGGTCACTCAAAATTTCGTGGGGGCTACCAAAGCACAGTTTCCAACTCCAAAAGTAAGACAAGGCATGTGTCACCCTTGTTTTGGAGTAGCTGAGCCAGGCACTATGTGTAGGTGGTGTAACAGTTAAGGGCCTGGGCCCTGAATTAGCAGACCTAGGTCTGAATTCTAGTTTTACCACTTTTTAGGTGTGTGATCTTGCAGTAAGTTGTTGACTCTCTCTGAAACTCACTCATTAAATAGGTAAAACAATGTAGGTTTATATACAGGGGTATGCTTGTAAAAATGAGCTAATGTACTCAATGCTGTCAGCAGAGAAGCCAGTGTAGAATCAGCTTAATATTAGTTATCAGCAGATCAACTCCATAACCAACCCTATGTTGGCACGGAGAAGGCTCCACTGGCAGAAAAGGTATATTTGAAAGCAGAAAAAATATGGTGATGAAAATTTCTAAGTTTTCTGACTAAGAGCTGTAAAGGGGTATATACTTATGAATGATGAATACTAGACTCTGAAAGGAAAAGAAACAGCAATGCAAACAGTACTGCAACTGTGTGATCCATGCACAGCATTTTTTCCCTTAATATGTCTGCTCTCACTATACAGCTTTCTCACATTTGGAACTAAATGAATTAATAATTCTGACACATTTTAGAAACATATTTAAAGGAACACCTTCAGGGGGACCTGAGTGGCTTAGTTTGTTAAGTGTCCAACTTCGGCTAGGTCATGATCTTTCAGTTCGTGGGTTTGAGCCCCATGTCGGGCTCTGTGCTGACAGCTCAGAGCCTGGACTCTGCTTCAGATTCTGTTTCTCCCTCTGTCTCTGCCACCCCCCCCCACCCCCACTCTCTCTCTCAAAAATAAATAAACATTAAAAAAAGTTAAAAATAAAAAAAATAAAGGAACACCTTCAGCTAGGAAATTAGTAAGGATTTCATTCCTTTCAGGTTATTAAAAATAGAGTATAAGCAGTACAAACACAAGGATACACAAATATTACCGCATATACATGCACCCCAACAAATTCCAAATACCACAGTACCTAGCTTAGAATAGTGTTTATTAAATTAAGCCAAGTGTTACCGTCACATATTATAAAGATAATTTACTATGTTTTCCTTTTTCCTGACCAACAGAGACAGAGACAGAGACTGGAGTTAATACTGTTACAAGTTAAGGAATGCCTGAAACCAGCGCTGGCCTCAGCACTGGAAGAAGCAAGGGCGGCTCCTTTCTTAGAGGTCTTGGGAGGGAGAAGGACCTTGCCAATACCTTGATTTTGGACTTCTAGCTTCCAAAACTATGAAAGAATAAATTTCTGTTGTTTTAAAAGCCCCCAAGTTTGTAGTATTTTGTTATAGCAGTCCTAGGAAACTAATACAGATAGTGAAAGTATCATTTTTCTAATTCCATTAGATGGCATTACATTTGGTCATTTAAAGGGAAACTACTCCCACGGGGCACCCGGTTAGCTCAGTTGGTTAAACGTCTGACTTTGACTCAGGTTATGATCTCACGGCTTGTGGTTTCGAGCCCCGTGTCGGGCTCTGTGCTGACAGTTCAGAGCCTGGAGCTTGCTTCCGATTCTGTCTCCCTCTCTGTCTGTCCCTCCCCCACTCATGCCCTGTCTCTCTCTCTCTCTCAAAAATAAACAAACATTGGGGCACCTGGGTGGCGCAGTCGGTTAAGCGTCCGACTTCAGCCAGGTCACGATCTCGCGGTCCGTGAGTTCGAGCCCCGCGTCAGGCTCTGGGCTGATGGCTCAGAGCCTGGAGCCTGTTTCCGATTCTGTGTCTCCCTCTCTCTCTGCCCCTCCCCCGTTCATGCTCTGTCTCTCTCTGTCCCAAAAATAAATAAACGTTGAAAAAAAAAATTAAAAAAAAAAAAAAATAAACAAACATTAAAAAAAATTAAAAAAAAATAAATAAATAAAGGGAAACTATTCCCAAGCACACACTACTTAAAAAATGAAATATATGTCTAGTCTTTAGATTTTTTACATGATGGAATTAAAAGTCAAATACTCATAGAATGTCAATCCATATATTTTTAAAAATATGTATGTATGTATGTATGTATGTATGTATGTATGTATGTGTGTGTGTATGTATGTATTTTGATAGTAAGAGAGTTGCGTGTGTGCAAGCAGGGGAGAGGGGCAGGGAATCCCAAGGAGGCTCCATACTGCCAGCACAGAGCCTGACACAGGGCTTGAACCTACAAAGCATGAGATCACAACCTGAGCCAAAATCAAGAGGTGGATGCTTAACCAACTGGGCCACCCAGGTGCCCCAATCCATATTTCAAATGGGTTGTTTTGGTCTTTGGAAAAGTAATCAGATCGATAAGATAGTTAATGGTTACAATGCCCCATTAAAGTTGCACAGCATTGTACCTACCCTTCATTATCCCTTCAACCGACTATTCAAGTGAAGAACGTGCTTACTTGTTATTAGTTGGTCCTGTTGCCAAGACATCAGACTGTAGCTTTGGAAAGAACCCTTGCTCATATTTGCCTTGACCAATTTTCATATCAAGCAGATGTGGGTGGATTGCAGTGTGATCCATTTTCATTAGTCGCTGCTCAATTGATTGGGCTATAAATTAAATTTATAACAAATTAGAGACATTTCATTGGCTAAACCTTAAAACAATGCTTCCTCCACTCATGCACCAACAAGAACTCAATCTTTCTGACACTCTAAAACAGATTTTTATAAAAGTTCTTTAGAAATCAGTGTAAATATAAAAAGGTTAATTTTAAGTAAACACTAGATGACTAATTTTCATGGTATTTTCTGCCTTTGTCAATCGCAGAGCAGCAGGGTTGAAAAATCTATAATTTAGTACTAAAACAAGTCTCCTCTAAGTGGAATACTCAATATTTTAATACTTCAATATTAAATATTTCAATATTTAAGAAAAATATTTTCTTAATGAAAATATGTTCTAAGTACAAATTTAAGATAATGATGGCAAATAAAATATTGTCCTTCAAATGAAAGACAAGAAGGAAAAGCAAGCACAGTAGCCTTTTTTACTTTTATTTCTTTGTACACAGACCCATTAAATACTCATAGTTCTCCATTTGTAAAAACAAGAAACTATGTAAAGTTTATGACTTCACTTTTAGCAACACTCACATTCTCATTAGTAGGAGTCATTTAGGAGTGTTTATTAGATCAGGAGGGGTAATGCAGAGAATAAAATAAGCAGGCATTTAGAAAATGTCCAGAGGATAAGAAACTGGCCTTCTGAAGAATAAAATAGGCCAAAGTTAAAAGATAGGAATTACTCAACATTTCTATTTAAAACTGCTTAAAGTTAGGAGATTATCTCAAAGACCCAAGAAATAGCAAATGATCTCTCTAGTAAAAAAAAATTTGATCTTAAGTGTTTTTATGGACTGAATTTTCAAGAGAAAATATATTTGTGAAGCGAGACTAGGTCTTTAATCCTTTAGATTACCAAAAGGGGAGAACAAGCAGTAATTGTGGTTGTGTGACAGATCATACTGTGGGAACTGCTAATCTTGGGATTTAAGAGAAGTAAAAAGGTATTTTTATAAGTATTTCATGGAACCAATTTATTTTGCTCGGTTCAATACCAGCAGATTGAGTACTGCTGGTTATTCCCCATACATAGTCTTAAAAACTTTCCTTTTGAGTGGAAAGTTTTTTGAAAAAAACTTTCCTTTTGAGTGGAAAGTGGATCTGTCCATGGCATATTCCACACTTCTCAAAAGAACATGCTTAATACCATCTTGTGTGTGGTTAATGTTTCACCTAAGCCAGTTGCTTGTGTCTGATGACAGCAGTGAGGGATACTTTGCAGAAGTCACTATTATCCTCTAGGACTAAAACTTCACAATATTAGATATCTATCTCAAAATTCCCTATTTTTCCTTTATAATTCAGAATAATTTATCCAAAACTTCTTGAATTTCATTTTACTTTTAATGTGTAACTTCTAACTTCTCTTAAAACACAGTCCATATGTTTTATGTTAGGCAAAAGAATGCCATGTTTTAATATGAAATGATATTTAAGTTTTCAGTGATGCCCCCTGGCTCTTCACAACCCTATCTATACTCTCAGTGCTCCTAATATTTATAAAACACTTAATTAACAGATGGTTTAGGCAAAATAAAGCTTAGATTCATGGCATGGAATTCTCTGAAGTCCCTGCCAATTTTATGTTCCATGAAATACTACAAAATTCCATCTCTGCCAATGAAAGCTTCTGTTCTCATGAAAGGGAAAAAAAAGGTAGCTTCAGTTTTTCCGCTGGATTTAAAATGACAGAGAAATCCATCTGATACTGAGTTATTCTCCTTTAGTCAGGAAGCTTTTTGAAAACAAAAATCATGATTCATAATGAGTTACTCTAGGGTTTATATTTAAGATTGCCTTGGGAGTGTAACGCAATGTTACTATTCAGTAATTATACCACCAGTGAATACTGAACATTTAGAAATTATTAAATGCCTGCTTTGAGAGGTCACGGGCCTGTTAGATTTTCAAGGTTTTGTGCCAATACTCATTTTCTGTGATTGGTAAGAAAAAAGAAAAACTCTGTATTACTATTAACTTGTCTTTCTGCACAGAAATCATGCGGTTCTGGTGCCACAATATCAACAGCAGATAGCCTCTGCCTAAAGAGTTCACCTGCAAATCAAAATTCTTTTTAGTTAGAGGCAAAACAAAAAATAAAATCAAAACAACAAAGGACAAAAAAATACCCAATAAAAGTCAATAATAAACAACAAATGCCAACCTCTATACTTTTGTTTGGGGTGGGAAGAGGATAATTTTACATGATGAAAGAAATAACTGCACCATTTATGGGGGATATAGACACAGTCACAGCCAGCTGCCTTCTTTCACTTAAAAAAAAAGTCTTTTGATAAATTAGGTTCCTGGGAGTCTAGTACTTTAGTCTAATCACATTTTCATATGTTAAACCTATAATGGTGTATTTTCAAGAGTATTATATAATTTCTGTGATGATAATGGGAATGTCAACCTCTTTGAGGGGCTGACAGAAAATCTATTTTAATTGAAAAGATTTTCTGGAAGCACACAAATAAAGGAATCAATGCTTAGCTCCATTAAAAAAATTCTGTCATGAAGGTTGGAATGAAATTTTCTCAACAAGGCATTATATTATTCACATGGCTATTAAAGCACTGAAAGTCATACTATTCTCTGAATAGGCACAGACAGTTTCATTCATTCCACTCCCTCAATTTCCAGAAATATGGAGGTAACTGCCATTTCCTGAAGGGGCTCCAAGGATCTACCCTCCTAAGTGGGAATAAAACAGAACGATGTTTCAGCATAATCATGAATTCTCAAAGAGACCTCTTAAGACTAAAGACATCATTCACATACTTCTTTCCTTAAATATGCTACAACTATAGCATCACCACTCCTGTAACTTTGATCTATTTAAATAAAGTGAGAAAGGCAAACATGGAGGCAGAACAAAGAAACTCTTTTCCTGCTTCTTTTTGCATCAGCAAAAAACTTGCTCTCAAATAGCAACTATGCTTGAAGGGGGAAAAAAAAATTAAAGAAAGGGGCATTCAGGTGATAGGAGGCAGTTTATTTGGCAAAGGAAGTGTTAGGAACAAGGTAGAAATGTATAAAATTGTGTGGACTGGTACACTTCATGTTTCTTTACTAAATAAACATCTAATGTGGTAGTAAGGCTTCAGGTGCTAGAATCAGTCAACCCTGAGTTCAAATCATGCTCTATCAATCACTAGCCAAGCAACCATAAGCAAGTTACTTAACCTTTCAGCTTTCCCAACTATAAAATGAGGACAGTCATAAAACAGAAATAAATGTTTCTGAAATAAACCCCCTCATTGTTAAGGTCAAATCCAAAAATGCATGTGATATGATGTCTGGAACATAGTAAGTACTCAGAAAATACTATTAATATGTTTATTTATTTAATGGACTACATTACCGATGGCCAAGACTGATGGTTCTCTCAGGGAAAAAACTGGTGTCAGGGTTGGGGAACCTCTAATTTTTTTTTAATTTACTTTTTTTTAATGTTTATTCATTTTTTGAGAGAGTGAGCGAGAGAGGGAGGGAGGGAGGGACAGACAGAGCACAAGTGGGGGAAGGGCAGAGAGAAAGAGGGAGACACAGAATCTGAAGCAGGCTCCAGGCTCTGAGCTGTCAGCACAGAGCCCGATGCAGGGCTTGAACCCATGAACCGCGAGTTCATGACCTAAGCCAAAGTCAGATGTTTAACCGAGCCACCCAGGCACCCTAGAAAAACCTCTAATTTGAATATAAGAATTCAGAGATTTTAATTTCAATAAATGAATTATAATTAATGGCACCACTAGAAAGTAAATAAATTGTTGTAGTTATGTAAATTAGGCAGCATCTCAGATTCACTATTTTAAATTAATACTTATTTTTCTTTTAATGAAGAGAAAAGAGGTGAGAAGTAAAAAGGCAACATAAACAGCAAGAAAGAAATTTACATTTTTTCACTTAAGGCAATAAAAGAGAATAAGACAAAAATCATAGCAACCTTATGGTTATATTCAAGTTTTCACCGTTTTTCCTCTTTTAAGGGGAGAGGAATGTCAAATAGGAATAGGATGGACACTAATTCACAGAAACAGAAGGAAACAAAAGGATAGAAAACACTTGATAGAGTATAAGGATTAATCATGAAATCTAAAATTGAAAATTAATTTTCAGCTTATAAGGCCAACAATGTGTAAAAAGAAATCATGAATTTTAAGTCAATTTTAAAAGGTGTGACAAATGTACCTGCTTCTTTTAAAGTGCTGCATTTCTGATAGATAGATGTCCTCAAGGTGGGTGCCCTTACATTATACAGTCTTATCTTCTCAATCCGAGAGTCAAAGACCCGTAGCAAAGAATCTTTCTCTTCCCACTGAGACATAATTTTATTATCAATAAAGGTAGCAAACATCTGTGTTTCAATGAAGCGTGAAAGAAATGGCAGGTAAGGCTCAGGCTGGTCAGACAGAAAGGAAGCCTGTAATGAGATAATTAGAAATTATTAGTGCAAAGACACTATCTTAGTACTACACGGTAAATCTGAAAATTATTTGTTGCTGAGGTCATTAAAAAAAATCTTGTAACATGCAAAACTGATGCATGAAATTAAAAAATTTTTAAATTCACTTTTCCTTTTAAAGTCATGGAGTTAAGGTGACTTAGTCCTTTAGCCTTTCAAAATTAATTTACATTCTGAAACTCATGATCATTATATAGAAAATAGGGCATAATTAGTGAAAGATGGCGGATCAGATGCTGCCATATCATCAACCATCCTCTTCACTTATCAATAATTTTTGACCCTTTTTCTAATGAGCTATGATTTTTTTCTGCTCTCTATTCCTAGTCTATGCAGTATACCTCTGAGTCATAAGGCACTGACATGATCAACGGATACGACTGTGATATATACATAAGTCATAACCTTCTAAAAACATGGAATTTGTGCCTATGGGTAAAATCTTTGTTTTTCAAGTGGATGTTTTTCTAGGCCCCAACACTGTTCAAGACTGATCAAGACTGTTCAAGACTGTTCAAGATCAAACTCCTTCCAGACCTGTGCTGATTGAAGAGTCTGGGCCTTAACTAAAACAAGTATTGCCTGAAAACCCATCCAAAGCTATTCAAGCCTTTGGAGAAAACATGTGCAACAAGCTGCAGGTTCCTGTTACCAGACTGTCTGCTGCACGGAATGGTTCAGTAAATTGTAACCAGTTCTTAATTCAAAGTGTTCTTTTTGTCAGGTCCATGTGTGTACAGGAATTCTAGTCACAGTTTGGTACTAGCTGAAATATGGAAGTGAATTACTATTTCAGCTGCTGGGTTGGTTTTGCTTTTCATTCTTTTGAGTAGGTGCAGTGTGGCAGAAGCCAGAAAGCGGAAGACAGAAGGGTAAGTTCTGACAATCTCCTCCTTAATAGTCATTGGCTTCTTACCAGCATGTTTATTTTTCATTCTAAAATTTAGGAAGCCTTTAAAAAAGTTCCTTATGGAAACCTACTTATTCAAGTGCTTCCATAGTTCAGATGTATTTACATAAATCCGAATAGCCAGAGAAAGGTTCACAGTAGTCTCTAAAAATCAATACACCTCTTCAAAAGATATTTTACAGGTGAGTACCAATTTTACTTTTTCTAGAGCAAACAGTTTTTTTTTTTTTCCTCTAAATGGGCCAAATGTCTGCCTTTGATGTTCAGACCCTCACAGACTACAACACTGAAATCAGCAAAGACTTGGCTTGGATAACTAGCATGTGATAGTCCTGTACATTTTCCTAGTGAAAAATGAGATGGTTACAAGCCTTCTGGAGTCCGCATGAAACTTTCATTTCTCTAGTCGTTACATAAAAAGAATTCCATTTATAGTTTGAAGCTACATAAAGATTAAGAAGGAAGAAAGTACCAGTGCTCGATTTAGATAAGAATTTGAATTGCCCCAAGGATAAATCATGAGTGTACACAGATTAGTTCCAAGTTGGAGAGGAAAAAATGGTTAAGCTTAATAAGAAAGGAACCTAAGAGCAGGAATACATTTGGAGAAGTGAAGACTTCTTAATTTATTGAAGAAGTTTTCTCAAACATAAAATGTATCAGAACTTAACCGTTCAGTGTAGTTTATATACTTCAACTGAAAAAAAATGTCTGAGGAAATCAGAAAATAACCTTTGATACTACCCACCTTTACAAAATTTTTTATTAATATTTGTCAGAGACTCCATAATTGTAAATTAGCTTCTTAGAATACATTAGCTCCTTTGAGAGGTCTTTCAAGACACAAAGATACCATTTAGCAAAAAGCCATAATGCATTCTAATAGCAATATCGTGCCTTGGCAAAACTGAAGCAGGGGACTGAACTATACCCTAGTGACTCAAAAGAGTTAATGCACACCTCTAAGTGCTTTTATCTAGAAAACAAAAATAAACAAAAAAATTAGTAGATATGTCAAGAAAATCTGCCAGAAAACTCTATGGTAAACCTTAGACAGAAGCTTCAACTTCAGCAGGACAATCAAAAGCCAGTGTCATTTTCTGCCTTCCTTTCCCACAAACTTTGGAATAGAACCTTAGACTTATAGTCATAAAACCTAATTTATTCACTTTTCCTCTCTTTTTGATCCTAAGATGAGGTAAAACTTTGTCTTCTGAAACTAGAGTGTTATCTTTGCATGGACAAGTTGAGACGTCATTATAAGACAAAGACAAAATATAAGAATAAGTTCTTAACGGGAAGGAAGAGAGGAAAAATCTGTGTTTAAAAAAGTTAACGAAATTAGTAAGACAGCCCACTAAGAGTCATAAAAAAAGGGAAACTATGTTTTTTTTTTTTTACTTTGTCAAAGTTCTGCATCTGTTCTCGGTTGGTAAGCCAGGACTCCATGTCCTGGGCAGTCTGAATCACAAATGCTTCGTAATCTGCAAACATCTGTGTGAAGCGGTTGGCAAAGACCTCGCGGAGCTGCACATTGAGCTGGTAGTCCCTTAGCTCAGCCTCTTCACACTGCAGCTTTAAATCCTTTTCTTTTTCACTCAGAGAGGCAGAGAGGTCCATTTTTTCCACGGTCACACCAGTCCGCTTGGCCAAAGCTTGGAGGCGGGCTATGGTTTCATTGCCCTTCAGTAACTCATACATGCTGATGTTATGAGTGGAGACATTGCCATTCTTCTTGTCATTAACCAAGTCCTTAAGAACCAGATT
This sequence comes from Leopardus geoffroyi, assembly GCF_018350155.1. Classification (NCBI taxonomy): domain Eukaryota; kingdom Metazoa; phylum Chordata; class Mammalia; order Carnivora; family Felidae; genus Leopardus; species Leopardus geoffroyi. The sequence continues at coordinate 64,273,193 of NC_059341.1, forward strand.
CTTCAGTTTTGTGGCACTCTCACTGCAATGGAGACTGCCCTCAGGAGGGATACCAAACTGAAGAAGCACTTCAGAGAGTTCCTGGATAAAATCCACCTTATTGGGGAACTGTGGAAACTCTTCAGGCAATTCAATAAAATGGTTGTCAATATCCACAAAACACAAATTAGCCTGAAAGAGAAAAAAGTAATACAAAGGTTTTAAAATAAAGGAATTTTATATTCTAAAATATCCTTGCCAACTATTTTTTTAAGTTCATTTATTCATTTTTAGAGAGAGAAAGAGGCAGAGAGAGAGGCAGAGAGAAAATTCCAAGCAGGCTCCGTGCTGTCAGCACCGAGCCTGACATGGGGTTCGGTCCCACAAACCATGAGATCATGACCTGAGCCAAAATCAAGGGCTGGATGCTCAACTGACGGAGTTACCCAGGTGCCCTCTTGCCAACTGTTATAAATAAAGTCATAGATTACACTGACTTTTCAAAATTAAGATATAACTGACATATAACATTTTGTTTCAGGTGTATGAATCAATATAGATTATGAAATGATTACCACAGTAAGTCTAGTTAACATCCATCACCATAAATAATTACAATTTTTCTTGTGATGAGAACGTTTAAGATTTTATTGTGCCTTTTATGCTAACTTTCTCAAGGCTAAGAATTTTTATTCTTTAAAAATTTTTTTTCTAGCATTTTTATTCTTCAAAAACAAATTTCAGTTAAGCATGGGACTCAATTCCAGCTCAGGTCATGATCTCAGTTTGTGAGATTGAGCCCCGTGTCAGGCTCTGTGCTGACAATGCAGAACCTGCTTGGGATGCTCTCTCTGCCCTTCTACCGCTCACACTTTCTCTTTCTCTCAAAATAAATAAAGAAAAAAAGCAGCCAGTTATTAAAAAAAAAAAGTTCTTTTTCCAGCATTTTTTTCCCTAGGTGAGTATTTTATACCATATTTAATATATACGGATAATTTTCTCTGGGACTTAGCAATTTGTTATAATCTGGACATGATTCTGTAACACAGAGCATCCATTAGGCATTCCTAAATGAGTAAAGGTACACAGAGTCATAGTACCTTACAAATAGAAGGCACTGGGTAAAATGTTCAATGGATGAATCCAGCCTGAACTTCCTATGCCATTCCACTGCTCTGACACCATCTGTAATTTAGAATTAATAATTGCTAAAATTTAGCAGCTTAGTACCCCCAAATGGGATAAAATTGGCAAAGAGCAACCCAATTCACAAAAAATTCACAAATTTTCAGTTTATCCAAAATTAGCTTCAACCTCTTAGACCGCAAACTGTTTCAGAAGTTATTAGACAAATAGCAGGAGGCAGCGGTAGAGGCAAGTGCTTAGACAACTACAAATGATTGCCCCTTCAATAATTAAGAGCTGATTCAGGAGATATTTTTGAGTTGAAAAAAAGAGGAAATAGAAATCAGAGCAAAGTTTTTTTGAGTTTGCTTATGCAATAGATTTTGATTTTATATTGAATAAAAAGACTTTTAAATATTTTCTAAATAGTTACGGACAATTCAAGTGGCCAAGTTCATGCATGCAATTCTGATTATCCCTCAGGTACTTGATTATAGTAGACTCCGAAACAATATTTTACTTTTACTGCTCACACTCTCTTAATCAGAACAAGGTTGTCAGTGTAAAGGAAGATTGTGCTCATAGACTCTGGAAGGGTGGGAGGCCAAAGGTATAGCCCAACACATAAAACTGATGCTGACTACATTAGTGGCTGGACACAGGGCATAGAGTGGAAGTCAATCAGCAGAACAGAAGTTTCACCTTGTGTCTCCCTGTCTCTCCTATAGCCTGGCCACCCAGGTCAGCAAGGAGACAATTCACACTGTCCTTTGATCCTGTATGGCCAGGTAAGGTAAAAGGAGGAGAGCAAAGAGTTGGGTTTTTATTTTTCTCTTTCGATCCCTGATCTTTATGTTAGGTGCTGATGTACAAGAAGTACAGCAAAGTTCTACATTTAGCTCAATCGAAACTCAAGAAGACTTTCCTCCATCTAAGAACAGAGAATCAATAACGATTCCTCAAGTCTGAAGTGACCTCTGAATTCAACTGTTTATTCTGCAGATGAACTAATTGAGGCCCAAGAAGTTAGGCGACTTCCTGACACCTGTTCTAGATAAGCATTCTCAAACAGCCTGGTGGCTTAAAAGATTTTTTCCCTACAATTTTCCTCATTTCCAACATCAGTAGTTTCCTCTAATTAAAATAAGAGGTGAAGTCAAATCTTGCTGAAGACAGTATTGCTGCCTACAGTTTTCTGTAAATCCACATCCTTATATATGTAACTATAGTCTCTAGAAAGCAGGGTATGTTGAAAGACTTAGGGGGAGAAAGTAGGTCACTATAATTCAAATGGATGATTCAGTATCTTTAAAAATGGAAGAAAAAAATTCACTAACTTGCTAATCTAAATGTTAGCCAGCAACCTCCCACCACTTACATTTTGTACCATCTCCTTCATTAATGCCTTCCTGCTATCTTCTTCTATCCTTCTATGAAAAGAGAAAATGATACATCTGGGAAATTTTAAAGCTTGTTATGCTCATATAACCACTGCTGAGCTGAAAGGGCCATAGGGCAAGGCGGGTATTCCAGCACCACAGCTAACTGGCCTGCCTTCATGATTCCATGAGTCTCTCATACCCTCCTATGACTGCTTAGATTGGGGACAAGTTGGGGCTTTGATTATCGCAAAATAAAAATAGGACTGTTAACTTGCACTATGAAGACTTATGGAAGAAAAACCGAAAAGCCTTTTTTCTAAAACAAACAAGAACTCCATATAATAGGGCATTCTGCTAAGTCACTTTTTTACTTTTAATACCATTAAACTAAAAAATTCCAACAGAAAAAAATAAAAATAAAAATTCTATCAGGAGAGCTCAAGAAATATTACATACGCAATAAAAAACACTCTTGACATCTCAATCTTATATTGTTTTAGGACTAAATATTTCTCTATTTTTTACTATCAATGCTGCTTACACACATTCATGGTAAGTAATCACGTCTAGTTAAAAATGAAAAATGCAAAAAAAAAAGAGAAAAGTTCCCTTAAAAGAAAGGGAACAAAGACTTAAAGTTTAATCATTTCTTCTGCCATGAAGCTTTCCCATGTCCCTACCCTAAAGGTATTCTGATTTCCTCTGCATATATGCTTAGTTCATTCATTCCTCTTAATTATTTTTTTTAACCTCTGTTATTGATATTTGTAAATGACTTACTTTGGAAAGCAAAAATTGTATCTTATTTATCTTGATGTCTCCTAATGTATCCTACACTGGTAGTGTATGAGAAGACACTGTTTGGTGAATGAATGAATAAGACTCAAGGAGACAGTCATTTTGTGGAACCCCAAAGATGTACACAGGAGGAGGAAGTATCCAGGAATGTGAGGCCAGGGCAGCTCTCTCCATGCTTACTAAGGAATATAGTTTCTCAACGGCTGAAGTTAAGCTGGCATAAGGGTAAACTGGAGGAGAATATTTAAAATTTTTTTTAATGCTTATTCATTTTTGAGAGAGAGAGAGAGCATGAGTGGGTGAGGCGCAGAGAGAGAGGGAGACACAGAACTTGAAGCAGGCTTCAGGTTCCAAGCTGTCAGCACAGAGCCCAAAAGAGGGCTTGAATCCACGAACCATGAGATCATGACCTGAGCCGAAGTCGGACGCTCAACCGACTGAGCCACCCAGGTGCCCCATGGAGAGAATATTTAAAATATTCCCACAGAATCTCAGGGGCAAGACATAACAAAAACAAAAGTGGAAAAAGCAATTTCAGTTTTTCTCTGGATTTCTTGCCCACCATTTACTGTAAAGACAAGCAAGAATGGGAATAAGTGAAGTGCCCTTCTCTGCAGTTCATCCCCAGTGCTGTATCCTTCTACCGTCACTTTCTCTACCCCACCCCCTGAAAAAACAATTTAACAAATGGCTACCTGTGCCTATCATTTTAGAACTATGGGGAAAGTAAGTGGGTGGTTAATTATAAGTCTATGTAGTTACATTAGTTAGCTAACAACTAAAATCATACCTTCTTAAAATAATCATTTTGCAAACTTATCATCTTCATAACTATTCTAAGAAGCCCTGTCACTATTTTTTTTCCCATCACTATTTTTAACTATTATTTTATTTTATAGTTTTCAGGGAAAGGAGGGAGGAGGTATTACTAGTGAGTGCATTTAAGTCAATTTTAAAAATGGCTATTTTTATACCTACATCTTCCTCAAATTATGTGAAGTAGATTATTTATCTCATTGTAAAATGTTATGAGCACAAAGTGATCTGTGTGTATTTTTTTTACTCTAAAGATAAGCAAACTTAAAAATTCTGAGAGCTAATGCAACAATGTCTGTGATTTTCTAAACTTTTAACTCGTTAAACCAATCCTCTTTAATAAATGTACATACCCATCTATTCATAGAGTAGAAGAGTATGAAATAATCTGGGTCAGCTGTTAGCATTTTCTTCCAAAATAATGATGTACTAACATATACTTTCTATACAGAAGCACTGCTATTTTCACAGCTGACCCAGGTTATTTCATATTATTCTACTCTACGAATAGATGGATATGTACATTTATTAAAGAGTATTGACTGGGGTGCCTGAGTGACTCAGTCAGTTGAGTATCTGACCTTGGCTCAGGTCATGATCTCACAGTTCATGAGTTCGAGATCTGCAATGGGCTCTGTGCTGACGCTTAGAAGCCTGGAGCCTGCTTCGGATTCTGTGTCTCCTTCTCTCTCTCTCTCTGCCCCTCCCCTGCTTGTGCTCTCTCTCACTGTCTCTGTCTCTCAAAAAACAAATAAACTTAAAAACGTATTGATTTAAAAAGTAAAAAGTTAGAAAATCAAAGTCACTGCTGCAAGAACTTTCAGAATTTTTATCTTTAGAGTCAGAAAATATACACATATAGGGAGACAGAAAGATTTCCCCACTCCAAAAATATATAGTTGGCATTTAAAAACTCTCAACAATTATAACTCATGTAAAAATGGGAAGATAATATTTATATACCAAAACATATTGTCTTATAAAATATCACTTGATTAATATACAAACAGACCAGATACTCAACAAGAAACTAAAACATGTCACTATTTAAGTCCTTAAACTTAAATTGCATTTAAAATACATTTGGCTAATCTATTTCTTTTTCCTTGAAAATTTAAAGGATTACTTTTTGAACTGACAAGATACTTAGATTAATCTAATAAAAGAGAAAACAAGAGAGCTCAGGTAATAGAGAAAAGAGAGATAATGGGGAGGCAAAAGCAGAGAACATGCATAAGCTCAAAAGAGCAAGACAACTTTTATAAGCATTTTATATGATTCCAATCAAGCTATTTTTCCCTGAACAAAAATGTTAATTTTGGAAGGGAAATATTCATTGGAATAAAGTAAGCAATGGATGATTACAGGAATCATTAATGGGTATAACAGCTGTAGCTTAGTATGTTATTTTAAATTCACTTATTAAAATGAGAATCTCTATGGGAAATAAGAACAAATAAAAGCACAGCACAGCATGAAAGATCTTATTAAGAAAGATGCTAATTAAATAGCTAATAATATCATATAGTTAACTATTTAATGTTTTTTAATAGGCCATGGCACTCTCATCACTATTTCATTTCAAAGGTTTTACAGTCTAATTCTGAGTACCATTAACAACAGATAAAAACTACATTCAAAATACTTTCAAGAATTCCTAATTTTCTTAAACAACATCTGAAAATACAACACACAGAAAGCACAGTAACCTTAAGGTGGCCTAAAAGCTAGGGGTTAGAGTTTTTATCTCAATCACCTAGCCAAGCTGACATTTAGAAAAAAGCTGATAACTAGCTTTAGGTCTGAAAACAAAGAATACTAAAGTATTTGATATTTCCATTATCTATAGTTTGCTGAAAGATGTTACTTTTCATTTGAAGGAAGTCAAGAATTAAATTCATCTCAATTAATGATGTGAAGATGTGAAAACCTGGGCTATTTTGTTTAAAAGTAGAATTTATAAAATAAATGAGGGGAAAAAGGAATTAAATGCTATTCGAATGATAAAGCAACTAGATAATGCTACTGTTGCTCCCTCCTCACAGATTTATCGCTGTGAAAACTTGCCACTGTCCTGTCTGAACCATGCTTACTTAACTAATGACTAGTCCCAGCAAGCATCAGGAGTCAGGATCTGCACTCTATGGTTCAGGCTCTACCTTAGCCCTACTTGGAAAATTCAGGACAGTCAGAGACACAGTTTAGACAAAGACAATGCTAAGAAAAGTGGCCTTGACCTAAATCAACAAACAGCAAATGCTTCATCACCCATTATAAGTTTTACCTCTTGAGGAAGTTCTAGTTTAGAACGGTCAGTTCCTTCTTTTGACTGAAGGCCCATCAGATAAGGGACAGGAGCATCAAGAAAATGTAGCAGAGAAGCAGGGAGGATGGGCACATAAACATGCTGCCATTGAAATGGGAACAAAAGTGTGGTGATGCCTTCTGCCACAGTCATCAAGCGTTGATAATCTGTACAGAACAAGGAAAAAAGGAGGGGAAGATTCCAAATAAAAACATAATCACTGCATTAAGCTTGAAAATATTAATTTCCAGAATAAACTCTTGTTCTAATAAATAAAATGTTTCTTTATGATCATGCAGAAAATAGGTCTATCCCACTATAATTAAAGAGTTAAATGGTTTCACTTGAATGGTATTAAGGGGGTAGGAATAGGTGGGAAACCTTATCATATTTTTGCTTCTGAAATCACCAGTATGTAAATTTACATTCCCTTAAAATGTGAAGGAAACAACAACTAACAGAATTGTTCTTGGCATGTCTCCTATTGAAAATGTATAAGAATATTGCTACTGATCACTTTTTGTATACATGCAGATCTATATAATCCCCAATTCAGAGGCTCTTTTTTTTCTTGTATGTATGATCATGGTGATGATGGCCTATGGTTATCCTAATAATACTTATTTTAGCCTTCATTTCGTGGGTATAAGAAATCAAACAAATACAAGCATTCATAATTATACATCTTATATTTAACCCCCAACTACATAACTATCAAATCTAAAAACAAAGTGAAAGTTACCAGAAAATTAAAAGTTGGTTTTTGCCTGTGTTTTGTTTACATTAATTAATTTATCAAAACTAAAAACTGCTTATAATATTAAAGTGCCCCCTCCTCATTTTAGATATAATTGACATATAATACTATTAGTTTTAGGTGTACACATAATAATTTATGTACATATTGCAAAATGATTACCACAGTAAGTCTGGTTAATATCCATTACCTCACAGAGTTACAAATAAAGTGTCCTCTTAAACCACTCTGCCATGGATTACTTTATATATCCACTGTCTATAATCCCTACTTAAACCTTTAGAGGCAGATGTGTTTAGAATTCAGTTTTTTTCTTTAAATTTATAAAGGTAATATTGTGCATATACCACATACATGAAATAGCTGGGGCAGGGCCCCATAAAAAAACACATTAATATTTCTGCAGCAAACTTTATGAGTGTCCTAGTAGGCAAGATAAAGAATTTAAAAAGGCCTGGTTCAGGTCTGGTTTTCTAATAAATGAGTTACAAAAAGAATCTTTGATTTTCTGAATTTTTTTGGATTTAAGAATTTGATTTAAGAATTTAAAAATTAAGAGGTATTATGGACTTGTAATTTTGCTCTTACAGAATTCATTAAGCACAAAAGGAGTAAAATCTGGGGAAGGAAGATTTTGAGGAGTCTTTTAAAAAAGGTTAAAGAAAATGACCAGATGCTATCTGGTTCATGTCCACCCAAAGAACACCTGTCCAAGCATAAACAGGATGTTTTCTGCTTAAAAGTCTTTCTTGTGTTATTTTATAATTCATATACAACTATCTTTAATAGTCTACAGTGGGTTTTTGGTAATGAATCATCAGCTATTCATAGCCTAAGTAAATTAGAAGTTTCCTTATTTGATCCACTATTAAGATGTAAATGTTAGGGGCGCCTGGGTGGCTCAGTTGGTTAAGCGTCTGACTTGGACTCGGGTCATGATGTCGTGGTTCGTGAATTCAAACCCCACATTGGGCTCTGTGCTGGCAGCCGAGAGCCTGGAGCCTGCTTCAGATTCTGTGACTCCTTCCAAAAAATAAACAAACATTTAAAAAAAGTTTTTAAAAAGATGTAAATTTTGGGGCGCCTGGGTGGCTGGGTCGGTTGAGCGTCCGACTCCAGCTCGGGTCATGATCTCACGGTCTGTGAGTTCGAGCCCCGCGTCAGGCTCTGTGCTGACAGCTCAGAGCCTGGAGCCTGTTTCAGATTCTGTGTCTCCCTCTCTCTCTGCCCCTCCCCTGTTCACGCTCTGTCTCTCTCTGTCTCAAAAATAAATAAACGTTAAAAAAAAAAAAAAAAGATGTAAATTTTAGGTGAAAACCTGTTTATAGGAATATGTATAGTCCTATATACATATAGGAATGATGGGCTTGATGCTGGGCATGATGCTTAACTGACCGAGCCACCCGGGTGCCCCTCAAAGGTATTTTTTAATAAATAAATGATTGCTGGAATAATACTATATAATTTTGCTGCATATCTACAACTTAAATAGACTTGATTAGATTTTGTCCAGAAGAGACTAAAGAACTTTTAATTTTTCAGTAGGAGAAAATGGTAACTACTCAGACTATAAACTATGCACTCAAAAATCACACTTCTTGCATATTCATATATTCACTTAATTATCTGCATGGCCACATTATGAAGAAAATTCAAATACCCATTTACTAAGCTGTGGATACTGCTCATTACAGAGAATTTTTACCAACTGACTCATACTTACTATGTTTAAGTGTCCAGAACTTATATGGATCAGAACTACTGTTTGGAAACAATCAAATTAAACATTTTTTTCCCTCCTCTATATTAAAAATGTAAAGATTTTAATATTGGAATATAATGCAAGTTTTCAAAGGCCTTTCATAGTAGGAAGGGACCTTCAGGAAGCTTCCACAGCTTTTTGGAAGTGATGATAGAATGAAAGCACAGGGTGCCAGGGTGGTTCAGTCAGTTGAACGTCCAACTCTTGGTCTTGGCTCAGGTCATGATCCCAGGGTTGTGGGATTGAGGCCTGTGTCAGACTCCATGCTAAGCACAGAGCATGTTTGGGATTCTCTCTCTCTCTCTCTCTCTCTCCCTCCCTTTGCCCCTCTCCCCTACTTGTGCACTCTCTCTCTAAAAATAAAAATTAAAAATTAAAAAAAAGAGAGAATGAAAGCACAATGTTGCTCTACCAGGAAGAGGTATTCCACATGTCACTCCTGAAGTCTGAGAAACACAGAGCTCATTGAAAACTTGAGAAAGAAAAAAATTAACTTCATAGTAATCTCATTCACATATTTTATGATTTGACTATGTTCAAAATGTACAGTATGTATTATATAGATGGACTATTAGAAAAATAACTTGATTGTTCTGGTGTATGTTTGCTAACTTTTAAAAACTGCTATTAAATTTACTGTGGGTTTCTATGGAGTTTTATGGTTCTAAAAATCGTGATCAAAATAAACTATTTTCAGGAGTTTTTTTTGGTATTGTTGATTAAAGATTAGTTTTCTAAGACAATTACTTCCTTAAAAAAAGTCTGTTTCAAACTTAGCTAACTTCTTAAAAAAAAACCAAACATTAAAATCTAGATTTTAAAAAAGAATTACAGTTTTTACACATTAAATGGGAGAAAAATCTAAAATATCTTTAAATAATTTATTTTTCTTTTTTTTTTTAATATTTCTTTAAAAAAAAAATTTTTTTTTTAACGTTTATTTTTGAGACAGAGAGAGACAGAGCATGAACGGGGGAGGGGCAGAGAGAGAGGGAGACACAGAATCGGAAGCAGGCTCCAGGCTCTGAGCCATCAGCCCAGAGCCCGACGCGGGGCTCGAACTCACGGACTGTGAGATCGTGACCTGAGCCGAAGTCGGACGCTCAACTGACTGAGCCACCCAAGCACCCCTTTAAGTAATTTAAAGTAGGGGGATATTCTTCCTCCAATCCTTTACCCATCTCCAACTTATAAAAACCTTACTTAAGAATGTTTTTAAGGAAAAGGAGGAGTGAGAAGATCCATTTGGTTGAGAAATACTTAGTAGTAATCATTTATTCTGTCAATGCACTTCAGTTAAAAACTTCAGAAACACACCTATTTTTGAACAAGTTGGGTTTACTACTTACTCCTTATGGAGAGGGAGAACACACACTATGGGGATCTGTGGAATGTCTTAGTAAGTAAGAGACAGGGTTTAGAGATAACGTATTACAGCATTTGGGCTGGGTTGGGACAATTTTAGGTAGGGTCTAAGGAAGTGGAGATTTGTTTTGGATTAGATACTGTCAGAAATCAAGGCAATTCTAGGAGTGCCTGAGTGGCTCAGCTGGTTGAGCACCTGACTCTTGATTTTGGCTTAGGTCATGATCCCAAGGTTGTAGGATCAAGTCCTGCATCGGGCTCAGTGCTTAGTAGGGAGCCTGCTTGGGATTCCCTCTTTCTCTCTTCCTGTCTCTCTCTCTCTCTCTGCCCCTCTCCCCTGCTTTCATGTGCACTCTCTCTCTCTAAAACTAAAAAAGAAAAAAATCAAGGCAGTTCTATGACAGGGTATCTCAATAAATCTGACCTATGGGGAATGCAGACTAAGGGGGGTGGCTAGAACTGTACTTGGTAAGAAAGTAGAACAGCAGCTACTAATTCAGCAAGAGAAGAGGACGTTTGGTATTTTGTGAGGTGCACAGTGATCTTGCTTGAAGTAGATGTTCCTGTGAGACTATTTATATGTTCTATAGAACAACAGGGCTCAGCTGTGAGCATCGGATCAGTTTGCACTTACAGTGAGCCCTAGTTTAAGAGCTAGGTCAGTTCCTCAATGTCAGGGCTACTTTAATATTTCTTTCTCAATTATAAGCCAGACATTGGTGAAAGGCTCAAGACTGTAAGCAGTCAGATCCTGTGTCAGTTACATATTTACTGCCTCTTAGTTCCAAATTCACTTAGTACATGGTCTAAGCATTTTCTTTTACAGTAAGCACAATGTTAAGCTTTGCCAGTAGAAAGTAATGCTGAGACACTGCAGGAAGGAGCTTCTCTTCCTAGTTCCACGGTACAACCGCAGTGTTTTGTTTGTTTTTGCTCCTGTTGCACGGTTGATCCGCAGTGTGGATATGTGAAGACATCTGGTCGTATACTTCCCCAGCCACATGCCGAGTGGTAGTAGCCTCAATGATTGGGCCAGTAGTCATCTTTCCATGGCCCCCCTAACACAGATATCACATACCCAGATTTCATACCCACAGTGGTGTCCTGACAACTTCTGTGTGCCCACTCACCAGCTACAGCTCACTTGTACCTCAGAGGTTTGTTTTCCACTTGCCCGGTGACTGAGGATCAGCTCTGGACCAGGCAACCCATCGACCTTCTCCACTGGGCCGCAACTGCTCTTTCTTCAATGAACTACAAACCTTAGCCCTAGAAAATGGGTTACCCTCCAAGTTTGTCCTTCCTTGGGTATCTGTTAAGAGTTTTCTTCATATCTTTTTTTAAAATTTTGTTTAATGTTTATTATTGAGAGAGAGAGAGAGATAGAGCATGAGCAGGAGAGGGGCAGAGAGAGAGGAAGACACAGAATCCAAAGTGGGCTCCAGGCTCTGAGCTGTCAGCACAAAGCCCAACGCAGGGCTTGAACTCACGAACCATGAGATCATGACCTGAGCCGAAGTTGGACGCTTAACCAACTGAGCCACCCAGGCGCCTCTCGTCACGTCTTTATAGTCACTTTCTATTATAGCTTAGTCATTCTTCATATTACATTCCTCTGTTTAAAGTACAGATGTGGTTTAATCTGTTTCCTGATTGGACCTAGGCTGAAAGGTCCAGGGTTTTAAGCAGTCAAATCAAATGCCTGATAGCCTGGCCACTTTTTTTTTTTTTTTTTTTTTTTTAACTATTGGTAGGAAAAATGTTCAATCTTATAGAAAATAAATTCTTCTAGTAATGGCAAGTAGCACCCTGGGCTATTTTCTGGTTTGATTATGGAAAACTCTCACATGGAGAGTGAAAATCAATTATATACTTTTCCCTCTTCTACCAGACACTGAAAGACTGATACAAATGGTTTATATTTCCTTCAGCACAATTCTCCCACTTGCTGTGAATATTCTATGTTTATTGTTTCCAGTTCTATGTTTTCTTTAAGACTGGCTGAAATGTCACATCCTTTTTAATAAGGCAATTACTTAGTGGAAACAAGACAATTCTTTTTAACTGAATCAAGAAATAAAAGAGCTTTCTTTTTTAGGTATGATTTGAGATATTTAAATATTTTAGGAAAATTATTTTTTCTTTGATACTCAAAGTGGTGAATGTGTAAAAGACATTATTTTCATATTTAAGACATCTGTCAGCATGGCATATGAGGCTCTTCATGATGTGTCCCTTTCCTGCCTCATTTCTTACCACCACCCCACAGGCAGTCAAATAATTTGCCTATAGTTCATTCACTGAATCTAACATGTTTTCATAGGTTTCTGTGCCTCTGTATACACTTTTTCTCTGCCCAGGAGGTCCCTTTCCCTTGTAGTGTCTGGCTAAGTTCCACTTTTTTCTTAGGTAACAGTTCCTTTGCAAAGCCTTCCCTAAATACTTATCATTACTAGAGCCCCATCTACATGTTTCCACAGTACCCTAACTCTGCTGACAGTGCAGAGCCTGCTTGGGATTCTCAGTCTCTTCCTCTCTCTGCCCCTCCCCTACTCGCCCTGTCTCTGTCTCTCTCAAAATGAATAAACTTAAAAAAAAATTAATATGCTAATATCTAAGGTAAGCAAAATAAAATAAAGCTATTTGGATATTTAAAGAATTATGCTTGGGGCACCTAGGTGGCTCGGTTGGTTAAGCATCTGACTTTGGCTCAGGTCATGATCTCATGGTCCGTGAGTTTGAGCCCCGCGTTGGGCTCTGGGCTGATGGCTCAGAGCCTGGAGCCTGTTTCCGATTCTGTGTCTCCCTCTCTCTCTGCCCCTCCCCCATTCATGCTCTGTCTCTCTCTGTCCCAAAAATAAATAAACGTTGAAAAAAAAAATTATGCTTTGCCACATTATACAGAATATACTGTCAAAAATTTGCCTCACAGTGGCTTATATGCAGACTTTGAGATGGCCCTGCCTCCGCTATCTCAGCCCCTTTCTAACCAGTGTCATTGTTTTGTTTTTTTAAATTTTTTTTAAGGTTTATTTATTATTGAGAGACAGAGAGAGACAGAGCATGAGCATGGGAGAGGCAGAGAGAGGAAGAGACACAGAATCCGAAGCAGGCTTCAGGCTCCAGCTGTCAGCACAGAGCCCGACGCAGGGCTCGAAGTCACAAACCGCAAGATCATGACCTGAGCTGAAATCGGACGCTTAACCGACTGAGCCCCCTAACCAGTCATTGTAAAGAACAAGGTCAGCCCCACTGGGACAGCTGAGGGGTCTGCAGTTAGACCTGAGGCAGAGGGCACAGGACATGGAGTGGCACAAGGCAGTTCCAGGGTTGGCTGGTGGCTCAGTGTCCCAGGGGGAGGCCATGTCTAATGAGATTTGCATACTGCAAAGTGCTGCCAATGGAGGTAATGAGGCTGGTAGTGTCCAGCACACCTTTGGTGAACATGATGATAGAGCTGGAAGATTACACACCTACAATCCTGGGTGCAGTGACTGGTTACCACTTGATGTCACCTGATGCTGGCTTTGAGGCCTCTAGCACATGCATAATTCGGCTCATCTCTCTGGCTCCAGAAATTCATCTCAGATACTGCCCACAATGTCCTACTATATTGCAAAATGAAGAGGATAGCCTCTGGAAGCTCTCAAAACAAGAGCAAGAATTACAAGTTTTCTTTCTTTTTATTTTAAGTAGGTTTTACACCCAGTGTGGAGCCCAACGCGGGGCTTGAACTCATGACCCTGAGACCAAGACCTGAGGTGAGATCAAAAGTTGGATGCCTAGGGGCAAATGGGTGGCTCAGTCAGTTAAGCGTCTGACTTTGGCTGAGGTCATGATCTTGCAGTTCACAAGTTTGAGCCCTGTGTCAGGCTCTATATAGACAGCTCAGAGCCTGGAGCCTGCTTGAGATTGTGTCTCCCTCTTTCTCTGCCTCTCCTCTGTTCACACTTTCTCTTTCTCTCTCTCAAAAATAAATAAACATTAAAAAAAAAAAAAAAAAAAAAAAGAGTTGGATGCCTAACCAACTGAGCCACCCAGGTGCCCCAAGGATTACAAGTTTTCTAACAAAAGAGAACCTGATGCTTGACCTCAGCCAGTATGGTTTCAAAGTGAAGAACCTGTGCCACACTTCACTTGAGCTAACCTAAACATGCTTGTTTGTCCCCTTGTCCCCACACTGACCTGTTTTCATAATAAACTATTATAACAGCAACAAAGATTGCCTAAAGCTCATGAAGATATTACAAAAGACAGAGTACAAATGCAAATCAATATGAAAAAGTTCAACCTCAAAAATTCAATGGGGAAAATGAACCACATTTTGCTTATCATGTTGACAAAGATTTGAAAGAAAATCACAACAAAGGTGTGGAGGAAAAAGTATTTTCACAAGTTGGTAGAGCTTTCTATTTGGCAGTATCTATCAAAAGCTTAAAAATATATCGATCAGGGACGCCTGGGTGGCTCAGTAGGTTAAGCACCTGACTCTTGGTTTCAACTAAGGTCAGGATCTCACAGTTTGTGAGTTCAAGCCCTGCATCAGGCTCCACACTGACAGCACAGAGCTTGATTAGGATTCTCTCTCTCTCTCTCTCTCTCTTTTCCTCCCCTGCTCGTGCTCTCCCTCTCTCTCAAAATAAATAAACTTAAAAAAACCCACTAAATTAAAAAAAGAATGGACTAAAATAATGACATATGGAATAAATTAAAAATATACATACAGATAAGATCATTTAACCTATCAGTTCCAATTCTAGGAATTTATCATTTAAGTGTACAAAAATATATGTACATAATATTTTATGTATAAAGTGTCGTTTATAACAGTAAATTATTTGTAATATCCTAAATATCTAGCAAGAGGAATCTGGTTAAAATAATTATGGCCAGTTATATAATGGGATATACTGGACCTATTAAAAGCACATCTATATTACTAACATAGAAAACCAAAGGGTGCTTGGCAGCAGCTAGGTATTAAAAACTTGCTGAAATTCTACTTCTGGGTATATGTCCAAAAGAACTAAAAGAAGAGACTTGAAGAGCTATTTGCACATCTATGTTTTTAGTAGCATTACTCACAGTAGCTAAGAGATAAAGCAACTCAAGTGTCTGTCAATGGATAAATGGATAAATAAAATGTGGCATATACACCCACTGGAATATTATTCAACCTTAAAAAGGAAGGAAATTCTGACACATGCTAAAACATGGATGAACCCTAAGGTTCACTTACGTTGAGTGAAACAAGCCAGTCACAAAAAGACAAATGTTATGTGATTCTACTTATATGAGGTACTTAAAGTAGTCAATTCATAGAAATAGAAAGTAGAATGGTAGTTGCCAAGGGCTGGAAGGAGGGGGACATGGGGAAGGGAAGTGTCCAACAGGTATAAAGTTCCAGTGTTACAAGATGAAAAACTCTAGAGATTGACTGCATAACAATGTGAATATACTTAATCCTACTGAACTGTTCACTAAGAAATTAAGATGGTGAATTGTATGTGTTTCTTTTTTTTTGAGAGTGAGAGCAAGCAGGGGAGGGGCAGAGAGAGAGGGAGAGAGAGAATCCCAAGCAGGCTTCATGCTGTCAGCACAGAGCCTGAGGAGGGGCCAAATCTCATGAACCATGAGATCGTGACCTGAGCCGAAATCAAGAGTTGGATGCTCAACTGACTGAGCCACTCAACTGACTGATGCTCAACTGACTGTGCCCCAATTGTATGTGTGTTTCTTTAAACACAATTTTCTAAAAACTTGCTAAATCTAATCTATATAAAGATACTTTGTGGGCAAAAAATCCACAAAAAAATGGGTAATTGATGAGAATAATCTGAATTTAACTGAAAAGGATTTTTTATTTGACACTGGATGATTTTTACAAAAATATACACGTGTCTCAAAGTCAAATAAGGTTTGCAAAATAGGTAATGAACCAAGGACTCATCGAGAATTGTGTTATTAAAAATTCTTATTTAACTCACAATTTTAAGTGTAAAAAGTACATTAATCACAAGTAAGCCATGACACTCTGTAGAGCCTCAAAAAATCATTGGCAATGGCTTGACATCAGGCATTTCTTTTAAACTTTTTTTTTTTAAGTTTTTTTTAATGTTTTATTTATTTTTGAGAGAGACAGTGTGAGCAGGTGAGGAGCAGAGAGAGAGGAGAACAGAGGATCCAAAGCAAGCTCCATGACAGGCTGAGAGCAGTAAGCCCCATGCAGGGCTCGAACCCATCAACTGTGAGATCATGACCTGGGCTGAACCTGAGTCGCTCAACCAACTGAGCCACTCCAGCACCCCTTAAATGTTTATTTATTTATTTTGAGAGAAAGAAAGAAAGAGCACATGTGTGCATGGAGGAGAGGCAAAGAGAAAGCGAGAGAGGCTCCATGTCAGCTGCCAGCACAGTGCCTGATGCAGGGCTTGAACTCATAAAGTGTGAGGTCATGACCTGAGAGGAAACCAAGAGTCAGACACTTAACCAACTGAGCCACCCAGGCGCCCTGACATCAGGCATTTTTTAAAACAAATTATTTAAAATAAAAATATATGTATCTATTGGTAAGAATATAATTTTCAAATAGCCATGACTACCCGTGAAAAGTGAGATCTCTTATTGCTTCAACAGAAGATTAAGTATCTATGTATATAACTATGTACTTGAATTATTGAAAGTAGGTTAAATACAATTGGTAATTATTGGTAAAAGAGAAAACAGACCTGGATAACTTTCCTATTTTATATTATTAATAGTTAAGTTATACCTAGCAGTTGTTATATTCTGTAGTAACACAATCAATCTTCATTTTAATTTTACTTCAGTGATCTTTTTCTTTTTTAAAAAAAAAAATTTTTTTTTTAACGTTTATTTATTTTTGAGACAGAGAGAGACAGAGCATGAACGGGGGAGGGGCAGAGAGAGGGAGACACAGAATCGGAAGCAGGCTCCAGGCTCCGAGCCATCAGCCCAGGGCTCGACGCGGGGCTAGAACTCACGGACCGCGAGATCGTGACCTGAGCTGAAGTCGGACGCTTAACCGACTGAGCCACCCAGGAGCCCCAGTGATCTTTTTCAAACACTTCTATTTATGGCAGTATGGTGGACTAGAGCTCCTTTATCTATCTATCTATCTATCTATCTATCTATCTATCTATCTATCTACCTACCTACCTACCTACCTACCTACCTATCATCTTACCTGTATATCTCTTTTTAAAAATTTTTTATGTTTATTTATTTTTGAGAGAGAGAGAGAGAGAGAGAGAGAGAGAGAGAGAGTGTGTGTGTGTGTGTGTGTGTGTGTGTGTGTGTGTGTGAGGGGGAGGTGCACAGAGCAAGGAAGACAGAATCCGAAGCAGGTTCCAGGCTCCGAGCTGTCAGCACAGAGCCTAAGGTGGGGGGCTTGAACTCCCGGACCGCGAGATCATGACCTGAGCTAAGTCAGACACCCAACTGAGTGAGCCACCCAGGTGCCCCTCTATCTTTTGAGAGAATGAGCATGAGCGGGGAACGGCAGAGAGAGAATGGGACAGAAGAACCAAAGCAGGCTCTACACTGACGTCGGATGTGGGGCTCAAACTCACAAACTGTGAGATCACGACCTGAGCTGAAGTCAGACACTCAACCAAATGAGCCACCCAGGCGCCCGCAGAGCTCCTAACCTAAACTAAAATACTAAAAAAACAATTTTAAAACATTCAGTTCATGAATATATCGATTTGCAAAAATTAGGGGAAGAAGCCATTAGGGCCAGAAACAAAATGGGAACAAGAGTCCAGTGTGGTAAAGCTCAAAAGTCTAGGTATCTTTGAGGCATTTACTGATCCCAGGTGGCCTATAGCTTCAGTTTTATTTCTGTGCATGTTGGAGAACAAAGTCCAAGAAGGGGTGGGATTCAGACAGTAGATCCTGTTGTATAAAGCCAGGACCCCCAAATGGTAGAAATCTCAGGGAAAAGAGATGGAAAAAGGAAAAAACAAAAATGAAACAAGAATTAAAAAAAAAAAAAAAAAAAGCCACTGTGCTGACAAGAAATTTATCTGTCCTGGTCCTTGCTCTGGGAAGAGGAGGTAAAAAAAAACCCTTGAGAATTCTTATCTACTGGCCAACATTCAGGTATATTTAGGGCCCAAAGTCATGCTATCTGTATGACCCAAAGAAACACAAAGAGGAAGAATTTTAATTTAAAGTAGACCTGTATGTGAAGGGGCACCTTTGGTGTCCGAAGACTTAGTCAGTTGAGCCTCTGACTCTTGATCTCAGCTCAGGTCTTGGCCTCAGGGTTATGAGTTCAAGCCCCATGTTGGACTCTGCACTGAGTGTGAAGCCTACTTAAAACAAAATAAAGGGGTGCCCGAGAGGCTTAGTTGCTTAAGCATCTGACTCTTCATTTTGGCTCGGGTCATGATCTCACGGTTCGTGGGATTGAGCTCCATCTTGGGCTCTGCATTAACAATGTGGAGCCTGCTTGGGATTCTCTCTCCCTCTCTCTCTGCCCTTCCTCTGCTTGTGCACACACTCTCTCAAAATAAATAAAAATTTTAAAAATGATAAAATAAAATAAAATAAAATAAAATAAAATAAAAAGAGACCTGTGTTGCCAGTCAACTTAGATGTTTAGTGAAAGAAAATACAAATCATTCCTGAAGGAAGAAACCCTCAATCCTCAACCTATCAGATACTGAATTTATCTGATAAATAATATGAAATGCATATTTTTAATATGTTTAAGGAAATTAAAGAAAGAATTAAGAAATAAAACCGTTTTAGGGCCACTGAAAGTAAAATGTCAAAGGAAGGGTTAACTACAGATTAAACACAGGTAAAATGAAAATAAATAAGCTGGAGACAGATGTGGAGAAATCATGCAGAACACAGAGAAAAGACAGAAAAAGAGTTTGAGAGATATGAAAGACTGAGTGAAACAGATTAACAGATTTAATTAGAGTTTCAAAGGGAAAAAAAGAAAAAAAGATGGACAGAAGTAACATTTAGGAAGATAGTTGAAAATTTCCCAGAAACTACTGAAACACAATGACACAAGATTTCAGGAAATACAACAAATCACAAACATAACAAATAAAGAAATCCTATCTAGATAAATCACAGTCAAAATATAGGTCATGAAAGGCAAAAAGAAAATCTCATATACAGCCAGAGTGAAAAAACCGATTTCTGGTCAGGAATGACAATTAGGGTGATTGTGCTAGATTATATCTCGAGAGCTACACTGGAAACCAGAAGATGGTAGAACATTATTCTCAAAGTGCTAAGAGAGTAAAAAAAAAAAAAAACAAAACCCAAAACTTTTTTTTTTTTTTTTTCAACGTTTATTTATTTTTGGGACAGAGAGAGACAGAGCATGAATGGGGGAGGGGCAGAGAGAGAGGGAGACACAGAATCAGAAACAGGCTCCAGGCTCTGAGCCATCAGCCCAGAGCCTGACGCGGGGCTCGAACTCACGGACCGCGAGATCGTGACCTGGCTGAAGTCGGACGCTTAACCGACTGCGCCACCCAGGCGCCCCAGAAAACCCAAAACTTTTAACCTAGAGTATAAGGGGCTCCTGGGTGGCTCAGTTGGTTAAGCATCTGACTGGCATGTCAGGCTAGTGTGAGCTGTAAGTGCTTATTTCCATTGTAAGGAGTCAAAGAAGGTAAGCAAGGCCTCAAAATGTTCCTGAGACTTTAATTATTGGTATCAAAAATTAGACACTAGTGTTTAAGTTCCCCTATCATTTATTCCTCCACTATGCCTTTCTTTTTTTTTTAGATAGAAGAGAGAGTTATTAAGAAATGGGGTGAATATGGGGCGCCTGGGTGGCTCAGTCAATTGAGTGTCCGATTTGGTTTCGGCTCAGGTCATGATCTTGTGGTTTGTTGAGTTCAAGTTCCGTGCTGGACTCTGCACTGACAGCGTGGAGCCTACTTGGGATTCCTTCTCTCTCCCTCTCTCTCTCTGCCCCTCCCTTGCTCATACTCTTCCTCTCTCAAAATAAATAAACTTAAAAAATAAGATAAAATAAAATAAAATAAAATAAAATAAAATAAAATAAAAGGGCACCAAACAAGTTGGGTCTATTTACCCCAGTCTGGAGAAATTTAAAATATGGGAAAGGCAAAGATTACAATGAGAAACCAGACCTGGAATCATCTAGGGCAACAGTCAGGCAGATTAATCAAGATAAAGATTGATAAAAGGGCTAAGGTCTCTTGACTCACCCCCCTGCTGGAGACCCAAACCTAATGCACAAGAATGGGGAAAATGGTCAGCAGGTGAAGAGAAGTTTCTGAGACTCTTTACTCAGGAGCTTCATGCACTGTGGTACTAAAACCCTTTAGTGAAGTTTTAATACAGGCTACAATTAGATAGAATATAAAAAAGTTTTAAGGTTGATGGCATTAAGGTAAAAGTTTGGGTAAAAATTACAATGTTTAAATAGGCTTTACCTGAATGTTTTATGGGAGTGGATATTATGTATGTCTGTGGAAAACCTCCCCCAAAAGAAAAACAGAAAGCACATAGATTACTCTTCAAGCAATATTAACTGGACATGCTAAATGGGAATAACTGCCTGAGCCTACACAGTG
This sequence comes from Leopardus geoffroyi, assembly GCF_018350155.1. NCBI lineage: Eukaryota > Metazoa > Chordata > Mammalia > Carnivora > Felidae > Leopardus > Leopardus geoffroyi. The sequence continues at coordinate 64,294,080 of NC_059341.1, forward strand.
TACAAAAGCAGCAGGAGTCATGGTATGGACAAATTCTGTACCACAGCCCTATGTGTAGAGCATAATCTGGGGTTAAGGCAAACATCTGTGAGCATCTCCTAATGATAAGTATTGGGATGTTGGACTAGAGAATTCCCATTTGAGAGGCAATTACTAGCTTGCTACTGGAATATTAATTTAAACTGTTCCTATGAATGAAAGACATAAAATAATCTTAAAACCTGAAATACTCATGCTGTCTCGAGTACTGTTGGAAAAACACTCTAATGGAGAAGGCAATGTTAAGATGGATTCCAAAATAAAATGGAAACTGTTTATGTAGGACCTAATTACAAGGAGAATGCAAGGTAGAGATACAGCCAGGAGCCTCTTTTCCCATAGGACTGACTGTGGAATGTGTAAGGGGTTGCCAGATCCCGTCGTCACTTGTAGAATCCTACAACCTACTTGTGCTGTGTTTTTTTTTTAAGTGTTTATTTTTTTGAGACAGAGATGGAGCATGAGCGGGGGAGGGGCACAAAGAGAGGGAGACACAGAATTCGAAGCAGGCTCCAGGCTCTGAGCACAGCGCCAGATGCGGGGCTCGAACTCACAAACTGCGAGATCATGACCTGAACTGAAGTCGGATGCTCAACCGACTGAGCCACCCAGGTGCCCCAACAACCTACCTATACCGTAAATGAACCTAAGGTGTGTCTTCCCTTCAAAAGGTGGAAGAATTTGGGTATAAATAAAATGAAGGAGGAACAGTAGCTGAGGGTAAAGGAAAGAATAAATGAGTCTGTAGTAAGGGAAATCCAATATACATGAACACCTCAAAAGAGGCTTAGAGAAAGAGGTTAACATTGTCTCTTAGCTCAAAAATATCAGATACCTTGAAAGGGTGAAGCCAAATATTGCTCAGACCACTACTGCTTTGGGAACCTTCGACACGTTTGAATAGAAGTCTGCAAACCTGAGTGACCTCAGCCTGTAAGACACTTTCATACAATAAGGATGATGGACTGAACTCATTGTTAATGACTGGATGGGACTAGTAATGTGCCAGCATGTTTTAACTATACGGGATACAGCATGTTTTGCTATATGGGATCCATGGTCAAATACCAGGGGGCAGCCTGTGGTATAATAAAACATTAGCTGGTCTGTGTCCATGGTTGATGATGATGATGATGATGATGATGATGACGACGATGACGGCGATGGAGGAGGAAGAGGAGGAGGAGGAAAGGGGCAAAAGGGGAAGGAGAAACAAAAACACTAAACAAACCATTAAAAACACTGAATTGGTATCTTACATCTTCCCAACAAGACCAAACAGTTTACAGACAAGTTCTCTCAGTCATGGAACAAATAATTACAACCTTAAATAAACACTTCCTTAAGTAAAATCTTCCAGAAAAAAAGAGAACACTTTCCAACTCAATGTATAATAGAATAGCCTGAATACCAAAAACCAGATAAGACAGTACAAGAAATTAACATTATAAGTCATATCATTAAAAAACATAGATGTAAAAATTCTAATAAAAATATTAGCCAACTAAATCAAGCCCTATATTAAAAAAGCAATAGTATATCATGACCAAGTAAGGTTTAACTCAGGAATACAGGGGTGGATTTTTCCCCTTATTAACTGATCAAAAGGATAAAAACATGATCATCTTTCTTGATGCAGAAAGAGCAGTCAATAAAATACAAGACGAATTCATGATTTTTAAAAACTTGAACTAGAAATAAAAGGGAACTTCTTTAACCTGGTACAAGGTAGTTACCAAAAACACTACAGCAAATGGTACACTTACTAGCAAAACATTAAAATCATTCTTCTTAAAATCAGGAAAAAGACAAGGATGTCTGCTACTATTAATTCTATTCTATATTATACTCGAGAGCCTAGTGTAGAAAGACAAGAAAAATAAGTAAAAATGAGAAATACTGGAATAGAAGAAACAAAACTGTCATTATTTGCTATTTTCTACTGTTGTAAAACTTTACTACTGGAAGACATTAAACAAGACCCTTAGAAATGGAGAGAGATTACATTTTTATGGAAAGGGAAACTTAAATTGTAAGTATATCACCGTCCTCAAATTGGATTCAATGCACTTTCAATAAAAATAGGGAGTGAGCATTATCTGTAACACAGCATTATCTATGTTAGAAAGCTCTAATGATGGTGCGACTTCAAAAGATTAATGATTTTGAAAGCTCTTATTGAGCTAAGTGCTAAAATGATGTCACTATTTTGTATTATAATGTACATATACACACATGAAAAAAATGTATATTGAATAAATTAGTCTATTTCTTGGGGAAAAAATAAGGTAGTGAGGGAACTGTCCTACCAGATACCAAGACGTACTTTAAAGCTATAGCATTTTTTTTTTTTTCTTTTAGCTAGGCTTCATGCCCAGCATGGAGCTCAACGTGGGGCTTAAACTAATGACACTGAGATCAAGAGCTGAGCTGAGATCAAGAGTAGGATGCTTAACTGACTAAGCCACCCAGGCACCTCGCTGCAGTAATTTAATTTAGTACAGGGACAGAAAGATTGGCAGAATAAACTAAAATACACCAGATAAACCCTCACATATAGGAACTTATACGTGATAGAAGTGGCACTCCTACTCACAGGAAAAAACAATGGTCTATTCAAGAAATAGAACTGGGATAACTAGTTATAAATATTTCTAAAATACTAAGTTTGATCTCTTCCTTAAAACAAACAAAAATTAATTTCTTATAGAGTAAGGTCTTTAATGCTAAATACAACTTCAAAATATTTAGAAAAAAATATAGTCTGTTTTATGATCTCAGACTAAAGCATTTCTTAAATAGAAAAGAAAGGTAAGTTATAAATTAAAATATTGGTCAATTTGAATTTATGAATATTATGAGTATCTTAATTCATCAAAGACCCCTAAAAGAAAATTAAGAGCCACATGTTGAATGGAGGTATGTGCTACACATATAATATACAAAGGATTAATTTCTTGAATATACAACAAAACATCAGCAAGAAAAAGTCCTGTTTTTTAAAAAATTTTTAATGTTTGTTTTTGAGACAGAGAGAGACACAGAATGAGAGCGGGGGAAGGGCAGAGAGAGAGGGAGAAACAGAATCTGAAGCACACTCCAGGCTCTGAGCTGTCAGCACAGATGCAGGGCTCAAACTCAGACTGAGAGATCATGACCTGAACTGAAGTTGGACGCTTAACCAACTATGCCACCCAGGTGTCCCAGTCCTTTTATTTTTTTTTTTTAACTTTATTTATTTTGAGAGAGAGCAAGCATGCACAAACAGGGGAGGGGTAGAGAGAGAGAATGTCCACACTGTCAGTACAGAGCCTGATGAGGGTCTAGGACTCACAAACCCTGAGATCATAACCTGACCTGAAATCAAGAGTTGGAAGCTTAACTGAGCCACCCAGCTGCCACAAGAAAAAGTCTTAATATTAAGATTCTATTTATCACAAAATAAAGCTAATATAAAGACATTGTCCAAAGTTAGTCAAATTCTACTGTTTTTAGGGGCATCTGGTTGGCTCAGTCAGTGGAGGGTCTGACTTCAGCTCAGGTCATGATCTCAGAGTTCTTGAGTTTGAGCCTTGAGTCAGGCTCTGTGCTGACAGCTCAGAGCTTGGAGCCTGCTTCAGGTTCTGTGTGTCCCTCTTTCTCTCTCAAAAATAAACAAACATAAAAAAATAAAATAAAACAACTCTACTGCTTTTAGGATATAAGTCATGGAATCCTACTGTCTGCCATCCTACTGTCTGCCATCAAAATTCCAAGTTTACTTTGGATTTAAAAACTCTATAACCCATAAGCTATGATGTTCAGTTGAGCATGAGTAGCAATTTGTGATTAGAAGGCTCCCATCTTTTTCAAGAAAACTTTTAAGTGGCTTTTACTTTCTGACAAGGTTAATTCATGCACAACTTACAAGAGAGAGGGGAAGGAAGGAGGGGAGAGAGGCACTGTGAAGGCATACAAGCTGGCATGTCAGTCTAGTGTGAGCTGTGAGTAACTGCTTATTTCCATTGTAAGGAGTCAAAGAAGGTAAGCAAGGCCTCAAAATGTTCCTGAGACTTTAATTATTGGTATCAAAAATTAGACACTAGTGTTTAAGTTCCCCTATCGTTTATTCCTCCACTATGCCTTTCTTTTTTTTTTAGATAGAAGAGAGAGTATGTGCATATATTTGCTCAAGCTGGAGAGAGGAGGGAGGAAGGCGGGAGGGGGAGAAAGGGGAAGAGGGAGGGAGAGAGAGAGAGAGAGAGAGAATGAATGAACGAATGAATATCTTAAGCAGGTTCCAGGTTCAGTGTGGAGCCTGAAGAAGGGCTCAATCCCACAATCTTCGGATCTGGGAATCATGACCCGAGCCTAAATCAAGAGTCACTCAACCAACTGAGCCACCCAGGTACCCCTCTTCCACTAGTCCTTTGTAAAGAAGATTATACTCCAATCTTCCCACTGTCCTGTTTCAGGTATTTTCAGGGTACAGAAAAAAGTGATATTCTCTGATTTGGGGTCCTAGAAAAGAGCCTCCATCTCCTGGGTACATTCTCTACTTAAAATTTCTAGCTAGTTACCACCATGAAGGGAGTGTGATATATACACTCTCTAAATAGCAGATTGAATCTGTTTAAATGGGCTATAGACCAGAATTTCAAATGAGTCTAGAAGGACAGTTTCATCACTAAAATCCATCTACTCTGATTCACTTTGGGTTTTCTTGGTAATTGTTTAGCACTTGCAATGTTTTTAAATTTTATGGCATAGCTTTATCAGTGAATAAGAAATGAAGTATTAGATGTTATTAAAAGCCTCTCAACACAGGAAAAATGAAGGAGGGCACCGGAGTACAAATCAACATAATGACTCTTTTATTTCATTCATTTAAATGAAATCTCTTTCTCTAATGGGAGAGACACTGTCAATGTTAAAATGTGTATTTACACAGAGCTTTCATTCTATGCTGTACAGTTATTTAGCATGATACCTTAATAATAGATTGGCAGAGTGAGTTAATAATTTAAAAATAAATATTGAGGCAGATAAGGAAAGGTTAAGTGCAGGCCCAATACAGTTAACATGGTGGTTAAGTATTTGGAGAAAGACAGATCTAAGCCCCATTCTTAGTTCTACCACATTACCTAATAGCTATGTGATCTTAGGAAGAATACTTAGCTTCCCTGAGCCTCAACTTCCCTTTGATAAAACATAGATAAGAACAGTAACTCACTGTTGAAGAGAGAAAAAAATAAGCTAAAACATACAAGGCATTTTTATAGCATAATTCCTAAGACAATGATTTCAATGAATGGTTATAAAATTACTGTGTAAGATTTTCCTTTTTATGACACTTAAAATGTACACACACACGTACTCATTTAGAGACAGAGAGAGTCCTACAATCTAGGGATTCATCTATTGTTCTCAGCATAAACCAAATTACCAAAAAAAACCCCAAAAAACAAAAAACCTCCAAAAAATCTCACAAAAAACAAAAAGCACTTCATTTAATACAAAAACATGCTCATAAATACTCATGCTTCTTCATCTGAAACTGAACTAAAGTGGTAGATATTAATCAACTATAAATTTTAACAGCTTCCATGAACCAGCTGGCATAAGCTAATCAAACAGCAGAAAGATGAGAGCTCAGGACAGACCACATGCCGTGAGACATAGAGTGCTTCTTAAAAGAGGAAGTGTGGTAATGAAAGGGTTTTTTCCTAAAAAAAAAAAAAAAAAAAAGGCCCTAACATTCAGGATAAGAGAACATTTATTAGGTTCTCAACACTGAAACAAATACCCTATTTAATTTAACAAAGCTATACTTTAAATGCAATAATATGCCGACCCACACAACTGAAAATATGCATAATTTATAGAGGATTGTGTAGGACTAATAAAACTAACAATAATTACAATAATATCAGCTATCATTTAGTGCCAATTATGCCCCAACTATTGTGTACAGATTTTATTTAACCTTCATAATAAATCAGTGAGAGACAAGGAAAAAACCCTGTTATCTCCATAAAGATGAATTAACTGACACTTGGGAAGATTACATAACTTGTCCATGGTTACAGTTGGTACGTGACAGAGAATAGAGTTGAACCTGTGATTGCTATGATTTCAAAAACCAATATTCTGTCTGGCCCAAACTACTTCCCTAGGCAGAACTAAAACTGAATTAAATGACCTTGAAGATCCCTCACCAATCTAAGATCTAAGTTCTTTTTTTGCATAGGGTAATACACCTGAGAGAATCAAGCTCCAAGCCCCTGCCTCTTCCAACAACTCTCTAACCCTAACCCTGCTCAGGGTAAAAAGCAAGAGAGGAAGAAAGAGAAAGGGAGGGAGAATTACTTAATGTTTCACATTTTAGATAGAAACAAGTGATCGACAGGTAATGATGAACCCTAAGAAAGTAAGAGCAAGAGGAAAGGAGAGTTTAGATTGGTCATGAGAGAACTTCCTGACAACAAAAACTGAGACATCAGAACACATTATCAAAGAACATTATGTAGGATAAACTGAAGAAAATACAACCTCGTGAAGGGCTGTCAACACACAAATAGTGTCAACATACACACAAGATGGGGAAGTACAAATATAGCCTACTTGGCTCAGGCTCACTTATAATTTAAAATAGAAAAGAAAAAAAGGAAAGTGGTAAAATAAGCTTGACGGCAGCAGTCAGGAGACTGCACTACAATCCTGCTAGCTTAAATACAAGTTAGCAAAAAGCTAACCCAAGTATTTGTGCCACATTTTTCAAAGGACCCATCAATGCACAGCAACCATTTTATATTTTCCTTCAATTCACATATCCATTAAGACAAAGCATCTCTATTTCTTCTGCAAAATCATGTTCAGGTTGGAACCAGTATTCTAGGCTCAACATCATAAATGCACTCATAAAAATAAAACTCAAATTTTGTTAGTTCCTAAGTATGTGCTGGGAGAACTCTGAATAAAAAACATCACAAAGGTCACTTCCTTCTGGAATTAAAAGCAAAACAAAAGACGGGGCACCGGGATGGCTCAATTGGTTGAGTGTCCGACTCCGGCTCAGGTCATGATCTTGCAGACTGTGAGCTCGAGCCCCACGTCGGGCTCTGTGCTAACAGCTCAAAGCCTGGACCCTGCTTCAGATTCCGTGTCTCCCTCTCTTTCTGCTCCTCCCCACTCTCACTCTGTCTCTCTCAAAAATAAACATTAAAAAATTTTTTTTAGATACTAAAAAAAAAAGCAAAATGAAACAAAAAAATTCCACATAACTCTGGTGAAACTCTTAGACCCAAGAGAGTCACATCCAGTGACATCTCCCACGGGGAAAGATCCAAAGTTGACTGCCTTAGGAAGCTGCAGTCAACAATTTCATTTATCCCTTTCCAACGTCAACTGAGTTTTTATGTGAACCTTTACCAACCTGCAGAAAATAAGATGTCTACATGTTCCTGGTACTAACATCATTCTCTCACTTTCATTATGAAAAGAAATGTTTCTTTTATGATGATGATGCATTATCTGGAAGAAAGGGCCTATTTCCATTAAAAAATAATACACTTAAGTCAGCCAGATTAATGCTTTTGTATTCTTTCCTGTTTTTCTCCACGGTCCACTGACACCTCAAAGAGAAGTAACATCTTAGCCTCTGGTCCCACCTATACCTGCTTCTTTCACACAAAACAGAAGACTTCTGACCATTAAGTGTGTGGTTCTAGTAATATACCCAATGGAAATGCAGTAGTTGGGAAGAGCGTAAGTATTTTGGGGGGGAGAGACTTAAAATCCAGGGAAGACCTACCTTGAGAGTAGAGAAGAATCTGCATCTCTAAAAGAACACAGGTAAACACCTGCACCAGGTTCTCCAATCCCAGAAGCTCGAAGGCCTCTCGAAGAGGGTAATCGGAGAGGGGGAGTTCATTGGGCCCAGGTCTCTGGCAGATGACAGGTTCATAAACACCATAAAATTTCAGTGATCTCCCCGGAGGTGGAAGGGGTACTTCATAAAGAATGTTATGGATGTAGCTCTCAAGCGGCAAGGGTGGCGGCTGCTGTGAGGTAACTGCCTTGTAAAGCTGGATGAGGAATTTTTTGCAGGCCTGCATGAAAGGCAGTGGTGTGATCAAACATATACTTTTTGAAACATACAGGGTGTCTCTGCTGATGTCATAGGAGTTGTAGCGCTGGAGTTTCAAAAGGGAAGTTGTATCTCCTTCGTCAGTACTGCTTGCCAGCGAATCCATGCTGCAGGAGGATGAGGCATACACGCTGCTGTAATGCTCTGCGTTGTGCATCTGGTAGAGCGTCTGCATTGCTGTGCAGATCTGCTTACTGGTAACTTCTTCATAAAAAGTGAGAACAAAACCATAGGTACGAGAACCATCTTCCCGGGTAATTATAAATGAGTGGAACTGAGGGTCTTTATTGTCAGTTTGAGTTCTGAAAGACAGCCCTTTAGGCATGCACAACTGTGGAGGAAGGGGAAAAAGCATCAGAATGCAGTACACAAAGAACTTCAAACCAGGAAAAATGTTCATTGTTTTTAACATAACAGGACTCAAAAGGACACAGGTTTTATCCGGATTTAATATTATTAGCAGCAGTCTTAAATTAGAAATACATTGTAAGTTCCTCATTCACACGTAGATAAAATTATTTTTAAAAGAAATATATACACAAGGAAAAACATCTTTGCTGTGTATTACATGCAGGATGTTTCACTAAGAATGAGAAGATCTTTGACTTACTCCCAGTAAACCTCTTACCCAATCTTATCCAAGCCTGTGACCTTCAGCACAGCATGTGACTCTCCTGAGCCTCACTTTCTTTATCTACAACATTTGCTAACCAATTCCTTGAAGACAAAATATTCAAAGGTATTCAAAGACAATATTCAGAGGTATTCAAAACATTCAAAGACAAAATATTTAAATTCAAATATTTAAAAATATTTAAGTACTATGCTCCATTGTGGGAGCCACACCACACTAAGGGAGCTCTGCCCACTCATCCTGCCAATGCAGGCTAGTTCAGATTTTGTGTTTGGGTGGTCTTGCCGAGTGCTTTCTGCTGTCTCCCTGAGACCTCCAGCTGCAACGTTCTCTCCTAAAGTCTCCATCTGTGCCTCCCCATCTCTGCTTCCGGGTATTTTGGGGTCTGGGTTTTAGTTCCTTTCTGATTTACCTTTTGGTTTCTCATTCTCATTGCACTGGGACGGATTCCGTGAGGGGAGCCTGGTAGTTCTGCCAACCTGTCAGAGCCTTCACCCTCTTCCTGCTCAGCCTTGTGCACTCAGCACCTACTTTTGTGCATAGGCGGCATTTGCTGACATTGGTCCCTGAGACTAGTAACACAAAAAAGACCTGGGGACCCAGTCTGTGCCAAGTTGGAACACGCTGCCAGGCTCTATACCACAATTCAAGGACAAGGCATTTAACAATAAAAATTTGGAATAAACAGTTTCATGATGAAGTAAACACACACACACAAAAATACTTAAGTACTATTTTTGGAGTAATGATGGTAATGTTTCAGACGAATAGAGAAGTAGGTGAAATCTCATTTGATAAATTAAAAAAAGTTAAACAGAAGAATAAAAATAATAGTATCATTTTCACTACTACTGTGAACAACAGGATACTTGATCTTAGAAACTTTAAAAATAGAATGATTTTTTGATCTACTGAAGCAGAAGGTAGAAAAAAAGACATTTTAGATTTGTTCCAGTAGATATTACACTTTCGGTTGGTAACTACTCAGGACTGAGCCAAACCTGGGAACAAAATTACCTGAAGAATTAAAGATGCCATATTTAAGATTCTTAAAATGCAATTCGAATTGATTCGTTAAAACATTTTAAATAAAAGAAATAAAACCTTATGGAAAACTTGAAATATACTAAGCAAAAAAAACTTGTAATTTAACTACCCTAACTTAATGATCATTATTAATTTTTACGTATTCCTTTCTATTTTTGTATTGCAATATGCTTTCTGCATAGAAATAATTTTACCAGTTATTACATTACATTTTTCTTTTTCAGATTTAACAACTGATCTGGCATAAAATTTAGAAGTTCTCCCCACATTACTAAGAAAATGCAATTCACCTTAAAAGTTACATGTCCTTCATTCAAGCTGTCAACAAACACTTATTAAGTGCCTTTATGAGCCAGGCCCTGTGATGGTGATACACTAGTGAGAAAGACATGCTCCTGCTCCTACACAGCTTCCAGTCCAATAAGGACAACACACGACTTAAAAATCATAAACTGTAAAGTATGACAAGTACTACGATAGGGTAAATACAGACTGCCACGAAAACAACATCACAGGAGGACATTACAAGGAGATTAGAAAAGGAGCTACCAGATAAAAATAAAGGAGGTCCAGGGGAAAGGGTGGCTCAGTCGGTTAAGTGTTCAACTTCAGCTCAGGTCACGATCTCATACTTGGTGGGTTCGAGCCTCACATCAGGCTCTGCACTGACAGGGTTCTGTTCTGACAGCTCAGAGCCTAGAGTCTGCTTCAGATTCTGTGTCTCCATCTCTCTCTGCCCCTCTCCCATTCCTCTCTCTCAAAAAATCAATAAACATAAAAGAAAAACTTAAAAAAAAATAAAAGAGGTCCAAGTGGAAACCTGAGGATGAGTATATGGGTTAGTGAGATGAAGAGAAGGCAGAAAGGACATGTGTACAAGAAACCCAGAAGATAGAACACGAGGGTTTGAGGAACTGACACATGTTTTTTTGTGGGTGGGGAACATAATGCAAGATTGGGGGAAGTGAGAGAGAACACAAGAGAAATAATTAGAGGTTAGATCGTGAAGGGGGTTGGTGAGTCATTAGAAGTCTGAAGAGGAGGGGCGCCTGGGTGGCTCAGTCGGTTGAGCATCAGACTCTTGATTTTGGCTCAGGTCATGCTCTCACTCTTTGTTGAGATCGAGCCCCCCGTGTTGGGCTCTGCGCTGGCAGCGTGGAGCCTGCCTGGGATATTCCTCCCCACTCTCTCCCCACTCTCCCCCTTTCACCCTCTTTCTCTCTCTCTCTCCCTCCAGTGCGTACAAATACGTTGCACATGCACTCTCTCCCTCAAAATAAATAAACATTAATTTTTTTTTTTTCAACGTTTATTTATTTTTGGGACAGAGAGAGACAGAGCATGAACGGGGGAGGGGCAGAGAGAGAGGGAGACACAGAATCGGAAACAGGCTCCAGGCTCTGAGCCATCAGCCCAGAGCCCGACGCGGGGCTCGAACTCACGGACCACGAGATTGTGACCTGGCTGAAGTCGGACGCTCAACCGACTGCGCCACCCAGGCGCCCCTAAAATAAATAAACATTAAAAAAAAAAAAAAAGTCTGAAATGGACCATGGAAAGCCTCTGAAGGGTTTTTAGAAGGAGGGGGACAGAATTAGATGTGTCTCTTAGCATGTCAATCTCCCTACACTGAAGGCCCGTGGTTTTCAAAGAGGTTCCAAGGAGGCAGCAGGAATGCCTCAGGGCCTTACAGTCACTGACTTCTCTCCTCCTCTTCCACTCCATTATCTGATCCATCAACAAAGACCATTGGTTCTACCTTCAAAAATATATTCAGAAACAAATTACTTCTTTCTACCTTTATTCTTATCACTCTCAGTTAAGCCATCTTCTTCTCTTGCCTAGATGACTATTTAATATTCTGCTCAACAGTATCCCCGCTTTTGCCCTTGTCCCCCATAATTTATTCCCCATAGAGTAGCCAAAGTGATCCTTAAAAAGTAGAAGTTAGATCTTGTCACTCTTCTCAGAACCTCCAGTGGCCTCTTATCTCACTAAAAGCTGAAATCTTTACAATAGACGTCCCCTATAAGGCCCTACATGAACCTGGCACGGGCAACTTCTCTGCCTTCATTTTCCACTACTCTTTAGCTCACCTACTCTGCTCCAGCAACACTGACCACATTGTCTTCTGTGGAAAACACCCAGCAGGAGTAGGTACTTGCCAAAATTTGCTGTTCCTTCCGGCTGGAGCTATTTTCCCCTAAGTTTCCTGGTTCATTCCCTGTGGCGGACTGTATTTTCTACAAATGACTCCAATAATATTTCTAGTTCTACAAGCTGTTCCAGAAACTTGCCACTCTCCCATTAAGAGCATGGGTGGCTGAAAATGCCTACACCAGGGACCAGAAAACTTGCTCTGTAAAAAAACGCCAAATAATATTTTAGGCTCTGTAGGCCTTATAGTCTTTTTCACAACTATGCAGCATTATCATTGTGGTGTAAAAGCAGCCACTGACAATACATAAAGGAATGAGCATTATTTTGTTCCAATAAAACTAACTTTATAAATAGTTAGCCACTTAGATTTGGCCCGAGGGCCACAGTTTGCCCACTCTGGCCTGTTCAAATAAAATGTAATGGAGGTGACAAGTGACAAACGAAGTGGCTTTTCAGGCTAGACTTAAAAAGGCAATACAACTTCCATCCCTCTCTCTCTCTCTGGTCACACACACTAGGAAGCTCTGAGCCAACATATAAGAAATCTGACTAACCTGAAGCTGCCATGCTAGTGACCACAAGGAAAGATCACATAGAGAAAGAGGAGCCCCAGCTATATTCCTAGCAGAGGAAACATACCTGTGAGTGAGTGAACCTTCAGATGATTCCAGTCTTCAGCCTTCAAACCACTCTGACACCCAGTAGAGCAGTGGGGTTACCTTGCTAAACCCTACCCAAACTGCAGATTTGTAAGCAAAGTAATGATTTTGTTGTTTTAAATCAAGAGTCAACAAATTACAGTTCTTAGGTCAAACCCAATCTGCCATCTGTTTTTATAAATAAAATATTTGGAACACAATAGTGCCCATCCATTGTCGGTGTCTGCCTTTGCATTTTAACAGCAGGGATGAGTAACTGACAGAAACTGTATGGCCTATAATGCCTCAACCATTTACTAACTGGCCCTTTATGAAAAAAATTGCCAACCCATGTTTCTGGCCACTTCAGTAGTATTGGGATGGTCTGTTATACAGCAATAGATAAGAGAAACCCTTTCTTTGAGTCTCCACATAAACACTACCTTAAATTAGAAGCTTCCTTTACCATTCCGTAAGAAATAACTGTTTTCATCCTATAAGTGCTATTAAAATGTCACTTTTCCTCTAAAACATCTTTAGTGAATGGGGAAGCAATTAAAGTCTTATACTGCTCTATACATATGTACATTGTACACTGACACACGTTACTAGTTTCTCTATTTTGTTTGGCTCTCTCGACTGCAATGACTCAAGGACTGGTACTGTATTTCAAGAACCGTAAACATACAAGAGTACCACACATAGAACAATATACTATTTGGGGCCATAAATGGTGATTGATAGTAAAGATAGAAAGCAAACACCATGAAGCTTAGCATTATTGGTAAGTGAAAAAGTCTTCTGTATCACTGAATATGGGACCTAGAAATAACTAGAGTAGCTTTACCTAATTATCTTTATAGATGTTGAAAATAATTAACTTACTATGTATATTTGGGTAGAAGAAGATAGAGTCAGGTAAAACACACAAACACCCAACTCTGCTAGAGGAAAAAATTTGTTTATTCCTAATCTTGGGAATAGTTGTGTATGGAAAGGTCATGTCAGGACCTTTTCACAATTATGTCTTCACATTCAAACTGCTTCCATTGTACAAGATGAGACCCTCTGTTGATATTGTGAATAAAAACTCATCTGACAGATTTATTATAGTCAATAAAGATTACAGAAAGGATGATGTGAATCCTTCTTGCTCCAGGCTTTGCTCAAATTTCTTTAGCATAGTGCATGACATACATGTATTTGTTAAATGAATAAAGGAACGAACAAATGGACAAGAAAACAAAAACAATAGCTAGGGGTACAGGACCAGATTTAGTTCCTCTCTTGATTAAGTGTAGAGTTCTCTTTTTACATGTAGTAGGCAATACAGAAACACAGTGACCTCCAAAGTCAAAATAAAGATTTAATTTAATTGATAGGCTTTCCTGACATCATAAACCATAAAATTATAGCTCAAACTGTTTTGGAACAGCTACCAAATATTCCCTTAAGGTTTTGTAGCTTTCTTGAGCATGCATTCAAACATTTACAGGAAAAGCTTGCCAAAAGTTGTGCTCAAAGTAAAGAATGATTTTCTCTGCTACAGATAACAGATGTAAGAATTCTTAAATTCTCTTCTAAAATCAAAAAAAGTAAGAATTATATTTCTAATCTGGGAACCATGACTTGGAAAATGCTATTGCTTTTTCATTTTTAAAAGTGAGAATTCTTGTATGAATTGTCAGGTTTACTCTTCAGAAAACCTGAGATATAAATCAAGATTTGCTCACTATGGCATTCAACAATCTCTTGTTATCCCTAATATTGCCATATACTAACATTATTGCTTCTCCACCTCACTCTCCCACAATAAAACAACTAAATATTCAGGGTTGTCATTGTTTACCAGATTGTACTGGTAATCAGATTACTTTAGCCAAAGTGGGCTCACAATGCTGGGTAACTCTCCTAGTTGATGTCACTACATGTCCTTATCTCTCTGCACTATTTCAGGCAGGCTAGAATTTTAACAATTCCTTTTTTCATTTTCTATAGTTCTATCACTTCCATGCCCTCTCTTATTACACAAATAAAAGATAAATTATTCAGAGTTGGTCCATTTGCCTTTCTTTCTTCCTACCTTTGTTCCCTCTCTCCCTCCTTTTCCCTTTAATAAACATTTATTTTATGTCATATATTACATTATATCTTGGTAATTCAAAAGACAAGTATGAAAATAGTATTTTCAGGAAGTTTACAGTCTGGTAAGAAAGACACACACACAAACCAATGGTTACAAAATAATATGCTCAGTGCTGCTATGGAGTATGTTCAAGAAGTTATAGAAACAGAGAAGAGAGAGTACCTAACTACTCCTAGTTAGGATGACTTTGCAGTGGAGGTAACACCTGAACAGACAAAGACAGGGAAGGGAAGTATTGTGAGTAAGCAAACATTCCTTCATTTATTCAATGATTTCAGCCTCTACTATGTGTAAAACTAGGGACAGAGCAATGAATAAGAAACAGTGTGCCTGTCTTCGTGGGGCTTACATGATAGCAGGACCCACACAGCTGATAACTGGCTACATAATCAATTATTTAATTGCAACTGTGACAGATGCTACAAAAAGCTCCAAGGTGCTAAGAGAACCTGAAGGGAACTAACTGAAAAGTAGACAGGAGGGTGGTCAGGGAAGGCTTCTCTGAAAAAGGTGTGTTTAAAATGGAATCTGAAGGTTCAGTAAGAATTCACTAGAGGAAGGTGAAGTGAAGAGCCTTCCAGAGAGAAGAGGCAGCAAAAGCAGAAGCTTTAGCGTGAAGAATGGAAAGGACAGGGGCAGCAGTCCATGTAAGACAGCTTGGTGATTTGGACTAAGGTGGGTGTGTAGAAACAGAGAGAAGTAGGTAGGTAACTGATCACACATGGGAGAGGGCAAGAAAGTGAGAACTTTTGAGGACAATCCAGATTTTTGGCTTAGGCAACTAGGTGGATGTACTAGGTGAATGGTTCACCGACCAAGGCTCATGGGAAGATCATGAATTCAGTTTTGGACATGTTGAGTTTGAGACGCCAGTGAAATATTCTAGCTGCAAAGTTAAGGAAACAAGTGGGCTCCTCAGTAATGGCTGGATTAGAGCCCCATTCCTATAGTTTTCATTGTGAGACATAAACTTAAAACCTGGATGAAAATTAAGGCCTACTTTCATTCTAATGTCAAATCTATTAATGTAACTGTTATCCACTTCAAATTCAAGTACTTTCTGAATCTATAAAAAGTATACACAGCTCTTTTTCCTTTGAATGTTGCAAGATGGGCACCTGAATAGGTTTTTTTCAGTCAACCCTTTACTTTTTTTTACTCTTTGCTTAACATTCCACCCTATCCTTCTTTGTCATCAAAGTAAACAGTAAATTGTAAACTTAGAGCTTTACAGATTATAAAGAGCTTTACAACAGTTATGACTTTTAGTTACTTAAAATATCATATATCAGATGTTTCACTTAGTACAAATATACAAAACAGAATCTTTATACTTCATAACTCGCTTAAAAAGGTATTGACCATATTTTCTTCCTAATATTCCCTAGGTTCACTACATTCTGGAGGATAAGATCTACTGACCAGAATATTATATAAATAGCCATGGATGCCAATTTGCAGATTACCTCAAAGAGATCTTTAATGGGGGAGAGGGAGGCAGGGGAACTTCAGCTCCATTTGCATTGCTTTGCTTCATTTAAAAGAAGTACAGGAGCGCCTGGGTGGCTCAGTTACTTAAGTGTCCAACTCTTGGTTTCGGCTCAGGTCATGATCTCACGGTTCCTGAGTTTGAGTACCACATTGGGCTCTGTGCTGATAGTGCAAAGTCTGCTTGGGATTCTCTCCCTCTCTTTCTGTCCCTCCCTCCCTCACTCTGTCTCTCAAAAATAAATAAACTTAAAAAAGAGAGAAAAGTACAGATCTGAAGCAAATTTGTCAATGTGGACATATGTGTTAGTTCTGGGGATATGACTGTTGTATTGTTCTGTTTAATGATACACCACCCCTCCTTTTTTTTTGTGAAATCTCTGAATCAGGTACTAAAAGAGACATAAAAGCAATTAATTTAGAAACAATTTCACCTGTTATTTATATTTATTTTCTATTGTATTTGCATGGCACTCATACACATGGAATTTTTTTTTTTTTTATTTAACAAAGTTCATTGCTTTGGAATATTTAATTTCTGTGTGAAATTAATGATCCTTCCTCAATCCATCACTGTTGCTTGTTAAAGAAATGACTGATATTGCAGAAGGTGATGACTCATTAGAGTGGGATTTTGCTAAAGGCAAGAAGAAAGTTTTATATCCCTAGGTAGGAATAAATTATAGCTTCATACAATTGCACTTACTAATAAATCAGGAAATTAAGGGCAGTAAATCTATGACCCAAATGCAGACTAGTTTAATGGAATGCTTTTCAGAGATTTTCAAGGAATGCTAGCAAATCCTTTTAGATTTGCAGCAAAACCCAAAATGTTGTGTGGTGCTTAACCATCAAAATACAAGCCTATGTGTTTATTCTTCATAAGAAACTTTGGTTGCTTACATAAAAAAATCTCAGAGGCAAGGGTAAAGAAAATATCAAAGACAGATTAAGGAAGCTGATCACTCTCTTAGAGATGAATGTTTTACAAACTGAGGCTAAAGCTATCATGGATATCTCACTATTAATGCATTCAAATGATTAACAGAAGAAAATATACCAAGTGTGGCATTTTGTTCCAAACAACTACGGATTCATATTGTAATAAGCACCTAGTTTTGGACACCATTCTAATTTATCACAGATCATACTTTGAAATACCTAAGAAGTCAAGTGTTGTGATCTATTTACATTCTTATCTAGGTTTCTATTACTTCATTTAGGCACTCTTTTCTTTAATACTTTCCTATTAATTTGCTGGCAGAGCAGCTGATAAGTTATTTTTTGTCACTGTTATTTGTTGACTATTTTAGTCAGAGGCTTGCCTGTGCTCCTCCAGTGTCATAAATATAACAAAGAGTTGTGTTCTACTTAATATCTGTTGTGCTGTCTTTACCAAAGATGAGGCTAGGCCCCACAGTATTAATTTCCAGAAAAATGGTATCTCTGGTTATTTTGGTATTGGCTAACAGTTTAGAGAAACAACTACACTGTGTTCTATGAAGAATCAATGTCAAAATGCCAGTGCCTCAGGCATTTATACTTAGAAAAAGTACCATGTTACTCCCTCCTTGCAGCAAACTCAGACTGGAATGAAGTTACTGTGATACAGAAATACCACAAAAGGTCCAATGTGACCCATGCCATTTTGGCCCAGGTCAAAACTAAGTCACATCATTTTTCTTTGGGGGAGGCAGTAAGAGGGGAAAAAAGTAAGCTAGAGAGTAAAAATGATCTGGATTTAGCCCTCTGAGACCCCCTGCAAAACTTTGGCTAAATCATCTCTGTAAAATATGATTAAGAACCCTCACTGGACGCATGTAAGCATGTACGTGAAAGTAACATACATGAGCTATCTAGCAGGTATCTACTATATATTAATTTCCTTCCCTTATAGTACCATATCAGAATGGGATCTTTTGACTCTATCTTTAAAATACTCAAAAAGAACTACACCTATCAGTGTCTCAGTCCACTGTTAATTATTTCTGTGCCTAGTAGGCCTGATCTCTGATTTGCTCACTTTGGGGCACCCTGATTTTTATAATCACAGAGTTCTATTCATGGAAGCCCAAAATATTACCCAGGCTTCTAATCAGGGCCCTTCCTAAATGATCTGAAAACTATGACTCTAAGAATCTTTATGGGGCGTCTGAGTGGCTTGGTCGGTTAAGCGTCCGACTTCGGCTCAGGTCATGATCTCACGGTCTGTGGGTTTGAGCCCCGCGTCAGGCTCTGTGCTGACAGCTCAGAGCCTGGAGCCTGTTTCAGATTCTGTGTCTCCCTCTCTCTCTGCCCCTCCCCTGTTCATGCTCTGTCTCTCTCTGTCTCAAAAATAAATAAACGTTAAAAAAAAAAAATTAAAAAAAAAAAAAAGGAAAAAAAAAAGAATCTTTAAAGGGACTTGTAACTACCACTGGTAACTCATTGCATTAATTCAAATTCCTTAAAAAAATTCCTACTAATGCCTAAATGACGAAGTTACTTTCCCTCTTTACTTTGTGATTATGTTAAATTACAGGCCCATCATACAACAGTCCTTGAAATATCAAAAGTGTAATCATGTTCCTTCTATCAGGCTCCTCTCCAGGCAAACCAAGAAATATTATTGTTTATCAGAGCATCTATGTATTAATTAATACAAATCCACAAACAGCTTAATAGTAGGAAAATAAAACAGGCTTTGAGGGACATGTGCACCCCAATGTGTACAGCAGCATTATGTACAATAGCTAAATTATGGGAACACTCCAAGTGTTCATCGACTGATGGATAAAGAAGAGGGTGGTATATAAATACAATGGAATATTACTCACTCATAAAAAAAGAATGAGATCTTGCCTTTTGCAACAACATGGATAGAGCTACAGAGTATTATGCTAAGTGAAATAAATCAGTCAAAGACAAATACCATATGATTTCTATTCATATGTGGAATTTACGAAACAAATGAGCAAAGGGGGAGAGAGGGAGAGAGAGAGAAAGACAGAGACAGAGACAGAGAGACAAACCAAGAAACAGACTCTTCACTACAGAGAACAAACTAATGGTTACCAGAAGGGAGGTGGCTGGGGGGATGGGTAAAATAGGTGATGGGGATAAAGGAGTTCACTTGTGATGAGCACCAGGTGATATATGGCAGTGTTGAATCACTATATTGTACATCTGAAACTAATATTATACTGTATGTTAACTAACTGGAATTTACATAAAAACTTAAAAAAAAAAAAAAAGAAAATGAGCTTTGAGGGTCTGTTGTACACTCTTATTTGCTGTAGGGACTCTATGCAAGTTACTTAACTTTTTTGAGTTTCATTTTCCACGTCTATAAAATGAGGAAAATATTATCTGTCTTATATAGAATTGTTTATTTAAAACATTAAATGAAATAATGTTGACATTCAAAATGCAGTCACTATTGTCATCTTAATAAAATAATATAAAGCTAAAGGTAAAAAAAAACAAACTACATACCATGTTCACTGCATCTTGATCGAAAGGATTCCATTCTATATTCTCAGGATAGTGGGCCAGAACTTTGGATTTGAATGTTCTTCTCAAAGGACTCTGGTCAAAATTTTCACCTACAACAAATAATTAATAATTAGTTGTATCTAGAATTTTTTCAGAAGGATGCCAAAATTTTATTTTTACTTTGCAGATGTATTAACAGATGATGTTGAAATCTGATTCAATTTCTACCTCTAACAGTCTGAGTGGTAAAATTCTCAATGGATGACTGAAAAGGAACTGTTAATGAAAAGATCTGCATTTAAAACTTCAGAATCTGGGGGCGCCTGGGTGGCTCAGTCGGTTGAGCATCCAACTTGAGCTCACATAATGATCTCACCAAACGTGAGTTTGAGGCCCATGTCAGGCTCTGTGCTGACAGCTCAGAGCCTGGAGCCTGCTTCGGATTCTGTGTCTCCCTCTCTCTCTGCCCCTTCCCTGCTTGTGCTGTCTCTCTCTCTCTCTCTCTTAAAAATAAAATAAAAACATAAAATAATTTTTTTTTTAAACTTCAGAATCTGAATTTCAATATCCTGGCTAGACAACGGTACTAAAAATCAAGATCTACTACAAATAAACTTTGCTGTAACCTAATTATTGTTCTTATTTCAATATGTGGTGATAAAAAAAAAGTCTATTTAGGAACATTTAATTTACTAAAGAAACATCTTGAATTAAGCTAATCATACTTCTTCTGATCCTGAAATTTTATACACGAATAGACACAATGCTGCAGTGCTCAAAGGAGGCAATTTTGCTTCAGCTTCCACAGAAATCCCCAACAAATGTGACTGCATCCAGGCTTTTATAAGTAACAGAATTAACAGAATTAGAAACATCATCACTGAGTTGTCTAGTTCAGTAGACAGAACATATTAAACACACTAACCTCTGAAAAGAAACAAGCTATTCTAAGCCAAATTCATCACCTGTCAAAATTCTGGAAAGATAAAGGCAGGCTATACTTTGATTATTACATATGTATATATAAAAAACAAAACTCAATAATGAGTTGTCAAGCTCAGTTCTTTCTCTCCTTGACCAAATTATTTCCCATAAGACCTGTTTCCCCCAAATGCCTTAGTTCCATAAAATAAATTGTGGATGGCTCTTAAATTCTCAATGTCAAAAAGTTGAGACTGGAGAATTAGAAGACCTTAGAGTATCATTCTGTCTTCTGTGTTTTTTCTAAAGTTCTAATTAAATGCAAAACATGAAGTACCAGTATTTGTACAGGTAAAAATAACAAGTAATTTATAAATCATAATGGGGCATCTAGGTAGACTCAGTTTCCATTGTGGGTAAAAATTATGAAAAGATGGATAGTAAAACACCTTTTAGTGCAAAACTTAACAGATCACAGAAGGAGGGAAAAGTCACACTCTCAAATCTTGTTGGAAACTGATATAAAATACACAGCTTTTCTGAATAAAGGAACATAGTTTAAATAGATTTGGTGCAGCAACTAGCCTACTGTTTCCAATTTGAGCCCTTGGCTGATGATCATTTTCCTCTGTATTCCTCTTATTTAGGCAAACACTTCATCTCTCTTTCGACTCCGTATTTCCGCCTTCTAAATGATAGAATAGAGAACTTTCACTTCTAGAAGGAAAACTGTCAAAAGTGTCCCTAGGGGGGCGCCTGGGTGGCGCAGTCGGTTAAGCGTCCGACTTCAGCCAGGTCGCGATCTCGCGGTCCGTGAGTTCGAGCCCCGCGTCGGGCTCTGGGCTGATGGCTCAGAGCCTGGAGCCTGTTTCCGCTTCTGTGTCTCCCTCTCTCTCTGCCCCTCTCCCGTTCATGCTCTGTCTCTCTCTGTCCCAAAAATAAATAAACGTTGAAAAAAAAAAAAAAAAAGTGTCCCTAGGGACAGTTTATGAGTTTTTGCAACATACTTCTGGAATATGTAAGGATCAACAAAGTCAATGGAAAAATGTGGAACTGTCCATGAGTCAGTATGCCTAAAGAGTCAGGCTTCAGAATGCCCAATTTCAGGAAGGGTATATTATATCTTTAAACTGATTCTAGATTCTCATGAAAACACTAAAAATTTTTAGATATTTCACTTCTACATTTATTAAAAAAAAAAAAAAGACTACTTTTCACTTCACTTTAAGTCACAGAAAACACAAAACAAAAATTCCCTCTTGATTCTAAAGTCTATGCTGCTGACTTTGCTTACTGACACAGGAACAGGATATCCTCAGATAATACACATCAACCAAGAAAGCCTCTCTCCTATACCCACTAAAACATACCAGAAATGTGTATTTTTATCATAAGTATAAATAAAATATCAAACACTGTGGAGGCAAAAGAAACAGCACATAATGCAAGATGCAATTCCTTGCAACACTTACCTTTTAATGAATTCCTGCCTAAGTTGGTTAAAATAGTAACATTATCTTCATTCATATATCAAGTTATTAATGGGACAGAAAATAAATCAGAAAAGTCATGACAGTGCTATTTTCAATATGATTGTTCTCTTAACTAAGGAACACCACCTCTTGAAGCACAATGAATCACCCAGAAGAGAGATAAAGAAGGAAAACCCTTTTTCAGAGAAAAAAATTTCACAAAAACAGAAGATGAAAAAACTCACGCAACAGAAACATAAATCTAATCAAAGCAAAACAGAACCACCACCATTGCCACCACCACCGTCACTTATTAGACTGCCAAAAAGGGGAGCAATAGGAAAGATCACTGCTGTATATACAGCTGTCTTGGCAAATATTACTTTGAAGTAAATTAAGGGAAGAACCAACTATGTAGAAATTCTGATAACATATTAAGGGTTTAGAAATGAGTATATGTAGCTATTACTACTCCTACCAGCCAAAGAAGAGAATCTCGAAGATGCCTTTTGGAGATGAGAGGTAGGGGAACAACCTATTCTTCTCATTTTGAATCCATGTTATATGAACCCCTAACTTGGAATTTACTGCTAGAACTTGGCAGGAGAAATGAATCTGTCTATGAATTTGGGTTCCCAGGCAACTGAAATTATATATAAGCATCCTTAACTTAAAATCCATCTTTTAAACATTGTCCTGAAATGAACAAGGATTTTAAATTTGTGCAGATATTAATATGCCCACTACAAATACATATAGACTTAATTCCAAGTCATATTGCCAAGTACCCTGCTACTAAATTTAAGCTGCAATTAAGCCTTTTCTCCCAAGAAAACAAGACATATCTGCCAAGAGAGCTTAAAGACTAGTGAATAATTTTTTCAAGGCTTGAAGCAAATGAGGTCTTTCCAAAAATTAAGATGCAGACAAGAGAACAGAAATACAAAATAATACCTATTTTTTTGCCCAAGCAAAACCAAATAAAAAAACAATTATGATGGGCTTGAGGTGAATTAAAATAATTTCTAACATCTCAACTTTTATTTTTACTTTTATTTTTATTTTTACCTGAAGTCGTATTTGCAGCATCTTGGCTCTTGCCATGACGATCTGCTTCTAGCCATTGGTACAAAACTACATAATGTAACAGAAACAAAAAACTTTATAAACAAAGAAACACAAACACAAAAACAAAATGACTTTGAAGAATGGAAAATGAGAATAAAAAATTAAACAAAAGCAATTAAACATGAGACTTTAACATCAATGGAATGTAGCTTAACACCAACAGCATGTGGTTTATAAGCTATTAGTAATAAGAAAGCAAAGAGAACAGGTAATTGTATCAACATAATAAGTGAAATACTATTTAAACATCTGTAACAGTTATTCATATGGGAAAAAAGCACATATATTCCTCCTGATGCTGATTTAAAGAGAAGTATTAGGAGAAAACTAATGTTTCCATAGTCAGATATAAAAAAATATGATAGACGAAATGACCTACTTTAAAAATTACATCCCAACTTCTGTGCATCTATCAGAATGGCTAAAGTCGAAAAAACTGCACCAAATGCTGACAAATATGTAAAGTGACAGGAATTCTCATTCCTGGTGGGAATGCAAAATGGTACAACCACTTTGGAAGACAGTTTTGCAATTTCTTACAAGACTAAGCACAGTCTTACCATATGATCCCATTGCTCCTAATACCAAGAGGAGCAGCCTACAGTATACCTGATGAATACTTGTCACAACTATCAAGGACATTAAAAACAAGGGAAGTCTGAGAAACAGTCATAGTCAAGAGGAGCTTAAGGAGATATGATAACGGAATATAATGTGGTACATTGGATGAGATGCCCCAAGAGAAAAAAGTACACTAAGTAAACACTAAGGAGATCTGACATATATAGAGTATAATGGGCTGAAAGTATGCTCTGTAATGAGATTCCATTTAATCAACAATCCCTTTATGTGCTATTAACTAGGAAGTGTCAACTCTTAAAGGAAAGTTTACTACAGTAAGGACACAGGCTATTAGAAAATTCACACTAGACCTCTCTAACTTAGCAGCTTTGAAGAGTGTTAAAACTTCTGAATGGGTTACCCAGATATCTACAACTTTTAGACATTCAGTCTTCCCTTTGAAGAGCTAAATAATGACAACGTAGGGTCCTAAAGGCCAGGGAACCTTCCTATCCATACCTCAAAAGTCTGAATTATCTCAAGGCAATTACAAAGGCTAAATTTCTAATCTGGGGGGCTATTTGACCACAGATATCGTGAGAGTTCTATATCCTCATCAAGATTTGCCGAAACTTTGTACACTCTCCTTTCGCAAAACAGCAACAAAACAAAGAGCTGGTGAAGGTGCCCATGGAACTCGTGAACTGAAGATAAAGGAACTGATCCATTACAAAGGCCAAAAACACCCTGAAATCACCAAGGAAGTTATTTGGATCTTTCCAGACAGTCAGATGCTGAACTGACATTTGTCATCAGGAATATATGGCCCCTAACGGACCTCTGAATAGCCCTCACACATATACCCAGTGTGCAAGGTCACTGGCTGAAGGTGCCCCAGTGGGCACACAAGTCAGTGCACTCCTCCAGGATATCGCACACTCCTGGGAGGCAAACAATTGTTATGACTGGGACCAGCAAGGAAGAATTTGAGAAGCAGACCTCACTCATTAAATATATACTTATTTTTTTTTTGCCTTTGTAGTTTACAGGAATAACTACTCATTAGAGTAAAGAAGTAGCAGAGTAGAGAAGTATTAGACCATGACAGAAAAATCTCTGCCTTTGTCTCTCAAAAATAAATAAACATTAAAAAAAAATCTCATTTGGAAAAAAAACCAAATATGGACTTTACAACTGACAATGAATATCGCTCTCACAAAAATGAGATGCAAAGTGGGGAAACGAATCCATTCCCTAGTCTAACAATTCTGCCTAGCTCTCGTCTAAAGGCTATTATGCCCTGATCAAGGTAGAAACTCTTGGCTGCATTGAGGGTATCATTAGGAATATTAACCAGTAGTTCAATTACTTCATATAGACCCTGTTTCTGGTTTTACCAAAGAAAAAAAGAAAAAATATAAAAAGTATTCCAGATCCACTTACACAGAGAATTATACATAAGCAAAAATCTTTTTAGATTCAGATATTCAATTATTTTATCCTTGCCTCCAGATTGCCAAAGTCCGATTATCCATGGTCTAAATATTTCAGAGAATTTCCAGGGAAATAAGTGCATCTGCTTCATGCAAAGCTACAATGTGACTCACCATTACATCAAATTTGGATTTCAAAGCTCACTTTATAACACATATATTTTAAAAGATAATGTAATAACTAAAAAAAGAACTATGACAAATATTTTTACCTAACATACTAGAATGTAAATGGGTAGTTCTAGAAGGACTGAGCTCCAAAAAATTCTTAACTCTCATAAAGCATCTGAAATATGTTACAATACACAGTCTGCTACTATGTTTGTAGATGATGTTAGAATACCAAGAATAACCTTTTTTCACTGTGGCTGGAAGCATAAGATCTGACTTTTTGGTGGCTCCATGCTTCCTCTCATTTGGCACTGAGAGTAGGTACCCATGGCTCTGAGCCAGTGGTGAGAGATTTCTATAGCCTGTGCATGGGGTTGCAAGTGGAGAAGGATTTGTAAGATGCGTGAGCACTGGAGCTATTTCTCGGCCTGAGTGGTCCCGTTAACCCCTTTCTCTGAACCTTCCCACTCTTAGGGTCCCGGTGAATCCCCTCCCTCATTATCCATTTCCACCATAGCCTGTGTCTGACCACAGCATTTTCTCCACAAAACAAGGACAAGCCTCACAGTATTTCCGCATCCTTCTGTCCCCAAAGAGTACCACAGAAGTCTAGGTGTTTTAAAAAAAGCTTGCTGATAGGAACAATGACAACAGATGGGAAGTTAAAAGGTAATCTCTTTTGTCCTGTCCCTTTTCAATTTTATTCCCTTTCCCTCCAAAGGGAAAGTTTAAAAACACACACAGAGATACACATAGGTAATAAATGGTTGACAGAATATTTAGGGTCAAGAAAATTTTCCTATTATTTTGTTAAAGGTGATAGGAGGAAGTGGGATGCTGCCTAAGAAATCCATGCTGAGGCAGAGAAGGGAGAATGTGGTGCTGAGGTAATTTTTCTCCTTCCCATGTCTATCCTTATAGGTTCCCAACTGTTTGTCTCTAAAAACCCCTGCCTGAATTGACATGAGTTGGAGTTGGAGAGGGAATACTGGACAGCAGTAGATCCTACAAGGGAGACTGACTAGGGAAAGGGAAGCAGGGGCAGGGCAACTTTACACGTTGGTTAAAAAAAAAAAAAGGAAAAAAAAAGGAGCACTCCTCTGACATTCATAGAAAGCCATTTCCTATACATGCATTTTCTCTTCATCACATGTAATTGTCCTCTTCAAAACAGTTCCCCCAGGAGGCTGCATATTCATTATTCATTCTAATGGTTCTACCACAATTTAAATAATTTTTGAGCAGGTGACACTTAAGGTGAGACCTGATGAAGTAATAATAATCATCATAGTTAACATATAGTGCTTACTATAGGGCAGGTGTTATTCTAAGTGTTCTACATACATTAAAGCATTTCATCATCACAATTACTCTATAAGGAAGCTCCTATTTTACCATTTTACAGATGTAGGACCTGAGGCACAAAAAAGGTTAAATAACTTGTCCAAGGTCAGACAACTAGAAAATTCAAACTTACACAGTCTGGCTCCAGACTGTGCTTTCAATTCTACATGTGAGGTCATCTCAGAAAAGAATATTTCAGGCAGGGGAAACAGCAAGTTCAGAATCCCTGAGGTGTCAGTGAGCTTGTCATGGCTGAGATGCAGCAAGGAGGACAGTGCAATGCATTTGAGTGAGCTGGTAGAAGATGAAGTCAGAGAGGTAGCCAGGGCCAGATAAGACAGGGCCTCACAAGCCTTGGTAGGATCTTTCTGTCTTGTGTTAAGCATCACGGGAAGTAACTGTGGAGTGTTTTAAACAGAGAAATGACTTTGTTTTAACAAGCTCACCCTGGCAGCTCTGAGAAGAGACTGTGGAGGGTTAAGAGTGGAAACGAAGATACCAGGTGATTAGGAAACATGTTTTGAGGACATAAAAGATATGATTTGCTGACAAGTTAGATGTGAGAGAAAGGAGTAGTCAAGAAGATATCACAATGCCACAGTTTCTGGTCTGAGCACCTGGATGAATAGGATAGCTATTTACTGAAATGGGGAATAATGCAGAAGGAGAGGGTCTTACTGAAGGGTTGGAAGGCTGGAATAAAGAATTCAGTTTGGGATATATTAAGTCTATGATGCCTCTTTGTTATCCAAATGAAATTTTTCAGTCAGCATTTAGAAATCAGAATTTAAAATTCAGGGAAAAGTTAGAAAATTCAGTATCAAATAGATGGTATTGGACATCACAGGGCTGGATAAGATCACTGAGGAAATGAATATAAATGAAGAGAGGCTGGGGTTACAGCCCTGGGACGCTCAAGAATAAACGTTAAGAGGTTAGGAAGAGAATGAGGAACTGGCAAAAAGGTAAATGAAAAATGCAGCCAGTGACGAAACAGAAAGACCAGAAGCATGGGTATCACAGAAGCCAAGTAAAGACAATGTTTTAACAAGGAGAGAGTTGACAGCATGGAAATCACTGGTGACCTTGAGGAGATTTCTGTGGAGTAGTGGGAGTAAAAAGTTGTGTGGAGTTGTTCCAAGAAACAATGCAAAGAGAGGAAGTAGAGGCAGAGAGTATAAATAAGCCTTCTGGAGAGTTTTCCTGGAAAGATGAGAAATGGAAAATACTGAAGGAGAACAAGGGAGGGAAAGGGTTTTGTTTGTTTAAGGACAAAGAGGTATTAACTCATTCAAGTAACATATCCAGAATGCCTACACTGAGCCAGGCACAGTGACCGATGCTGCGGACAGGACTGATTAGTACAGTCCAGTCCTCTGGAGATCTCTCATTCTCCTATCTTGCCTTCCCAATGCCACAACAGAGAGCAGACTTTGCCCATTCCATATGCTATTATGGGGCTGATGCAGGTTGTACTGCCCAGGTAACCATACTTTCTATCCCCAACATACAGGTTACCTACTTTATCCTCATAAGGTTATAAACAGGACACTGAATCCCTTGAAAACTACATTCTCTCCATTACATTTTTTCCTCCTGGTACTCCTAGAAATGGCCCCAAACCATTCTCACTTGGATAAGCCATGTTGTACCAGTGTGCAGCCACTACTGGTTCTGGATCTGTGACAGCCTTCAGGTGCTCACCAACATCCATATTCTCTCTTTGTCAATATCCTTGCATCTGGGTGAGGGTCAAATCACTAGTTCTTGCCAATGAAATATGAGCAGAAGTGATGTGTGTCACTTCCAGGCTGAGGTACATAACCTGTCTGTCCTTTGCCATCCATCAGCTAAAGGCAAATGGAGATGAGGCCTTAAAAAAATGAGAAGGTCACACAATGGAAGAAAACTTGGGTCAATGAATGTCTCTACAAAAGAGCCCCTCCCACCCTGGCCTACATTAGATTAAACAATAAAAGAGAAATAAACTTTTACTGTCTCAAGCCATTGACAGTTTGTGTTGTTGTCATAGCAATTAGCTATTTATGTGTTTCTGGATTACCCTGAGTTTTTATTTGTGTTACTGTTGATCTTCTTACTATGATACCAGTCCCTGACTATACTGTGTCTTCTGTTCCTTGGTAATTCTCTAGATTGCTTTTCAGTGTGCTCAAATACATAATAAATGCAGTTCTTTAAACATGGGAGGAGAATTTGCCCATTTTTTATGGATGCTCTTACCTTTCATAGAAGCCATATACTCACTACTAAAGCTATTAATCAAGACCAAGGTTTTAACCCATGATGGTCCTGTTAGCCTTTCTAAATACACAACTTCTAAATCTAGTCAGCGATCCTGCAGGTCTAAGTTGCTGGTCACAAAGGGAATCAAGCAAAAGAAGCTGAAGGGATCTCTGAAAATTCATAGACCCTACTGAGGAATAAAAATCAGTTAAAGAGACATAAATCCTGGTAATCTTAAGAGTTTAAGATATTAATATAAGCATATCAACATCAACTTAGTAAATTTTGAATTTCTAAGAAATTCACTGATAAGAACAGATACTACAACACTTGATCTTAGCCAAAAGGCCAAGAAGCGATAAAAATTCAAAACATACTTCATTATTGATTACATCAAAATTAAAGAGCCATGCTATATTTAGCTAACACCAAATACACTTCAATTACTGAAGTTCATTCACTGGGAGCCAAAAGAGTATACAACACAGTTATTCTGTTTCAACTCCAATTTACATAATTTCATCTGTTACTAACCATCTGAAGTTGGCACAGATGTTACCTGTTAAAGGGCATGGACCCCACTAAGAGAGCCCTTACTTCAGAGGTCCCTAGCCCACTAGCCCTTCTGACATAGTGGCTATACATCTGGGGCGTTCCCATGACTATCAGGTTTGATAATTCACTAGAGCGACTCACAGAACTCAGGAAAGCACTAAACTTATGACTGCAGTTTTATTGCAAGGGATACAAATCCTAAGAACCAAATGAAGACACACACAGGGTAAGGTCTTAGAGGGAATGCAGAGCTTTCATGGTCTCTCCAGCAGAATCAGGGTATGTCACTCACCACCACTACACATACACAACAATGTGTCCATCAACCAAAAAGCTGCACTAAGCTTTGGTATCTAGAGGGTTTTAAAAAAAAATGTTTATTTATTTTGAGAGAGAAGAGGTGGGGAGAGGAGGAGGGACAGAGAGAGAGAGACAGGGAGAGAGAGAATCCTAAGCAGGCTCTGCACTGTCAGCCACAGGTCCAACACAGGGCTCGATCTTACAAACTGCAAGATCATGAC
The DNA here is from genome assembly GCF_018350155.1 of Leopardus geoffroyi. Taxonomy (NCBI): domain Eukaryota; kingdom Metazoa; phylum Chordata; class Mammalia; order Carnivora; family Felidae; genus Leopardus; species Leopardus geoffroyi. The sequence continues at coordinate 64,324,184 of NC_059341.1, forward strand.
CGGAGCCAAAACCAAGAGTTGGATGCTCAACTGACTGAGTCACCCAGGAGCCCCGGTATCTAGAGTTTCTAGTGGGCTTCATTACATAGGCAGGGCTGATTCAATCACTGCCCATGTGAATGAACTCAAATCTCCAACCTCCTCTCTTCCCCAGAGGCCTGGATGGCTCAAGTCCTCTGGTAACTAGCCCCTATTCTGAAGCTATCTAGGGGCCCTTCATTAGTTACTTCACTAGGATAATGCTCTTACTACTCAGGAAATTCCCAGGCTTCTAGGAGATCTGTGCCAGGAACCTAGGACAGAGAGCAAACAAATTCTTATTAGGCACTGTGCATTCTATCAACAAACACAGAACACAGTAGGCAGATTATCTGCAAAAATAACCTTTGCAATTAATTTGAGATCTAGAGTCCTCTGATAATGATGAATAAACAAAGCACTCTGCTTCTAAGCCATGCTTTTCATACTTTTCCTTTTTTAATAAAATGTGAAACAAGAAAAAAACTTTAATCACTTAAGTACTGAAACTGATATTATAAAACCCTATAAGAGAAATGGGTCCATAATTTTTAGGTTAGTCATCAAAAAAACAGTGCTTAGTAAGTGATTTTTATTACGCTGAAAAATGTAACAGTGATTTTCAAATAATAATTATAGCCAAGAAAACAAGGCTCTAGTTCTATGTGAATATCCTGGGTTCTAGTAGTTTAGGGCAAATCATAATTTCTTTGAGCAAAGGTTTCCTCATACATAAAATACAGATTATATAACAACAACACATTAGTATTGACATCTAACTTATATGAGGATCATTTATGTAATGTATTTCTGAGAAAGCATATTAATGTTATTATTTGATGCTGCATGTTATACAATATAAAACAAATCTTCCCTATTGCTAAAGAACTTATTCTCTGGTAAAATGACATCAGGAGAGCCACCCTTTGCTTCCAGGAACAAAAGAAAGGCTCCTAGCATTAAAATATTTATAACTGACAAGTAATGCTATAGGGCTAGAGTTCTAAGATGATTCAAACTGAAATATTTCTGCTATATGACTCAAAGAAGCAGTTATTTGCTCAGAGCCAACCTAGATTTTTCCCTTCGTTTCCATTCATTACTTTTTGCTGCCAATACTCTCCCCCCAAAAATTTTTATAAGGAGTCAGAAACCAGTAACTCAGTTTAGTTTACACAGGGATACAAATGGACATATACAAGAATACCACTTTCTTCCTCGTACCCTCTTAAAAAAAAAAAAAAAAACCTGCATAAGAAATCAACAAAGTTCTCTAAAGGAAAGATACACATTACAAAGTAGGAAAAGGAGTATATGTGATTTACTAATGCTCCCCTACCTCACCGTCTATGAAATTATTATCATATGAGGAAGACAGGGCAAAAAAATGTTACTAAAATTCACTGAGAAACAAAATCTTCCTATAAGAATCAAACAGAAGCATTATTATTCCAACAATTACTTGGAGTTTTTTTTTGCAGCTAGAATGGCTGTGCTGATGTGAATACTGCTAAGTAAGAGTGACCTCAGAGTCTCTTCATCAGTATGCACTTTTATCCAAAGGCCCTCAAGGTCCTCCTCTAACATGCTGAGTGTTAGCTAGAATATTCAGGCTTTAAAATGAACTGCATGGGGGGCATGATCTCACAGTTCCTGAGTTTGAGCCCCATGTGGGGGTCTGTGCTGACAGCTCAGAGCCTGGAGCCTGTCTCAGGTTCTGGGTCTCCCTCCCTCTCTGCCCCTCCCCCACTTGTGGTCTGTTTCTGTCTCTCAAAAATAAATAAATGTTAAAAACAATTAAAATGAACTGCATGGGATGCCTGGGTGGCTTAGTTGGTTAAGCATCCGACTTCGGCTCAGGTCATGATCTCACAGGTTCGTGAGTTCGAGCCCCGCATCGGGCTCGGTGCTGACAGCTCAGAGCCTGGAGCCTGCTTCAGATTCTGTGTCTCCCTCTCTCTCTGCCCCTCTCCTGCTCACACTAGGTCTCTCTCTCTCTCCCAAAAAACAAATAAACATTAAAAAAAAAAATTAGGGACACCTGGGTGGCTCAGTCGATTAAGCAGCTGACTTTGGCTCAGGTCATGATCTTGCAGTTCATGGGTTTCAGTCCTGCATCAGGCTCTGTGCTGACAGTATGCAGCCTGGAACCTGCTTTGGATTCTGTGTCTTCCTCTCTCTCTCTGCCCCTCTCCTGCTTATGCTCTGTCTCTCAAAACTACATAAATTTTTTTTTAACGTTTATTTATTTTTGAGACAGAGAGAGACAGAGCATGAACGGGGGAGGGGCAGAGAGAGAGGGAGACACAGAATCCGAAACAGGCTCCAGGCTCTGAGCCATCAGCAAAGAGCCCGACGCGGGGCTTGAACTCACGAACCGCGAGATCATGACTTGAGCTGAAGTCGGACGCTTAACCGACTGAGCCACCCAGGTGCCCCATAAAATTTTTTTTTTTTAACTTCTGTAAAAATCTAAAATGAACTGCATGGACTCTAATTCTTAAAATGGTATCAAGGGATAGCACAGAACTATGAAATTATGATCCACATATTCTAGGACGAAGACAACGTGACCTGCCAGATAACAAGGACCTTCCCAGAGGCTGTGATTCCCAAAGCTACTGTCTAGCATATTTTAAAAAGTTAAGTCACATCATCTATGGTAGAGAGAAAAAAAAATTTTAATAACTTCCTAAAGTTTTCAAAATTAACAGAAAACAATCAAGGCTAAAAATGAGAGCGAAGAGTGGAATTTTTCTCTTCCCTGTAGGAAAAACAAAGTCTTCCTCCCTCCATCAGACAAACATAAAAGAAAACCCTCAAGATGATCTCAAGCCCTGAGTTTCAAATCACAATTCCTACTATCCACCAAGAATCTTGCTCACCTGTTTCAGTTACCAGCAGCCTTGACTTAACCCTTGCGAAACCGAATTCCTCTCCCACGAAGCTTTTCCTCTGTTAACAGTGCCACAATTCATGTAGTTACTAAGTACTGCTATCTACTTATTCATCCACGAAGAAAAAAATCAACACTAAAAGCAATCCTATCAAGAGACTCATATTCACTGTTTTTACTCCAGAACTCAGAGTACTATCTGGTTCTCCTCTTCCTCCATCTGGACCCATCTCCTTTCCTTCCATATTCAAATAATCACTAAATTTTGCAGTTTGTACCTCCTTAACATCCCTCCAAATCAGGGTTTCCTTTCCATCTTCACTGCTATTTGTTAATTCTGAGCTTCAAGCCAGACTCAGAATCTTGCTACAGTTTCCTAACTATCTGGTCTCCCTGCCATACACTGTACACTGAACTCCCCTTCTAATTCATGTCATTCTCTCTCTTCTCTCTGTCCCTCTTTTTCTTTTGTCAACAAGTATTTTTTTAATGTTTATTTCTTTGAGAGAGAGTGTGTGTGTGTGAGCAAGGGAGTGGCAGCGTCAGAGAGGGAAAGAGAGACTCCTAAGCAGGCTTCATGATCAATGTGGAGTTTGATGCGGGGCTTAATCTCATGACTAGTCCTTAAACCTGGTAGGGCCTCATGACTGTCTCAAATGAAAGCCTATAGCAGAAGTGAGACTGTGGTTTCCAAGGCTTAATCATATGAAAAGTGCCATGCGTTTCCACCTCACTCTCTTGGAATACATGCCCTTAGAGTGTAGCTACATACAGTGCTGTCAGAAAGCCCAAGCAGCCTCTGGAAAAGCCCATAAGGACAGAAACGGAGGGTCCTAGCCCTTATTCCTTTGTTGGACAAATATATTCTGAGATGGTCACTTGTGTGGCTTCACAGACTAAGGTTATACCCTTGTGAGTAGAGTATTGTTTCCCTCAAAGGAGGTGGATGGACAGTGCCATTGTTAATCAGCTTGGGAAAATACACCTCATGACATGAAAAGAAACCATGAAAGATCGAACTTAGACTGACATGAAGAAGAAACTCTTCTCTCTAGACTTCATTACCTTGAGCCTAGACTACGAGCAGTCCAAATGTGCCTAACAACTCTCCTCACTTTTGGGAAAAAAATAAATATCTTCCATGTGGAACCAGATCTTGGTTTCAGCAAGGAGGCAAACCTCTATCAGGGAAAGAACACAACTCTCTAAAGAGTCCCAAGGGGCCAAATGATTCTATGAGTAATAACAGCAGTCACACTGCTATTTTCCTAAACTGGTTAATGTCACTTTCCATTTATGATTTCCTTCTATCATCTTTAAGTATTTTGTGAAGTGTTACTGTTTTCAGCTATAAGAAATAAGAGAGTCCAGTGCAGGAAGAGCAAGCTGTACTCGGCAAGACCAGCATAGCTGTAGCAGCAATGACTGGTGAGATCCCCAATAAGATTTGGGATTGGAAAGTTCAGCTGCTCATATCCAAGTTGGTCTTCTCTCTTCTCTACCAATTCTTAAGAACTGGGCAGTTATCAAGGGAGCTTGCTTTCAGTTATCTCCATGGGTTTCTCTTTTGTTGCTCCCTACATATTTGTGTTCCATTGGGTTCTGTCCTTGTTCATTTTTTCTTACTCTACATGTTATACTCCACAGTTCACACTACCACCTACATTAATGACTTCCAAATATATATCTCTAGCCTAATCACTCTTCTGTCCAGGTCAACATTTTCAAGTACTATGGGAAATCTTTACCACAGACTGTTAAAAGCCAACATATTCTATATGCTTTTTTAAAATGTTTTATCTTTTGAGAGTGAGCATGCACGTAGGGGAGGGGCAAAAAGAGAGGGGGATAGAGGATTCAAAGCAGATTCCACATTCACAAGCTGACAACAGCGAGCCCAACGTGGGGCTTGAACTCATGAACCACAGGGATCATGACCTGAGCTGAAGTTGGACGCTCAACTGACTGACCACCCAGGCACCCCACAATGTATTCTAATTTGAACTCCTCTTTGTCCTTCAGACTACCTCTTCTTCCTCTATTCCTTTGGACTCTTCCTTCTCTTTAAAAAAGGCTGAGAAAGGGGCACCTGGGTGGCTCAGTCGGTTAAGTCTCTAACTTTGGCACACGTCACAATCTCACGGTTTGTGAGTTCAAGCCCCGTGTTGGGTTCTGTGCTGACAGCTCGGAGCCTGGAGCCTGATTCGGATTCTGTGCCTCCCTCTCTCTCTGATCCTCCCCTGCTCACACTTTCTCCCAAAAATAAATAAAGATTTAAAAAAATTATAAATAAATAAATAAATAAATAAATAAGGCGGAGAAAAACAAAATGCAATGAAAGAAATTCCTTCTAGCGTACAAAGTGTTTTCTGTAATAAACAAAGTTCAATATCCTCATAACATGGAGAATCTTAGCTGTTCGTTTCTGGAGCATACATATAGAATAACTAAGCTTTGTATGACCATGGGTAAACTAGTTTTTCTTTTTTTCATAAAGGAAAATGGTAGTGATAAGTGAAGTTATGTTTTAAAAATAGTAACTATCATAAAGATTCTATTCTTTAAAAAAACTGTTTTGAGTATAGTGACACACAGTGTTACAGTAGTTTCAGGTATACGACATAGTGATTGGACAATTCTATCCTATGCTCACAAGTGTAGCTACCATCTGCCACCACACAACAGTGTTACAATACCACTGACTATATTCCCTATATTGTGCCGTTTATTCCTGTGACTTACTCTTTCCCTAACTGGAAGCAGGTATCTCCCAATCCCCTTTATCCCCACACTCCCCTCTCCTCTGGCAACCATCAGTTTGTTCTCTGTATTTATAGGTCTGAGTCTGCCTTTTGTTTGTTTATTCATTTGTTTTTTAGATTCCACATGAGTAAAATCATACGGTATTTGTCTTTCCCTGACTTGTTTCATTCAACTTAATACCCTCTAGGTCCATCCATATTGTCGCAAACAGCATGATCTAATTGTTTTCTATGGTTGTGTCTGTGTATGTCCATGGTATATACACACCACATCTTCTTTATCCATTTGTCTATTGACAGACACTTAGGTTGTTTCCATTATCTTGGCTAATGTAAGTAATGCTGCAATAAACATAGGCATACATAGATCTTTCTAAAAATTTTTTTTAACGTTTATTTATTTTTGAGACAGAGAGAGACAGAGCATGAACGGGGGAGGGTCAGAGAGAGAGGGAGACACAGAAACTGAAACAGGCTCCAGGCTCTGAGCTGTCAGCATAGAGCCCGACGCAGGGCTCGAACTCACGGACCGCGAGATCATGGCCTGAGCTGAAGTTGGCCGCTTAACTGACTGAGCCACCCAGGCGCCCCCATAGATCTTTCTGAATTAGTGTTTTTGTGGTCTTTAGGTAAATACCCAGTAGTGGGATAATTAGATCATATGGTATTTCTATTTTTAATTTTTTGAGAAACCTCCATACTGTTTTTTCCCAGTGGCTGTATCAATCATAAAGGCTATTTTCAAAATTCTCCTTCAAATGTTAGGAGAAGTGAGCATGACAGCAGCATGCCTAACAGCATTCTTGACTTGCAGAGTTAGTTCTCCATTTGCTTACATCAATTTTTCATTAAAAAAAAAAAAGCCACTCAACCCTTCAATAACATGAATCTATTATTCAGGACTGATTTGTAGTTGGAAGAAATGCCCTATAGTTACTAATATAAAACAATATAAGCAGTATTTCTAACAAATATTGTAAAAGCCACAAAAAATATTTATGTATGTATGTCTGTGTGTATCTCTGAATAAAAGGTAACCCTGGAAGAAGGTGATCCATATATCATCACCCAAAGCCCATAATTTATAATAGGGTTCACTCTTGGTGATCTCAGAGTTTTAACAAATTTGTAATGACATGTATCTACTATTTATAGTATGGTACAGAAGAGTTTCACTGTCCTAAAAATCCTGTTCTCTACCTATTCGAATACCCCTCTCTGCCCCTAACCCGAAGCAACCACTTAATCTCTTTAGTGTCTCCATTTTCTGTCTTTTCCATAAAGTCATATAGCTGGAATCATATAACACATATATAGCCTTTTCAGCTTGGTTTCTTTCACTTAGTAATATGCATCTAAGGTTCTTCCATGTCTTTTCATGTCTTGGTAGCTCATTTCTCTTTGGCACTGAATAGTATTCCACTGCATGGATGTATCATAGTCTTTTTATCCATTTACCTACCGAAGAGCATCTTGGAAACAACGCTTCCAAGCTTCCAAGTTTTGGCAATTATGAATACAGCTACTATAAACATCTGTGTTTAGGTTTTTATGTGGTATAGATTTTCATGTGGTATAGGTTTTCAACTCTTTTAGGTAAATACCAAGGAATATGATTTCTGTATCAGACAGTAAAGTGTGTTTACTTTTGCAAGAAACTGTCAAACTGTCTTCCAAAGTGTACCATTTTGTATTCCAACTGGCAATAGAGTTGTTAAATATTTTAACATTTATTAGGTTAGTTAGACATTATATTTATGTTGTCACCCTTGACAACAATGGCTCTGTCATCATTATAGCTACTTTGTAAGTTACTTAACAATGGATTGTATTGACAATAAAAGATTATATATAACTAGGTTATATATATAACTAGACAAAATTATACACTACCTATAGAAAACAGCATTCTCTCTACTTTAACAAATAAACCAACGAACTCTTACAATGAATCTTAACTATTATTTTGAAGTCTGTGAGTAGCCAAAGATATGGACATCCTGGAAATGACATATTTATTCCTTCCCAATTTTAAGCAAGTAGCAGTGAAAATAGTCTAATCTGCAGGAAACAGAATATGCTTTCTTAGTCAAGAATCACAAATTCTTGGATTCATAAGAGTTCTTACAGACCAAAGAGGGAATCACTTCCAAAGCCCTACCTGGTAATCTCTCTAGCTCAGTGAGTAATAACAACCACTGATCCAATGGCTCAAGCCGAACAGCTAGTCATCCTGGATTCCTCTTTCCCTCTTATTCCCCACATCTAATCAAATACTTCACCCTACTGATTTAACCTCCTATTTTCAAAAAATCTATTTAATTCTCCCCATCCCCACTGCCACTGCTACAGTCTGATCCAATTTCATCTCTCATCTGAATTACTACACATGTCATCACTGTCCTAACTGCCCCCAAGCTTATTTCCCACCAACTCTTACTCCATAATGCAGCCAAGGAATCTTTCTAAATACAAATGTGATATACTCTCTTTTGAAACTTTTCAATAGTGCTTCATCATCCTAAGGATAAATCTCAAATTCCTTAACAGATTTTCAAAATTTTCCACAATCTGAGTGCTTAGGTCTTAACCCTTCCCACAGGATTTTCCATATCCTTTATATTCTGTACTCCAGGCATGAAGAAATTAATAGCTGCTCACCATATGTACAATATTCTTTGAAATTAGCCAACTTTTACCTATGTTGTTCTGCTACAGATATTTCCTCTGGTAGTGCCCCCACCAACCCACCCCTACATCTCACCTGTAAATTCCTGGCCTCCCTTCAGATCTAAGTTTATAGGCATTTCTTCTAGAAAAGCCTTTAGCTCTATGAGGATAAAAGTTGTATCTTGTTTCCTACTGAATCCCCAGGGCGTACACAGTGTCTAGTAGAATATAAATTCAAGGAACATTTGCTAGTAAGTAAGTGAATAATTAAGAACATGGGCTAGTTGAAAGAATGAGACTGCTACTGACTTTGTGGGAAGACTTTTATCCTGTTTATACAAATTCCAGGATAGTTTTGTAGTAGTTTAAAGGCTGTTTAATAAGAATTTAAGATCTGTGATTATAACTGTACTGAAATTATAAATTAAAATTATCATTACTAGAAGACGGTGGAGTAGGAGGACCCTAAGTTCACCTCATCCCATTGATACAACCAGGTAACACTTACATGGTTATGTAAATAACCCAGAAAATTATCCGAAGACTGCATAACAGTCTCCACAACTAAATGCAGAGTAGAGACCATACTGAGGAGGGTAAGTAGGGTAGAAATGCAGTAAGGAGCCAAAGCGGCCTGCAGGGAGTCGAGGGGGTGGAGAGGGGAAAAAAACAGACCCTCACATGGAGGAGCCTTTATAGGGAAGATAAATCCCTATAACAGTTGGCTTTGAAAACCAGAAGGCCAGCCAAATTATGGAAGGAGCCTAAATGTCTATCAACTGATGAATGGATAAAAATAGATGTGGTTTATATATACAATGGAATACTACTTGGCAATGAGAAAGGATGACATCATGCCATTTGCAGCAACATGGACGGAACCGGAAGGTATTATGCTGAGTGAAATAAGTTAGTCAGAGAAAGACAGATATCATATGTTTTCACTCATATGTGGAACTTGAGAAACTTAACAGAAGACCATGGGGGAATGGAAGGGGGAAAAATAGTTGCAAACAGCGAGGGAGGGGGGCAAACCACAAGAGACTCTTTTTTTAAAAAAAAATTTTTTTTTCAACGTTTTTTATTTATTTTTGGGACAGAGAGAGACAGAGCATCAACGGGGGAGGGGCAGAGAGAGAGGGAGACACAGAATCGGAAACAGGCTCCAGGCTCCGAGCCATCAGCCCAGAGCCCGACGCGGGGCTCGAACTCACGGACCGTGAGATCGTGACCTGGCTGAAGTCAGATGCTTAACCGACTGCGCCACCCAGGCGCCCCCACAAGAGACTCTTTTTTTTTTTTTTTTTCAACGTTTATTTATTTTTGGGACAGAGAGAGACAGAGCATGAGCGGGGGAGGGGCAGAGAGAGAGGGAGACACAGAATCGGAAACAGGCTCCAGACTCTGAGCCATCAGCCCAGAGCCCGACGCGGGGCTCGAACTCACGGACCGCGAGATCGTGACCTGGCTGAAGTCGGACGCTTAACCGACTGCGCCACCCAGGCGCCCCCCCACAAGAGACTCTTAATACAGAGAACAAACTGAAGGTAGATGAGGGGGGTGGAGGAGAGGGGGAAATGGGTGATGGGCATTGAGGAGGGCACTTGTTGGGATGAGCGCTGGGTGTTGTATGCAAGCCAATTTGACTATAAGTTATATTCATAAAAAATAAAATAAAAAATAAAAAATAAATTAAAAAGTAAAAAAACCAGAGGATCTGAATTTTGTGAGTTCTTACAACCAGCAGGACTTCAAACCTGGAATTTTAAAAATAAGGAAGGAAAGCAAGGCGGGTGAAAGGATACTGAGTCCCTGCCCTTAAAGAGACAGCACAACAGGGCACCTGGGTGGCTCAGTCAAGCATGTGACTATGGCTCAGGTCATGATCTCATGGTTCATGAGCCCGAGTCCACCTGGGATTCTCTCTCTGCCTCTCCCCCACTTGTGCACACATGCAAATCCAAGCACTTTCTCTCTCTCTAACTAAATAAATAAACTTAAAAAAGAAAAAAAGCTGGTACAAAAATAGCCCCTGGGGATACAGCATAGAAGCAGCAGTTTAAAAACCGCCTGGGGCATACAGGAGGAAGAGTAGTTTATTCATCTCAGAGGTGTCCTGGAGGAACAGAGATCCTTGGGAGACTCCTCCAAGAACAGAGGAACTGGCAGCTGCCATTTTCTTCCCACCCTCCCCAGAATAAACATAAGACTACCTGCTGGAACCAGCACAGCCCACTTACTACCTAACTTGCTTACACCAAACTCCACTACCCTCCCTCCCACTGCACGTTCTGGGTCCGTACTCCACCCACCCCCACCTCCCTCCCCTCCCCGCCCCCCCCCCCCCCATCAATATGCTCTTGGCCAGGGCCCATCCAGGGCAGTGCCACAGGCCCGGCAGTGTGCAAGCAGCCTGGATAGGGGCCAGGGATACTCCAAAATGACTCCTGCCCAGGGAGAGAAAAAGATAACCACAAACAGACTGCAGTGGACTGGGGGCAGACATGTGGTCTGACTACAGGCTCTACCCACCAATGCAAGCTTCTCAGAGAACAGCACAGGGAAAGTGTCCTGCAGTTTGTTGCTACTGCATCTCTGGCAAACACCTCATCTAACTCAACTCAAGCCTCAGACTTGCCCACTAACAGGACAGGGACCACACTCTGCCCACAATAGGCAAAGAGCCACTAAAGACACCTAGACTGAAGAAAAAAGTGACTCAACCACAACACACACAAAAGACACCCCTTAAGCACCAGGTTCTGGTAAACAGGGAACACTGTACTGCAGGGCACTACAGAACCATTTCTTCATAAGGCCATTACTTTCAAGAGCAGGGGACACAGCTGACTTTCCTAACACATAAAAACAGACACAAAGACATGGACAAAATGAAAGTAAGAGGTGAGAAGGTGAGAGAAACAAAAAATTATGCAAAATAAGAATAGACTTAGGAAACTCAGCAACTCCATCAAGCATAATAACATTCCCATTTTAGGAATCCTAGAAGGAGAAGAGACAGAAAAGGGGATAATAATTTTATTTAAAGAAATAGCTGAAAACTTACCAAATCTGGAGAAGGAAACAGAAATCCAAATCCAGGAGGCACAGAGATTTCCCAACAAAATCAACTCAAGCATGTCCACACCAAGACACTTAGTAATTAAAATGGCAAAAAGCAGTGATAGAGAATTTTAAAAGCAGCAAGAGAAAAGAAAGCAGTTACGTACAAGGGAAATCTCATAAGGCTATCAGCTGGTTTTTCAGCAGAAACTCTGTAGGCCAGAAGGGAATGATATATTCCAAGTGCTAAAAGGGAAAAATCTGTAGCCAAGAATACTCTATCCAGTGAGATTATCATTCAGAATAGAAGGAGATATAAAAAGTTTCCAGACAAACAAAAGTTAAAGAAATTCATAACCAATAAACCAGTCCTATAAAAAATGTTAAAGGGGACTCTTGGAGTGGAAAGCAAAGACCAAAAGTAAGAGTAAAGTAAAAAAATTGAGAAGCAAAAAGCAGTAAAAATAAGTATATCTGTAAAATTCAGTTAAGGGACTCATAAAAGAATGTAAAATATAACACCATTTACCTAGAAACATGGGGAAAGAAGAGTAAAGAATAGATTCAAACCTAAGCAGCCGTCAACTTACCATGGGCTGTTCTATGCAGAAGATGTTATATATAAACCCAATGCTAAACATAAATCAAAAACCAGTAATACGTATGCAAAAATAAAGGGAAAGGAATCCAAGCATATCACTAAAGAAAGCCAACTAATCATGAGAAGAGAGCAAGTGAAGAAAGGAACAGAGAAGATCTACAAAAACATAAAACAAGTAACAAAATGATAATAAATACATACATATCAGGAATTACTTTGAATAATTTGAATAAAAGCTCCAATCAAAATACACAGAGTGACAGAGCAGATAAAAAAAAAAAAAAAGACCCATCTATATGCTGCCTACAAGAGACTCATTTTAGATCTAAAGACACATGCAGATTGCAAATGAAGGGATGGACAAATATTTATTAATGCAAATGGATCTGAAAAGAAAACCAGAATAGTAATATTTATTTTGGACAAAATATACTTTAAAACAAAAACTGTAACAAGAGACAAAGAAGGACACTACACAATGATAAACAGAACAATCCAACAAAAGAAGATACAACAACTGTAAATATTTATGCATCCAACATAGGAGATGCATAAAGCAGTTAATAACAAACATAAAGAAAGAGAGAATAATATAATAATAGTAAGGGACTTTAACACCCACTTAGTTTTCCAAACAGAAAGTCAACAAGGAAACAATGGCTTTGAATAACACATGGGACTAGATGGATTTAACAGATATCTGTTAAATGTTAAATGTTCAGAACATTCTATCTTAAAACAGCAGAATACACATTCAAGTGGACATGGAGCATTCTCCACAACAGATTACATATTAGGCCACAAAACAAATCTCAAAAATTCAAAGCGACTGAAGTCATACTATGCATCTTCTCTGACCACAACACTATGAAACAAGAAATCAACCACAAGAAGAAATCTGGACACAGCACAAATACATTAAGGCTAAATAACATACTACTAAACAATAAATGGGTCAACTAAGAAATCAAAGGGGAAATAAAAAATTACATTGAGATAAATGAAAATGAAAACACAATAGTCCAAAACCTTTGGGATGCAGCAAAAGCTGTTCTAAGAAGTTTATAGCAATATAGGCCTACCTCAAGAAGCAAGAAAGATCTCAAATAAACAACCTAACCTTACATCTAAACAAGCTAGAAAAAGAACAAAACCCAAAACCAGTAGAAGGAAGGAAACAATAAAGATTAGAGAAGGAAGGAAGGAAGGAAGGAATAGAAAGCTAAAAATCAATAGAACAGATCAATGAAACCAGAAGCTGGTTGTTTGAAAAGATCAACAAAATTGATAAACCTCTAGCCAGACTCAAAAAAAACAAAAAACAAAAAACAAAAAAACCCCCAAACCAACCAACCAACCAACAAAAAAACACAACAAAAACAAAACTGCCAACAAACAAAAGTCCAGGACCAGATGGCTTCATAGGTGAATTCCACCAAACATTGAAAAAAGAGTTAATACCTATTTCAAACTACTCCAAAATAACAAGAGGAAGGAAAACTTCCAAATTCAGTCCATGAAGCCAGCATTACCCCAAAACCAAAACCAGATAAAGATACTACAAAAAAAAGAACTACAAGCCAATATCTCTGATGAACATAGATGCAAATATTAGCAAACTGAATCCTACATTAAAAAAAAAAAATCATTCACCACGATCAAGTGGGATTTATTCCCAGGACGAAAGAGTGGTTCAAAATGCACAAATCAAACCAATGTGATACATTGAATCAATAAGAGAAAAGATAAAAACCATTCGATCATTTCTACAGAAGCAGAAAAAGCATGTGACAAAGTACAACATCCATTCGTGATAAAAACCCTCAACTAAGTAGGTTTGTAGAAATATACCTAAATACAATAAAGGCCATGTATGAAAAACCCAGTTAACATCATATTCATTAGTGAAAAGCTGAGGGTTTTTCTGCTAAGGTCAGGAACAAGACAAGGATGTCCACTCTCACCACTTTTATTCAACAGAGCACTGGAAGACTTAGCTACAGCAATCAGGCAAGAAAGAGGAATATAAGGCATCCAAATTGGTAAGAAACAAGTCAACCTTTCACTGTTTACAGATGACAAGATACTATATATAGAAAACTCAGACTCCACCAAAAAACTGCTAGAACTGATAAATGAATTCAGTAGAGTTGCAGGATACAAAACCAATGTATAGAAACTGGTTGCATTTCTATACACTAATAATAAAGCAACAGAAAGAGAAATTAAGAAAACAATCCCATTTACAAATATACCAAAAATAATAAAATACCTAGGAATAAACTTAACCAAGGAGGTAAAAGACCTGTACTTCAAAAACCATAAAACCCTGAGGAAAGAAATTAAAGATGACACAAATAAAAAGATATCCTATGTTCATGGATAAGAACAAATATTTTAAAATGTCCATGCTACCCAAAGCAATCTTCAGATGTAATGTAATCCCTATCAAAATACCAACAGCATTTTTCAGAGAACTACAACGAACAATCCTAAAATTTGTATGGAACCACAAAAGGTCCCAGGAAGCCAAAGTACTCTTGAAAAAGAAAAATAAAGCTGGAGACATCACAATTTCAGATTTCAAGTTATACTAAAAACCTGTAGTAATTAAAACAATATGGTATCAGCATAAAAACAGACACATAGATCAATAGAACAGGATGGAAAGCCCAGAAACAAAGCCATGATTATATGGTCAATTAATCTTTGACAAGGAGCCAAGAATATGCAATGGGAAAACAGACAGTCTCTTCAACAAATGGTGTAGGGAAAACCAGATAGCTACTTGCAAAAAAAATGAAACTGGAGCACTTTTTAAAAAAACTTTTTAATGCTTATTCATTTTAGAGAGACAGAGACAGAGACAGAGCAAGCAGGAGAAGGGGAAAAAGAGAGGAAGACAGAGAGAATCTGAAGCAGGTTCCATGCTGTCAGTGCAAAGCCTGATGTGGGGCTTGACCCCCAAACCGTGAGATCACGACCTGAGCCAAAGTCAGACATTCAACCAACTGAGCCACCCAGGCTCCCCAAACTGGACCATTTTCTTACACCACACACAAAATTAACTCAGAATGGATTAAGGACTTAAATATGAGGGCTAAAACCATTACAATCCTAGAAGAGAGCCCAGGCAGTAATTTCTCTGACACTGGCCATAAAAACATTTTTGTAGATATGTCTCCTGACGTTAGGGAAACAAAAGCAAAAATAAATACTGGGACTACATCAAATAAAAAATTTCTGCACAGCAAAAGATGGGGGGGGGGGCGTGCCTGGGTGACTCAGTAAGTTGAGCATCTAACTCCTGATATTTCCCCACAGTTGTGGGATCAAGCTGTGAGAGTGGAGCCTGCTTAGGATTCTCTCTCCCTCTCCCTCTGTCCCTTGTGCTTGCACTCACTTTCTCACATAAATAAATAAATAAATAAATAAATAAATAAATGTAAAAAATTTCTGCACAGCAAAAGAAATAACCAACAAACTAAAAGACAACCTACTGAATGGGAAAAGATATCTGTAAGTGACATATCTGATTAAGGGTTAGTATCCAAAATATATAAAGAACTTACACAACTCAACACCCAAAACACCAAATAATCCAAATTAAAAAGTACACAACACATGAACAGACATGTTCTCCAAAGACAACACACACAGATGGCAAATAGACATGTGAAAAGATGCTAAGTAACACTCATCATCAGGGAAATGCAAATCAAAACTACAATGCGATATCAACCTGCACCTGTCAGAATGGCTAAAATAAAAAACACAAGAAACAACAAGTGTTGGCGAGGATGTGGAGAAAAAGAAACCCCCGTGCACTATTGGTGGGAATGCAAATTGGTGCAGCCACTGTGGAAGACAGTGTGGAGGTTCCTCAGAAAATTAGAAATAGAACTACCTTACAATCCCATAATCACACTATTGGGTATTTACTCAAAGAATACAAAAACACTAATTCAAAAAGATATATACCCCCCCTATGTTTACTGCAGCATTATTTACAATAGCCAAATTATGAAAGCAGCCCAAGTATCCAGTGATAGATGGATGGATAAAGAATATGCGGTATATATATATACAATGGAATATTATTAAAACATAAGAAAAAAAGAATGAAATCTTGCCATTCACAACAACATAGATGGAGCTACAGAGTATAATGGTTAGTGACATAAGAGAAAGACAAACACCATACGATTTCACTCATTTGTGGAACTTAAGGAAAAAAAAAACAATAGAAGAAAAAGAAACAACCAAGAAACAGACTCTTAACTATACAGAAGAAACTGATGGTCACCAGAGGGAAGGTGGATGAAATAGGAGAGGTGGAAGTAATTAAAAGAGTACCCTTATCATGATGAGCACTGAGTAATATATAGAACTGCTAAATTAATACATTGTACACCTGAAACTAATATAACACTATATGTTAACTATACTGGAAAAAAAGTTTTTTTTTTTAAATTATCATTACTATTTTTATAAAAATAGTGGGTGTTTTTAAACAATAGCTGTAGAAATAGCTGAGAAATAATAGGAAAATTGCTTTATGGATTTTGTATACCTGTAAGACTTACAATTTTGCAGATATACGGTAAACAAATATTACTGCCATAAGTTTGTTAAATTATACTTCTGTGAGAGAATATAATAAGTCAAATTCTTTAAGATGAGTTTGAAAGAATTTTGTATGAATGAATGAAAAAAACTCGAACTTCAAATACATATAATTAGTAGACTGTGATTTAGAAAAACTGTTACGTAGAAACACTTTCTGTACAAGTTCAAATTTATTTATTCATTAGGAACACAATTTTACTGGTGGTGAATAGACTGTTCAAAATTCTATACTGCCAATCAACAAATATATTCAGTTCTTGCTATAAGCTTAACCAAGCATTTTAGGAATACAGAAAAATTAT
Source organism: Leopardus geoffroyi (assembly GCF_018350155.1). Taxonomy (NCBI): domain Eukaryota; kingdom Metazoa; phylum Chordata; class Mammalia; order Carnivora; family Felidae; genus Leopardus; species Leopardus geoffroyi. The sequence goes on from NC_059341.1 coordinate 64,341,125, forward strand.
TAGTAATGGTTCTTCTCTCAGTGCTTATAAGAAGAAATTCTTAGGAAGGCAGTAATTCAAGCTGGTGAACACAATTATATCAAAAAGAGAGACTACACAGTATATTTTTTAAAAAACTAAATACACGCATTAAAGCCACGCTTTCAGAAAAGTGCTTATGTTTATTTTTCATGTTAGATACATGCGTGTGAAAATCAGGTATACAGATTACCCTTATTTCTTGTGCAATATTCCTAAACTTTTTCTTTCTGGTAATAATGACTAAAATAAGTTATTTATTTATATTAAATTCTTCTAATGATGCACAATGTACTTTCTGTGTTAGGATATCTCACACCTAAAAGAGGTTAAGCACAACCCATGAAGAAGTTTTGACCTGTTATTATTATTATTTTTTATACTTCTCCATTAGTTTGTTCCTTTACTATGTATGATCTTGGTCACTTTACAGTTCTTTGGTTGCAAAAAAAAAAAAAAAATAGACTATTTGTGTGTTCCTTCAAGACCCTGATAAATGACTACCATTACCATTTGCCTACTTAAGAGCTGGCTACCAATTTGCATATTATTTAAGTTTTTTTCCTTTTTCTCTTGTGCTGCTCAGCTTTAAGGCTATTTTCCTTTTTTGTAATTAGAATATTTCAAACATACAGAAAAGTAGAACAGAAATAATGAATACCTGAAAACAGGTGTCTTCCACCCAAATTCAACTAATGTTAACATACTGTATTTACTTCACAATCTTTTAAAACAGAAATGAAACTTTAGAGATAAAATTAAAATGCTCTTTGTGCCCCTCACTGAATGCTTTAGGCTTGAAGGTCAGAACATCAGCCTGTTCTCACTCCATCCATCCTATCTTTCAGGGCTCAGCTTAAATCCTACTTGTATAAACTATCCCACCATAGCCACAGTGATTCCTCTTTTCTCTAAACCCCAATCACTCTGTATCTCATATAAGCAGATCTTCATTTTTTCTGGGATGGTTTCTTCCAGTCTGAGCTTACAGTGGCCTGTGAGTAGTTAACACCCTGACTACATTGCTCTGCATCCTGATTCGGTACTATAGTTGCTGCCTTGGTCTTCAGACATAAGGTAAAACCATCTCAGCCAAGGTGAAGGGCAGCGAAACGTACAGCACCATATTGAATGAAGAGTGCAGTGGGAAAAAAAAAAAGAAGGATCCCTTGCTAACCACACCAAGTACGGTTTAGGTTAATAGCCTTAGTTTCATTGATAGTTGTATTCAGAGGTTGGTCTGTAAGAGAATTCACTCCCCACAAGAACAGTGTTTCAAGGTGGCTACAGTGGTTAAGTCTCCCTATTCTCCTAGCCCTGAAATAGGGGTACTTTTAATGACCCAGAACAGGAATCTGGAAGGGTCAGAGGGAGAGAGGGACAGACATAAAAGTCTGGAAGCTCTCGATTCCACAGCTCTTGAAGGGCTGGGAAGTGAAGCTTAAAGGTCCTGAGAGTCTGATGAGACTGCAGAGCATCATCACATGGAGTTCATCCTTCATGGTGCCTTTCTGTCTCACTCTTCTCTGTATTTGCCTTTTCTTTCCCGTTTCCCCTTCCCACACCTCTCCTTCTTACCCTCAGCTATTTACTCTGCCCTGGCAGGCTCCAAGGAGGTTCTTCTTTCCTCAACTTAGCCTTGCACTAGAAGGGCAAGAAGCCTGGGTTTCCTGTGGGCGAGCTCTGCAACAAGAGTGGTGCAGAGAGATGAAAGGTAGGGAAACAGAGCCTGGTAAACTGAAGCTTGAAAGTCAGAAACCTCTTAAGTTTGGGTTCTCTCATTACATGGTTCATCTTACCTCCTCAACCAGACTGGAAGTCCCTCTACCAAAGATGGCTCTATAAACACATACAAGCTGATTCAAATATTTTAGAAAATAACACTGCATAAATGAATAATTCATAACATGCCAGACTTGAATAATCTTTAGGAGATTATGCAGTCCATCTACCCTCCCCCATTTAGAGCTAGCAAATCTTTCAAGCAGCTTTTAATCAAACTCTTAGTGTTGTCTATACTACCTTCCCTTCCCAAATGAATTTAAAATCACCTGAATTCCACTCACTGCATTATATTCAACTAGCATAGCTAGTTTTCTTTTCTTTCTTTCTTTTTTTTTTTATTCCTCTCGCTTCATGCTGTGCTAATTTAACCTCATCTTGGTAAACAAGAAAATGGTCTGCATTTGACAGACTCTAGCTGCAGCAAATGCAGCTGGCCTGTGTGCAAACCAATTTTGTTCATTCTTTATCCTGGCAGGGAGCCCTGCCCTCGAATTGTTTTGGGACTAATCAGCATTAAACCTGTGTCAGAAAGGTTACTGAAAGCAGCCCTAGAGCAAGGCGGCAGGAACAAGACTGTTGAGGAAAGGGATGAGGACAAATGCAGCAGCTGTGTAAAAAACTATGTGACGAGTTTTGCTCATGACAGTAAAATTGAGGCCCAGCTTCCTTTCTGCGCTTTGGCACTTCTGTGGAAATAACTTGGAAAGAGGACATGGGGAGAAAAGAGATCCACCAAATTTGCTATATTTCTTTCTTTCTGGGATGATGGGTGCTTGGTGGCTAGCCAGGAAATGTTCTTTACTTCAGATGGCAGCAAAAGAAAAAGAAAGAAATGCATCCTTTGCCACTCTAGAGTTGAAAACACAGCATGGTTTTCTACAGGATGAACTTGAGGTATAATAAGAAACAGGAGACATTTCGAATAAGATCCAAGGTAGATATAAACAAATCTAAATTTGACTAAAAAAAATTATTAAGGAATAAATACATCAACATCAAATAATCAAATACTGGAGTATTTTTTTCTACTCACCTGCGGGATTCAGGCTACACCTTTCAGAGTATCACATTTTGTATTAGAACTTAAATGAGAATGTAGTGTACTCAGTCAGCCTTTCAATCCTGTAATCTAGACATGTATTTTTTAATAGGCCACTAGGCTTTCCTAAATATTTACCACTAGCTCTGTGGGACTGCTGCAGAAGCCAAAAAAAGACAGTCCATTTTTATCTGATCACAGTATTTCTTGAACATATGGCTGCTTTTGGTTCGTCTGTTCACATAATTCTCATTAAATGGCTAGTAAGTCAGTAACTTCAAGAGATTTTTTTTTATTATAGCTTTACTGAAATATATTTCACACACCTTAATATTCACCCTTTAAAAGCACACAATTCAGCTTTTCTGCCCGTGGACGCAGCCGAGGAGGCATCATTAAAGCCCCCCCACTCCACCACCGTCATGTCTAAGTCAGAGTCTCCCAAAGAGCCTGAACAGCTGTGGAAGCTCTTCATTGGAGGTTTAAGCTTTGGAACAACAGATGAGAGACTGAGGAGCCATTCTTAGCAATGGGGAACGCTCACACGCTGTGGTAACAAGGGATCCAAACACCGAGCACTCCAGAGACCTTGGGTTTGTCACTGTGGAGGAGGTGGATGCAGCCATGAATGCAGGGTCACACAAGGTGGATGGAAGAGTTGTGGCCAAGAGGGCTGTTTCAAGAGAAGATTCTCAAAGACCTGGTGCCCACTTAACTGTGGAAACGGTTTTTGTTGGTGGCATTAAACACTGAAGAACATCATCTAAGAGATTATTTTGAAAAGTATGGGAAAATTGAAGTGACTGAAATCATGACTGATTGAGGACAGTGGCAAGAAGAGAAGCTTTGCTTTTGTAACATCTGATGATCGTAACTTTGTAGACAAGACTATCATTCAAAAGTACTACACTGTGAATGGCCCGCAACTATGAAGAAAGGGAAGTCCTATCTAAGCAAGAGATGGCTAGTGCTTCATCCAGCCAAAGAGGTCAAAGAGGTTCTTTCTGGAAACTTTGGTGGTGGTCGTGAAGTGGTTTAGGTGGGACTTTGGCTGTGGAGGAAACTTCAGTGGGCAAGGTGGCTTTGGTGGCAGTGGGGACGGCTGTAACGGATTTGGTAATGATGGAAGCAATTCTGGAGGTGGCAGAAGCTATAATGATTTTGGCAATTACAACAAACAATCTTCAAGTTCTGAACCCATGGAAGGAGGAAATTTGGAGGCAGAAGCTCTAGCCCCTGTAGTGGTGGAGGTCAGTACTTTGCCAAACCACGAAACCAAAGTGGCTATGACGGTTCCAGCAGCAGCAGTAGCTATGGCAGTGGCAGAAGGTTTTAATTATTGCCAGGAAACAAAGCTTAGTAGGAGAGGAGAGCCAGAAAAGTGACAGGGAAGCTACAGGTTGCAACAGATTTGTGAGCTCAGCCAAGCACAGTGGGGGCAGGGCCTAGCTGCTACAAAGAGGACATGTTTTAGACGATACTCGTGCATCGGCAAAAACCTGAGGATTGTACTTGTGACTAATTGTGTAACAGGTTATTTTAGTTTCTCTTCTGTGGAAAGTGTAAAGCACTTCAACAAAAGGTTTTAATGTGGGTTGTTTTTTTTTTTTTTTTTTGCATTCATGCTGTTGATTGCTAACTGTAACAGTCTGACCATGATGCTGAATAAATGTGTCTTTCTAAAAATGTTCTGTGTAGTCTACTCTGAAGCCATCTTGGTAAACCACTCCAACAGTGTGAAGGTGGAATTCTTTCAGGATGATGCCAGGTTCCACTCGAAATTTATTTGTAACTTGCTTGGGCAGAGAAGCCATCGTCTCCACAAACTTTGGTGTAGCTGAACTGACATTAATGTGTTGTGACCTGGAGTTCACTGTTAAAAGGGTCACCCAAGCAAAGTCATTGAGTTTATTTGGTTATTAATATGATTGCTGGCACATCCTATGCAATATATCTAAATTGAATTATGGTAGCAGATAAAATTATAGATGGGATTAAAGCTTGTGTATCATCCATTATCATATATAATCAATAAGCAATTTACTATCCTCTTGAAAAAAAAAAAGACACACAACTCAGTGGTTTTTAGCATATTCACAAAGTTGTGTATCACTACCACCATTTTAAAAGATTTCATCACTCTAAAGAGAAACCCTGTACCCATTAGTAGACAGTTTTTTTAATTTTCATTTTTTAACATTTATTTATTTTCGACAAAGAGAGTGCGAGTAGGGGAGGGGCAGAGAGAGAGGGAGACAAAGAACCTGAAGCAGGCTCCAAGCTCTGAGCTGTCAGCACAGAGCCCAGTGCGGGGCTCGAACCCATGAACTGTGAGATCATGAACTGAGCTGAAGTCGGGTGCTTAACTGAGTCACCCAGGCGCCCCAGTAGACAGTTTTTGATAAGGCAGCCATCCCTAATTGCTAGTCGTGTTTGTTACCTGTACAGGGATTTCTTGAAATTGTCAACCAGAACATGGCAAAAAAAACAAAAAACAAAAAACAAAAAACCTTTAAGAGTGTTTAAACAACACATAAAAATTCATAAAAAATGTTTTTCACATAAACTTTTTCTCTCGTCCAGTTTATCTATGCACCAGCTTATTAGGAACCTTCTTTGCAAAAACTATTTGTAGGAAGAGTGAATAAATGTTACCCAACTTATGGATTTCAAAATGCACTGTGACCTCACCTGCAAAAGCCAGTTTCCTACTGATACTCTGTATTGAGGTTCTTATCAATAAAATAGTTATAAGGTCTTACAAAACTTTCAACTTTGTTTCCCAAATATATGAAAACAATTTTACATTATCGCTATTTCCAGATACCTATTATGAATTAAAATGAAACACTTTTTTTCTTTTAAAATTTATTTATTTTGAGAGAGAGAACACACACCCATTAGCAGGGGAGGGGCAGAGAGAATCCCAAGCAGGATCTGTGCTGTCAGCACAGAACCCAATGCAGGGCTCAATCCCACAGACGGTGAGATCATGACCCAAGCCGAAATCAAGAGTTGGACCCCTTAACTGATTGCACCACCCTGGTGCCCCTAAGATGAAACACTTTTTGATCAAACAACTAACATAAAATTTAAGCAGGTAATTGAACAGAAATACATTTAGTCAGCAATAAAAAATAAACCAGAAATCGAACGTGAGACAAATCTAATGTAAGACATACATCTTAAAATTTTCTACTAGCCACATTTTTAGAATAGTAAAAAGAAATAGGAAAAAATAATTGCAATGATGTGCATTTTATTTAACCCAATGTATCCAAAATATTGCTTCAACTTGTAATCAACATACAAAAATTTTGGTGGGATACTATGTCTTTAAAATCTGTGAGTATTTTGCATTTACAGCACATGTCATTTTGAAGTAGTCAAGTTTCAAGTGCTCAATAGCCACATGTAGCTAAATGGCTCCCATACTGCATAGCACAGTTTTAGATTATTCATTTAGTTTCTGTGTGAATTCATCATAGGGGACTGCCTTAGTTTAAGTACTCATCTCTTGCCCAGATTATTCCGGTAGACTCCTAACTGCTCTCCTTGTCAATCTAGCCTCTATACTGCTGCCAAAAAATGATCTTCTTAATATGCTAATCTGACAGTCTATTATTACAGTCGCCTGCATAAAATCCTTCAGTGGCTCTTTATGGCTGGATAAAAATCCAAATTCCTTAGCTTGTAATATAAAACTTATATTTGGCCTTGGCTACCTCTCCAGTTATACTTACTACTCTTCCTCTTCTCTCCCATGTTAGCTGTAGTAAATTTCTTGCTGTCATATTCCCACTCCTTCCTGCCTTTAAATGTTTTCCCTATATTTAAGACATCCTCCCCTCAATCCTTGCACATTTAGCAACATCTGCTCCCAGTTCAGTGTTATATTTTCAGTGAAATTCTTCCCATTTCCCACCAGGGAAAATCAGAGATGTATTGGTCTAAACTCCCTGTTATAGCATCTGTCACAATGTGCACTGGTGTCAGATTTTATGAGGTTTGGCTCTAATAGGATCCTGCAAGTCTAAAATCAGACTCAAATTACCTTAGGAAATTTCTTAGGAAAGCATGGCCATAGTGGGAACTGAAATTTGCTGTATTCTGCAGTCCTAAATGCATCTTTCTCTGGGAAATGGGCAGATCTCCACTTCACAGATGAGGGAAATATCAAAGAGATTATGGCTGGTATGACATTTCAAATAGTAAGGTTGCTAACATTATCCTTAGTATGCCCATAATCATCAACACTGCTTTTCCAACATCTTGTTAAAAAAAAAATCATTACTATCTTAGGAGGTTATTTTTTCTGTTTCTCTTCTTGCTTCTATTCTATCCCATTCTAATCATTAAGATGGATGTTGGAATGATCATTCTTCTGGACAGAGCATTTTTTTCTTCACAGATGTCTCCTCCCATATTCCTCCACTCTTTTTTAGGTCAAGAAAGATGGTATTTAATTCTTGAGACTATTGTAGGTATGGGAGGGAGACTACAGCAACATTTTTAAAAACACCTTTAAATCTCTGGTAACTTCTTATCTGATCCCAGTAAAGCACCAATGACAAAAATATCTAAATACGTTTCCACTTTTAGGGGGAAAGGAACAGGGCTTGCAGCCACCCTGCAACTTGTGGCCAAAGTCTTCAGACCAACATGTGTCAGTCACTCTGCAGGAGAGGCTAAGGAATGTCCAATTTCCCTACTCCTAGAGAAAGGGCTGTTCTCAGGCCTAGAATGTGTCTATGAAACTCTCAAGCCATAGGGTACAGGTGACCACTTTGGTGGATTCCCTAGAAGAAGAGGGAAGGGACGGTAAAATTCATCTATTCTTGCAATTTTGGAGGAATCAGAAGGCTTCCACCAGGCAAGAAGGGGATTGATGGCTTAGGCCTTTTGGTTGCTGATCAGACACTGGCATTTAAATGGGAAAGCGGTAGCCCCAGGGTAAGGTGGCCTATCTCTTATATCATTCCACCAAAGAAACACTATTTTTGAGTTATTATTTGGACATCTTCTTAGTCTGTTTTGCCATAATTTTATTGTTCTTCATTTCCCTGAAAATAAACTCTTTCTTTAAAAAGTGTATGAAGGGGAGAGCCTGGGTGGCTCAGTCGGTTAAGTGTCTGACTTTGGCTCAGGTCATGATCTTGCCAGTCCCGAGTTCAAGCCCCGTGTCAGGCTCTGTGCTGACAGCTCAGAGCCTGGGGCCTGCTTCGGATCCTGTGTCTCCGTCTCTCTCTCTGCTCCTCCCCGACTCACACTCTGTCTCTCTCTCTCTCAAAAATAAATAAACATTAAAAAACAAAAAAATGAACAAAACTTAAAGTAAAATAAAATATCTTAAAAAAATTTTTTTAATTAAAAAGCATATGAAGGGGCACCTGGGTGGCTCAGTCAGTTGAGTGTCCAACTCAACTCATGTTGAGCTCAGGTCATGATCTCACAATTCATGAGTTGGAGCCCCACATTGGGCTCTGTGCTGCCAGTGCACAGCCCACTTTGGATCCTCAGTCCCCTCTCTCTCTGCTCCTCTCCCGCTCACACTGTCTCTCAAAAATAAATAAAAAACATTTTAAAAAGTAAATACGGGCACCTGGGTGGTTCAGTCGGTTAAGCATCCGACCTCGGCTAAGGTCATGACCTCACTGTTAGTGAATTAAGGCCCTGTGTTGAGCTCTGTGCTGACAGCTCAGAGCCTGGAGCCTGCTTCAGATTCTGTGTCTCCCTCTCTCTCTCTGCCCTTCCCCCACTCACACTCTGTCTCTTTTTCTCTCTCAAAAATAAACATACATACATACATACATACATAAAATAAATACATAAATAAAAAGTATATGAAGTATTGTATAACACTGTGAATGTACTAAATGCCACTAAATTGTATGCTTTATTTATTATTTTAAATGCTGATTTTTGAGAGAGAGAGAGAGAGAGAGAGAGAGAGAGAGTGTGTGTGTGTGTGTGTGTGTGTGAGAACAGGGGTGGAGCAGAAGAGAGGGAGACACAGAATCCAAAGTAGGCTCCAGACTCTGAGCTGTCAGCACAGAGCCCGACGCAGGGCTCAAACTCATGAACCTCAAGATCATGACCTGAACTGAAGTCGGATGCTCAACCGACTGAGCCACCCAGGCGCCCTTAAATTGTACGTTTTAAAATGTTAACTTTATGTTATGCAAATTTTTACTTCAATTTTTAAAAATGAAAAACTATATAGTGAGAAAAATACTACAGGATTACCAGGTATATCATAAATTCCTTCAAAGTGTATACATGACACATTTGGTTCTAGAATGTTCAGGAATAGATCTTGTATCCTAAGACTGCTATGATGTGCTCTGAGAGAAGAGATTATAACGTCAGAATACTTAACTCCCAGGATGTGATTAAGCTCATTTTGTTCATCAGTAAAGTGGCATCATAACATTCTTTCTAGCATATTAAAGGAAATGAATCCTAATTAACATCTGTAATAGCTCAGTGAGTCTTCTTGTTGTCTTTTAAGTCAAAACTACTGAGACTTTTTTTTAATCATGAAAAGTTTTGCATCATGTCTTAGAAACATCAGTGGCAGAATGTATATGGGAAGGGATACACAAATGCATGGAATAAAGAGTTGGAAGGACGCTTAGCAATAAGCACAGGAATACCATAAATTATAATATTATCTTTTATTCGTAAATTCTAAGCATCTATTCCCCTGTGGTAAAATGTCATTAAAAAATTGTCACAAAAAAATTCCAGCAAGAATTAAAAAATTTTTGTTTTAATTTCAAAAAAAATTTAAATAAAATAAAAATGGTAAAACCATCTTAGAAAACTGTTAGGCAATTTATCCTATAATTTTAAATTTTTTTTTTTTTCAACGTTTATTTATTTTGGGGACAGAGAGAGACAGAGCGTGAACGGGGGACGGGCAGAGAGAGAGGGAGACACAGAATCGGAAACAGGCTCCAGGCTCTGGGCCATCAGCCCAGAGCCCGACGCGGGGCTCGAACTCACGGACCGCGAGATTGTGACCTGGCTGAAGTCGGACGCTTAACCGACTGCGCCACCCAGGCGCCCCATTATCCTATAATTTTAAACATATGCCAGGGTGCCTGGCTGGCTCAGTTGATTGAGGGGCTGACTCTTGCTTTGGGCTCAGGTGGTGGTCTCGTGGTTTGTAAGATCGAGCCCTGCGTTAGGGCTCCTCACTGGCAGTGTGGAGCCTGTTTGGGATTCTCTCTTTCCTCTCTCTGCCCCTCTTCCCACTCACTTGTATGTGCGCGAGCTCTCTCTCCTCATCTCTCTCAAAATAAATAAACAGTAAAAAAAAAAAATTAAACATATACCTACACATTTACCTACAGTTCTACTAGGAAAACCTGTATCCACAAAATGTTGTGTACAATAATGGCAGCTTTACTCATAATAGCAAAAAAACTGGAAACAAACTCAAAGCCCACCAACAAGCAAACGGACATACAAATTGTAGTACATTCATTCAATGTAATACAACTCAGTAATAAAAAAGGATAAACTACTACTGATGCATGCAACAATGTGGATGAATCTTAGTGACATTTTGTTGAGCGGAAGAAGACAAACAAAAGATTCCATATGAAGTTCAAAAACTAATCTATGGTCTTATCAGCTAGAAGCATCATCCTCCAGTAATTCGTCAAAATGATCAACGCAAAGGGAAGCAAGAAAGGTACTTGCTGTATGTTCTCTAGATCTTTTAGAAAACAGAATTGTTCTTTTGGCCACATACACATGAGTCTACAAGAAAAGTAATATTGTAGATATGAATGGAATGGGCACTGTTCAAAAAGGAATGCCCCACAAATATTAATATGGCAAAACTGGAAGAAGCTCATCTAAAGAAAGAAGAGGAAGGCACATAAGCAAGTAAATTTTTTGGCAATAAGGCAAAGAGGAAAATTATTTTTATAGTTATGTACCACAGAAGCTTGGGGTAAATGAACAAGACATCATTAATTAAGCTTTGGTGACATAACAACAATAAATTAACAAGGCAATTTAATAACCTTGATATTTGAAACAAAATACTTTTGATTTATCAACATTTTGTATAACAAAAAATAATTCCTCATAAGGGTGATTGGTTTTTTTAAGGACTTGAGATTTTCAGCCGTATTTTAACAAATATATAATGAATAGCTATATGAGTAAGACTCTGCTAAGTGCTGTGAGAGATATGAGGCAGCAAAGGTAAAAAAACTCAGACTTCCATGGTACTATCTCACAGTAGTATCTCACAGAACTTAAGTCATTATAATATTTGGATTCATTACATATCATATGCAGGAATATAATGACTACTGCACTCAGCATATTTCAACAAATGTTACTGTACTATCAGCAGTCTGATGTCAGATTAATTGACACAACCACCTGTACAACTAATGAATGAAGCAGACTATTGTAACTTTTCAAAATCTATCTGATTTATCAAATGACAATCCATCAAGATTTCTGGACCATGAGAATACCATTAAAAAGGCTTTTTGTACTGTAATAATATACAATATCTGCTTTCCACCAAAGAAAAATTAAATGGAGAGACAAGAAATCATTTATACTGCTCTTTAATGCCATAAGACCTATACAAGTTATGTGACAAATATAATATTCTGAAAAAGAATACTAACAGAAGACTGAAGCAAGAGATTACTGTTCACAGGGCCTAGAACAAGATGAATTTAGAGTTTATCTAGACCAATCTCACATCTTCTATTAAAAAAATTTGTTTTTACCTCCCTGACATAAGTCATTGAACTTCTGTTCCAATGAACTCATGAAGTAATACCTATTTTTTTTTTGGGGGGGGGACAGAGAGAGACCGAGCATGAACGGGGGAGGGGCAGAGAGAGAGGGAGACACAGAATCGGAAACAGGCTCCAGGCTCTGAGCCATCAGCCCAGAGCCTGACGTGGGGCTCGAACTCACGGACCGCGAGATCGTGACCTGGCTGAAGTCGGACGCTTAACCGACTGCACCACCCAGGCGCCCCTAGCACACCCTGTATTCTATTTACCATTTATCAATAAACAGTAAAGAACCTTCACCGTCCTATTCTCTATTCCCTGTGGATTCAGTAATTTTTTTAAGTTTATTTAAAAATAAATAAAGTTTATTTACTCATTTTTGAGAGAGAAAGAGAGAGTAAGCACACAAGCAGGGGAGGGGCAGAGAGAGAGAGGGAGACACAGAATCCGAAGCAGGCTCCAGGCTCTGAGCTGTCAGCACACAGCCCAATGTGGGTCTTAAACCCACAAATCGTGAGATCAATACCTGAGCTGAAGTCGGATGCTTAACTGGCTGAGCCACCCAGGTGTCCCAGTAATTTTTTTTTAAATGCACTTACCACGTATTGTCCACCAGGCATTAACATTCTATATTGTAGGTACTAGATATACAGCAGTAAGTAAAACATAGTCCCTATCTCATAAAATTAACACTTTAGGGGATATACTCTAGTTAATCAATGTGTATCTCAAAATCTACCACTCCAGTTCAACACAATATGAATACAGTGGAATTATTCTAAATGCTACATATAATGACGCAACCGAGGAGTCACATTAAAGTTATTTTTTTGACAGCCTGGTCATTTTATTGAGTTATACTGAGCCTGTAGTCAATTCATTTCTTAAAAGTGAATATATGATTGTATGCCAAACATATACTATTTCAAAAGGAGAACACATGAGAGTACGTAACTTGGAATATATAGTAGTAAGTTTTCTTAACCAATAACCTGATTTAAACTCGTGTCCTCAGTAGACCAAAAATCAAAAGTGCTCATGGCCAGTAGCACTTCTGTTTCCTCTACTTGAATTTGCTCATCACACCCATTTCCAACATCTTTATGTATAACATGATAGTGAATTCATAATTTAATTATTAAGTAAACCTATGAATTAAGATTCTGAAAAGAACTGTAATTTCTTTTATCATATAAAGATATTTTTTAATGTTTATTTCTTTTTGAGAGAGAGAGCATGCGTGCAAGCAGGGGAAGGGTGGAGAGAGGGGGCAGATTATTTGAAGCAGGCTCTGCGCTAACAGCAGAGAACCCCATGCGGGGTTCGAACTCACTAACCATGAGATCATGACCTTAGCCTAAGTCGGACGCTTCACCGACTGAGCACCCAGGTGCCCCAAGAATTGTAATTTCTTCGAAAATAAATATGAATATCTATATATATGCCTATATATAGATATCCACATCTATATCTAGACAAATATAGATATATATATATCCAAGTTGCTAAACACAAAACTGCTAATTAGATACGAGAAGACTAAAGATTAGGGTGGAAAATCATAAAACTCTAGGAGGATTTTCACTCAGATTTCTTTGAAATGGCTTTAAATTCTCACTCTACTTTACATATAGAAACTAAAAATCATGTCCATCAATTGATGAATGGATAAAGAAATTGTGGTTTATATACACAATGGAATACTTACGTGGCAATGAGAAAAAATGAAATATGGCCTTTTGTAGCAACGTGGATGGAACTGGAGAGTGTGATGCTAAGTGAAATAAGCCATACAGGGAAAGACATATACCATATGGTTTCACTCTTATGTGGATCCTGAGAAACTTAATAGGAACCCATGGGGGAGGGGGAGGAAAAAAGAAAAAAAAAAAAAGAGGTTAGAGTGGGAGAGAGCCAAAGCATAAGAGACTGTTAAAAACTGAGAAATAACTGAGGGTTGATGGGGGGTGGGAGGGAGGAGAGGGTGGGTGATGGGTATTGAGGAGGGCACCTTTTGGGATGAGCACTGGGTGTTGTATGGAAACCAATTTGACAATAAATTTCATATAATAAAAAAAAAAAAAGAAACTAAAAATCATACATGATTCATTGTATGTGGGGTTTATGTAAGAAACATCACAAAAAAATTATAGTCGGCAGATCCTTCTTCAAAGGAAAAGCCTTGATCCTAAAACAAAAGGTTGGTGAAATATACATATGCAGGTTTTAAAAGGTTTAAAATATGCATGCACTTTTTCTTTATAGTTTATCAGACTTTTTGATTAATTGATACCAATTATAGTGGAAAAAAGGACTTCAGCTGCAATAGTCCAAAAAAAAAAAAAAAAAAGAAAGAAAAGAAACAAGGATGCCAAAAGGGATTTCAGGATGCTGCTGTGTAAAGGATGATTAAAGATTAAAACTTGAGTCTGAAAAGGTAAAAGCTGAAAGGAGCTATGGCCCAAGTTAATAAAATCAGCAACAGCATGAACAAAGCAGACCTGGATTTATTTACCACACCCTGAAATGCTGGGATAAAGGCAGCCTCTAAAAAGGGTTTTTTATTGGTACAAAATCATTCCCACTAGAAAAAAAGCTCCATGAAAACCAAGGATCTTGTCTATTTTTGCTCACTGATTTACCCCCCTCACTTAGGGGACTCAGAACGCCTAGAATGAAGTAGGCCCTCTACAATTCTTCAGTGTTGAATGAATCAATTGAATGAGCTAGCCACAACACTTCCTGACATTTACAAAAGAAGGAATATCCTTGAAATTTGAGCAATGTAAACTGAAGATAAGCAGAGGACAGTGTGACTTGACCCATCAAAAAATAAACTTAGAGTCTAAACAGTTTCCCAGAGTTGTCTCACTCCCTTCCTCTAGGGACCTGACTCTAGTTTTACTGATTGTCTCACCATTTCTCAGGCCTTCATACCTGAAGTGCTTCCTTTACTTCCCTTTTCTCTCCATCTATTAAAATTCTATGCCTCAAAAGAATATATACAGATGTCCAATAAGCACATGAAAAGATGCTCAATGTCATCAGTCATCAGGGAAATTCAAATCAAAACCACAATGAGATGCCACTTCATACTTACTAGGATGAGGCTAAAAATCTTTTTAAAACGCAGTAATATGGGTTGACTAGGATGTGGAGAAACTGGAACCCCCATACACTGCTTGTGAAACATAAAATAATACAGCTGCCTTGGAAAACAGTCTGAATGTTCCTCAAGCCAGCAGTTCCACTGCAGTTTTAATACTCAAAATTATTGAAAATATATGTCCACACAAAAATTTGCATATGAATGTTCCCAGCAGCATTATTCATAATAGGCAGAAAGTAGGAACAACTCAAATGTCCATCAACTGAAAAATGGAAAATGAAATGCAGTATACCCACACAATGGAATATTTGCTGGTAGAAAGGAATGAAGTACTGATACTTACAACATGGATGAACTTTGAAAATATTATTATACTAAGGGAAATAAGGTAGACACGTTACATGATTCCATTTATATGAAATGTCCAGAATAGGCAAAAATCTACCGAGATAGAAAGTAAGATTTGTAGTTCCCAGGGTCTGAGCAGAAAGGAGCATAATGAGTCGACAAAGGTATGAGGTTTCCTTGGGGGGTGATGAAAATGTTCTAAAGTTGATTGTGGTGATTGTTTCATAACTCTGTGAATATACTAATAGACACTGAATTGCTTACTTTAAGTAGTATGTTTGTTACACATAGGGTATGTGAATTATATTTAAATCAAGTTGTTTAAAAAAATTCTATGCATGGGGCGCCTGGGTGGCGCAGTCGGTTAAGCGTCCGACTTCAGCCAGGTCACGATCTCGCGGCCCGTGAGTTCGAGCCCCGCGTCAGGCTCTGGGCTGACGGCTCAGAGCCTGGAGCCTGTTTCCGATTCTGTGTCTCCCTCTCTCTCTGCCCCTCCCCCGTTCATGCTCTGTCTCTCTCTGTCCCAAAAATAAATAAACGTTGAAAAAAAAAAAAAATTTAAAAAAAAAATTCTATGCATATTTTAAGAGCAAGTTCAAATATAAGCCTCACCCATGTCTCACCTCCTCAGTAAAAATTAATTATTTCCTCTATACTGGCAAACCAGTTGCTATTATATATTAAAGTGTATTCGTTATGTATTACCTGTATTATTAGAACCTAAGTTTCTGAGTGGTAAAAACTGCTTATTCTTCTTTGCACCCACTTTCCCAAGACCTAATACAGTGCATTACATAAAGTAGGAATTCAATATATCTTTATTGTACAAAAACACTAATTTGAAAAGATATATGCATCTCTATATTTATTGCAGCACTATTTACAATAGCCAAGACAAGGAAGCAATCTAAATGTCCATCGATAGATGAATGGATAAAGAAAATATGAGGTGTGTATGTGTGTGTACGTGTAAAATGGAATGTTGATCATAAAAAAGAATGAGATCTTGCCATTTGTGACAACATGGATGGACCTACAGGGTATTATGCTAAGTGAAATAAGTGAGAGAAAGACAAATACCATGTAGTTTCACTTATACATGGAATCTAAAAAACAAACAAAAAGCAGAAACAGATCCAAAAATACAGAGAACAAACCTATGGCTGCCAGAGGGGACTGTGAGGGGAGGCGAATAAGCAGGTGGGTGAAGGGGAGTGGGAAATGCAGGCTTCTGGCTATGGAATGAATAAGTCACAGGGATGAAAGGTACAGCATGGGGATTATAGTCAATGGTACTGTAATAGTGCTGTATGGTGACAGATGGTAGCTACATTTGTGAGCATAGTGTAACATACACAGTTGTCAAATTACTATGCTGTACACCTGAAATTAATGTAACATTGTATGTCAACTATATTTCAACTTAAAAACGTGTGGCTAAGTTTCAGGATTTCTGTGAACAAAGTCCGAAATTGTATATAACATTTTGAGTGTACATACATTTTTCTAGAAAAAAAAGTTGAAACATTACAATAGAATCCATGAAATCCACACAGTTAAAAAATTTCAGGTTTGAAAATTAACTGAAAACTGGAGAACTGGAAATCAAAATAAACTGCAATGAATTGCAGAACTGAATGTGTCAGAATTAAAAAACCACTGTATTTCAAAAATGGAATACACATTTTCAAGCCTTTAAAAATAATTACATTGACGATAAGAAATTAAATGTGTTAAGTCCAAGCCACATTCAGACATGATGAAAATTCTCTGAACACATGCTCCAAAGAATTTCCTTAAAACAACATTTATACTTCTGAAAGCTTTAAACCTTAGAGGAACACAAACCTAGGACCTTAAATTCAAGTTGCTGCTGTCAGTTACCAATAAGGTTATTAACTAATTCCTCCTGCTCCTAATGATCAGTCAACATTCATCTCCTATTTTACTCCAGGCATCTGGAAAAAGGCTTTTAAATTAGAGAAATGGATAAAGCCAAAAAGGGTCCTCAGTTAAATGGGTAAGACATGTAAGAGAAGGAGAGGCAGAAACAAGTTTAATCATTTTCACCTTGGTTCAGTTTATTCAGTGTTCAAGGAAATTCACATTTTCCTGAAACAAAAAGCTCCTGATACATTTAACATAAGACATAAAAGCTGGCGTAAAAGTCTCTTCAGTTCTGTATACAGTATCAAACACTTACATTCTTATTATGTGGTAAGAACTGTTCTTAACACTTTATTTGTATTAGAGCTCACTTAATTCACATGTGTGTATATATATTTTGTTTTGTTTTGTCCATAAGGACAATGGTAAACTAATTTCTGTTGAGCCTTGAATTCCCTGGACTGCTAAGAAATTACCAGTATAACATCCCAGTTATCCCTGAAGGTTCACTTTGGGGTCTGATTCAGAAGTATGACTTTCGAAGAAGAGTTTTTAAAGTCCTGCATCCTGGCATCAGAGCTATCACAGGTCTGCATTAACAGCACTACTGTGGTTCTGTTCAACACGGGATTACATTCTTTCCAGGATGCATAATCTCATTGGGTTCAAAAGTTACTCAAATATTGGACAGACCAAGCAAATGCCTTCATCTCTCCAGCATAAAATGACTTCCTTTATCCATTCTACTCACCATCATAGACAATGTGCACCTGGCCTAAAAATATATCAAAGCAGAAAGATATTTCTAGATTTCCTATTTGAGGCCATGGAGGTCTTCACCCAGACCTGACAGATAATTATTTCATTCAGATAATATTTACAGAAGAATGAATAATGAAAAGTACATATTTACAATGTTTAGTGAAAAAAAAATAGGACAAAAAGGAAATATAAGTTAGGAGAAAAACTATATAAATCACATTGAAAAATGAAAGGAACCATAGCAAAACATTAACAATGGTTGTAGCTGGGGTTTACATTTCTAAAACATTTTTTTATTTTCTAGTTCTCTTTAATAACCTAGCATTAATTTGTGCTTTTTAAAAAATATTTTTTAAGTTTATTTATTTGACACATACAGAGAGAGAGAGAGAGAGAGAGGGAAAGTCAGTGGGGGAGGGACACAGAGAAAGAATCCCAAGCAGGCTCTGCGCTGTCAGCACAGAACCCAACATGCGACTGGAATGCATGAACCGTGAGATCATGACCTGATCCGAAACTAAGAGTTGGACACTTAACCAACTGAGCCACCCAAGCACCCCTAATTTGTGCTTTTTAAATATTATCTTCAAATTATGAACTATATATAGGACCTATATAACAACTAATCCAGATAACTTTATATTAGATATTTGTTTATCTCCTATCAAAATGTTATTTCTTAAACAGGTATCATTCTATATAACCATATTCTGAGCATTTCCCCAAATCTTTATCAAAACAAAGCTCAACTTACATTCTTTCTCCATTTTATTTGTTTTCAACTCCTCCCTCAAAAATAGCTATTTAGTAGGAATCAAGATTTTATGGCAGAGTATAAAATTACTCTGGATTTAAAAGCAACATAATAAGCCTATATCTAAGAGACCCTTGGAACAGTAGAAAACATTTGCCTAATATGCACTTCCTGTACCCTATTTTAAGTATCTTCGTCCTATAAAAATATGGTAATACTTGATTGATACATTCAACAACAGCCACCAAAATCTATGTTGAGTTTACAGTTTTTAGAGTGAATTTCCAAAAATATCACCCTAACACATTCAAGTTTAGTTGGCATAGACACATTTGCAATATTTAACAGAAACAAACAGCCCAAGACTTGCACATGGAGAATGGCAGCTCTGAGTTTCTCTGTTTGTAGCAAATGTGCTTCATTAGCCATTATGCTTGTTTCCTTCCAAGAGTTTCCTTCAGGTTATTACCACATTGCTTCCTACAAGACAAGTTAGTACTGAGAAACCATTGCCTGAAGCTACACACACACACACACACACACACACACACACAAAACCTTAGTCTATAACCCTGGCAGATTCACATTTATTTTTGTATTTTACTTTTTCTTTTTTATTGTTATATACATTTTCAAACATACCTAAGAACAGAGAATAAGGACAAAGTATAATGAACCCCCATGTACTCATCACCCAGCTTCAACAATATCAGTATTTTATTATTCTTGTTTTATCTATTCCTCTCCCAACATTTTACGGGAAGGAAGTGAGTGTTGGAGTATCTTAAAACAAGTCTTAAACATGATCAGAAAAAAATTCTTACTAGCAAACTTGAAAGTTGTAAAAATGCTTGTCTTATTTTACTTAAACCTTAC
Source organism: Leopardus geoffroyi (assembly GCF_018350155.1). Classification (NCBI taxonomy): domain Eukaryota; kingdom Metazoa; phylum Chordata; class Mammalia; order Carnivora; family Felidae; genus Leopardus; species Leopardus geoffroyi. Next base: position 64,360,483 of record NC_059341.1, read on the forward strand.
CATATTAAAAATATTTAAAACGTTAAGATAGTAGTCTTAATGCCAATAATAGCTTAAGTTAGAATCAGACTTTCAGAACTAGAAGGAAAGACAGATATCATTTAATTTCTTGCTATTCAAATTGTGATAGTTGTTCCAGTAGCACTGACATATCAGGAGCTTGTTAGAAATGCAGAGCCTCAGGCCCAGCTCAGACCTACTGAACCAGCCTGTATTTTTTTTTTTTTAATGTTTATTTAATTTTTTGAGACAGAGGGAGCCAGAGAGCGAGTGAGCGCTGGGCAGAGAGAGAGGGAGACACAGAATCCAAAACAGGCTCCAGGCTCTGAGCTGTCAGCACAGAGCCCAATGCGGGGCTCGAACCCACGAACCGTGAGATGATGACCTGAGCCGAAGTCGGATGCTTAACCGACTGAGCCACCCAGGCACCCCAACCCCCTTTTTCTTTAATCCAGCTTGTATTTTAATACAATCCTTAGGTAACTGGCATCCTCATTAAATTTTTTGAAGGGCAGCTGAAACTACTCCACTCAGTTGAGAAAACAGAGGCTTAAAGAGGTTAAATGACTCTCCCAAAAGGAATAAAATTCAGAGTATCTGATTGTGAGACCAGGGGTTTTTTCCTTACATGACACACTGCCTCTCAACAAAGCTGATTCCCACCACATCCTTCTGGAAATGAATTCAATTAACAAATGAATTTCCCATATATATTTTTAAATTCATGAGAACCTGACATTTTCCCAAATACTATAATATGTACTAGAGCAGAATCTGTAAATTAATCAAACCTCTTCCTCCTTTGGGTAAAAGGACAGACCTTTTCAGCAAGAGAGCCTTCAAGGAGACCAATTTAATTAATTAATGGCTATGTACTTTTTTCAAAGGTCAGTACTATAGTCTCCTTATACAGAGACTATATTATCGAGTGCAGCTGAAAACTTGGGCCTTTTAGCATAGGATCAATAAACACAATACTGAAAGCCAGGCTCATTTTCTAATTGTGGCTTCAGTAGGAAAGTTCAGAAATGAGTTAAAATGTACCACCGACCCCATCAGCAATGATAACCAAATCTTCTTGTTACACTAAAAAAGCACTGCCTTTTTCCCTTAATTCTAAGGAAAAAATTATGACTAAGGAAAATTAAGAATAAAACCTTAGATTAAAATTATTTTAAAAGGTAAATGTTACCTTAATTATGGTATCTTTGTATTGTTTAAAAAATTTTTTTTTCAGCTATATGGGCTTTCATAAGAAGCCATTCTTTTTTTTTTTTTTAATTTTTTTTTTCAACGTTTATTTATTTTTGGGACAGAGAGAGACAGAGTATGAACGGGGGAGGGGCAGAGAGAGAGGGAGACACAGAATCGGAAACAGGCTCCAGGCTCTGAGCCATCAGCCCAGAGCCCGACGCGGGGCTCGAACTCACGGACCGCGAGATCGTGACCTGGCTGAAGTCGGACGCCTAACCGACTGCGCCACCCAGGCGCCCCTAAGAAGCCATTCTTAATTTTCAGAAGAGAGTTTTATGACACATGGGAATTCCAGAGGTTTCTCCAGAACAATATTAAGAAACCTATTATTTATAGAATGAAGAGATTCTGAATTTTTCAGTGGAGTATGTCTTCTTAACAAAATACACAGTGGAGGGTAAAAAAGAAATGTCAAAACCAATACTATTCCTTCAACAATACTGGTAGAAAAGTAAACTGGTACAGCCTTTACAGAAGGCAGTTTGGTAATATATGTGTGTGTATACACACACACACACACACACACACACACACACACACACGCTGCTTGACCCAGCAGTTTCCCTCAGAAATGTGACCTAAGGAAATAATTTAAAATGTGTGCAAATATCTTCCTACTAGAAGTTCTGTGCAATAGTATTTATAATAAAAAATTTGAAACAATCTAAGAACCTATAGGAAGACAATATGTAAATAAATAAAAGTACATCATAAAGTATATGATGTTCTGCCATTAAAAGGATAATGCAGGGGCGCCTGCCTGGGTGGCTCAGTCAAGTTGAGTCCAACTTGATTTCGGCTCAAGTCATGATCCTACAGTTTTGGGATCAAAACCTGCATGGGGTTCCACGCTGAGTGTGGAGCCTGCTTGGGATTCTCTCTTTCTCCCCGCACCTCTGCTCCTCTTCCCTGCTGACACTTTCTACCTCTCTCTCCCTCTCTTAAAAAAAGAAGAAAAAAAAAAAAGGATAATATAGATCTAACATGGGGTCATCTCCAAATTATATTATGGAGTTTTAAAAGGTTAAGATAATGGGGCACTTGGGTGGCTCAGTCAGTTAAGTGTCTGACTCGGCTCAGGTCATGATCTAGCAGTTCATGAATCAAGCCCCAAATCGGGATCTGTACTGACAGCTCAGAGCCTGGAGCCTACTTCAGATTCTGTGTTTCTCTCTCTCTCTGACCCTCCCCCACTCCCACTGTCTCTCTTTCTCTCAAAAACTAACCCCCCAGAACAAAACCAACCACACAGACCAGTTTTAGGAGCCCACTATGGTGATAATCTAGCTGTAACTATACTCAGTGCGTCCTTTCTCAAGTAATATGGAAGTTTATCACAAAGCACAAAGTTTTACTGTCCTTCTTAGTAACTCCTCATAGAGAGCAGTTCTAAATTTCCTTCTTTGTGATGTACCAATATGGATCACAGCTTCCCTGCACCTCCTTTTTTTTTTTCTTTTTCTGGAGCATGGAGTGAAAGGCAATTGCACTGGTGACACTTCCCAGGGACATGAGTTCTCAGTTTTCCCATCAAAGATTATTCCAGTGAAACCAAAACAATGGCAAAATAAGAAAACTGAACCACAGTTCCTTGATCTATGGAAACTTGTAGACCTCCTGAGTCTAACATAAAATTTTTCCTAGAACTCCAAAAATTTAGATGCAAGATCCAAATAACTCAATTCCCAGTCTTTTAGTGTCCCAAGGGGCACAAACTTTTATTTACAAGACTTATTTTGACCCTGTAAATAAAATTTGGTATTGTATTAACAATTCTCTGAACCCATACTCCATGAACAAAACAAGAAAAATACTCACACTGATGGATAAAAACACATTTTGCACAATGCTCTAAAATCAACTTTCATTTACTTCCCTCCTTATAAAGGACTGGCTTAATTATAGAGAAAAACCCAGACACAAATCAATCTAATGAATAAGAATTGACTATGTGTCCATTTAGCAATTGAAAGTTTATTTTAGTATTTGAAACTCTGTGGTTCTTCAAACTAGAAACCTCATGAACATAGTCTGACATTGATTTTTATTAACAAATGCAACTAATACCATTTCATCCTTCATTAGGACTGCTTTAAAACTCTTTTGACTGTCATTTGTTCAGCACTGTTGAAGCATTATCTATATGGGAAAGAGAAAAGTATACTTCCCTAAAAATATCAGTCATTCAATCACCAAATACAGTTTAATTCAATGGTAAATACATCATTTGGAACAAACATTTTAACCACAGGTGAAAAATGAAAAACAAACTTTCTACCATCTTAGTACTGACAGATAATCCTTATTACCAAGGAAAGGGAAAATAATCCATCTCCAACCTATTTTACTTGAACTCTCCCATTAGTACAATAAATGAACTAATGGCAAATCAAGGTACTCTCCATAAGATACTTTTCCTCAACAAATCAAATGCAAAGACAAGCTTAAGAACAGGGAACACAGAATGGAAGGAGAGAAGGAAGACACCTTCTCCCCTAAGCAATATTTTAGTTCAGAACCAGATCCATTAATCTAATTGGAAGCACTGGCAAGGATTTTCCATCAGCTATATCAGCTACCTTCTATCATTCATTATGATGTACTGCTTAAGCACATAAAGTTGCCAGAACACAAATATTTTGGAATTATCTCAGGCAAGGAGTAAAAACACAAGCAAAAAATTTAAAACCTACTGTGCTCAATAGCTGATCATTTTCAGAATTTATAGATGAATATATTGTTGGCAGTAAGGATATTCTGTCTGTATTTTGTTTCACTGTTCAGTTTAATGGAAGTATAATGGAAATATAAGAATCTGATAGCATTTATTAGTATCTGCTTAACAATTATAGAAGTTTAATCAAAGATTTAAGAACATCAATAAAGTAGGGGCACCCAGGTGGCTCAGTCAGTTAAGCATCCGACTCTTGATTTCAGCCTGGGTCATGATCTCACAGTTTGTGAGTTTGAGCCCTGCATCAGGCTCTGCACTGACAGTGTCGTCTCCTTAGGATTTTCTCTTTCTCCATCTCTCTCTGCCCCTCCCCATTCCCCATCTCTCTCACTCTCAAAATAAATAAGCTTTAAAAAAAAAAAAAAAAAAAGAACACCAATGAAGTAGTGAAAGGGACAAAATCAAAAGATGTTAATCCACCAGAAAAAGAGTTGGCTGTGTGTTTACTGTGACCTTAAGCTTACTACTAAATTTTAAAAATTTAAGAATTTTATGAGAAGAAAAAGGGGAAAGAAAAAGATACTTCGAGTGCTATTGCCATCTTATTATATCCTTTAAAAATACTCATAATTGCGGTGCCTGGGTGGCTCAGTCAGTTGAGCCTCCAATTCTTGGTCTGGCTCAGGTCTTAATCTCACAGTTCGTGAGTTCAAGCCCCACATTGGGCTCTGCAGTCATGGCGCAGAGCCTGCTTGGGATTCTCTCTCTCTCCCTCTCTCTCTCTCTGCCCCTCATGCAAGCACACTCTCTCTCCTCTCTCAAAAACCAAAAAAACAAAAAAAAACAAAAAAAAAAACCCTCTTAATTTTGTACCCAAAAATTTTTAAGTGTGCTTATTCTTTTTTTATTTCTTTTACTGATATAGTCTCAATGTTAGAGTGTCTAAGAGCTATCTTTGGCCCTTTTCCTCTTCTGAATCTGTATCTCTCCCTTGGTGATCTTATCTAGTCCCAAGGACTTAAACACATGTGTAATTTGTAATTCCAGCTCAATCTTTTCTAACTCCAAACTCATACATGTAACTGCATTCTTGACTAAGATATCTAGCAGGCATCTCAAACTCAGCATGTTCAAATCCCGTCCAACAGTCTTCCCCATTTAAGTCGATGGCAACTCCATCTTTCAAGCTACTCAAGTCAAAATCTTTGCAGCCACCCTTGATTTCTCCCTTGCATTCACCCCCCACCACTTGTAATGAAATCCTATTGTTTCAATCTTCCAAATATATCCAGAAACTGATCATATCTCACCATCTGTTCCGAGCTGCCATTATATCTTACCTAGATTATTGCAAGCTTCCTAACAAATCTCCCTGTACCTCTAAATTTAGTCTTCATACAACTGCCAAATTTATCTTTTTAAAAGTCAGGGGTCTGTGTTGTGTTCAAACCTGCAATGCCTCCCCATCTCCCTTAGAGTTAAAACCAAAGCCCTTTCAAAAATACAAGGCCTTTCTGACCTCCTGTAACCCTTCTGCCCTGTTACTCTTTCCCCTTGTTCACTCTCCCAGTCTCCTAAAGGTTCCTTTAAGTCACTAGAAAACCATCATGGCCCCACTGAAGGCCTTTGCTCTTCCTGTTCTCCTAGCCCAAAAGGCATTTATGTCAAATATCTACTTGGCTAACTCCCCTAACTTCTCTCAAGTCTCTGTTCAAAAATCACTTCTCAGTGAGGCCTACTCTGTCCATGCTATTTGAATTGCAACCAGAGCCCCCCCTACACACTCACACTCACACACACACACACACACACACACACACACACACACACACACACACACACACGGAGCTTACCTTTGGTGAACTCATCTCACCTAACAAAGACTGCAGAAAAAAAAAACCAAAAACTAGAATTACAGGGAATATTCCCATGAGAAAATGGAGTAAGGGATTAGCTAGAACCTTTTGTCAAGACCCTACTCACATTTAGGGACTTGAAAAGATAACTCCATATACAAAGGATGAAGAAAAGAGGTCAGTTACCAAAAAAGAATCTGTATATACTCAGAGGTTCTATCTGAGTCATAAACATACAGCTGCTACACACTAATGTGAGAGTGTCATGGGGGGAAAACAAAACACAATTTAAAGCATAGCAAAGCATTTCCTTACCTACACATGGCAACAGAGAAATAGCAAGAAAATGTACCCTAATTCCAGGCATATGCAAATATATTAAATAATAATTTCTGATCCATATACCCTTAACAGTTTGTCTCTAAGATCCTTACCTGAGACTTGATGCTTAGTTTAAAATTTTTTTAAAAAAAGAATCTCATCATTTAAATCCGATTAGCCAACATCTGACTTCCTGAATTCATAGTTTCAGTTTTCAAAAAAGACACCTAAAGGGCACCCAGGTGGCTCAGTTGCTTAAGCGTCAGACTTCAGCTCAGGTCATGATCTCACGGACCATGGGTTCGAGCCCCACGTCAGGCTCAGTGCCGTCATGACAGCTCAGAGCCTGGAGCCTTCTTTGGATTCTGTGTCTCCCTCTCATCCCCTCTCCCGCTCCTGCTTTCTCTCTCTCTCAAAAAATAAACATTAAAAAAAAAAAAAAAAAGACACCTAAAACCAATCAGTTTAGCATAAAGTGACAAACAGAAAAACTTACATTTATTTTTTTTTAACTTGTTTTATTTTTCATTTTTTTAAATTTACATCCAAATTAGTTAGCATATCGTTTAACAATGATTTCAGGGGCAGATTCCTTAGTGCCCCTTACCCATTTAGCCCATCCCCCCCTCCCACACCCCCTCCAGTAACCCTCAGTTTGCTCTCCATATTTATGAGTCTCTTCTGGAAAAACTTACATTTCAATGGGGAAATGAAAAATCAATAATTTGTTTAATCATGTACTGAGCACCTAATGTTATATAGGCCCATGATAGGAGTACATGTGGCCTCAAGTATGGTGACTGTCCTCAAAATGAGGTATAAATATCAAATACATGAGAATTTTTTCTTTTCAGTAAATTTATCAAATATATTGACCACACTGGCTACATATTCTGGAAGATTCCCATTTCAAAAAATGTGCAGCGAGCACCTATTATGTGCATGGCGCTGTACAAGGTGCTAAGAGGTTATAAAGGTGAATAAGAGGTTATATGTATTGTTTCCTATGTATCCCAGACATTGTACATTATCTTACTTATCAACCTACCAACTTTATAGTTAAATACATCCCTGTTTTATTTTTAATGTGTATTTATTTACTTTTTTTTTTAAGTGTTTGAGACAGAGAGAGACAGAGCATGAACGGGGGAGGGTCAGAGAGAGAGGGAGGCACAGAATCCAAAGCAGGCTCCAGGCTTTGAGCTGTCAGCACAGAGTCCGATGCAGGGCTCAAACCCACAGACCGTGAGATCATGACCTGAGCCGAAGTTTGACACTTAACCGACTGAGCCACCCAGGTGCCCTGTGTATTTATTTTTTAAAGAGAGAGAGAGACACACACAGAGCACGAGTGGGGGAGTGGCAGAAAGAGAGAGGAGACACAGAATCTGAAGCAGGCTCCAGGCTCTGAGCTATCACACAAGAGTCCATGCGGGGCTTGAACTCACGAACCTCAAGATCATGACCTGAGCTAAATTCGTATGCTCAACCAACTGAGCCACCCAGGTGCCCCCACTCCTGTTTTAGAAATAATAATAAAGTAAGGCCCAGAAAATTTAAGGGACAGGGCACCTGGGTGGCTTAGTTGGTTGAGCGCCTGACCCCTGATCTTGGCTCAGGTCATGATTTCATGGTTCTTGGGATGGAACCCTGTTTCAGGGTCTGGGCTACTTGTGTGGAGTCTGCTTGGAATTCTCCCTTTCTCTTGAAATAGATAAATAAACTTAAAAAAAAAAAAAAAAGAAGAATGTTTAACAGGCAACACAACAAGTGGTAGAACTGTGATTTAATTTCAGGTACTTTAGGATGCGTGGGTGGCTCAGTTGGCTGAGTGTCCCACTTCAGCTCAGGTCATCTCACAGTTCCTGATGGCTCTCTGCTAACAGAGTGGAGCCCTCTTCGGAGCTTCTCTGCCCCGTGCTCGCTTGCTCCCTCTCTCTCTCTTTCTCTCAAAAATAAATAAACATTTAATCTCAGGCACTTTAAACTTCAGAATGCATGCTCTTAACTACCATGCTAACCTGGTTCCCTCAAATAGCTTTAAGGTTAGAGGACAGAAAGATATGCTTAGAAATAATGTTAATACACCTGACCAGCCCTACCTCATCAGTGCCCAAAAGTCTACCTGACAAAATAGCAAATTAAGTACTCATGGGTAAAGAGTTCACACATTTTATACTACAGAATGACTCCCAAATTTAATTAAAAAAAAAAATGGCTTGTATATGATTTGGGAAATGATAATTTTACAAGAAAAATAAAATGAATTAAATAATAGGTGATACAAGCAACTAATTTTCAGCTTCTTTCAACTCTAAAAAAACTGCATAATAACTTCAATTCTAATTCTGTCCAACTCATCTCTTCCTAAACATGGGAACAAAATCAGATGACTTATAACACAGCACAAAACTAAATACACTTTAAGTATTTACAGAGAAACTGTATCTTACACACTCTTAGCACTTATGTAGAAAAGGCTTACTTCTGCCAATAAAACTTCTTTTCGCACACTGGCTGCACAAAGCTTCCCAAGACAGACGGGCAGCCTGCAAGGCCTTCAAATCCTTTGTTCAAAAGGTGGCAAATGGGTCCTATTGACCATTAGAGTCAGCCAGGTTTCTGGGAAGCACTGACCCCAAAAAAGACATTATGTTTCTTCATCTTGCAAAGCCAGAGCAGACAAAAGAGCCAAAGCTAAAAAAAAAAAGATAAACCAAAGGAAGATTCGACTTAAACATTAAAATCCGTATCATACAAATTTGACACAAACAGCCCCTAGTTTTCAACATTGCTGTCACAATGTTAACCTACAAAAATGAAAAGACTGACCCCACTGTTTTTAAAATCTTAATCTATCACTCAACTAGGTAAAATCTCAGCAGTTGGTATGAACACAACTGCCAACCTCCTTTAAAAAAAAATGAGGGCTGTCTTCTCATGTAAAACAGGGAACTAATGGAAGGAAATCATATTTAAACATCGAAGACATTCCTAAATAGTAGCCAAGTTTCTTCTTAAAAAAAGAAGTAGGAATAACCAGGTGAATCTCAAGTTACTATTCAGTAAAACAGCAGTTTCATGAGCTTTGAGAATAATTTATATGACAAATTTTCAGAACTTGTTTTTGAATGCCAAATAATAATCCTAGTATCAATGATCCTAAATAAAAGTTAATTTTATTTTTTTTTTTAATTTTTTTTTTCAACATTTATTTATTTTTGGGACAGAGAGAGACAGAGCATGAACGGGGGAGGGGCAGAGAGAGAGGGAGACACAGAATCGGAAACAGGCTCCAGGCTCTGAGCCATCAGCCCAGAGCCTGACGCGGGGCTCGAACTCACGGACCGCGAGATCGTGACCTGGCTGAAGTCGGACGCTTAACCGACTGCGCCACCCAGGCGCCCCAAAAGTTAATTTTAAAATATAAAAAAGGATTACTTATGATCTCCTTGATCTACAATCATTTGATTTCAAAAGATCTCCAGGATTTAACAAGAAACATGCAAATGTCTTTTATAAATTATTACGTTTACTAATCACATGGTCTCTAAATCAAAATAAAATATCTTTAATAAAAATGAAGGGCACTGCTTACTAATCAGGAGAGATTCATAATTCAGAGATGTTCAAAGTACCACAAATACTTTAAAGCATAATGCACTGTAGTGACTGACTGTTCTCAAATCTTACATTATTTCATTTGCTCCACAACTTATTTTGTAAGAAACCTGAGTATATATAAACCTTTCCTTGAGTGCCTATTCTTTATTGATTACACCGACAGCAACAAGGAAACAAAACAAGGGCAACCCACTGTAACTCCAGACTGGCTACCAGAAGATGAGAATATGTGAGGATCTAATGGAAACAAGGCAGGGACTGCTGGAGTCCATGAATATTTCAGAAGAATAAATGAAAAGTGTGCCAGATGGGTTTGCTTACAGTTGGCTAACAACTAAATTTCTGACCAAAGCCAAATGCTTCCTTACATAATTTATCAAGCACTTTTCTGTTCCCCTCCACTACAACACTTTTCATTCCTTTTTTTTCTCATTTTCATTTTCTTTTTTTAAAGAGCAATACCATCATAACTTCTCTTTCAAATTAGGACTATTACATAAAATTTTTAAAAGAGAAAAGAAAGGAACACCTGTGTGCCATGAACTGCTGAGTCTGAAGCATATATCCAGGTGTTACTACTGAAGCAGAAATGGACAAAGTGCTACAAAAGCTAACCACTTCTTTTTAAACAAAGTAGTTTAAAATAAACACTAATTGCCAAGGGTAAGCAACAGCAAAAACACAAATCAACTATGTATAGCCAGCAGAGGTGAAGGCCCATCCTTCCCAGAGCACACTGTTCCTGCCTAGCTCTCCAGACTCAACTTCCAATGTTGTACCATATATTCCAGACACAAAAGCAGCTCAGTGCACATGTATTCTCAAATTCTTTTAACAATAAAAATAATAAACATCACATCTGAGCACCCCCTATGTGCCTGGCACTATTCTAAGCATTTGACCAGCATATCCGAGGAGCAGTTAAGAGTACTATTACTATTAGGTAAAGAGAATTGAAGTAACTTGTCCACAGCAGTCTGGCTTCAGAGCCCAAGCTCAAACTCTGCAGTACTGCTTCTCTAAAATAGTAGATCTGTATTATTTACTGCAAATACAAATTGCTTTAAAATCCTGCACACCACTACAGCTTTTGTATACTCTATTTAAAAATTGTTCCTAAAGTTTGTAGGTCCTAAATCAGAAGTTTAAGAGCCTTAACATTGCCCAAATCAGTGTGGTAGCTAGCCCCCAAGATGGCTCTCAACGACCTTGCCTCTGGTAACTCACAGCCTTGTGGAGTTCCGTCTCACAGTATACCAAGCAGGGGTGGTCTGTGTGACCAAAAGCATAAGGCAGAAATGATGGTATGCCACTTCTGAGATTAGGTTGTAAAAGATGTTGGCTTCCGTCACGGACCTCTCTCTGGGCACTTGCTCTGAAGGAAACCAGCAGCCATGCCATCAGGACATGCAGGCAGCCTATGGAGAGGCCCAAGTGGTGAGGAACAGAGAAGCCTGCCCACAATCACACAGGTTGTGACTCTGATGCTTCAGCCACACTTGGGCCAGGCCCTAGGAGGGCTGCAGCCCCTTCCAACAGCTTGGCTGTAAACTTATAAGAGAAACCCTGAGCTGGAACCACCCAGCTAAGCTGCTTCTGGTTTCCTGACCCTCACAAAGTATGCAAGATAATAAACATCTGTTTTGAGCGCTGTATATTAGGATACTTTGTCTCATAGGAATAGTTAACTAACATAATCAAGTAGTTCTATTGACAAGCCTATTTATAATGAAGGTGTTAAGAGAAAGAGACTTTTTTTTTTTAAAGTTTATTTATTTTGAGAGAGAGAGAGACAGTGTGTGCACATGAGCAGGGGAGGGGCATGGGGGGGAGGGAGGAGGAAAGAATCCCAAGTAGGCTCCATGCTATCAGCACAGAGCCTGATGCAGGGCTCGAACTCATGAACTGTGAGATGATGACCTGAGCTGAAGGCAGACGCTTAACCCACTGAGCTGCCAAGGCACCCCCCCCCAATAAAGTTTTTTTCTAAGTAAAACTTTTATTAATTCAACATGTGTATAACCTTCAACTACCTACTAAAAAGAAAACAGTGTATCTATGGAGTCCTCTTACATTTATGTGGTTGAGCCCTCTTGACTAATTTATATGTCTTACTTATGTGGATGCCTTTAGTCAACTACATGTAGAAAACCTACTCTGAAAACAGATGGGCAGTCAACAAAATTTGTGATTCCCATGTAAAATGGCCCAAAGTTAATCCTGTTTTCATTTAGAATGTGATTTAAGTCAACATATAACAGGCTTACTATTATTCGTTTTAAGTATAAGTGCACTGCTTTCCATCAAATTAGGGAGGTGGGCTCTTTCACATAAGAGAATGGCTAAGTTCCTCTATAATGAATAAGGAGCCTGGATTTGGGCGCAGAAGAACCTTCCTTCTGGTTCTAATTCTGCCACTAGCAATGTAAACTTATACAATTCATTTAACATCTCTGAACATGACTGCAAACTAGGGACTGTATCTGACTTGCTTTAAAAAATTTTTTTTAATGTTTATTTTTGAGATAATGCAAGAGACAGATGTGTGCAAGCAGCGGAGGGGCAGACAGAGGGAGACACAGAATCTGAAGCGGGTTCCAGGCTCTGAGCTGTCAGCCCAGAGCCCGACGCGGGGCTCGAACTCACGAACCATGAGATCATGACCTCAGCTGAGGTCAGACGCTTAAATGAGCCACTCAGGCGCCCCTGACTTGCTTTAAATAAAAAATATAATTTGAGCAATACCTTCATTATTATCAAATAAAATGAAGTAAAAAGGCAGTAACATGGGTAAGAGAAATACATCAAAGTTCAAAGAGTATAATCTAAGATTAATAAAAAAAAACATATCGGAACACAAAGAATACCTCTAGAAACATCCACAAAGAAAATGATAACTATAAGTGTGTCTGGGGAAAGGAACTGGAAGGCTAGGGAAAAGGATGAGATACATTTTTTAATATAATTTTTTTCTACCTTCTGAAAATGAGATACCACATAAATGTATTATCTATTTTATTTTAAATGGATAAAATTATCTGTCAGTAAAAAAGGATACAACCCCAAGGATTGTCTTGGAACATCTGAAATAGTTCCATCAACCCCTTAAATCTCATCAAAGTATCTGAGGCTTCCTCTAATCAATTATGTTTATGAGGATAATAGCTAATGTTTATGGAGCAATTACATCCAGTCAGGCTCTATAGTAAACACCATATATGCATTATCAGCTAATTGGTACACACAGTTCTAGAGCAGTAACAGATGACCTGGACATTCTAGGTGGGAATGCCTAGAACCCACTGCAAGCACCTGCAATCATTCCAACTGGTTAGATGGTTGTTTGCCGTACAAACTCCAAAATGTTAAAGAGCATATGGTTTACTGCCTCATAGCTGAAGAATACAGATGCATTCCAAATGCACTGCTAAAACTTGTCACAGAACAAATGTGCATTTTAGCTACAAACTGAAGCACTGCAGAAAAGAAGGTAAATTATTTACTAATTAATGCCCAGCAAATTATCCTAATTCAAAAATAAGTCTCAGCTTGTATCTGGCCAGTTTCTATATTTTTCTTAATTACAGAATTTTTACACTTCGTGTAAATTAACATGCACTCATTCTTGGTTCCTTCAATAAAAGGGAGGGCGAGAAGAAGGGAGGGAAAGAATTCATGAGTTATGTCTACAAATAGAGGTAAGTGTCACATTATGGAAAGAACACAGAACTCCTGGTCTGAAGCCTTGAATTCAAGTTCTAGCTCCACCATTTGTTGTACAACATTTAATCACTACTACCACGACTAGATGCAAAAAAAGCAGTTTTAATTCTCCCTCCTATAAAGGAAAATAAAGTTATACCAGCATTATCACTATCACAAATTCAAAACTGGCCTAAACATCGTCTGAGACTTATTTTCTCCTCTGTTCTTCCCTTCTATGAATGGCACTATCATATCCCTGCTGCCTGGGCCCAAAATCTCAGTCATGTGCGTCTCGTCTCCCCTTTAACCTCACATACAATAAAGCTGCCACGTCAATTCATCTAATGTTTCTCCTACGTCTTGTATCCATCCTCTCTTCTTTATTCCCACTGCCACTATCCTAATTCAAGCCCTTCCCCTCTAGTTTGTTTTGTAGAACTGTCTTCTACATTTCACAAAATTCCACATCTATTCACAATAAACAAAGTGTATTTGAGGAAACATACCTCAATATAATAAAGGCTATTATATATGAAAAATTCACAGCTAGCATCATACTCAATGGTGGAAAACTAAGAGCTTTTCCTCTAAGACCAGGAACAAGACAAGGATGCCCACTCTCACCACTTTTATTTAGCATAATACTAGAAGTCCTAGCCACAGCAATCAGACAAGAAAAAGAAATAAAAGACATCCAAATCACTAAAGAAGTTAAACTGTCACTATTTGCAGATGGCATAAGATACACAAAAATCCTAAAGACTCCAACAAAAAATTATTAGAATAAATGAATTCAGTAAAATTGCAAAATAACAATTTCCTAACTGGTATCTGCACTTTTAGTTTCTCCCCAGTTTAATTCCACTCTACACCCCTCATCCAGAGTAATATTCCTAAAGAACAGCTTTGAGCATGACATTCCCTTTGTTCAAAACCTTTTAGGGGCTCTTTTCTGTCTCTCAAAGGGCATTGTTCATAGTCTGGCATTCAGTTCGGTTGGTTCCTAACAGCCATTTCCCTTCCCCTTCCATTGTGAAGCAGCCCTAGTTTTCATCCTAAACTGGTCTCTAAACAGTCCATTTAATCCCATCTTCCTCACCACACCAATATTTTAAGAATGGGCCTCAGGGAAGTGTCACCTAAAGGGGTCTAATCATAGCAAAGCCCAGATTTTTGTTTCATGATGTGACTGGGGAGTGGAGGAGGAAAGTTAAATCTAAGGAAGGTGTGATGTGCAAATGTGAAGTGTGAAGTACTGTCACCATTTAAAAAAAATTTTTTTTAGCGTTTATTTATTTTTGAGATAGAGACAGAGCATCAGTGGGGGAGGGTCAGAGAGAGAGGGAGACACAGAATCTGAAACAGGCTCTCAGCACAGAGCCTGACACTGGGCTTGAACTCACAGACTGCAAGATCATGACCTGAGCTGAAGTCGGACACTTAACCAACTGAGCCACCCAGGCACCCCTACCATTTTATAACCATGAAGGAATGAAGGCACCCTGTAAAGGAAGTCAGCATTGGTGATAGAGCGTAAAGAACTGCAATGAAATGAAGTTAGAGCTCTGTTCAAATTATACCTGAACATCCCACCCCCTAAAAAAACTTACATGAACCAGCCAGATTCCTTTATTTCTTAGGTCGTCTCTGACCTATAACAAGAAGCATTCTGACAGAAAAATCATCCAAAAGCTAGATTCAGCCTGTCTTCCCAACTCATCTCCCACTCCATGAAATACTTAAAGCAGACTAATCTACACATCTGTTCTGAGTGACTAACATGTACATTTGGTCCTAGAAACAAAATGTAGGAACACAGATGTGGGAAAAAATAAGCCCCTTCTTCTCCACAGTGCCCCTCTACTTTCTTTAGTTACTATGCTATATGCTCCAAAAACGTTTTCAAGGATCAATGCCAGTCACAGTACTTAAAGCAACTAAAATCCACCTCAATTTGGCCCATTCTAAAAAATAACTAAACAGAAACAAAAATGCAAATAATAACTCTCCAGATAAAAACTAACCAGGGTTCTCTTTCTTGTGCTTTCTTTTTTGAGTTTTTTTTTTTCTTTTTTAGAAGAGTTTGTTTTATTTACTCAAAAAAATTTTAGAATGCACTGTCATTACCGACAGAAATCCTATTCATAACAGTAAATTGACAGTTTAAAGAAAAAGAGGCAAAAAAAATTAAAAAAATAAAGAAAAAGAGGCACATCTGCCCTTGTATAAGTTTTTTCAATTACTATGATAAATATCCCTTCTTTGCTTTCTTAAGGTCTTCATTTGGTTTAAACATATTTCATATGTTTTTGATGTTTTATATGTTCACGATAAATGGATTTTAGGAGGAAAGTCATTTACAGAAGGGATCTAAAAGCACCAACAGCCAAAACACTGCCAGACAATCAAAGACTGTCGTTGTTCTTATTATTACTCCACTACATGAAAAGAAAAACTGCAGACATTCACTGTGTTCTCTGCAGCTAGTGCCAGCACTAACCATGAAATGTTTACACAGCCTCTACAACGAGGCAGGCAGGGAGCTGTGAGGGATAAGTGTCAAATCTGCTGCTGCTTCTAGATTCAGCCTCCCTAAAATGATTCTCTCCCAGCAACCTGAACGGAGACAATCAGATTTTCCATCAGAGGTATCTCATACCACCTAAACATATTTCCATTCTGCTATATAACTACAAATAAATCAGATTCCCACTGAGACAAAAATCCAGAGTTTATCTTATCTGTCACTGAACTAACTGCCTCTTTTTCTTATTAGCTTCTTTCCTCTGTCTTCCCATCTCATTTGTCATCGGCACTTTCCCCTTTCTTTTCCATAAAGGAAAAAAAAATAGATTATTTTAGCATTAAACTCCTGGGGTTCAAAGCTACTTTCTTTTCCCATTTCACTTTAATTCCTGGTGGTATAAAGCATTTTGGTTAAAAGAAAGCGTTGTCAAGTACTAAGGATTTAACGTTTATCCCTCAAATTAAACACCTGAGGCAGAGAACTCCATTTCATTTATTTATTCACTCTTTCAATCAATAATTATTTACAGAGATCTTTAAAGATGTCATATACTAAATCAGCGGCAATGACTTCAACATAAAAAAATGCTACTGTGTTTCTCGGATTATTGCTCAGCTCATTTAGCCACATCACTTCAGTTAAATGGTCACTCTGGCATCTAATTAGTGACCAGAAATCAGAATTTCTATTTTTATTTTAAATTCTACCCCTCTGGGGTAACAGGTGTTCATTGTTTTCTTTAATGTAATCCTGTATTCTCCAGTTTTTATTTTTGTTTTTATTGTTCTCATTAAAATAAGCATATATTACTTCTATAATTTAAAAGCCACAACTTTTTAATTTTTTTAAAGGTGTATGTATTTATTTTGAGAGAGAGGGAGTGCGAGTGGGGTAGGGGTAGAGACAAAAGGAGAAACAGAATCCCAAGCAGACTCCATGCTCAGCCTGACATGGGGCTTGATCCCACGACTGGGAGATCATGAGTCAAAATCAAGAGTCAGATATTCAACTGACTGAGCGACCGAGGCACCCTCTAATGCCACAACTTTTTAAAAAGCACTTACTGCCTTTTATTAATTCAAACCAATTATTTTATTTATCTTCACCTCTGGTGGAACATTTCAGTGTGTAAAACAGACATTCCTCAGAAAGTTCTACTAAAATGTCTGAAACAGCAAATGCTTAGTTTTCTGGGTAAACCTAAAGATAGTATGCAAAACAATAATAAAATAGATCATCCCCAACATTTTATTTCTGACACTAATTTTATCCTGTCTAAAAAAGCAAACAGGGGCGCCTGGGTGGCGCAGTCGGTTAAGCATCCGACTTCAGCCAGGTCACGATCTCGCGGTCCGTGAGTTCGAGCCCCGCGTAGGGCTCTGGGCTGATGGCTCGGAGCCTGTTTCCGATTCTGTGTCTCCCTCTCTCTCTGCCCCTCCCCCGTTCATGCTCTGTCTCTCTCTGTCCCAAAAATAAATAAATGTTGAAAAAAAAACAAAAAATAAAAATAAAAAATAAAAAAGCAAACAAAAAACAAACAAACTTATATGCTCTACCAACAAGTAGCAAAATCAAATGATCTCCTTTTGTCTATCCCTGATGCTCTTCCTACTCTATTTTAGGCATCTAATAAGGTGTCTAAAAAGCATTTATTATCAAATAAGCAGGTTAAAGGGTTGATTTTCTCTGAAAATATTCAATTTGTTATTCTTGCATGATACCCTCTGAATCCAGATTTTAACTTTTCATTCCAAATAGACAACAATGGGGAGTAAATAGGGTCTCTCTTGGGTTTCCTTATCCTAGAAAGCTGTAATTTTTGGCCTCTCCCTAAATAAGCAACATTACTTTACAAAGTTTTATTCCAAATAAAAAACATATTTAGTCATACACACACCCACAAAACTTCAAAGTTCCTATTAGACAATATATAGATACTCTGGAAAATGTTAAGAAAAAAATAGACTTCTTAAAGAAAAAAATTTAAAGAAAAAACACATGTCTACAACTAAATCTGAATGTTCTCCTCAATTCTAAGAACATCTTTTAAGAAAGCATAAAGCTTTAATGTTGCTGTGTAAGGAAACTTGGGTACATTGAGGAAAAGCTCAAAGGCCCATAATCTCATCACAAAGCAGCAGGGTCAAAAGGCAGAGGTCAGGGAACAGGGGAAAGGGTGAAAAACAGTTCCCACACTTGAGAGGAGACTATATCTCATTTCAGGAGATGGTCAAAAGCTATTCAGTTGTATTTAGTAAAATAATACAACCATTTACATTCTCCTTTAAGTCCCAAAGTGAATCTGTATTTCAAAAAGAATTTCTTATTTTTAAAAGCAAGGAATTTAAGAAGTTACTTCTTTCCCCTACATATTAAGAAAAAAAAAAAAAAACAAATCTCTCACACACATACACCAATGCTTCAGCTGTCCCTCAAAGACTGACTTTCAGTTAAAAGCTGTCACCTGATGAATTCAACGGAGTTCAATGGGGCAGAGAAATAAATACTAAATGTGCATACATGTCAACAGACATTTCACATCAAGGCCTCTGCCCCCTAATGATTCAACAAAGTATGTCTACTTCTTGTGGTCCTAGGCCACATTCAGAAAAATCTAAATTTTCACTCTTCCAGGGAAGAATGAATGTGATTTTGTTAAACTTTCAGTCAGTGCAGCATTTGTGCTGGAGACTTTATAATGACTCCTCCAGCAGGCTATTAAATCTGAGGGCTCCAAGTTCTAGGACATTTGTCTGGATATCTCTGCACAATTTCTCACACTCTAACCATAAAATCTGTGTTCCAAGTACAAAAGAGAGAGAGAGAGAGAGAGAGAGAGAGAGATCAAAAGATCAGGAAAAGAGGACTTTTGGAATAAGAGGTGTGGTTTTCGACGGCCTTCCACCCTCCCATACACCCATTTTAGCTCTCTCCCCACTGACCCCTTCCACCAGGGACAAGACAGTTTACAAGTGGTTAGTTTACAAGTGGTTCACAGTACATTGAAGCCCGTCCATCCTTCACTGTGAGGAGTACACAAAACATTACATTTGAGACACACAGCTTTCTTGTATTTATTTTATATCAAATGGTAGCTAGAACTGCCAATGGAAAAAATAAGCACTGCCAGACAGGAGTGAGAACAACTAAACAAAATAACCTATTTTGGCATACTCACCTCAATGGTACCAATGCTTGTGTTTTAATAAACTGTGAAATCAGTCATTGTTCTTGTGAACAATGGCACAAAGCAAATGAAGTCAAGTCGGAAAGCTCATTTCCCTGGAGCTGAGCCAGAACATTTTAAAAGCCAGACAAAAGTTTATTAAGAAAAAGAATACACTTGAGACAGGAGATGGGAAACATTCTTAAACAATCTGTTATCTTATTACCCCAGCCATTTAAATTTCCTTAAAGGTTAGGGTTAAAGTTGAAGTGAAGAGAAAGTAACCTAGAAAATAAAACAAAACACTGTGGTCCTGGAAGTGAATCATCCATAAACTTTAAGCCTATAACTGGTCCTAAATTTCTGCTGCTCAAATTATTCCAACCCAAGTCCGTAGCTGATTCTCATCAAATTCCATTTGACACGCTAATGCCAAGTCTTGTGACAGGGAAGACTTCCATGTCAGGGAATCATACAGGAGTCCAAGATGCTCACTCCCCTTCAAAACAATTCCTGTCTTATCTGCCTAGAAGGTAATAATCCCTCCTTGCTTTTTTAGTCCCAAACTACAGCAAAAAGGAAAAAAAAAAATGATATAAATTTAGCATACAGAAAGAATATTGTTTAGCAAATTGTCCCTGTTTCCTCAAAGAACTATGAGAAAAGACAAAGGAAAGAAACTAAAGGTATACTAGAAACAAAGTATTAAACCTGAAAAGCCAGGGGAAATCAGAAACTGCCCAGTTTCTGCTGGGATGAAGTAACTGGAAGATCTACTTAGACATTAACAACTCTTCACCAAGATGACACTGGAGATTTTGATCAAAAGAATATTTCTGGGGCGCCTGGGTGGCTCAGTCGGTTGAGCGTCCGACTTTGACTCAGGTCATGATCTCACGGTCTGTGAGTTCGAGCCCCGTGTCAGGCTCTGTGCTGACAGCTCAGAGCCTGAAGCCTGCTTCGGATTCTGTGTCTCCCTCTCTCTCTCTTCCCCTCCCCTGCTCATGCTCTGTCTCTCTCTGCCTCAAAAATTAAAAAAAAAAAAAAAAAGCATTAAAATTAAAAAAAAAAAAGAATATTTCTTCTTCTTCATATAAAGAGACAACCAAAAAAGCAATAGGTAGTGGCTTCATAAGGACTAAGGTGAAAGGGCGATCTTTGTAGAAAGGATGGGGGGGGGGGGGGTGCAGGGAAGGTACAAAAAGCCTGGTCTGAGCACATTTATGCCAAACTGTACAGAAGAATTAAGACTCTCAGAAACTTATGTATCACTTCTACCATGTTTCCTCAAACTATAGAAAAATTCCCTGTGTTAATAAATGACTATAAGAATGTACTGTACTCAGAAAAAAGGATGACAGGAAAGGGCAAGAAAACATGCTCTTCAAAGCAGAAACCCGATTCTCCAGGTTTGACCAGGAGAAAATTACGTAAAACAGATGGATTGACATCACAAGGCCTCTGAGATCTAGACAGACTACTGAAAAATATCTTTAAACTGGGTTTCACAGTTTAGAACCAATACCGAAGCATTCAGCATGCTGGTCCTCACAGCAGAGCTGAAATTACAAGTATCTAGTAGTCTACATCAGCCTAAGTATTGAAAAACGTACTCCCATGTGTGTCCTCAGATTATGAACAAAAAAAATTTTTTTTAATCTACAGGGAAGGGAAGCAAGTAAGAATACTTTTGTAGTGGTATTCCTAAGAGAGTATGAACATGTGAAAACTATTCACAGCTCATCAGTAACAGTAGCTTAGCAGCAGCATTAACTAGACATATTTCCCATTATGTGTTGGCTATACACAATGACTGTCGTGGTGCATAAAATGCCACCTCTTTCTCTTCCATCCAAAAAAGCACATAAGAATGGAACTGAGAGAGAATGGCATCATTAGAGGGAAGACCTTGAATCCATTCCACTTATTTTTTTTTCATTCCACTTATTTTTAAACGTAACATTTACAGCCTCAGTATTTCAACTACTGTTAATAATTACTGTGACTCAGCTCAGAAAAGACAGGCCCACTAATATGTCACCACCTAGAAGTTGAGCATAGCTGGTCTAGAGGATTTGGAGAAGCAGCAAGGCACAGTGGAAGAGGCGTATGTTGGAGTCAGAGAGGCTGGGATACAATCCCAGTTTTTGGTCTCTGTGAGTATGGGGAACACCTCACTGAACCTCAGCCTCCTCATCTATAAAATGAGGGAAATGATACCTTCAGGTTATTATGAAGACTAAAAATAATGCTTATAAATCACCAACCACAATTCATGACTCCATAAATGTTAGCTATTTTCATAGCTTCATTGTATAAAGGTGACTTCCTAGAGTGCCTTCTGACTTAATAATGCTAACACATATCTTTGAAAGTCATTTAGAGAAAACATTATTTCAAAAATAGCTTTGTACCAGTGACATATAGAAGTTTATAAAAGAAAAATGTAAGGTATTAACTCAAAATGTTCATGCTAACTAGAACAGTTATAATATTTAATTTAGAATAAAGTTAGTCGAAGTCACGGATTCTTGGAAAAGGCTCGGGGATGTCTAAGAAAGCAACTGTTTCATGTTTTTATCCTCATGATGTGCTATTCCAGCAGCATATAAAATACTTCCACTTTTATTCCTAGAATTCTCACTTCTTAGCTCCTTACACTCATTTTGTTTGAAAAGTAAAGAGGAAAAGACAGTCTTACTGAAAGTTTTTGGTCATTACATGGTGCCATTTCAACAAGTCAAGTCTTAGATGGAACAGAACATTATGCAGGTTACAATAAAGACAAAAACTTTAGAGAAACAAAGAAACTGTCCTGGCTGACCATATCCAAAACTGATATGGGATGCTCATGAAGAAGGAAACTATGAATGCAAT
Source organism: Leopardus geoffroyi (assembly GCF_018350155.1). Classification (NCBI taxonomy): domain Eukaryota; kingdom Metazoa; phylum Chordata; class Mammalia; order Carnivora; family Felidae; genus Leopardus; species Leopardus geoffroyi. The sequence continues at coordinate 64,382,487 of NC_059341.1, forward strand.
TTCCTAAGATATTCCTCTAAAATCACAATGGAAGCTACAACTGATCTTTAGTATAACCACTTTCTGAAATTTCATAAACACTAGCCACCATTTATGTGCTCATCACCTGGCATTAGTTTTTAAATAAGACATGTTATATGCTTAAAAAACAAAAACGAGCAAAAAAACCTTGCTAATACCTGCATACTTGTTTGTATAAAGCTGTTTTTTAAAAAAAGGTTATTCATTTATTCATCACAGTTTATGTCAAGAGAGAAGTAATAGGCTAACAAATTCTAGGGGCGCCTGGGTAGCTCAGTCGGTTAAGCATCTGACGCTTGATTTCAGCTGAGGTCATGATCTCATAATTTGAGGGACTAAACCCCATACTGGACTCTGTGCTGACAGCTCAGAGCCTGGAGCCTGCTTGGGATTCTCTCTCCCCTGGGATTCTCTCTCCCCTCTCTCTCTCTGCCCCTCCCCCTGCTTGAGCTCCTTCTCTCTCAAAATAAATAAATACTTAAAAAAAAATTTTTTTTTAATGTTCATTCATTTTCTTGAAAGAGAGAGAGAGAGAGAGAGAGAGAGAGACAGAGTGTGAGTGGGGGAGGGGCAGAGAGAGAGAGAGGGAGACACAGAATCTGAAGCAGGCTCCAGGCTCTGAGCTGTCAGCACAGAGCCCAATGTGGGGCTCGAACTCCCGAACCCCAAGATCATGACCTGAGCTGAAGTCAGATGTTTGACTGAGCCACCCAGGTACCCTAAATAAATATTGTTTAAAAAAGAAGAAACTTTAGTAGCTCACCCCAAAGCTGAAAAATACCTTTTTGAAGAATTAATCATGGGGCACCCGGGTGGCTGTCAGTTACGCATCCAACTTTTCATTTCAGCTTAGGTCATGATCTCACAGTCCTTGACTTCAAGCCCCGGGTCAGCCTCTGCCCTGACAGCATGGAGCCTGCTTGAGACTCTGTGTCTCCCTCTCTCTCTGCCCCTCCCTGCTCACGCTCTGTCTCTCTTGCTCTCAAAAATAAAAATAAAAACATCAAAAGGAGAAAGAAGGTGAAGTAAATAAATGCATTTACAATATATTGCCAGGAACCATTAGTGCTATGAGGAAAATAAAGCAGGGTTACTGGCAAGAGTGGGGCAGGCAGGGGAAAGAAGGACACTATCTTATACAGGATGGCCTGAGAAGGCAACTCTGAGGAGGTAATACTTGTGCAGAGACCTGAATGAGGAGAAGCAGCACATCTTGCAAAGATGTCGGGCTACACTGTCCAAGAGGGTAGCCAGCCACTAGTGGCTATTAAACACTTGAAACATGGCTAGTCCAAACTGAGATATGAGGTAAAATATACACTGGATTTTGAGATTTTTAAGATTTAGTAAGAAAAAAAAGAATGTTAAATATCTCAATAATTTTCATGTTGATTATATGCTCAAATAATATCCTAGATACATAAATAAAATACACCATTAAAATTAATATCACCTGTTTCTTTTTACCTTTTTTTGAATGTGGCTATTAAAAATTTTAAACTACATATGTGTCTCATATTATATTTATAATGGACAATACTGGTCTAGGGGAAGAGGATTCCCGGGAGAGGAGAGAAGATGAACAGGCCATGAGACAAGAACAGCTCGCTGTTTTTAAGGACCTTCAAGAAAACCAACATAGCAGGAAGAATGATCCAGTCAGAAAAAGCTGGAAAGGTATGTAAAGACCAGATCATGAAGAGCTTTGCAAACCAGGGTGCTATATATCTGTGTCTCTCGCAAAATTCGTGTGTTGAAATTTAATACCAATGTGATGGTATCTGGAGATGGGGCCTTTGAGAAATGGTTAGGTCATGAGGGTGGAGCCCCCATGAATGGGACTCATGCCCTTATAAAAGAGATCCCAGAGAGCTCTCTCAGCCCTTCCACATAAGAGGGCCATCTATGAACCAGGAAGAGGGCCCTCCCCAGACAGAGGATCTGTTAGCACCTTGAACTTGGACTCCCAGCCTCCAGAACTGTGAGATATAAATGTCTGTTATTTACAAGCCACCCAGTCTATAGTATTGTTACAGCAGCCTGAACAAACTGAGACACAGGGTAAAGAGTTTGAATCTTAATCCAAATACAAAGGAAGCTACTGAAGAATTTTAAGCTGAAAAAATTATTCTTAGATCCCACTGCCTATTTTGTGGATAACTGGCAGTGTCACCTATACTGCTAGTACAGAGAGATTATCTAATACGGTGATTTCAAACAGGGGTCCCTGGCTCCCTAAGAACCAATATAGACAGTAATTGAGAGTCTGTGAACTGATATAATATTTCAAAAAGCTTATTAAAAACTGCACCTTTCCAGGGCGCCTGGGTGGCTCAGTCGGTTAAGCATCCGACTTCAGCTCAGGTCATGATCTCACGGTCCGTGAGTTCGAGCCCCGCGTCGGGCTCTGTGCTGATGGCTCAGAGCCTGGAGCCTGCTTCCGATTCTGTGTCTCCCTCTCTCTCTGCCCCTCCCCCGTTCATGCTCTGTCTCTCTCTGTCTCAAAAATAAATAAACGTTAAAAAAATTTTTTTTTAAAAACTGCACCTTTCCTATAAAGGGAACTGCACAGACCTTTTTTTTTCCCTTTCCTTGTGGCTGAAATTTTTAAAATTTTTCTTTAATGTTTATTTTTGAGAGAGAGCACACACATGCACGTGCAAGTGGCAGAGGGACAGAGAGACAGGGAGACACATAATCTGAAGCAGGCTCCAGGCTCTGAGCTGTCAGCACAGAACCCCAAGAGGGGATCAAACTCACAAACCGTGAGATCATGACCTGAGCTGAAGTCTGGTGCTTAACCAAATGAGCCACCCAGGCACCCCTGTGGCTGAAATTTTAATTTCTCAATCGGTCCTCATGTGGCATATGCGGTATATATCAGTTCTTGTACACTATGCCATTAAAAAAAAATTTTTGTAATGCTTATTTATTTTTGAGAGAGACAGAGTGGGAGCAGGGGAGGGGCAGAGAGAGAAGGAGACACAGAGAATCCGACGCAGCTCCAGGCTCTGAGCTGTCAGCACAGAGCCCAATGCTGGGCTCAAACTCATGGACCATGAGATCATGACCTGAGCTGAAGGCAGTTGCTTCACTGACTGTGTGAAGCCTACTCTATGTCATCTAGAATTAATTTTTTTAAAATAGATATATTTCGTTTTTTCACTCAAAAACAAGTTCAGGCTCATGAAAGAGAGGGGTGGTATGTTCAGAAATCAGTCACTTCATTTACCCATTCAAAATAGATGAAAACACTGAAGCCCACAGATGTCCTAAGTATCAGGCCAGGATTGGACTCTGGCTTCTGCCTGTGCATCCAGCTCTAATTATGGTTTCACAAACAATCATACCTTCCTTTGTCCACACTTTTTCGATTGCAGAACCAACAGAAAGAGATCTTGCAAGTCTAAAACACTGCCTCAGCAGAAGGAAGAAAGGTTTTCTCCTCGCCTGGCAACAGCCCACCCAATAAGAGACTGTTACAATTCAGTGACACTGCAAAGCCACCACATTTTGAATTCCCAGTTTACTCCAATGGACTTTGTATTTATAAGAGGCCCTCTTTGCTTTGTAAAAGAGGAGTACTCTACTTTCTTCTCCAGACTTGCCTATGGTTTTGCTGTAGCTTACATGTCCTGAATTGCAATTCTCTGCTATTCCTGAATAAACCCATTTTTCCTGGTAAAATAACATGGCGGCTTTATTTTTAAGATTAACAATGTCAACACAGATAACAACCAAGATACCTCCAATGGTGGTCAGATCAGGGCAGCTCTAACCCACCCAAGTCTGTACATGAGGCCATTGCTTTTAAAGTCATACTTTAGCAGTCTTAACTATGACATGTAGTCTGGAATAAAGGCAAGCCTGAAATGCTTGCTAAACTCAAGTCAAGCTCATCTTTTTTCTGAGCTTAAATAAAATAACTATGGAGCTTAGTAGTGTACTACAAGAACCAGGCTCTAGTTGTCTGTCTGCTGCCAGTCAAATGTGTTCTTTGAGAGGGTCCTTAATCTCTTAGCCTTGGTTTCTTCCCTGATAAATGACGTCCGAGGTCCCTTCCAGGACTAGTATGGCATAATACTGTCAGTCTCAACTAAATTTTGTACAGTTGACCTTTGAACAACACATGTTTGAACTGTGAAGGTCCACTTACGTGCAGATTTTAAAAATTAAATACAGCATAGTACTGCAAATGTATTTTCTCTTCCTTACAATAACATTTCTTAATAACATTTTTTCTTTCTTATTTTATTGTTAGAATACACTACATAATACATGTAATATACAAAATGTGTGTTGACTATGTTATCGGTAAGTTTTCTCGAGTTTTAGAGGAGCCAAAAGATAATATGTGGGTTTCCAACTGTGTAGGGGGGTTCAGCCCTCCTAACCAAGGGTTAACTGTATTTGAATTTAGACCATAGTCTTCACTGCCTCAAAGCTCTTCTGGAAACCACACCCAAGACAACCAAAGCTAAAAATAAATAGAGGCACCAAGGAAGATATCTAAACAAAGGCCTGTGACAGGGATTGCACCCGTCATACTTCAGTATCCCTCAGCAGAACTAAATCTATGCTACCATTGGAATGCTTTATTTTTTTTAACGTTTATTTATTTTTGAGAGAGAGAGAGCGAGACAGAGAGTGTGAGCAGGGAAGGCGCAGAGAGAAAGGGAGACACAGAATCTGAAACAGGCTCCAGGCTCTGAGCTGTCAGCACAGAGCCCAACGCGGGACTCAAACTCACAGACTGTGAGCTCCTGACCTGGGCCAAAGTTGGACACTCAACCGACTGAGCCACACAGGCGCCCCACCGCTGAAATGCTTTAAAATATTCTGGTCACCACACAATTTGTGGACTCATATGTAAACTTTATACTCATTCACTTATTAAACACTGTGTATACGGTTCTATGAAAGAGAGAGGGCAAAGACCGTAAGGCCCCTCCGGGGGCTTGCGTATTTATGTTACTCAAATAAAGGTCCTTCATTTTTCTATTGCCTAAACGATTTGTTGCTGTAAATCAAGCCATGTAAATTCCTACAGCTAGGTCTTAGAGGGAGTAAGAGACATAAAAGAAAATTTCAAAATGTCGTCTGCCTTCATGTCAACTAATTCTAACAACTTCTATTTACACCTCCTTTCGTCTTATGCAATAACCAATTTGAAATCCTTTTCATATATTTAATACTTAAATAAAATTTAAATATTTCTACTTTAATATCAAAAGGACTTTTTTGATTATGGATACAGTGCATTTTAAAAATATACAGTGAATAGGAAAAGCACAACAGCTACGATGAGCTAAAGAAAGGACAATAGGAAATACCAGTATATCTGTATGTGTATATATACGTATATATGAAATTTATATATATATATTTTTTATATATATTTTATATATTTATATATATATGTGTGTGTATATATATACATATATATATATATATACATATATATATATATATATATATATACATATATATATATATATATATAAAAAATCTTTCCCACTGTCGGTAAAGCTAACCTTTACTGGGAGGAGTGTCTAAAAATCGATCTGAAGCCCTGATAACTTTATCATAAGGTCTTAGTCTATCTATTACTTCATCATATGATTTGTGTTCTTAATTTTATTTCAATGCCCCACCACCTGCAAAGCATGAATCCTAGGGACATGTATATGTTAAGAAAAAAAATCTGTAAAGCAATGAGTAAAATTTATGTTTAACAGAAGTCAACTTAGACCTTCTACAGGCAGGGTGACAACTTGCTAAGAAACAGTGTGATAAAAATAGATCAGTTCCATAAAAGTAAAATAGAAACTTAACTATATTTAACTTTGAAATTAATGCAGCAAAACAGAAAATAACCTCCTGACTAATTTGCCTAACTCACTGGCCTTGTTTCCTCATCCTCAAATGTAGCTCTGTGGAAACAGTCAAGAAGATTGTTAGTTGAGAACATGATACTACATTCTCTTGTTTACCTCTCATCTTACTGGCCGCACTTTTTGGTTGTTTCCTCTTCATCCTCCTCACCTCTGAATGTTGGAGTATCTCCAGGATTCAGTCCTTGAGCCTCTTCTCTTTTCTATCTATACTCACTCCTTGGGTCATCCAATTTCATGGCTTTCAGCTCATGTCTATATATAAATTTTGACTGCCAGAGAGATGCCTTGCCTACCTGACATCTCCATTTGAATGTCTAATGGCTACCTCAAACTTAACACGTCCAAAACTGAGCTAATCTCCAGCCTGCTTCTCCATCCATCTTTCTATTTCAGTAAATAGAGATGTTTAAAATTGTTTAGGCCAAAAATCTTAGAATCATCTTTGATCTCTTTCTTTGACTATGAATACCATATCCAATTCATCAGCAAGTCCTGCTGGCTCTACCTCCAAAATATATCCAGTTTCTTACCACTTCACTGCTACTGCTTTGATCCAAGCCACCAACACCTCCCACCTCAAATAATGAAAAAGAGCCTCCTAACTGGTCTGCTTCTAACCTTGCCCTTGACATAGTCTAATCAACAAGAGAGCCATTGCAATCCTTTCAGAGAGTGCATCATATCTTTCCAATCTTATCTTTCCACTGCTCAAAACCTCCTGGTAGTTTTCCATCTCAGAGTAAAAGCTCAACAATTGTCTGTTAGACCCTACACAATCTCCCTACCCTTTCTCTATGATCATATCTACTACTTTCCTCCCCACTTAGCTCCAACCACCCTGGCGTCCCTACAGTTACCTGCACAAACTAGGCACTTTCCCACCTCATTTTGCATGTACTGTCTGCAATGCTGTTCCCCAAGACAATCCTCATGGCTTGCTTCCTCATCTCCCTCATGGCTCTGTTCTAAGATCACCTTTTCTGAGGCCTTCCCTAACCATCTTATTTAAAGTCTGCAACCCCACCATCCCACCATTGTGCTGGCACTACCCTAGTCTCACTTCCCTGCTGTATTTTTCCTCATAGCACTCACTGACATCTGGCACTCTGTATTTTCATTCTTTGTTTACACTAGAATGTAAGCACTAGGACGGCAGGGATTTTTGACTGCTTTGTTCATAGCTGTCCCCAGTGCCTATAACACAATCCACACCTTAAGGCTTTCAAAACTATTTGGTGAATGAATCATTGTACTGAAATATTATCAGGCAGAAGTGATTAGTACTTCAAAACACCAAATATTATGAGGAGCGAAATCTCAATCATCCACACTCATGAATAATACTGCAAAATGAGAAGCCAGTTGGTGTCTAAAAAATGAATTAAAAATTAATTTTTTACTACTTAATTTTATTAAAGCCATCTGCACTGTGCCTGAAGAGTCCCAGGCCCCATCTACAGGTGTTTTAGCTTTACTAGGCATATAGATTGGAAACAGATAAGGAAAAAATACAGGCTTTTTCCTTTCATCATCCCTACTGACAAAAGGCCTCCAAGTGATCCAGTACCACAAATGATTACGAAGTTTAGGGAAGAAAAGATTCTAGAAAAATAAAATAATCCCTTCAATCCCAAAAGAGGAATCTTTCCAAATCTCTCTGCAGACATGTTTTCTAACTTCATTATCACTTAACAAAGCCATTCTTAATATGTACATGAAATTTTAATTGAATAAACAACATGACAATATAATTACACATACAGAAAAACCTGGTACTCATCCCTCTTTTCCAAAAAATCTTTAACTAAAACTAGACTTAGAGTTTTTGTTGAAAATGTTTTGTTGTGAGCCTGGCTTTAAAAGATACTGTCTTAGCTAAGACACGAGTTGATCAGTAGTGGACCTTACAGCTGAACACTTTTGTCTAGTTTGTTTATTATTTAATACATTGTTCTGAATCCCCTCTCCTACTCCCAAAAAAGTAAAAGAGAAAACAAAAATACACATTAGTGCAATCAATAAGGCACGCTATGTCCAAAGCAAGCTGTTCTGAAAGGCTATGAGCTAAGTGTTTGACACTGACACAGATAAAGTTCAGGCGATAGATGTCACTTGTCTCACCCATTAGCAACAACAAAAACAACAACAAAAAACCAAGATTTAGATCCCAAGAAGGCAAGCATAAAGGAGCGTGAAAAATGAAATCGGTCATTCCTCCACGGCCTCCTCTCAACACTGCGCACTCATCCCTCCCGCCCGCCCTCAACGCAGTCATCCTTTAACGGCCCCTTTCCCAGCATCGGTTCCCAGCTCAGCCCTGCACTGCGCCATCAAATGAGTAAAAAGAAGGAAACGGTGCTCCTCCAAGAAAAGCCAGGCAGTAACACACGGTGCACCCAACTGAGGGGAGAATGTCCAACTACTAAACTCAGAAACAGCGTAGGCAGTGTCAACAAAGCGTCGTGCCGAGTCCCGAGCGTCCAAAGGTCCTCGCCAGCTCCCGTGACACTGCCAAATAGACAGGATTCCAAAAGGTGAGTCGACCGTCATCGCAGAACGCGAGGCGGGAAGCGGCGCAGACCCGGCACAGTCAAGGATGTTAAGTCCAACCAGCCTCCTGCCTGCACTCGCCCAGCGGGCCATCACCGCCTCAGTGGACGCGACGCCCGCCGCCCAGCGGTCTCTGTCGCCGCCTCCCCCGAAGGGGTCTGAGCGCCGCGTCACGTGCCAGGGCTGAAACTTCGCAGCCAGGCGGAGGGAGGTAGGATGCACGGGATCGCAGCAAGGCCGGGGAGTTAGTGCGCCCGGTGACTCACCCGCCGCCTCCGCGAGCAGCTGCGGGCGAGGGGGCCTGAGTGCGGGGTGGGGGCAGTGCCCTAGGGGCCGCCCCCGCCCCCGTTATTAATAACCCCGCGCCTGGGAGGCGAAAGCCCTAGGCGAGCGCCCTCAGCAGCAGGACGCCCGCGGGCTCACCAGCGCACCCTGCACGCGGAATAAATAACAATGTCATTAAATCGCCGCCCGAGCGCCAGTCCGGATGGAGAGCGGGCGCCGCCGGGAGCCGACTTTGTCTAGAACCCGCCTCCCGCGCGTCCCCGCAGCGTCCCTCGCGTCCCTGAGGGGACCCCCGCGCCGCCGCAGCCCGGCCTTACCCGCCAGCTCGTCGGGCTCCAGCCCACTGTCTGCGTCGATCCCGCAGAGCACGAAGTAGTGCGCGAAGCGGCAGGCGGCCGGGGAGGAGCCCGAGCCGGGGCCGGGCGCCGCGCCGCTCATCCCGGCCGAGCTGCTCCTGCCGCTACCGCTGCTGCCGCTGCCGCCGCCGCCGCCGCCGCCGCCCGGGAAGGCTCGCTGCCTAGGCTGCGGTCTCCGCGCGCCTGTCCTAGGGCGACACCGGCGCGCCCATGGCCGCGCAGCCGCCGCTCGTCACCGCAGCCTGGCTCCACGCTCGGCGCCCGAGAAGCGGCCGCGAGCTCGCGCTCAGTCGGTCCCGAAGCCGGTCCAGGGTGGGGGAGGGGCGCGCAGGGGGAGTGTCGGCGTGAGAGGCTCGCGCCGCCGTAGCTGCGCTTGCGAACTGGAAGCCGAGGCGTCTGGCGCCCGCCGGTCAGCTGAGCGGCGCTCTGGCTGTGGGAGCGCGGGGAGGGCGGGGGCGCCGAAGACCTGCGCGTGGGGCGGGAATGGAAGGAGGGGGGAGCGCGCTCGCGAGGTGCAGGAGCGCGCGCTTCGGCCGTGTGCGCGCGCGCGCGCCCCGTGGACTCCGAGGGAGCGCTTGGCGCGCGCAGGATTCGTGCCCGCCAGCCGGGGCCGCGGCGCTGGGGGCGGCCGCACACACGCCTGCTGGCCTCCGCCCGCCAACTGGAGGGGTTAGCCGCAGAGCAGGATTCTGTCTTCTAAAGGAGATGCTACCTATCCTAATTAAAAAGAAAAAAACAATGCGGCTTTGGGGAAGGTTACAGCTGGTCTGAGATCATTTCCCACAACGGCCTGGACCATTAACATCTTTTAAACTGCGGCGTGTGCAGATGCCTGTCTCGTTTTAAGACCTTAATCCTTGAATCTTTCCCTCAGCCCTCACCCCATCCACAAGCCATCCTTAGTGAATTGGTGACAACTTAATATCCACAAAGCGTTGAGACTTCTAAAAGGACGATTACCTACTCTCCGCTCCCCTTCTGTAATTTACCCTGACATTTTCCAGGTCAATGTAAAGTAGCCAAGGCACTCCAGTTCCCCAGCGCTGTACTCAGTTGATATAATCAGCTCTCCCTGCAGGTATAATCAGCGACTGATAAGGCAACAAGAATTAGACCCTGAACTCTGCTCCTCACAAGGCCATGGCTTTCTTACCCTGCTCTTCCCTTCGATTTTCCACTCAGGAGTTCACTAACCGGGTTTTATTCCTTTGAAAGGTGAAAAACCCAGTGGATTCCATTTCCACGTTGTCATTCCTTCCGTACCAATCCCTACTCTAAGGGTTTGGGTATAAGGTGGGCATAGTGAGAGGTGGGGGGCATCATGAATACCACTCCCTTCCAGGGAGGTAGACTGAGAGAATGGACCTCAATTATTTGACTGACTAATGTTTTTTCTGAAAGATATGTATGCATGCATACCATCATTTACTATAGCTTTCTTTCTTCACTTTCCTGTATCTTCACTTTCTCTGTTCAATTTTTAAATGTAAGAAAAATCAAGAAATCAGAATGAACCACAGCCTGGGTAATTGACCTTTTGCTCCTAATGCACCCTGTACTTTCTTCAAAGCACTTGTAATGACTTTTTCTGTTTCTTAGCTGGATTGTAAGCTCCACAGAGCAGAAGTCATGCTCTGTGTTTCATCGTATTTCTAGTATCTAGAAGAACCCTGGTCCCATTAAGCCCCTTAATTTATTTTTATTAAATGAATGAATGAAAGAAAGGTTATTCAGATAGTAAAAAACTTATTGATGCTATGAGAAAATATACAAACTTTAGTATCTGTAACATTTGTGAACATATGCTAATTTGGTGTTATACAATTATTGCTTTTCCTCCTACAGAGAGTACTGAAATACATAAAACAATTTCACTAATAAGAAAGAGAGGGAGTCACTGGGATGTGTGTTTCTCCTATTTTTGGTTATAGCTTCTTACAGAATATTAGATTCTAGACTAATCAAACAAAGCACAATAGAAAATTAATTTACCGGGGCACTTGGATGGCTCAGTTAAGCATCCGACTCTTGATTTCTGCTCAGGTCATGATCTCCCAGTTCGTGAGTTCAAGCCTTGCGTTGGGCTTTGCACTGACAGCACAGAACCTGCTTGGGATCCTCTCTCCCTCTCTCTCTGCCCCTCCCCTGTTCTCTTTCAACAATAAATAAATAAACATTAAAAAAGAAAGAAAGAGAGAAAACTAATTTACCATTTCCACTAGCCAAGAGAGATGTCATTTTTGTTCACTTGAAAAGCAAGTAGGGGCACCTGAGTGGCTCATTTGGTTAAATATCGGACTTGATCTTAACCCAGCTCTTGATCTCAGGGTGGTGAGTTCAAGCCTCATGTTGGGCTACAAGCTGGGTGTGAAGCCTACTTAGAAAAAAAAAGAAAGAAAAGCAATGGATTTAGGAGCTTGTAAGCCCTGCATTAATGTCTTTAAGATGAAAAAATAGAAAGAAATCTGAACAGAATTTATTCAATTATGATATATAAATCCCATCAAAATAGACAAAATCTCTAAAATCTTTCCCAAAGCTTCCAAGAGTCACACATTACAAAATTAAACTCTAATTTGAAAATACCTGCGTGCATTCCTTTCTTAAGACATTTTTTTTAATGTTTATTTTTGAGAGAGAGAGAGACATAGTGTGAGCAGACGAGGGGCAGAGAGGGAGGGAGACAGAATCCGAAGCAGGCTCCAGGTTCCAAGCTGTCAGCACAGAGCCCGACGGGGGCTGGAACCCACGAACTGTGAGATCATGATCTGAGCAAAGTCAGGCGCTTAACCAATGAGCCACCCAGGTGCCCCTACCTGCATGCATTCCTAATTACCACTTCAGAATTAAACTGTGTAGGTATATTCTGCATTAACTTGCAATGAAATAAAAGGATAATCAAGAATAACTATATATCATTGCATACATATTTTCCTGTAAAATAATGACATAGATATAATTTCACTAAACAAATAAAAATGACTTGAAATAAGTCATCCAAAATATTTAAATTGTATTGAGGAGGAGAGGGATCGTATACCTCTTCCCATGCTGAGACAACCCTCGTCAGTACCTTTCTTCACCTCCACCAGGCCATCCACACACACACAAAACCAAAACAGAAGGAATTGCTAAAGTAACTTCAGAGCCGCAGACATTCATTGGACCGCATTTTGCTAATAACCAGAATCACTCTACACCACCAGGTTAGCAGTGCTCAATTACTCATTCTTTAGCTTTCTGCGGACAGCGGACCTTAGTGGAGTTCAGCTACTCCAAGCATAAATCATGCCCTCCATTTAAGGAATTACCAGAATCCATCAGAGATAACAAATCATTACCCAGATACTTAGAGCATTGCCTTCCATTCTGCCATTGTCTCTTGCGTATTTGCTGCCTGAATTGAGAACCTGCAGTAGAGGCAATAATCCCAACTTTAACCTTTAAGTAGCACAAAACATGCCAAATAATCACAATTCCAACAAAAGGAAATCCTGAGTGACATTTTCTTCTGCCGGGGTTTTTGCTTTCTGGGAAAATCTTATCACTGCAGAAGTTGATTTGGAAAATTGGTAATCATATTCTCTCATCATAGTTTTAGAAAAAGGATAGTTTATGCCAATAAGAGCTTGGTAGGAAAATAGCTGACTCACAATTTTGCATAAATCTGTTTTTACCTTTTATAATGGATCCAATATTATTAATTTTCCTTTTGTGTAAGTTATTGTGCTAATGCTTTGAGAATATGAAATTTAAAAAGACATAATCCCTCCTCTTCAGGAGTTTATAGTCCAGTAGAAAGGAAAATATTTTTCAAAAATAATTAAAAGACCAAAAATAGAGGAGTACCTGAGTGACTCAGTGAGTTAAGTCTCCAACTCTTGATTTCCGCTCAGGTCCTGATCTCACAGTGGTGAAATTGAGCCCCCCATTGGGCTCTGGGCAGACAGTGTGGAGTCTGCTTAAGATTCTCTCTCACCCTCTCCCTCTGCCCCTCTCTGTCCCCCCCCCCATGCTCTCTCTTTCTCTCTCTCAAATAAATAACCAAAAATAGATAAAAAGTAAAATATGGTATATTCCACATGACAAGTTCAAGAAGCAATATAGGATTTACTGAGCAGAAATGTCAAATCTTATTAAGGAATTCAATAAGATATTGTTATGAAAGTGATAATATTTGAGATGGGTCTTACAAAAGCAATAGGATGTCATGAGTTAGAGATGGGAAGGGGGACATTCCAGGCACAGAAGAAATGACTGGGGTAAAAAATGTGTAAGTATGTTGAGGGGGGGAGGGAGTGTCTAGAGGACCGTAGTCCACTTGGCTCCAGAGCATGAAGAACGCTGAATGCCAGGGGAGTAGGGTTGACTCACGTTTTTACACTCTTCTAGTTACCTCATGGATTGATGCCCGAATGCTAGTTTACCTAGCTTTGAGTGAGTTTGACACAGAATATTTGAGATCAGCCAAGCCAGTCTTCTCATTTTACGAATAAAAATATGTGACTCTTACAGAATTTTGGTGATTTACCCCAAACATACATTGTTAGTGGCAGAACCAGGAGTGAAGCCTAAAAGACGGTGTTGTAGGATCTTAAAGGCCTTTTCACTTCTAATATCTATAGTGCTCTGAAATCTCTTTATCTGAGTTGACTAATCTTTCTCTTGTATGCTGCTTACTTCTTTTTAGTGATCCACTTTGGAATTTGGTAATTTTTTCTTCTTTTTATATAATGAAAAATTTTCAAATATAAAGAAAAACTAGAACAATGAACTTCTATGTACTTATCACTTAGTTTTAATATTAACATTGTCATTTCGCTTCATCTATTTTTTTTACTGAAGTACTGAAAGTAAATGAGGCATAATATTTGTTGACATTTTGATTATGTCTGTTTATCTAAAGTTTCACATGAATGTCTCCTTACTTTCTTGGTGAAATCGCCAGAACTTCTTTGCTCCCTTTACCTCGCATAAAATATACGTTAGTTCCTGTTCATCATCTAGTCGTATTTTCACACTTTTTTCCCCAATAATACTGTAGTAGATTTATATGTAATTGTTTCCTCAGGATTGCCTTCTTCTTCCGAGAGCCCTTT